>NC_090268.1:92151127-92793627 GCF_040414725.1 Anabrus simplex | reverse complement strand
CATTTAAATTAATATCGGTTCGGAGATGAAGTTTCACACAGACAACGTGGTAATGAACTCAGTTCTACAAGAACGAAAGTAAGTTATATCGAGAAGTTTCTACAAGCGCACAGAACCTAAGTTCAACTGAACTGTTGTCACTTAAGTCCAATGCATTACTTGTCATAATCAGAGTTCCAACACACACAAATTTTATAAGTTCAAATAAAGACTTTGAATAATTTTTTCTTCATCAATTGCAAAAATTACAAGTTCAACTTGACTGATAGACTCAATGTCCATTATAAAGACTTTGTTATACATTAGAGTTCACACGCACACAATTGATAAATTCAACACGACTGTCAGAGTTTAAGTCCCACATGAAGACTTTAAATATTCAAAGGTAGACTCCGTCAGCACTTCAACGAACACTGCAGTATGGAGAGTCAAGCTGAACACTCAGCTATGACTGTGTGATCTGGGTAAAGTGAGCTGTCTTTATATTCGGTTTGGGGGCTCCTACGTCATCATATAACGTGATCCCTTGAGGCTGGTTATCTCACGAATCCCTTGACGGATTTCCTTGAGATTCACAATTTGAGACGTTTATGTTATTCTCTTCAAAATGACGTATCACTCAAGTCACTGCGATAATTATTAGAGAAGTTTTGAAATTTTTTCAATCGAATGTTCGCGAAGGTGTGACATTCATATCCAGAACATACCAGGTCAGGCAGGCTACACGTGGCACGTCAGGCAGGTAGTCTATCCTGCCCCTGCATCTACATCACACGCACAGCTGTCCTCAGCTTGCCTGCTCGTTCCTTCGAATGTAAACAAACCAAGTTCGCTCTGAATATCTTGCGTGATGATTGAATACAATTAATTATAAAAAAATACACATGTACAGGTCGTAACCGGTACGCTATGATGTTTCTCACATTATGGCGCCAGACATAGGCAGCGCAAACCCATGGTGTTCCTCACCTAAGTTTACTAATCACAGGGACACATACTATCCTGTGGTGTTCATCACATAGTGGGTACTAATCACAGGCAACACAGACCTCCGGTGTCTCTCTAATAGTGTTACTAATCACAAGCAATGCCCAGACCCTTGGTGTTTCTCACAATGAAACTAAGCACAGGCAACGTAAGCCTGTGGTGTTCTGCATATAGTGGTACTAATCGTGGGTACTGTAAAACCCATACTGATTCACCCTCTGTTGCTGCTTATCACAAACCTATTGTATACCTAACATAGTGGTATTACTCGCAAGTTAAGTCGACCCATTGTGTTCCTTGCGGGATGGTACTAATAACAAGTAGTCTCATGGTTCTAATTCAATCATCCCTTGGTTGCCCCTTTTAGTCACCTCTTATGACAGGCAGGGGATACCATGGGTGTATTCTTCGTCTGCGCCCCCCCCCCACCCACAGGTGATTGTGTGTTTGGTCCGTGAGTGCTGTTTTAGTATGCCCAAGTCTGCCAGCAAGCTGGTTAGGAACCCCGTTTCTGCCACTTGGGGCAAGTAACATGGGAGTATCTCCTATCCCTCTGCTATGCCAGCATTATAGGTTCATG
Organism: Anabrus simplex; assembly: GCF_040414725.1. Classification (NCBI taxonomy): domain Eukaryota; kingdom Metazoa; phylum Arthropoda; class Insecta; order Orthoptera; family Tettigoniidae; genus Anabrus; species Anabrus simplex. Next base: position 92,792,060 of record NC_090268.1, on the reverse strand, counting down.
GTGCTACCTTGAAACCCCGAAAGACTAGCAACAGACTCAAAAGCTTCAGGCAATATTGCTATTTTGAGTGTATGCTACAAACTAGCAGAGAGAATTATTGTAAACTGTATTATTTAACTGCTGAGGTATATTCCCAAAAAGCAAGGAGGATTCAAACCTGGATGAACCATTAATAGCACATATATAGGCAGGATTCCAACACCACCTAAAAGCATCTGTGGCTGCATATGACAGTGTGTGGAAACAGGGTGCACTCTACAACTTGTCCACAGGTAATTTCTTGCATCTCAGTTGCCTTGACTCATGCATAATATCATGATACGTTCTTCCGGGTTGTCAAGGGCAGGGACATAAGTGTGCGAAAGAGACTCAGTAATGAGCTACCATAAAGCTCAGTTCTGTCTCCTCATTTTCTCAGTCTGTACATTGCTGATGTACCTGATACATTCTCAAGATTTTTTTTTAAAATTTGCTTTACGTTGCACTGATACAAACTGGTCTTATGGCGATATAGGATAGGAAACGGCTAGAAGTGGGAAGGAACCAATTGTAGCCTTAATTAAGAAACAGTCCCAGCATTTTACTCATGTAAAAAGGGGAAACCATCTCTCAAGAAAGTTTGGATTGCTAATGATTGGACAATACCTGCTCCTCAAAAAAAAAAAAAAAAAACCCGAAGTCAGACTTATGAAGGATTGAACTGCAACCTGGAAATTATTCTTGACAGTGGAGACTTCAAACCTAGCATGATTAAAATGGTAGTGGCAAGTGTTGATGATTATGTTTTTTTGTTTAAAGGAGCCTAACAGCTAGGTCATCAGCCCCTAATGATACGAGGTGCAACGAAAAGCAAAAATTAAAACTTCAAAATGTATCCACTAACTAGAATCTAGAATCTAAAACGGTGATGAAAAAATGATAATGAAACAAAAACAATCAGTGGATCTAATTCACAATGTCTTAATTACTGGGATGATATGTATTGTGTAAAGAGGTTCAATATCCAGGTCACCAGCCGCTCATAATTGTACTAATCACTGGTAAAGCACAACCATGGTGTTCCTATTATAGTGATTCTAATCACAGATAACATAGAATTATGGAATTTCTCGCTTAGTGATACTAACCACAGGTAACGTAGACTCATGGTGTTTCTTGCTTAGTGGTACTAATGACAGGTAATGTAGACCCATGGTATGTCACACACAATGGCACAATTCACTGGCAACACAAACCCATGGTGTTCTGCACATAAGGGCACCACTCACAAGCAACGCAGACCCATGGTGCTCCTCACATAGTGGGACTAATTACAGGTGCTGTTATTCCCGTGATGTTCCTCACTTGATGGAACTAATCACAGGCCACGTATACTCATGGTGTTGCTCACATAATGGTACTAATCATAGGCAATGTAAACCCACATTATGGTAATGATCACAGGCAACACAAACTCATGGTGTACCTCACAGGCAACACAGACCAATGGTCTTCCTCACACAGTGGTACTAATCATGGGCGCCAACCAAACCTGTGGTGTTTATCACATAGTAGTACTAACTACAGGCAACATAGACCCATGGTGTTTCTCATAAAATGGTACTACTCATAGGTAACGCAGACCCATTCCGAACACAGTGGAACCGACTAGTGAAACACACATGATGACCTCTATCACAAGCAACACTCAGACCCATGGTGTTCCTTATATAATGGTACTGCTCCTATATAACATAGATTTCCTCGCAAGGTGGTACTAGTCGCAAGTAACGTCGACCCGTAGTGTTTCGCACCTAATGGTACTAATCACAAGTAATCTCATGGTTCTAATGTCATCGTCTCTTGGTTGCCCCTTTTAGCCACCTCATACGACAGGCAAGGGATACCATGGGTGTAGTCTTTGTCTGCATCCCCCACCCACGGGGCAGGGGGTTAGAGAGAGAGAGAGAATGGATTCAACACTTCGAAAAATGAAGTACCGGACAGAGAAAGACAAGGGCCATGAAAAGTGTACTGTCAGGGTCAGAAAAGAACATGAGTTGACCAAGGGAGGTCGGACAGAATAGAGAAAATTGAGGAGCCCGGCACAAGCAAGTGGAAGGAATGCCAGAACTCAGCTAAGGGCCCTGTGGTTGCCAGTCACCTCTTATGACAGGCAGGGGATACCGTGGGTGCATTCTTTATCTGCGTCCCCCACCCACAGGGGGTGGTAGTGGCAAGTTTCCGTCTTCACAACAGAATGATTAATAGCGACCTTACATTGTTCTTTAATAAAGAGTCATTTACAGAATAACAGGTATCTTAAGTACTTGTGTATTACACTTGATAGAACACTGTCTTTTAAACAACATCTTCAATCAGCCTTATAGTGTCTTAATCAAAAAACATGAAAATATCTTTTCTGGGCTTCCTTTCAATGAGTATGTTCAGAGTTCATAAAATGAACCAGTTAAAGGAAAAACTCCATACTTCCCAGGTTAACACATTCATTGTAACACTTAATGATTTGCAGTAGTATTTTTTACATACCCTCTCTTTTGAGAGGATACCATATAACTTCAACTTTCACTACAAATATCTGCTGTTTTTCCATTGATGTTTACTTCAGTTACAGTTACTTTCAGCTGTACAAACAGATTTTCATCAGTCAAATGGAATCTCTATATGTATTGACTTGACATAGTTAGTTTGTGAGCCGGGCTGAGTGGCTCAGACGGTTAAGGCGCTGGCCTTCTGACCCCAACTTGGCAGGTTCGATCCGGGCTCAGTCCGGTGGTATTTGAAGGTGCTCAAATATGTCAGCCTCGTGTCGGTAGATTTACTGGCACGTAAAATAACTCCTGCGGGACTAAATTCCGGCTCCTCGGCGTCTCCGAAAACCGTAAAAGAGTAGTTAGTGGGACGTAAAACAAATAACATTATTATTATTATTAGTTTGTGAAAACAGTTGCTCACACAAATAAGCAGCAGCAAACATTGACAACATTTTAGCCGAAAATATTCTAAATTTCATGTGATTAGCAACTGAAAAATGTCAAAATTCATCTAGGCAGTTATTTAATTGGCTTTGAATGTGACATGATGACTTTCCAACTGTAACAACACTGCTATACACACTGACTGTTATTCAAGTTACAACATGCAAGAGTGACAGACACATGAATACTGACCTGCAGCACCATCTCTTGTAGTTTGTTTGGAAGTCAATAACCACTTGTGATTCATAGACTAGAAAATGCCCATGCATGCTTTACACCAATCAGCACATGAGCTTGAGACACTCTTCTTCGAACTGAATTTTGTCTTTGTAAAAATAAATAATTTCATTTCTTCTACATCAAAAAATTTGATGATGCTTTTTCTCATACTCTGCAGCACTTCAGCTCACTAATCACTCTTATAAATCCCAGACAAGACTGAACAGACCCTCCATCAGTTAGAAGGGGAGGGTGAAGGTTATGGCTCTCTCTTACAAGGTCATATGTTTGGAGTGCCTGATTGGGTTTGTGAAGAAAGGAAGAAAAAAAAAATCAATGAGTACCATTTTTTTAATCACTTTGTACTTAACTTTATTCAACTCTGACAATCAATTATTTTCTGCACACTATTTAAATGTCTGAAGTCCTTGCCAATAAATCAAGCTGCAATTCTATGAACTCCCAGGATATTCTCCATGAAATAGTCTTTAATGCACTTTCTTTACCTCCTCACTAAAATATCTCATAGTCCTCATTACCACATTTACATTACACCAATGCTTACATTTGTGTAACCTATTTATTCTCAAAGCACAAGATGCAGCTACACAGCGCAGTTCCCACTCGAACTATCAACAGGAAAATTAACAAGCATAAACTTTCACAATAAAATATAACAAACTTAATCAATCAATCAATCAATCAATCAATCAATCAATCAATCAATCAATCAATCAATCAATCAATCAATACTGATCTGCATTTAGGGCAGTCGCCCAGGTAGCAGATTTCCTATTTGTTGTTTTCCTAGCCTTTTCCTAAATGATTTCAAAGAAATTGGAAATTTATTGAACATCTCTCTTGGTAAGTTATTCCAATCCCTAACTCCCCTTCCTATACTACAACCCCTAAACACCCTCATAACCATGTGCAGAGATCTGTACCCTTTATTTACAATCCCATTTATGTGATTACCCCAATGAAGATTCAACCAATGAATAACAAGATCAGGTAAATAAAAATAACAAACTAGCCAAGAAAAATTCATCTGTTTCATCAGAAGTTTTCTATTATGAAATTCCATATTCTGAATCTGGTGTCCAAGAGTTACACAATAAGTGATATTTCAGACTATCAAAAATCAACTGATATTTAACTCAGCAGCCTATATCTAGATCAATTGGAACTTATTTTGCATAAATATTCAAATGATGTAATGTCTGTAAACTTTTATCACTTTCTGCACAATCTGACAATATTTCTTTGGCTAGATCAACAGACTGATCAACTTCCTTTTCATTACTAGCACTATTTACAGTGTTAGGGTAATTTGCATTAACACTGTTACTATTATATTTGTAAGTGACAATGAATTTACAGTTGCTTGGTTGATTAATTTATGCTTCTTATTTGAGTTAAATTTTGACATACTTCCACACCGTTTTTGAACACAACATGAAATATTTCATGATTTCTTTCACTATGATACACACTCAAAGAATTGTAACTTCATATTAAATCCTCTTGTTGCATAGAAATATTTGCTAACAAAATAAAAAAATGACAAACTTGCATGGTTGGCTCTTATATCATGTAAGATAGCTATCAGTTGACATTCAGTAATGCAGGATTTTCTAGAAAAAAATTGCTAACCATATAATAGCACTTAAAATAAGAGGATGTCTGCATAACAACAACAAAATATACCTTTATTATTTATTATATTGAAAATCCTCTTCTTTGCCAAAGTATGAGGGCTGTAAGTAAAGTAGTGGCAATGTAGTCCAGACACTCACAGGAGATCGGGCATGCGCAAATAAGATATGGGAGCAGTCAGGTGGTGCTGTTGTTGATGTGTAGTGTAAATTTGAAGGACATCCAGTTGAGAGTGTTGTTGCTGTGTGGTGTTGAAGTGATGATTTTTTTTTTTTTTTTGCTAGGGGCTTTACGTCGCACCGACACAGATAGGTCTTATGGCGACGATGGGATAGGAAAGGCCTAGGAGTTGGAAGGAAGCGGCCGTGGCCTTAATTAAGGTACAGCCCCAGCATTTGCCTGGTGTGAAAATGGGAAACCACGGAAAACCATTTTCAGGGCTGCCGATAGTGGGATTCGAACCTACTATCTCCCGGATGCAAGCTCACAGCTGGGCGCCTCTACGCGCACGGCCAACTCGCCCGGTGAAGTGATGATTATCAAATTCACTCCTCTAAAGCATGTTTTCAAAAGGTGATCAGCATTCATGGATTAAAATCAAGTTTGCCCATGACAAAAATGCATCATAATGGTATAGAGGATTAGGTGAAGCGTGTGGCAAAAATTCATTACCGTTATAGGATGGTTGCACAATGGGTCAAGGCATTTTGTGTGGGCCAGAATGAGACTGCAGATTTGCACCGCACATGTCAGCTGTCCATTCCTCAAGATTAGATTGACATTGTGATTGGTCTTATTTTGGTAGACCATTGATGGACTGTCCGGGAATCATCCAGAGAGGCATCTGTAATCTTTTCTCTGCTTAGTAGGGCGCTCCGTCACTGTCATCAAAAGAGAATGTCTTGCCAACGGTCCCCAATGGCTTCCCGACATTTTCCAAGGTTATGAATTTCATTATTGGTTCCATATTGAATTAAGAGTACATATAATTTAATTAACAAAGTTTTAATCCACCTACTCAATACTATACAATAATTGTAATGCCTATGTATACATTACAATGTACTAGGGGACTAGTTTCGACCCTGTGTGGGTCATGATCAGCCTAAATAAGGTACACTTTTTATTTGTTGATATCCAGGAACAATATTTTGTCATATACTGATAAAATTAATCAAATGAGCAAAATGTGTAATGTGATAACATGTATATAAAATGGTGAAATGCATGAAATGTTAAGTGAGATAAAATTATATTGTGGTATTGATCAATAGATAGTGAAATGTTCAAGTTTACAAATTGCAGTGAGACTATAAATATAGTACCATATCGAGTATTTACAGTAATGATTGAAATATTGCACTTTATATATACATTAAAATGCCTAGTGATAAAGGTATAAAATGCTGGTCTGAATATAAAGTCCAGATGCTTCTAGTGAATTCTATCGTTCCAATACGTCTTCAGTCAAATATTGAGTATATTTCATGTACAACATTGGTGCTTAAAGTCCAGTATTTAAGATTCAGAAAATGTATGCAGGCTGAATATAAGCGACTTCTTATTGTAGAAAGAGTTCTGCATATAATGAGAGGTGACATTCCCAATCCAAGATGGAACCAATGGAACCATGCGCGGCAATGTGATCGAGCTGACCAGTACTACTACTACTACATTTTCTGAATCATAAATACTGGACTTTTCCTCTGCGCCAATGTTGTACAATAACATATACGGTACTCAATATTTGACAGAAGACGTAATGGAAAGATAGAATTCACTAGAAGCATCTGGACTTTATATTCAGACCGGCATTTTATACCTTTATCACTAGGCATTTTAATGTATATATATATATAAAGGTTTGTCCCCTCTCCTTTTCAATGTTTACATAGAACAGGCAGTAAAGGAAATCAAAGAGAAATTTGGAAAGGGAGTCACAGTCCAAGGAGAGGAAATCAAAACCTTGAGATTTGCCGATGATATTGTTATTTTATCTGAGACTGCAGAAGATCTCGAGAAGTTGCTGAATGGTATGGATGAAGTCTTAGGTAAGGAGTACAAGATGAAAATAAATAAGTCCAAAACAAAAGTAATGGAGTGCAGTCGAACGAAGGCAGGTGATATAGGAAATATTAGATTAGGAAACGAAGTCTTAAAGGAAGTAGATGAATATTGTTACTTGGGTAGTAAAATAACCAACGATGGCAGAAGTAAGGAGGACATAAAATGCAGACTAGCACAAGCAAGGAAGAGCTTTCTTAAGAAAAGAAATTTGCTCACTTCAAACATTGATATCGGAATTAGAAAGATGTTTTTGAAGACTTTTGTGTGGAGCGTGGCATTGTATGGAAGTGAAACATGGACGATAACTAGCTCAGAAAGAAAGAGAATAGAAGCTTTTGAAATGTGGTGTTATAGAAGAATGCTGAAGGTGAGATGGATAGATCGAATCACGAATGAAGAGATACTGAATCGAATTGGTGAGAGGAGATCGATTTGGTTAAATTTGACGAGAAGAAGAGATAGAATGATAGGACACATCTTAAGACACCCAGGACTTGTTCAGTTGGTTTTTGAAGGAAGTGTAGGTGGCAAGAACGGTAGGGGTAGACCAAGGTATGAATATGACAAACAGATTAGAGCAGATGTAGGATGCAATAGTTACGTAGAAATGAAAAGGTTAGCACAGGATAGGGTGGCATGGAGAGCTGCATCAAACCAGTCTATGGACTGATGACTCAAACAACAACATATATATAAAGTGCAATATTTCAACCATTATTGTAAATAATCAATGTGGTAGTGTATTTATAGTTTCACTGCAATATGTAAACTTGAACATTTCACTATCTATTGATCAATACTGTACCGTACCCAGAGGTAAGAACCCTCCAGGGCGATGCCTCCATTTCCTGATTAAACATCCGACTAACTCAGATTGGGTAGAGATGTGGGCAAGTTGTCGCGGGTAAGTCTAAATGTCGAAGTTTATAACTTATCTCTAAGTACCAATTTAATGGTCCATTACTGGACATTATAAATTTTCCAGCTAACTCATTCTTGGTTGCTTGCGTTTTGCTCTCGTGTGCTAAGTTGGGCACATCAGTTGCTACTTAGCACACCTCCCAAGATGCAAGGCTAGTGCATTCTGTGGAGGCCACTGCATAGTTTATTTGAAGCCACCCGCAGTGCAAATGCACTATGAGAGACTATGTTTCACTTACAAAAATTGATGCCTGCCTGGCCATCAGAACAAATATTTCATGTTCCCTATGGGAATCAACATCTATATCATCTGATCGTCAGGGAGGCATCAAGGACCAAGCGGGAAGTTTTTATTCCCCTTCCCGAAGGGAAGGAGCGGGCCACCTAGAGGGTAACGCCTTCTCTCTGGCCAAGAGATTTGGCAGGTTTGGAGGATTGATGGAGTTGGAAGAGAGGGATGGAGATTAGTGAAGGAGTTGGAAGGGAGTCTCGACCTCTTGGCTAAGTGTTTTATTGATCTTTTCAGTATATACAGTTGGTTACAATTTACAATTTTTGTGTTTTTACAACATGATTTTGCAGTATTAGAACAAAAATTATTTCTTGTTTTCATCTTCTTTCTGGGTTGTTTGTAAACTTGTGATATTACTGGTGCTAATATAAGTTTATGTTTTAGAGGATATCCTTTACCCCCGTTTTTTTTTTTTAAACTTTTATTGGGGGTTATTAGGATATGTACAATATATGTTACTAATTTGTGATGTTGTTGTTTGAGTCATCAGTCCATAGACTGGTTTGATGCAGCTCTCCATGCCACCCTATCCTGTGCTAACCTTTTCATTTCTACGTAACTATTGCATCCTACATCTGCTCTAATCTGCTTGTCATATTCATATCTTGATCTACCCCTACCGTTCTTACCCCCTACACTTCCTTCAAAAACCAACTGAACAAGTCCTGGGTGTCTTAAGATGTGTCCTATCATTCTATCTCTTCTTTTCGTCAAATTTAGCCAAATCGATCTCCTCTCACCAATTCGATTCAGTATCTCTTCATTCGTGATTCGATCTATCCATCTCACCTTCAGCATTCTTCTGTAACACCACATTTCAAAAGCTTCTATTCTCTTTCTTTCTGAGCCAGTTATCGTCCATGTTTCACTTCCATACAATGCCACACTCCACACGAAAGTCTTCAAAAACATCTTTCTAATTCCGATATCAATGTTTGAAGTGAGCAAATTTTTTTTCTTAAGAAAGCTCTTCCTTGCTTGTGCTAGTCTGCATTTTATGTCTTCCTTACTTCTGCCATCATTAGTTATTTTACTACCCAAGTAACAATATTCATCTACTTCCTTTAAGACTTCATTTCCTAATCTAATATTTTCTGCATCACCTGCCTTCGTTCGACTGCACTCCATTACTTTTGTTTTGGACTTATTTATTTTCATCTTGTACTCCTTACCCAAGACTTCATCCATACCATTCAGCAACTTCTCGAGATCTTCTGCAGTCTCAGATAAAATAACAATATCATCGGCAAATCTCAAGGTTTTGATTTCCTCTCCTTGGACTGTGATTCCCTTTCCAAATTTCTCTTTGATTTCCTTTACTGCCTGTTCTATGTAAACATTGAAAAGGAGAGGGGACAAACTGCAGCCTTGCCTCACTCCTTTCTGGATTGCTGCTTCTTTTTCAAAGCCCTCGATTCTTATCACTGCAGACTGATTTTTATACAGATTGTAGATAATTCTTCGTTCTCGGTATCTGATCCCTATCATCTTCAAAATCATAAATAGCTTGGTCCAATCAACATTATCGAATGCCTTTTCTAGATCTACGAATGCCATGTACGTGGGCTTGTCCTTCTTCATTCGATCCTCTACGATCAGACGTAAAGTCAGGATAGCTTCACGTGTTCCTACATTTCTTCTGAAGCCAAATTGATCTTCTCCCAACTCAGCTTCAACTTGTTTTTCCATTCTTCTGTAAATAATACGTGTTAAAATTTTGCAGGCATGAGATACTAAACTAATGGTGCGGTAGTTTTCACACCTGTCAGCACCGGCTTTCTTGGGAATAGGTATAACCACATTCTGCTGAAAATCGGATGGGACTTCTCCTGTCTCATACATCTTGCAGACTAAATTAAATAACCTTGCCATGCTGGTTTCTCCTAAGGCAGTCAGTAATTCAGAGGGAATGTCATCAATTCCAGGTGCCTTGTTCCTATTGAGGTCACTCACAGCTCTGTCAAACTCTGACCTCAAAATTGGGTCTTCCTTTTCATCAACATCAACAGCCTCTTCATGTTCCAGAACCAAATTATCTACATCTTTACCTTGATACAACTGTTGGATATGCTCCTGCCATCTTTCTGCTTTGTCTTCTTTCCCTAGAAGTGGTTTTCCATCTGAGCTCTTAATATTCATACACCTAGATTTCCTTTCTCCAAAGGTTTCCTTGATTTTCCTGTATGCAGCATCTACCTTTCCCAGGACCATACAGCCTTCGACATCCTTGCATTTCTCTTTCAGCCATTCTTCCTTAGCTGCCTTGCACTTTCTATCCACTTCATTCTTTAATCGCCTGTATTCTTTTCTGCCCTCTTCATTTCTAGCATTCTTGTATTTTCGTCGTTTATCAATCAGGTCTAGTATCTCCTGAGTTATCCACTGATTCTTAGTTGATCTTTTCTTCCTTCCTAACATTTCTTCAGCAGCCCTACTGACTTCATTTTTCATGACTCTCCACTCTTCCTCTATAGTGTTTCCTTCAGCCTTTTCATTTAGTCCTTGTGCAACATGTTCCTTGAAACAATCCCTCACATTCTTTTCTTTCAACTTGTCTAGATCCCATCTTTTTGCATTCTTTCCTTTCTTCAATTTCTTCAACTTCAGATGGCATTTCATGACCAACAAGTTGTGGTCAGAGTCCACGTCTGCTCCTGGGAAAGTTTTGCAATCCAACACCTGGTTTCTGAATCTCTGCCTAATCATAATGAAGTCTATTTGATACCTTCCAGTGTCTCCAGGTCTCGTCCACGTATACAGCCGTCGTTTGTGGTGTTTGAACCAAGTATTGGCAAGGACTAAATTATGATCAGTGCAGAATTCAACCAGACGACTTCCTCTTTCGTTCCTTCGTCCCAATCCAAATTCTCCTACTGTACTACCTTCTCTTCCTTGGCCTACCACTGCATTCCAGTCTCCCATCACAATTAGATTCTCGTCACCTTTTACATATTGTATTAAATCTTCTATCTCCTCATATATTCTTTCGATTTCTTCATCATCCGCTGAACTAGTAGGCATATAAACCTGCACTATTGTGGTGGGCATTGGTTTGGTGTCTATCTTGACGACAATAATTCTTTCACTATGCTGGTTGTAGTAGCTTACCCGCTGCCCTATTTTCTTATTCATTATTAAACCAACTCCTGCATTTCCTCTGTTTGATTTTGTGTTGATAATTCGGTAGTCGCCTGACCAAAAATCTTGTCCTTCCTGCCAACGTACTTCACTTATGCCAACTACATCTAACTTTAGCCTATCCATCTCCCTTTTCAGATTCTCTAACCTACCACAACGATTCAAACTTCTAACATTCCACGCTCCGACTCGCAGAATGTCAGTATCCATCTTCCTGATGATCGCCCCCTCTCGTGTAGTCCCCACCCGGAGATCCGAATGGGGGACTAGTTTACCTCCGGAATATTTTACCCGGGAGGAAGCCATCATCAGTACATCATTCATACAGAGAGAGCTGCATGTCCTCGGGAGTTAGTTACGGCTGTAGTTTCCCGTTGCTTTCAGCCAATTTGTGATATACATGGGTTATTTACAATATGTACAAAAATTTTCACAGTTTTTACAGTATATACAACATTTTTACAGTTTTGCAGTTTTACAGTCTGTACAATTGTTATATGTTATTACAATATGTACTAATGTTTTGTCTTGTATGTTGTTTATGATATATACAGACTTTGCTTTACAATATTTATAGTTGTTTATACAGTATTTACAAATTCATTTAGTATTTATCATACTTCTTACCCTTAAATACAGTGGGGTCTTGTATTTGCTGAGGTATCCTGCTTCTGAAACATAAGTAACATAGATTAGTATAATTGCTTTTATTGATTTCTGCTGACTGGAGGAGGGAAGGAGCTCAGCGGGGGCTCACTGGGCTTTGTCGGGTGTCTTACTGGGTGGATTTGGGTTGGGGTTTCTAGGGAGTTGTGGCAGTTTGGGTGAGAGGTTGGATGTCCCAGCTTTGTTTCCTTATGTGGCACCCCCATCAGTTGGGGTGAGGGATCGGAAAAGATGGTATGGTGTTTGGGTGAAGTGGGGATTTGGGAGAAGGTCTCCGCGTAGAAGTAGGTTGAGGGATGGGTTATCGCGGTCTAGGGCTCGGCGGTAGGATCGTTGGAATTGTGTGAGGACGTAGGAGTCAACGGGTGGGAATGGGAAAATTTCGAGGAGGTCAGCTATGGGGTATCGGAAGGGGAGTCGGAGTGCGTGGCGGACTGTGCGGCATTCGATGGACAGTAGGGGGTGGTACAGGTTCTGGTGGGAGATGGCAACGGCCGCCCAGGTGATGAGGCCGTAGGTGATTTGGGGCCATACAAAGGATTTATAGGTGTGAAGGAGCAGTGAGGATTTGAGACCCCACCGGGTCCCGGCTAGGCGGTGCACTAACCGGGCTCGGGCGGCAGGGATGCCTAGGTATTTTAGGGTGGGTTGTGTTCGGATAGGGGATCTACGGATCTGGAGTTGAAGGTTGTCAGGGTTGCGGGATATGCTGGTTTTTCCCTGTCTACGTCTGAAGAGGATGGATTGGGTTTTCTCAGGATTTAGTTTTTGGTGCCACCGATCGCACCAGGCTAGGAAGGTGTTGAGGTAGGGTTGGACTGAGCGGTTAATGGCTTGGACTGCATTTAAGGGAGCTAGGGATGTCATCGGCGAACTGTAGGAGTTGGATAGGGGGAGGAGGTTGGGGATATCAGCCACGAATAGGATAAATAGGAGTGGGGATAGGGGTGATCCTTGCGGGCCGCCTAATGTGAGGAGAAAGGAGGGTGAGAGTTGGTTCCTGATGGAGATTTGGGTTGAGCAATTTGTGAGGTAGGAGGAGATGAAGCGAATGTAGGAGATAGGGAGGGCAAAGAACCTGAGTTTGAATAGGAGGGCAGGGTGCCAAACGGAGCCGAAGACAAGCTGGAAGAATTGGATAGTATGTAATACAAGCTGGAAATCGAAGATGATTAAAAGGGTGGGGCAGGCATGGTTAAAATTGTTGGCAGTGGTTTGGACCAAATGGAGGAGTTGGTCTTCTGTGGAGAGTTTTGGGCGGAAGCCGAACTGGGATGTGGGTAGGAGATGGTAGGATTGTACGTGGGGGTGGAAGCGACGGACCAGGATTTTGTCTAGGATTTTTGCTAGGACTGTGATGAGGATGATGGGGCGGTAGGAGCTTAGTTCGGAAGGGGGTTTGCCTGGGTTGGAAAAGAGGATCATTGTGATGTGTTTCCAGGATGAGGGCTAGAATCTGGTGCGAAGTATGTAGGTGTAGAGGACAGCTAGTAGGGATAGTAGGCTATGAGGTGCGTATCGTATATGAAGGTACCAGGTTTTATTTGGTCCTGGAGCAGTGTTCCGGGATTTGGAGAATATGGACTGTATTTTGGCCAGGGTGATGGGCGCGTCTAGAGAGTGGTTTGATAGGGAGTGGGTGTTAGAGGGTTTGAGTGGGGGGGAGGAGGCGTGGTTTAGGTAGAGGTCGGTGTTAGATTTATCGAAGTGGGGATCTTCGTGGGTGTAGAAACGCTGGCGGAAGTAATGTGCGAAGACTTCCAGCTTTTCCTCGGTATTTGCTGGGGCTATGCTTCTGTGGATGATGGGGTAACGGGGTGTGGGTTTGGTGCTGCGGAGGGTGTTGAGTTTGGCCCAAAATTTGGCGGGCTGGGTTTGTAGGGTGTTGAGTTTGGAGCAGGTTTGGGACCAGGAGCGACGGGTATGGGCTGCTAGGTAATTGCAGATGGTTGAAGGATTTGACTGTGTAGGTGAAGAAAATAGGGGTCTTGGGAGCGCATGAATTCTCGGTGGTAAGAGTGGGACAGTTTTTGAAGATGTACGAAGCGGGGGAGGAGTCAGGGTTGGGAGGGGGAGTGGAGTGTTGTGGAGATGCTGGAATCTGACGCTGTGGCTATGGCAGAGAGAATAAATGTATTTAGGTTATCTACGGATGGTTGGTCGGTCGGAGGGGAGGGGAGTTTTCGAGTGCTTGGTTGAGTGTAGCTTGGTAGGAGGGTGAGTCGGCTTTGGAGAAATTAAGAATTGGTTTAGGAGGAGGAGGGGGGCGTGGGTTGATGGATGGGATTTGGAGTAGGACTGGGAGGTGGTCGCTTCCGATGCTAGGTAGTAGTTGTACTGTGATGAGATGGATTAGGGAGTTATAGGCAATTAGGGCGTCTGGTGTGGTGTTGGAGGTGGGACGGGTGGGGCCAGGGAAGGTTAATAGAGAGCAGTTACGGTCGCTCAAGAAGTTTTGTAGTTCGGTCATGGCGCGGCAGGATCGGTGGGTAAGGTTGAGGTCGGCTATGAGTATGAAGTGGGGGAAGGTGTCACTAAGGTAGGTGATGAAGTCCAGGGGAAGGGGGATATTCGACCGGTGGTATATGGTTGCTAGGTGTAGGATCCGGGAGCAGAAGTATACGGTAGTTATAACGGCTTCTGGGAAGTTATTGGGGTGGGGTGGGGTGGGGTGGGGTGGGGTGGGGTGGGGTGGGGTGGGGTGGGGTGGGGTGTGTGGGCGGGTGGGGTGGGGTGTGGGGGGCGGGTATTGAGGGAGGGAGGGAGGGAGGGAGGAACGGATGGCGATGGCAGAGCCCCCGCACCCTATGTCGTGAGGGTGGTCGGCTCGGTGGATGGTACAGCTGGGGAGGTGTGCAGACTGGTAGGGGCAAAGCATGGTTTCATTGAGGAGGATGGCGTGGGTGGAGTGTTGTGAGGAAAGGGCTTTTAGGAACAGTCATTTGGAAAGGAAAGATTGAATATTGAGGAAAAAGATGGAGAATGGTTCTTGGAGCTGGGCACGACAGGATGGATTGTGGGCCATGTTATATTTGTGTTTATAGGTGGGTGAAGTAGAAGTGGATGTTCAGTCCGGAGTGGGAGGTTTGGAAGTGGGCGTTCAGGGTTTGGTTGGTTGCTGCCTGGAGTTTGGCTAGAACCAGCGGTCAGTGGTATGGGTGGATGTTCATGAGGGAGATAGTGACAAAGCGAATTATGTCCTCAAGGGTTGGTGGGGGGAAAATGGATTGGGTGGGTTGGGTGGGGGCATCTATGGTGTGGAATGGGGCTACTAATTCGGGGCAGTTTTCTTATGGTTGTGGGCGAGCTTTACATTTGAGGGAGTAGGTGGGGTGGGATTCGCCGCAGGTGTTGCATTTAGGTGGGAGCTGGGCGTTGGGGCATCGGGAGGTGGGGTGTGGTTGTGAGCAGTGGCTGCGCACTGGTCGTTCGGCAGTGCAGTGGGCCGTGTCATGGTTGTTGTAGGTTAGGCACTGCTCACACCTGATGGGTTGGGGGCCTGGAGCGCGAGAGGGCTCCACCCGATGGTGGTGTCTGTAGATGTATACCCCTTTTTCTAGTACCGTATTCACGTCCTGGGATGTAAGGAGGAGTATCCTTACCATGAAAGTGGGCCCCGAGTTATTCTTTATGCAAAAAGCTTTCCGTACTGGGATGCCCTCCGCATTCAACTCCTCGACTATGTTCTTGTCCAGTATGTCGGAGTCCACCCCACGGATCACACAACTGAATAAGCTGTGGCGGGGTGGTGGGGGTGGGTTTTTGAGTGCACGTTGGGAGAGGGCTTGCAGGGGTTTGGTTGACCCAAATTGGGCTGATCCCACTGAGCTCCTAAGCCATTGAGCGGCGTCCTCCCCATTGACTTTTATAATGACCCCTTTGTTAGTAGGGCATATGTCTGCTATTTCTTGCCTGTTGAAATTAAATTGCATTAGTTTTTTGAATATTTTCTGAGGGTGTTTGTATTCTGGAGAAGGGTTTTCGATGAGGAAAAGGGTTCCAGAAGGAGTTTTTTGAAGAGACCGAAGGTTGGAAATGTGCCGGCGGGCTCCGGAGAGGGTAGGGGGGGGGGAGAATTCAGAGTTTGGTGCAGTATTGGGAGGGGGGGAAGAGGGATTGTTGCGATCAATGTTAAACTTGAGTGGTTGCTCCAACGCTTGCATCTTCGTTCGCGGCTATTCGTCGATGTTTCCCATGGGGCTGGAGGTGGCCCGTTTAGCGACAGCATAGGAGATGCCGCGGTCTGCGGCTGGGGTTACTGGTAGGTGATGACTGGAGGTTCGATAGTTCTCATTGTATGAGCTCATGGCTGTGGTTTGAGTTCGGCTGTATAATGGCTGGTCCATACTGACCTGGGAGATGGTGGTGGTGAAGGTGGCAGCACTGGTGAATGACATGATGGAAATATTGTCCAGTATACAGTTCACACACAGTACAGTTAGATGTTATGCACCTGAGCACTCTTCACTAGAACTTAGCACTTCTTATAAGCAAACTTGATTGTCTGTTAGTGGGTAGTGCTATTTGGTGTTGGCACACCTGGAGGTCCTTGGGTGCACCCAGTTGGACTGGGAGGCACCTCTAGAAGCCCTCCGTGGGCCCTACACCAAACAAACAGTCCTGGGGTGAGACCCCTCGAGAAGCCGCTTCGTCCACCTGTCTGAACGCTTTTTTAAGCTCCACTGGGGAGCTTACGGTATAGGGGCCCTCACTGGATGGAGAGAGAGAAACAAGGCAGCTTACCGGTCTTACCAGTCCTGAGAGGCATAGTGGTTCCTGTGGTCCTGCTACGTCGCACTGCCTGGACATTTTCGCTGGCTGGCGATTGTTCCCTGGTTCGCTAGGAGGCGTTGGCTGGCGAGGAGAGATGGCAGGCATCAATTTTTGGAAGTGAGACATAGTCTCTCATAGTGCATTAGCACTGCTGGTGGCTTCAAATAGAATATGCAGTGGCCTCCACAGTATGCGCTAGCCTTGCGTCTTGGTAGGTGTGCTAAGTACCAACTGATGAGCCCAACTTAGCACATGAGGGCAAAACGCAAGCAACCAAGAATGAGTTAGATGTAAATTTATAATGTCCAATAATGGACCATTAAATTGGTATTATAAATTTATTAATTCAGGACAAATATTTCATGTTCCCTATGGGAATCAACATCTATATTATCTCTAAGTATCATGACAGGAATAATGGAAGTTTATCTTGAATGAGAAACACTAATATGGGGAAAGATGAATTTATTACATAAAGTAACCCGAATCATACTACAACACAAAGAAATCAGATTCATAAAATGTCAAGGAAACTGGCATTAGAATGCAATATTAAATCAGCAAAGTTTGAATGCAGAAAATAAACATTGATAACGCAAATCAAATAAAATAATAAAGTAAAAATTCCAATTACAATGTTTAATATTGATAAGTTTCGAAATGACTCCACATTAAAACCTGATTTAAGATGCAGTGGGACATGACGATATGAACTACGAAAAATACTAGTGGCATTCCCTATGCTATATTTACAATAATCCAATCAGTTAAATTAACCCAAGTATTTACATTGGATCAGGTGGGGAAAACTTACACACTTCAATGACTCGATGTGAAATGTGGTTCACCAAAAGATCTAGTAAGAACTAGCTTAACCACAACCATCCACTCAGCACTCAGGCTGTTCCCCATTAATCAACAAGACAACAGATCAAAATCACAATGAAATCACTTAGAAACACAATCCTGTAAGAGAAAACAAATAATATAATTTAATAAACACATGGAAAGCAATGGGCAACCATCGAGTTTGTCTTGCTGCATTGACACGCCAGTTAGTGCCCCTCGTCAATCACATATTTCCTGCTTGACATTGGGCTGAAAAGACTACTCTTCGAAATTCGTCACTGTTTTGACAAGATTATATCACGGAAATTGCTTCTCACTTCGCGACTACAGCATAACCTTTGCTGATAAACTAACCTACATAGCAAGCTCATATCTCAACAACTGCTTGGAGATTCACAAACACAATAGTACATATTGCCAGCATGCTACTATATCTCAATACACATAATATTCACTGGCCTGACATTTACTTCACGGCAATTCTGATTCTCAATAATATTCCAGAATACAATTACAGGCCTATTCTCGCTTCACACCATTATTATAACATTTCCAGGCATGCAATCTGCCTGCATAATTGACATATTTCGATGATGATGATGATGCTTGTTGTTTTAAGGGGCCTAACATCTAAGGTCATCGGCCCCTAATGGAACGAGATGGACGACAGGATATATGACAGTTAAAATTTTAAATCGTATCCACTGACTAGAGTTTAAAAAATGGTGATGGGAAATGAGTATGAGATTAAAACAATCAGTGGATCTGATTCGCAATGCCTTATTTTGGAATAAAATAAGCAAAAATACAGGAGACAAAGGAATAAGGCATTGCTTGCTAGGACAGATATAGATACGTACTTTACATTAGACTTTAAAAGAACACATTAAAATGCGCAACACAAACTAAAATGAAGTCAATGGAATAAGAGCGCTATTGACACAAAAATCACTAGGACAAAGGACATCATCACACACGAGAAAACAAACCACTATCCCTCATAAAGTGGATGACGAGGTCTGCTGACTGCTCGTCATCTCGCAAGATAAGGGAGATTGTACTCGGAAGGTTAAGACTACGGCGCAGATCGACCAGGTCCACACACTCCGTAAGGATGTGTACCACGGTAAGGTGTTCGCCGCAGGTACACATCGGAGGCGGTTCCCCTTTCAAAAGATGAGAATGAGTCAGGATAGCATGGCTGATCCGAAGACGACATAATACCACGGCTTCCCTCCACGAAGCCCAAAGGGAAGTCCTCCAAACCTTCGTTGTTCCTTTTATCGCTCGCAGCTTATTGGGAAGTGGCATGGCCTGCCACTCCATCTCCCAATAGGACATAACCAGATGTCTCAGCTGAGAGCGAATATCACTTGCTGGAACCTTGAAAGGCAATGGGGGAAGTGTAACTGCCTCCTTGGCAGCCTTATATGCTAATTCATTTCCCTCTATGCCCATGTGGCTTGGAAGCCACAGAAACGTGATTCTGGTGCCGGCATCCGAACACCCGGCCAGCAGGTCCTGGATCCGCTGCACCAGAGGGTGCCGAGGGAAACAAGAATCAATAGACTGGAGCGAACTCAAGGAGTCAGTACACACGAGAAAGTGTCGGTGTTCATTGCACAGTGTGTACCGCAGAGCTTCGCGGATAGCATAGAGCTCTGCTGTGTACACACTACAGGTTTCCGGGAGAGCAAAAAGGAACCTATCATTGTCGACAACGAACGCACAGCCTACCTTCATATCTGTCCTCGAACCATCCGTGTAGACGATGACGGAACCTGGATACCGGCCAACAACGGACAGGAAGAGCCTCCGATAAATCGAAGGGTCCGTGTTTTCTTTCGGGCCAGTGTGCAGATCCAGGATTATTTCAGGTCGTCGTACTACCCACGGAGGTACCCCACTTGGTTGTCTGACAAGGCAAGGAACCGAAAGTACGTCGAACAATCTGTTACTGCTCTCCAAGCGTATTCCAACCGGCCGCGTTGCTCGAGAACAAGCAGCGTACATCAAACGGTTGGCATTGTTGAACACGCAAGGATAGCTTGGATGAAGTGGCATCTGTCGCAAATTTGCAGCATACGAAAGAAGCATTTGCTGGCGCCTCAGATGTAAAGGCGGCACACCCGACTCAGCGAGCAGGCTGGCAACGGGGCTTGTACTGAAAGCTCCCGTCGCCAACCTAACCCCGCTGTGGTGGATGCTGTTCAGCTTCCCAAGCACACTTGGCCTTGCTGAGCCATATGCTGCACTGCCGTAGTCTAACCTGGATAAAATGTGTGCCCTGTAAAATACACTGACTGACAGAGCAAATGCAACACCAAGAAGGAGTGGTTCGAAAGGGATGAAAGTTGGGGAAAAAACAGAGACGGCACGGACGAATAATTGATGTTTATTTCAAACCGACATGCAGGTTACACAATGCGCATGGCATCGACTCAGTAGGATGTAGGACCACCGCGAGCGGCGATGCACGCAGAAACACTTCGAGGTACAGAGTCAATAAGAGTGCGGATGGTGTCCTGAGGGATGGTTCTCCATTCTCTGTCAACCATTTGCCACAGTTGGTCGTCCGTACGAGGCTGGGGCAGAGTTTGCAAACGGCGTCCAATGAGATCCCACACGTGTTCGATTGGTGAGAGATCCGGAGAGTACGCTGGCCACGGAAGCATCTGTACACCTCGTAGAGCCTGTTGGGAGATGCGAGCAGTGTGTGGGCGGGCATTATCCTGCTGAAACAGAGCATTGGGCAGCCCCTGAAGGTACGGGAGTGCCACCGGCCGCAGCACATGCTGCACGTAGCGGTGGGCATTTAACGTGCCTTGAATACGCACTAGAGGTGACGTGGAATCATACGCAATAGTGCCCCAAACCATGATGCCGCGTTGTCTAGCGGTAGGGCGCTCCACAGTTACTGCCGGATTTGACCTTTCTCCACGCCGACGCCACACTCGTCTGCGGTGACTATCACTGACAGAACAGAAGCGTGACTCATCGGAGAACACGACGTTCCACCATTCCCTCATCCAACTCGCTCTAGCCCGGCACCATGCCAGGCGTGCACGTCTATGCTGTGGAGTCAATGGTAGTCTTCTGAGCAGACGCCGGGAGTGCAGGCCTCGTTCAACCAATCGACGGGAAATTGTTCTGGTCGATATTGGAACAGCCAGGGTGTCTTGCACATGCTGAAGAATGGCTGTTGACGTGGCGTGCGTTGCTGCCACCGCTTGGCGGCGGAAGCGCCGATCCTCGCGTGCTGACGTCACTCGGGCTGCGCCTGGACCCCTCGCGCGTGCCACATGTCCCTGCGCCAACCATCTTCGCCACAGGCGCTGCACCGTGGACACATCCCTATGGGTATCGGCTGCAATTTGACGAAGCGACCAACCTGCCCTTCTCAGCCCGATCACCATACCCCTCGTAAAGTCGTCTGTCTGCTGGAAATGCCTCCGTTGACGGCGGCCTGGCATTCTTAGCTATACACGTGTCCTGTGGCACACGACAACACGTTCTACAATGACTGTCGGCTGAGAAATCACGGTACGAAGTGGGCCATTCGCCAACGCCGTGTCCCATTTATCGTTCGCTACGTGCGCAGCACAGCGGCGCATTTCACATCATGAGCATACCTCAGTGACGTCAGTCTACCCTGCAATTGGCATAAAGTTCTGACCACTCCTTCTTGGTGTTGCATTTGCTCTGTCAGTCAGTGTAGGAGGAGCACCACGCGGTCAGCTCCCCAATTAGTGCTGCTAAGGAACTTCAAGAGGTTAAGCCTCTTGGTGCATTGTACTTTGAGCTCCCGCACGTGTGGCTCCCACGATAATTTACTGTCGAAGAGGAGCCCAAGGAATCGGTAAGTGTCAACAACTGGAAGAACGACATTTCCTAAATAAAGTTCAGGATGTGGGTGAAGAGTACGGTGACGACAAAAGTGGACAACGGAAGTCTTTGCGGCAGAAAACCGCAAGCCATGTTCTAAGGTCCATTTCTCCACCTTCCTAATAGCATGCTGTAATTGTCGCTCTGCGACTGCCATACTGCACGACCTATAATGCAGAGCAAAGTCATCCACATATAGCGACGGTATTACTGCTGGACCAGCAGCAGCGACAATACAGTTTATGGCAATCGCGAACAGAGTGACACTAAGGACCGATCCCTGCGGGACTCCATTTTCCTGAACGTGATATTGCGAATATGTCCTCCCTACTCGGACACGGAATAGATGGAGGGACAAAAAATTCGCAATAAATACCGGCAAGTTACCTCGGAATCTCCATTGATGCAGGACTGAAAGGATACCATATCGCCATGTGGTGTCGTAAGCCTTCTCTAAGTCAAAGAAAATAGCTACCAAGTGCTGTTTACGGAGAAACGCATCCTGGATAGAGCTCTCCTGGCGGACCAAGTGGTCAGTGGTGGATTGAGCGGCTCGAAAACCACACTGGTATTCCGACAAGAGCCCTTTTTTCTCCAGACACCACACGAGTCGGCGATTTACCATCCTCTCAAAAAGCTTACACAGGCAGTTGGTAAGACAAATCGGCCTGTAACTTCCTGCATACTTTGGATCCTTGTCAGGCTTGAGGACAGGAATGACTATGTGCTCTCGCCACTGAGACGGAGAATTACCCTCCATCCAGATACGGTTGAACACACGAAGGAGATAGAGAAGACTATCATCACTAAGGTGTTTCAACATCTGGTTATGGATGTTGTCCGGTCCAGAAGACGTGTCCTTGCAAAGCGCTAGGGCGCTGCGGAGTTCCCACTCCGTAAAGGGCACATTGTAGTCCTCTGAAGCTTGAGAGGCAAAACTAAGGTGATGACGTTCTGCCTCCCGCTTCACAGCGAGGAAATCAGGATGGTAATTCCTGGAGACAGACACATCTGCAAAATGGCGAGCTAGATGGTTAGCAATCGAGAGGGATTCAGTGACGATATTGCCTGCAATGGAAATTCCCGGTACAGATGATGATCCTTGGATACCCGAAATACGCCGAAGCTTAGTCCACACTTGAGATGACAGAGTATGTGACGTCACAGACGACACATATCTCTCCCATGAAGCCTTCTTACTTTGTCGAATAAGAACTCGCACCTTACCGCGGAGTTTTTTAAATGTTACCAAGTTGGCCACAGTAGGCTGCCTACGGTAACGCTTATGAGTGCGACGGCGTTCTTTGATGGCTGCTGCTATTGCATCGTTCCACCAGGGAGCGAGTTTTCGGCGAGGAGTCCCCGAGAAAAACGGAATGGACTCCTCAGCAGCAGCAAGAATAACTTGGGTAATGTAAGTTATTTCCTCACCGACAGTTCGCCTGATATCATTGTTAAAGACAGCTAGGGATGTCTACTTTGGCCAATCAGCATGTTTAAGAATCCATCGAGGGGGAGCCTCGATGGATTTATGTTTCAACAAAGTGAGGATGATGGGAAAATGGTCACTGTCACAGAGATCATCGTGTGCATTCCACCGAAACAGTGGAACCAACGTTCGGCTGCATAGACTTACGTCTATGCGAGAATATGTGCTGTAGCGTACACTAAAGTGAGTTGGTTCCCCTGTGTTCAAAATACATAAATCCAGATCTGTTAGTAGTGCTTCCAGCTCTCTTCCTTGGGGGCAAGCCATCTCAGAGCCCCATATGGGGTGATGGGCGTTAAAATTGCCCAATAAGAGGAAGGGTGGTGGAAGCTGAGCTATAAGATCAGCGACATCATTTATGTTCAGATTCTGGCCGGGTGGAAGATAAACATTACACACTGTTGCTATGACAGGCAGCAGAACGTGAACTGCGACAGCCTCAAGTGGGGTTCTTAATGAAACCTCTTTGCTGTAGGTGTCAGAACGGACAAAAATGCCAACACCACCGGAAGCCCGGTGAGCATAATACCGTTCTGTCGAGTATAGTCTGAAATTTCTCAAGACCGTATGATGATCAGGTCAGAAGTTAGTCTCCTGAATACAGACTATACTCGCTGCATACTCACTAATGAGCTGACGTAACTCAGCAAGATGCCTGTCATAACCGTTACAATTCCACTGTAACAGTGCCATAGTGTGGACTATAAAAGGAGTGTTAAGTTATGAGCGAAAAAATGCTCGTTAGCCTAAACACTATCTAATTCTACATCCGTGGATGTAGAGGACAGCGCGACATCCATCCCGTCATCAAAAGATGGCAGGGGTGCCGCCCAGAACTTTGACACTTTTCGGGCGCGAGGGGGTCCCCTACGAGGAGAGCGCGCAGGTTTGGGAGCAGGAGTGCCTCCTGGCGCAGACTCATACCCCCCAGATGGGGGGCATGACTTCTCCTTTGCCGGGGAAGTCCGAGAGCGCTCAGAACAGGCGCTCTTCTTCCCCTTCTTTTTTTCAGGTTTAGATGGGCTGGGAGATGGTTTCCCAGCCCTGGTAGACGATGCCGCCTCTGCCGGCTGGGGCACGACTTTCGTCGACCTCCTGTGCCGGCTGGGAACTGCCAGCCTGCACAGACTTCTGGTTGCTCGAAGGTGGGGTGGTCCCTCCCTTCAAGCTTTGACTATTTGCGACGTTGCTGGGAGCAGCAACAGTCGCCTTGGGCAAAGCGGTCTGGACAGGTGTCGAAGTTGTAAATGACGAACCTGGAAGACTCTGAGCTAGCAAGCTATAGTCGAGTGTACGGGCAGGTGTATTCGTAGAATTAAACTTACGGCACACTTCCTGGTAGGAAAGACCATCCAGGGTCTTGATCTCCTGGATCTTCTTCTCACTCAGGTATGTCGGACAATTCCGATCCCGAGGAGAATGAAAACCGGAGCAGTTAGTGCACTTGTATGGAGTTGTGCACTCCTCCGCGCCGTGAGCTACTCGTCCACATGTACCACATACAGCCTGATTCGAACAGCGAGATACCACATGTCCGAATCGCTGGCATTGATAGCATCGCATAGGAGGTGGGATGTACGGCCTCACATCGCAACGATAAGTTGTTACCTTGACTTTCTCTGGTAACACTGACAACTTGAAAGAGACAATGAAGGCACCAGTGGCAACGTCTTCACCGTTGACCTTGCGCGTAATGCACCAGACGTGTGTCACGCCACGGTTCTTCATGTCTTGCATCAACTCGTCGTCAGTGTTCAAAATAAGGTCGCGGTGAAAGACGACTCCGGGAACCAGGTTCAAGGACTTATGCTCCTCCACTTTGACGGGGATTTCGCCAAAGTGCTCGCACTTAAGCAACTGATCAGCTTGCAGTGCTGTACGAGTCTTTAGCAGCAAACTACCGTTGCGCATTTGTTTAAGTTCCTCCAGTTTGCCATAGACGCCTTCGATGTCCCTACTAAACAGGATCGACTTTACCAGCTTAAAATCATGCCCATCGGTTCTGGTAGCGACCAGAAACCTAGGGAAGCTGGATCCCATTCCTTCACGCTGCACATGTTCCCAGGGAGTTGAACCTCTCAGGGAAGGAAAAGTTAAAGACTTAGGTGGGGGACCACCTTGAGAGAGCCGACTTCGTTTGGAAGCCATGCCCGATAGCTTCCTCCCCGAATGCCACCCACTCCGATCAGGGGTCTCTGTAGCCAAACCAAGCAGCCAAGGCAATACCCACCTGGTCATAGCAGGTACTGCCCGGGGTCCGTTGTTGGACGATGCCTAATATGGGATGACTGAGGCAATGAGCACTAAGGCTCCCTTCCTCCAGTCACCCGCAATAGAATGTACCCCATAGCATGTACAGAGCACTAAATATAGAGAAAAAATGAAAAAATAATTAATAATAATATGTCCTTCTGGCATTCGGCTGTGCGGGGACCTGCGTTGTCAGGCGGATACTACTGCCTGGGTACATAACACTCCCACCCTCCGTGTCCTGGGTGGTTGCTGGCACGGGCTTTCGAGCGTAGTCGCACACATAAGAGCTCCATCGCCGAGCAGCACGCACATC
Organism: Anabrus simplex; assembly: GCF_040414725.1. Classification (NCBI taxonomy): domain Eukaryota; kingdom Metazoa; phylum Arthropoda; class Insecta; order Orthoptera; family Tettigoniidae; genus Anabrus; species Anabrus simplex. Next base: position 92,766,561 of record NC_090268.1, on the reverse strand, counting down.
AAAATTTCGAATGGTCTGCATCTGACCCTCGGAAAAATAATAAAAAATAAAGAGGGGACCGTGGCCACATGAACCTTTAAGTCGCCTTCTACGACAGGCAGGGATTACCTGTGAATGTACAGGACCCCTCCCATCTACAGGAGGTCCAACACGTTATACCAAACCGCAATCAATGTCCGCGCCTAGGTTGCCCCTTTTAGTCGACTCATACGACAGGCAGGGGGTACCGCGGGTGTATTCTACATGTGAGTCCCCCACCCGCAGGGGGAAGTGTGTTTGGTCCGCGAGAGGTATTTTGTTTCCCTCAAGTCCGCCGGCAAGCCGGTTAGGACCCCCTTATCCCCCACCTGGGACGCGCCACAAGGGAGTATCACCTCTCCCCCTGCTACGCCATCATAGTAGGTTCGTGGACATCATATTTCAGCATGTACTAAATTCTCATGTATACCCTGTCATCTCATCAGCCTTTCTCATTACAAATCAGGGTTCAATTCCCTCTCTAATCATTGTTCAAAACAGTTTCCAACCCACATTAAAAGAATCTATTGTAGTCAACGGTGCATATACAGCTCCACACGCCTCACAGCACCTGTAATACATGCAGCATGCGTCCTATCTGTCACTAACCTCTCTAAATAAATAAATGAAATTTAGTCTCAATTCTGCGAGTATGTAACTCGGGAGGTTGATGATTTTGGCAATCTAATCATTCTATCTCTATCAAACAAGAACACAGGAATAACCTTAAGCTAGATAACATGCATAGTTCACGCAAACGAAATCAAATATAAATCCTAACATTTTCCTCAATATCCCATCTAGCTAGTTATAAAGAAAGAGAGAGAAAACATGCGATCCCCTCCTGTCCATATTTACAACATCACAAATATAAAATGAACACATGCCGTCAGGCGAAAATTACTCTAAAGAAAATCCATAATCTAAGCCTCACTAGTATTAATCGTAATTCATAAAACGTGCCATTTAATTATAATACATGCATCTTATCTTGGCAACTCCCAGGACACTTGTAGAGGCTTACATCCCCGCCACTATGGGGGTCTACTCCATGTTCAGCAGGTTTTCAACACGTGGAACCAATCTTCATTCTTCCATAAGCAATGCCATCTTCTTGAGGATAGTTCCTGTATAACAGCAACACACGAGATTCTGGTCAGTATTTCTTCACCGCTCTCCATGCACGATGCACCGATCAAACTCTTTGTCAGCCGTAATTTAAGGCCAACGTGAACACATTGGCACAAAACACACGTAATATTCACTGTACCATAAATGTTAAAGGTTTAAATACAGTCACTAGGAGCAGCTCTCAGATTGTTACGAATAGTCTCTCGCGAAACGCGACCGGCCCGAAAATATAATACGGATGAGCGTCTCTCACTCGATTACCAGTCTGCGGCTAATATTACCGTCTGTTTCTTTAATACAGAAACTTGTGACATAGCGCACTTGGTGACTTATAACTGCACCTAGTTTATGTAGCACTGTTCACAAGAAATACAAGAAATAAATTTACTGTCTTTGGACAGTGCGACCTTACAACATTACACTCCTGCCCAGGTAGTAGCAATTATGCGTCCCGCGCGCACTGTAGTACGAAACTGATGCTTACACACAGATAAAGGAGAAGTATGGAGCAATGTTCACTTCATGACAACACACCCAGAAAGAAGAACGCTCCTAACAGGTGGGGCGCTTAAGTAACATAGCCAATGCTGTTATGGCTAGGGGATTCCCTGTATGTTCAAATATTCAACCAATCAGAGTTCTTGTTCCACACAAAGACTTTGTGATTCACTAAAATTAATATCAGATGCACTCATGATAACTAAATTACAGCTCAGACAATTGTTATAATTTATTCCTTACTATTTCTCGCTCTCAGGCTTGTGGAAAACCCTCAAATAACAGAACTGACCTCTCTTTCTCACTGCACACATCCCACATATATCAATGTTGGTCAACCTGGGATTTTAATTCTGCATGGTCTGGAATTCATATTAGTCACACCCTCACTTCCTAATTGGCTGAACACTCCTTGTGACCAAACGACTTCTACACGTGCCGGGATGTGCTAACTCTTGGTGAAAATGAACATTTCCCACAGTTGCAGGCAAGCTTTGAGAACCATACAATGTCATTACGTCTCCAGGACTTCCGCTCTCAATTATACTGTAATCTGTTACTCTTCCAATGCCTAACTGAAGTCCCCGTTTACTACTTGATATGCCAAATATATGACTTAATATCTCATATGGGCCGTCAGTACCACGATATAATTTTATCTCACTTAACATTTCATGCATTTCACCATTTTATATACATGTTATCACATTACACATTTTGCTCATTTGATTAATTTTATCAATTTATGACAAAATATTGTTACTGGATATCAACAAATAAAAAGTGTATCTTATTTAGGCTGATGATGCCCCACGCAGGGTTGAAACTAGTCTCCTAGTACATTGTAATGTATACATAGGAATTACAATTATAGTATAGTATTGAGTAGATAGATTAAAACTTTGTTAATTAAATTATTCTAGCAGTTTCCCGCTGGCTCAGCCCGCAATGTACAAAGTATGGTGTTGTTCGTTACTATCCTCACGGATGTATTTGCAAAGTTTCGAGTTAATGAAATAATGCACATGATCTGCTGTGGTAATAGAATGTAATATTATGTCAACAAAACACTTGAAAATACATCACACAAAGAAACTGAATTAAATGTTCCTTGGAACAACACTACGCACTGAACTGTTAAAAAGTCATTCAAAGATCTTCATCATGGAGACAAATGTACCCATAACATTTCTCAGAATCTACCAATTTAAGTAGTTATTACCTCAAAAGAAAGCGCTTGATCCACTGAGTGTTTTTAGACGAACATGAACCGTGTACCTCAATTAGAACAAAAGATATGATTGCTTCATTGAGAAAAAATGTTGAAGAAATGAGACGTCAAATTGAATGTGCACTCATAACTTTCCTCAGAATCAACCAATTTGAATAGTTAAGAGCTGCAATGAAAGAGCTTGATTCTCTGAGTGTTCTTAGGCCAAAACGAACTCCTACCTCAATTAGAACCAAAGTTATGATTGCTTCGAAGAAGCAAAAAATTGAAAACAAATAATTTGAGGAAGGCGGAAGTTAAGTGATTTATAGTACCTGATGACAAATCTGTGTATGAACACCTTTCAGTTTTAAAAAAATGAAGGAAATCAAGCAGATAGAATGGCCAGCTGACTGACTTTATTTTTCATGAATTTTTTAAATGTATAGATGTTCCCGACGTTTGGCAAAAGGTAATAGACTTTGCGGGTGACTACATTGAAGGATTGTAATACAATTGAACCAGTGAGACCAAGAAGGGAAAACTTCCACTTGACTCTACTTTTGGGAAATAATTAAAACTTCATAGCAACCAAACTAAAAGTTGGATGAAGAAACTTACAATTGAATGGATGAAAACCATAATGGTATAAGTGACATTTTTTTAAAAAATGAGTTAAGTGCAGGATGTAACTCCGTGAGGATGTATCCTTTCACCAGCAAAGAGATACAAGTGATAGCAGTAATATTCTGCGCTCTAGTGATGGGTGGTATAACTACAAATAGCATGCTTTATATGAGTGGTGACGATGTTTAAATGCCTTTTTCTCTGAATGACCAAAATGCTACTTATACCATTATGCTTTTCATCCATTCAATTACAAACTTATTCATTTTAACCACAATAGCAATATTCCACTAGTAGTTTGTTTTTAAGATCTTTATTTCAGCTCTGATATGTTTTCAAAGCTGGTGGAATCTTTCCCTTCTTGGTCTCAACTGAGTAAAATAGTAAGGATAATAAACAAACAATTTTTTCACTGTTAATTACAAGACTTTATTGCCTTAAAACACAAGAAAAATAGATTATATAAGTTATAGAGATATATTTTAATTTCAAAAAATACATCATTTCTTCACCTTTTAATCTTTGCAGAGTTCCTCAGTCCTTCTGATGATGATGATGATGATGATTGTTGTTTAAAGGGGCCTAACATCAAGGTCATCAGCCCCTAATGGTACGAAATGAGATGAAATGGGATGAACAATTCAAAGTCTAAAATTCTCCACTGACCAGAATTCAAAGTGTGAGAACAAAGAATGAATGGATGGTCATGAATTTAAAACAATCAGTTAATGTGACCTGCAATGCTTTACATTCACACAAACTGACGGAAAAGAATAGGGTTATAGACCAAGGGACTGCTGCTATAGCATAACACTGAAACGACCTCAGTCCTTCTGTCATCATCATCAGTCTGATTAGTGGTAGCTAGTGATGGGCAGTCTGAGATGAGGTCTCGAGATTTCTCGAGACTAGCGCAGGCACTGTTTCTTGCGAGAAATTTTGAGAGATCTCAACAGTGTTGTCCCCACATTGTGTGGTGAGCAGTGTGTCTGTAAATACATGTCAACAAGCAACTAGGGGGTTCATTTCTTTTATTTCTACCGAGGTCTATTTTGACGCAGTATAACATAATTATAAAGGATATGTATTCTGGAACTGTATACAGCATTAAGTACACGAATGAGTAGGCCAGGTAGGGAAACTGATGGCTACTGTATGTACACCTACCTGGATACTAGAGGCGTGCATTATTCAAATTCGAGACAGGGCAAGATGTGCCTTGCTGCATATGCAACCACCATAACGCATGCATGGAACGTGTAATCTAAAATGCCTGAGTTTGCTCCAATTCTTTTGACAGGGTATTGATGGGCAATGCTCGTGAGATATCTCTATGGGGTTACTGGAGCATGATGATTGGTGGAATGTTTTCCTTTTTCAGCTCAACAGATGCATTTGAAAACAAAGGACAACATGGCTACTTCAGCTCATTTTGTCAAAAAAAGTGGAATCTTCCCTTCTTGATCTCACCGATTCAATTGTACTTGTTAGTTTGAAATATTGTGTTCTATCAATATTGCCACTATTTTATTTAGAACCCTCATAGTAGCTGCATTTTCTCAAAACAGATAGAAAAATACAAATTTTAGTCAACTAAAGAGGGCAGGCCCTATAGTCTTCCCCTCTAAATATGTCCTTGTTCATGCTCCTATCTATGACTTGAAATTCAAAATTTATTAACCTCTCTTTTTGTTTGTCTTTTTCTTTGTTAGAAAATGGTGACACCTACAAGAAGATCTGCAGTTTTAGTGGCGATCCTAATGATGGCATCTGAATGGCATGACAACAATGTAGCAATGGCTGCAAACATTTTAGCCCTTGTAGTAACTCCCTCTCCAAGTCATCACATATGGAATCGTGCTCTTATGTTGGCATTAGCTGCCAGAGGTCACAAAGTTACCGTGGTTAGTCCTGATCCCGAAAAGCATCCTGTACCTAATCACAGAGATATCGTCCTAGAGGGTTTATATGAAGATATTCATGCTAGCTATGATTATGAGGCTATGAGCAAAGAGAGTTTTATACAGAACACTATTACTATATTTGACTGGGGTTATGATTCCTGTAAATCAGCCCTGGCTTCTAAAGGAGCAAGGCAGTTGATGGATTTATCTGCAAATGAAACTTTTGATCTCATTATAGTGGAGGAAGCCATAGATGATTGCTTCTTAGGTTTCATTCCTGTGTTCGGTTCTCCTCCAGTTATAGGCATAACTGCATATAGCAGTCCACCATGGGCAGGATATGTTGTGGGTAATCCTGACACACCCAGTTATGTAAACACATACAATCTTCCATTTTCTGATCACATGAACTTCTTCCAAAGGATGTCTAATATGTTGCTACATACCTTTGTCTTGTTGAGCCGGAGATTTTACCATATGCCACTCCAGCAAAAGCTTGCAGATAATTTCTTTGGGAAATCTATTCCACCCCTGACTGAAATTGAGAAAAATATAAGTTTAGTAATGGTGAATATTCATCACAGTTTGGACTACCCTCGACCTATGCTGCCATCTTTAATTCCAGTGGGAGGACTGCACATCAAACCAAGTAAACCCTTGCCAAAGGTAAGTTGAAATTTAATGTTGATTGTTATGATCATAGAAAGTTCTGTGAAAATGGGAACTATTTAGCTTATACAGTGGTACCTACATTCAGGGGCATATATGGATATTAATTATTTTTGGGGAGAGAATATTTTCTTCATTGATTTTTGATCTGATCTTGCATGGCTTACCCTTAAAATTTATAAACAAAATTCTAGATAAATATTAAAATTTGAGGTCTTGAAATTGTCCGTCTGTTAGGTCATCAGTCCAGAGGCTGGTTGGATCCTCAAATAGCACCACCAAAGGTTATGCGGTTATAAGAAAACCGCAAAAACCAATGGCAGCACCGAAATGAGGCGTACTAGGCTAGACTAGGAGTGAGGTAGTTTGCCATTGCTTTCCTCACTGGGTCAGAAAGTGCTATTGCAGCACGACTGACCCTATGAGCAACACCTTTCATAACACTCAGATGCACTAGTCGTGCTCTGAATGTCATTACTCAGCACCACCCATACCCCAGCAGCTTCCATATTGTCACAGCCATGGATGAGACTGGGACTTCGGTGGAAGCTACACTTTACTCTGGCCTGTGCCAAGAGATGGATACAAAAGTACTGTATCCATCATGAAATGGCAGCAGGCAAGTCTTGAAATTAGGAGCACTAAATTAAAACGTTCAAAATAATACAATCATTCAACAGACTTACTTTGTAGCATATTTACATTGATGATTACAATAGCAAAAATCTCCTGAGTTTTTTGGCCAACTCGTGACTGATAGTTTCTACGGTCACATGTTCATCTTTGTGCATATACAAAAGAGCTAACCCATTCAACATTTCCTGTACAGTCAAAACCCCAAACCCCATGGCACTACAGCCCTTGAAGGGCCTCAGTCTACCAAGCGACTGCTGCTCAGCCCGAAGGCCTACAGGTTATGAGGTGTCATGTGGTCAGCATGACAAATCCCCTCAGCCATTATTCTGGGCTTTCTAGACTGGGGCCGTTATATCACTGTCAGATAGCTCTTCAATTCTAATCACGTAGGCTGAGTGGACCTTGAACGAGCCCTCAGGTCCAGGTAAAAATCCCTGACCTGGCCAGGAATCGAACCCAGGGCCTCCGGGTAAGAGGCAAGCATGCTACCCCTACACCATGGGGCTGGCTCCTGTACAGTCATATTTTGCAAATAACTTTATAAATACTTCACAGATGGAAAATAGCATTTTGATATTGATATTGCAGTCTGTTTTGGTAAGACAGCAGCAAACAGTTTCAAACTGCAGAAATGAAGTCCATTTGGTTCAAGATGATGGCTTTCAGAATATTTTTTTCCCCACATTCTGAGTTCATTGGAAAATACAACTTTAACCACTCTAGTATCATCTGGCCATTGAGTCATAATAGCATCAACAACAATATGTATTTCATCATCCAATGCCTTCACTGTTGATTCTTATTCTTATTCTTCTACCGCTTTTTCCACATCCGTGCGGTTACAGGTGCGAACTGTGTTCCACAAGTGGATTCAGCTCTGTTTTATGGCTGGATGCCTTCCTGAAACCAACCCTGTGTGGGGGGATATAGTCACTATTGCGTGTTTCTGCGATGGTTGGTAGTGTAGTGTTTTGTCTGAATATGAACAGGTCAGTGTTGGGACAAACAAATGCCCAATACCTGAGCCAGAAGAATAAATCAGTGGTTAAATTCCAGGAATCAAACTCGGAACCTTCTGAACCGAAGGCCTCAACGCTGACCATTCAGCCAAGGAGCCTTCACAGTTGATTGAGGGAGAATTATTTCTATGTTCTTCAGGTTATGTTTGTGTTGATCATATAACTGACTCAATATATGTAATAAATACAGGAAAAGAAAACTGATATCCTGTAATACTCCTCTGGGTCATTAGTCTTGTAGTTAGCTCAATGTATTTGTTCACCAACTTTGCACAGAATCTCCAGCTTATCAACTCCAATATTTGTTTTGCAATTTCTTCTGATTGAAAAATATCACATTAATCAAACTGAACTACGATTTCATGACTATCAGTTCTTTTTCAAGATCTTAACACAGATTGACATATGTTTTCACTTCTACCTGCTTTGAATGAAGAGCTGTGGAATGTCCATGGGATGAGCTAAAATAACCAATGATACTGTAAATTCAGAATATTGAATTGCAGCTCCCTTACTTAAGGTTTCAGTCAGTCAGTCACTACTGATCTGCATTTAGGGCAGTCGCCCAGGTGGCAGATTCCCTATATGTTGTTTTCCTAGCCTTTTCTTAAATGATTGCAAAGAAATTGGAAATTTATTGAACATCTCCCTTGGTAAGTTATTCCAATCCCTAACTCCCCTTCCTCCCCAATTTGTCCTCTTGAATTCCAACTTTATCTTTATATTGCGATCTTTCCTACTTTTAAAGACACCACTCAAACTTATTCATATACTAATGCCATTCCACACCATCACTCCACTGACAGCTCAGAATATACCACTTATGAAAAAGATATTGATTCCCATAGGGAACCTGAAATATTTGCTCTGTATGAGTAAACTTATAATCCCAATGTAGTTGGTCCGTAATTGGACATTATAAATTTTCCAGCTAACTCATTCCTGGTTGCCAGCGTTTCTCCCCAGTTGGCCTCATCAGTTGGTAAATAGTACACCCAGCAAGACGCATGACTAGTGCATACCGTGGAGGCCACTACATAGGCTACCTGGAGCCACCGGCAGTGCCAATGCACTTGAGACACTTTGTCTCATTTTCAAAAAACAGGTGATAAAGATATTGATTCCCATAGGGAAACTGAAATATTTGTTCTGAATGAGTAAACTTATAATACCAATATAGTTGGCCCATAATTGGAGCTGGAAAATTTATAATATCCAATTACGGTACAACTATATTGGTATTACATACCACTTAGTTGACCACGTTATCTCCTTTCTCCCAAGTCTTCCCAGCCCAAACTTTGCAACATTTTTGTAACGCTACTATTTTGTTGGAAATCACCTAGATCAAATCAAGGTGATTCTTTGGAATTTTTCCAGTTCTTGGATCAAGTAATCCTGGTGAAGGTCCCATATCATATTATTTTAAAAAAATGATTTATCAGGTGCCTATTTGTTTAATTAGCTCCGTATATTCACACACACAGTGATAATTTTGACTTCAACACTCGGTTGCTCTCTGTAACCAGCAAAGAGGTTCAATTTTGGGACTGAGGGCATGGAGCTATGGGACTTAAGGCAGGTACGCAAGGCGAGGGGTTATGAAACCGATCACTACATATTATCCTGATATATATTTAGCAGCATTTTCCTGGAAAGAATTTGCATTTGAGATAACTCACTTGGTTTACAACAGAGGTGCTCATGCTTAGCATAACATGCTGCGGGTATGCAGCACTGTAAATGGGCAGGGTGGCTATGAGCGTATGCTATTCAACCACAGTGATGTCATGGCCATGTCACAGGCCGTGAAAGTTGGGCGAAGTTCTCCCAGTCACTCTCGATCACTGCTGCAATACCCGAGTTTGAAATGGAGGCAGAAAATAATCGATGTTGGTCACTACTGATCTGCATTTAGGGCAGTTGCCCAGGTACAAGCAGGAAATATGTTCTACTAGAATGTAAGGAAGCCAGTGTGGAACAGAGAAGTTCCTATGAAATATAAAGAGATAATGTACAAGATGTACTAAACCCCTTGCATCCGGGAGATAGTAGGTTCGAATCCCACTATCGGCAGCCCTGAAAATGGTTTTCCGTGGTTTCCCATTTTCACACCAGGCAAATGCTGGGGCTGTACCTTAAATAAGGCCACGGCCGCTTCCTTCCCACTCCTAGGCCTTTCCTATCCCATCGTCGCCATAAGACCTATCTGTGTCGGTGCGACGTAAAGCCCCTAGCAAAAAAAAAAAAAACCCTTTATTAACATAAGCATCAGAGACTTCGACTTTGACAGCAAGAGATGATGATGATGATGATGATGATGATGATGATGATGATGATGATGCTTGTTGTTTTAAGGCGCCTAACATCGAGGTCATCGGCCCCTGATGGGACGAAATGCGACGAAATGCAATGACAAAATAAAAATACAAAATCCTCCACTGACTAGAATTCAAAACGTGAGGACGAAAAATGAACGGATGGATATGAAGTTAAAACAATCAGAGGAGACGACCCGCAATGCCTCAGTCTCAGAAACTGACGGAAAACAATAGTAATACTGACCAAGGGGCTGCTTCTATAGCTCAATACTAAATCGATGATGCTTGCAAGCTAAAGGGGTCCAAAATATAGATCATCGCACTCTCATAATGGTACTTATCACTGGAAAAGTAGAACCATGGTATTTGACATGGTGCGGTACTAATCAAAAGTATCGTAGACTCGCGGTATTCCACACATTATGGTACTACTCACAGGTAATGAAATTCACACAGGTAATACAGACCTATGGTGTTTCACACATAGCGGCACCATTTACAGGCAACGCAAACCTATGGTTTTCGTCACATACGTGTACTAACCACAGGGACTCGTACTATCCCGTGGTGTTCCTTATATAGTGGGTACTAATCATAGGCAAGCCAGAACCCTGGTGTCACTCATATAGTGCTACTAATCACAGGTACCGTAAAAGCCTGACCGCACGGTGCTCCTGATTGCTACTAATCACAAACCTATTTTGTACCTAACATAGTGGTACTACACGCAAGTAACAACGACCCATGGTGTTCCCCACGTGGTGGTACTAATCACAAGTAGTTTCATGGTTCTAATCCAATCATCCCTTGGTCGCCCCTTTTAGTCGCCTCTCACGACAGGCAGGGGATACCGTGGGTGTATTATTCGTCTGCCTTCCCCACCCACAGGGGGTGTGTGTTTGGTCCGCGAGAGGTATTTTATTTCCCTCAAGTCCGCCGGCAAGCCGGTTAGGACCCCCCCCTATCCGCCACCTGGGACGCGCCACGTGGGAGTATCACCTCTCCCCCTGCTACGCCTGCGTAGCAGGTTCGTGGACAGCAAGAGATGAGAGTAAAATTCAGGCCAGTGAGATGTTCCTGAGGAATATGGTGGGGAAGACAACGGGAGACAGAGTTAGAAATGTTGAGTCAGAAAAGAGGTAGGAGTAGAAAAATTGATTGACAGGATGGATAAGAATAAATTGAGATGGTTTGGGCATGTTATGAGGATGGAGGAGTGAAGGATACCAAAACGAGGGTTCGAAAAAACAGGAAAAGAGGGAGGCCCAGAGCAAGATGAATGGACTATGTTAAGAACAGTATAAGAAAAAGAAGAATAGACTGGAATACAATTACTGAAGAGGAGTGGTGGAAGGAGAGGCAACGGTAAAGAAGTGTCAATGACACTCCGACCTGGCAGGAGTTGGACAAGGGGAAATGAAAATTATGATGATGATGCTCCTACTGCAGACAAAGCTTATGACGATAAAGTCGAGGCATTCTATGAGTTGCTGAGCAATGTATACAATAGACTCCACGACAATGATATCTTGCCGGGCTGAGTGGCTCAGACGGTTAAGGCACTGGCCTTCTAACCCCAACTTGGCAGGTTCGATCCTGGCTCAGTCCGGTGGTATTTGAAGGTGCTCAAATACAACAGCCTCGTGTCGGTAGATTTACTGGCATGTAAAAGAAGTCCTGTGGGACTAAATTCTGGTGCCTCGGCATCTCCGAAGACCGTAAAAGTAGTTAGTGGGACGTAAAGCAAATAACATTATTATTTTTAGCAATGATATCTTGATAATTTCCAGTGATTTTAATGCCAAAATTGGACAAGAATGAAGATTTGACTTAGTAGGCAATTGTAGACTAGGTGTAGCTAACAATAGGGAAGATAGACTATTTAAATTTGTCAAGAAAATGAGCTGGTAGTCACTAACACATGGTACAAACTGCACAAATGTCACCTTTAGAAGCAAACTGTAATGAATCAGTAAGGAACATGATTGATTGTATTCTAATTAAAAAGTGATTTAGGAACATGATCAAATGAATGATAATATATCCTAATGCTGGCATTGGCTCTGATCATGTCCCAGTAGCAGCAGATGTACAGTTGAAATTAAAAATGGTTAAACCAAAACAGGTTTCAAATAGAATACTACAGGATACTACGATGAGAGAACCAATTCAAGAAGAGTTAACAATAAACTAGGGAACAGCTTACTCACGAATGTTGATAATGCACAAAGCCAGTGGGAAATACTGAGAAACACATAGACTGGTTGGTGTTTGTAAAAAACATTTAAGGATGACAGAGATACAGAAGAGGAAGAAAATGGATGATGGATGAGATACTGAAGCTGATGGAACAAAGATGGTGAGCAAAATGCAAAGTGGAGGATTTTTGGCAGATATAAAGAGAAACTCTAAACAGCTAAGGAAAAATGGATGGCAGAAAGGTGCAAAAAACTGACTGAGATAAGTGAAAAACATGACAACTTCAAACAGATATTTGCTTTAAGTCGTACCGACATAGATAGGTCTTATGGCGATGATGGGACAGGAAATGCTTAGGAATGGGAAGGAAGCGGCCATGGCCATAATTATGGTACAGCCCCAGCATTTGCTGGTGTGAAAATGGGAAACCGCAGAAAACCATCTTCATGGCTGCTGACAGTGGGATTTGAACCCACTATCTGCCAGATGCAAGTTCATAGCTGTGCGCCCCTATCTGCATGGCCAACTCGCCCAGTACTTCAAACAGCACAAGGAGATAACATGGTTATAAAAAAAGAAAAAGACCATCAACCAGACAATGCCAACAGAACCATTCTGGATGATCAGAAGATTGCATAATGTATAAATCAACAGTCTGGGGTGGATAGAGATGAGAGTATGAAGTTCAGTGCTGCTGATGGCCCAGAAATAATGGAAAACAAACTGCTACATTCTCTAGCTTTAGCTCCTAATAATAAAGCACCATATCAGGTATCATATCTCAGCTGTAGTTTCAAGACTGTTAACAGCTCACCATTTGAAACACATTTCCAACATCATCTTCATATTCATATGTAATTTAATTACAATCAGGTACCTGATTAATTAAGTTTCAGATTGAGATTAGGCTGAAGATGCCCTTAATTAAAGGGCGAAACATGTCCCTATAATTTTTATTTACAGATTTAATTCTTTATTAACATCTCTTTTTATGTATTGAATAGGTGAAATAATTAAACTTTATTATTTATTTGACTTCATTGTACATTTCAATACAGACCAAAATATGAGAATGATAACATGTAAGAGTTATACTATCAAGGAGCGGTTAGTGGCAAGTGTGTGGATGCACGAACGACAACACATGGGCAAACAATGAGACAGACAGACGTGCTTTTTCCTCGGGCAGTGTTAAAGACAGGCCGCGAATTGGAAGGAAGAAGATACAAGAAGAAATATGTGCTTTGAGTGAACAATCTCCTATGAAGTCGATGCGTAAACGTGCTTCGGAATTCGGTGTACTGAGAACAACAATGCAAGATAACATTAAAATAGACCTTAAGTTCAGACCTTTTTGACCGACGTTCGTAGACAAGTTATTGGATAGAGACCGGAATGAGCGCGTTCTAGCATGCCGTGCTTTGTTAACTACAAATGAAGAATTGCGCTATGCTGTTGAGGATGCATTTCGCACTATAACACCGGACATGCTCAGAAATATCTCAAGAAGTACACGGAGAGGTATACAACAATGTTTACATCATGACGGAGAACATACAGATATATTGGATACTTAGTATGTAAATAAGATAATCTAAATAACATTTGATACTAAACAGTTACAGGGGTACGGGGTACAGGGACTTCCTGCCCACCATTTACATGGACGACAACCGAATGGGGTTCAGAAATGGCTTTGGTACATGAGAGGCATTGTTCAGTGTCAATGTTCTCTTTCAAAGATGCTAAGAGCAACACAAAGATGTATTTGCATTTTTCATTGACTGTGAGATGGCACTGGACACCCAAGAGAGTTTCGGTTTACAAGGTCTGCCATCTAGTGGGCCTAGAGTAAAACGGAACATCGAAATTGATGACCAGACAGCCAGATGGCGTCAAATTGAAATGTCTGCACACAGTAGCTGTGGCCATACAATTATTATTATTATTATTATTATTATTATTATTATTATTATTATTATTATTATTATTATTATTAGAGTCAAACACAAAAAACTGACTGAAATTCTCCAGCAGGAACAGTTATACTTAAAGGATATCTGCATCATACAAAATTTCTACTGGAACCAGTGATCCACAATCAAGACTGGATGAACAAAAAGAGGAATACGCCACGGTTTCATAGTTTCACTGGTCCTATTCAACCTCTATCCCCCTCCATGATGCAACAGCCCCAAAGGGCCATGGCCAAACAAGAGACCGCTACTTAGCCTGAAGGTCTGCAGATTTAACATCTATGCTGATCACATATTCATAGAAGCCTTGTATGATACTGAACTAGGTGTGAAAGTAAATTGTTTCGTTGTAAACAATATTAGATATGCAGATAACACCCTAATTATTTGTGACAACATTCAAGGTCTTCAAGAACTGCTCATGCCTTGTCAATACAACTTATAATGAAAGAAAACTATTTATTTTACCCTACATATTTCAGGAAGTCATCCATTCCCTTCAACAGTTAAATCATCACTACATAGAACAGGTAAGTTGGTTCACATTCCTTGGGAGCACCATAACTGACAATTTGGACCCTAAAAAGGAAATCACATGCTGTATTGAGATTTCTAGATCATCCTCTCAAAAGATGATGTCAGTCTTTCATGATGATAATATAAACCTCATACTCTGGCCAAATCTATTAGAAATGCTATATCTGGTCAACACTGCTTTATGGATTTTGAAATTGGTCACACAGGAGAATGCTCAGAGTACCCTGGACAGATTTCATAACAAATAATTTCATAGCATTTATCAGTCATTAATAAATCACTTTGGGAGTGGCGACCCCATCGTACTAATGGCCTATATATGATTCATTCATTCATTCCCTGACCCGGTCAATGACTGGAACACAGGTTGTATGTTTTCATTTCCACAATAAAATGAGAAAGTCCCTATAAATTCCACTGCTGTCTTTCCACGGTTATAGCTACAGAGCAAAAATGACCAAACAGACATTAGCAGGACCCAAACACACAACCTTCAGCTTTCATGGCCAATGCTCACATCATCTGACCTATGTTGGTCTTGGTATTTCTGCTCTATTGGCTATCTTAACCTTTCAAGTGGTAATGATGGAATAAATCATCATAGCCGCATGGCTTCCTAAGTGACCACGACGGAATATTTCGTCATCACATTGTAAATGTCTTTCGGCGATGGGTTTGACGACTTATTCCGTCATATGATCCGAGATCGCTTTCCTTTGTGTGTATAAGTTAGTTTCGAGCTTTGTCTACAGTGGCAGCCCTCTCCTAAAACCACGCGACCAGGCGAAATGCTTTAGTTCCACGCACAGCTGGCAGCCAGCCAGTACTGGCCGCCAGGCTGCTGAGAATGGTAGATAGTGCATTATGGCAGGTGCAAGCAGAGCTCGGAAATGTCTGCGAGAAGAACTGTTTGATTTATTACACTGTGACAATTCGGAGAGTGATGTGTCATCTGATAGTGAGACTAATGTTGAAATGTCAGGAGATAGAGAGTGCAATGGTGAAAGAGACTCAAGTGAACGTGACGGTAGCACTAGTGGTGATATTCTGCTCGATGTATGGACAAAGATAGGATCTGAACAGCCGAGATTTACATTTACGGGGCAACCTGGACTGAATGTACAAATTGAAGACATAAATAATCCGCTAGAATATTTTCAATTGTTTATCACACCTGTACACAAGAGTATGTTATTGTAGGTTTCCTGTTGCTTTCCTCATGGAGCCAGATTCTCTTTCCTTGCCCTTGGCACTGTAATCATGTTAACAGCTTGTAAGTGAGACTGTTTTTTAAACCTGATGAAAATACCTGACCAATTAAAAGTATCTCACTGTAAGTTCCCGTTGCTTTCCTCAGTGAGCCAGACGTCTTGCCCTTCGTACTATGATCATTTTTGACAGCTTGATACATATTCTGTACTTTTGAATCTGATAAAAATACTATAGTACACAAGAGTATCGCACTATATGTTACTTCACAGTACCTTATGGAAAATGTGCCACTGTGTTAGTAGCTCCTCAAAAGAAATGTACCGCTTGACAGGTTAACTACAGATCCGGCAGTACTGCCATCACAACTGTATAGTGTGGTATTTTAATGGAATACTTAATTATTATTCAGTCCAATTTCCCAGCTGAAAGGTCAGTATAGTGGACTTCAGTTCAGAGGTTCTCATGTTCAAATTTTTTTCTGAGCTGAAGAATTCACTGGGTGGACTGGGTGTTTGTGTTTGTTTTAATAGACACCTTTTCATTAAAACATAGCACATCGTACTACTAAACACCACAGAAAGACATAATAATTAAATAATATCTCACCGAGCTCGATAGCTGCAGTCGCGTAAGTGCAGCCAGTATCCAGTAATCGGGAGATAGTGGGTTCGAACCCCATTTCAGCAGCTCTGAAGATGGTTTTCCATGGTTTCCCATTTTCACACCAGGCAAATGCTGGGGCTGTACCTTAATTAAGGCCAAGGCTGCTTCCTTCCCATTCCTAGGCCTTTCCTATCCCATCGTCGCCATAAGACATATCTGTATCGGTGCGACGTAAAGCAAATAGCAAAAAAAATAATAATAATATCTCTCCACATAGAATTGGTATTAGGAAGGGCATTCAGTTATAAAACTAGGCAATGTCCACATCATCATCATTATTTAGAGCAGTTTACGACCACAGGCTGGGTCTACTTGGAACATAAGCCTCTCCATCGTTTTCTGTCCATCCACCACTTCTCTTCTGTTACTGTCGTCCAGTTCCCTCCTCTTGCTTCGATGCTCTTCTTTACATCTTTCAGCCATCTGTCCCTCGGTCTTCCTCTAGGTCTTCTTCCCTTCAACTCCATTTCTAATATTCTCCTTGGTATCTTTTCTTCTCCCACTCTCTTAACGTGTTTATACCACTGCAACCTTCATTTTTTTATCTTTTCCTGTAGGGGTACATCATTTACCATTTCCCAAACTCTCTTATTTCTTAATCTGTCCATTCTCATTAAACCAACTCAACACCACTGAAACTTCATCTCCCTCTCCTTCATCACCCACGTTCCTGATCCATACATCAAAATTAGCACAAAATAAGTCTTGTAAATAATTCCTTTACATCTCTGTGGTACAACCCTGTTCCATATCAATCCTCCCACACTCTTAATGAAAGAGGAAGGTGTGCAAATTGATTCTTTGATTTCCATCCTGTTTCCTCCATTTTATAAAATTACACTTCGCAGGTACTTAAAGCTTTCAGCTCTTCACAACTGCTCCCCTCCTTATATCATGCCATTGTACTTTCGGTTCTTGTTTCACGTTGTTAGCAGCACTTCACTCCTTTGGCTGAGAACTTAAATCCATAAGATGACACAACTTCTTCCCATACATTTAGCTGTTTCACGTGTGTGACACAATCACATATGGACCCTGTCAGGGTGTGGAAAAAGCAGTGACAAAAGAAGATCATAAATATTATTGTTTTTATTTTGTTGTTGTCAATCATTATTTAACGACAGGTTTACTGTAATATGTATGATGTGTACAGTAGATAGAAAACTGCATGCAAGAGAGAGGTATAATAATAAAATTTCATGAACTACATGTACTGCATTTCAAATTTTTCCAGGATATACAGAAATACTTGGACGATGCAAAAGAGGGTGCTATCTTCTTTAGTCTGGGTACCAATGTACGCAGTGACAAACTTACTCCAGATAAACGTCAGATGATCTTGGATACGTTCTCACAATTTCCTCAGAGAGTGTTGTGGAAATGGGAATCTGATACACTTCCAGGACAGCCCAAAAATGTCAAAGTTGGCAAATGGCTACCTCAAAGTGATATATTAGGTGAGTACAAATTTTAGAAAAAGAGACAAAAGCATGTACAGTATCTTTTTTTTTGCTAGTTGCTTTACGTCGCACCAACACATATACATCTTATGGCGACGATGGGACAGGAAAGGGCTAGGAGTGGGAAGGAAGCGGCCGTGGACTTAATTAAGGTACAGCTCCAGCATTTGAAATGTGAAAATGGGAAACCACGGAAAACCATTTTTAGAGCTGCCGACAGTGGGGGTTCGAACCTACTATCTCCCGAATACTGGATACTGGCCACACCGAGCTCGGTGTACAATATCTTTGTAAGTTGATAGTTGCACTTTGCCATGAAAGAAAGTTTTAAGACAACTTTTAAAATGAATGTACATAAGATCATTATATAAATCCAAAAAGAAACATCATTCAGTGATTACTTGTTCACTTTCCACTTTATTTGGGACCTTCATTTGATATTTATGGTAAACAGGTTATAAAAATGGTAGAGATAAAACTAATAATGAAAAATCTACCTCTTCCATACACTGATGGAATGCATAACAAGTGCATACACCAATTCAGATACCTCAGAACTCAGTTATTTTGTATACTGCAGTTGACACCTTTGTGGCTTGTTTAGTAGACTTGGAGAGTAAACTGTGAAATCCGCTCACGTACTCCCTTCACTGGTCTAGCCGTCCCCGTCGTGGGTGGTGGCCTAATTCTAGTGCGCTTTCCTTTGTTCACGTCCCCACGTTAGTTTTAATGTATGCATGAGGTATTCAATAAATGACAATACCACACAGATGTGGTATGGTTCACTATGTGTTGGGAATTCCAGGTTATGTTTGATCATGAATAACACTTGACAGTGACAAAGCTTTACATAACCTAAAATGTGTCTGAAATTCAGTGTCGTCGTAGTCCTCGAAATACATTGTACATACTTTTAACCACCCAGGACATTTATTTATTGCATAATCTTGATCATATTACTCATCGCTGTGATTTTCTGTAGCAATTTTCTGTAATAATAAAACTGTTATAAGAAATTGACAAGTATTGGAAGGTGGGATTCTCCTTATAACTTAACCTTAGTTGCGTAGAGCCAAAATGGGACAAAATATGAGATTTATAAGCTGCAATTAGATATTCCAGCCATCTACGAGCAGCCATCTTGGAAGGCTATTATCTTAGATTTCCCATTTTACCAGCTAACCAATCTCCGGTCAAATTGTAAACCGAGATAATACCCGTTATCTGACATAATGTTGTTGGTGAATACAAACTTAAATATTATCTTGGTTTATGTAGTGTTAAACTAAGATAAAAGCTTTTACTAGCGTTGGTGAATACGGGCCTTACTGCGTAGTCAATTACTAAATGAATTTTAATTATATAATCATGCCGTACTTCTATTTAATTGTAATATGTGTGCAATATTGTTCCTTTGGTGAACATTTTACTGTATAATATTGAATCAAAGTCTCAAAAATCTATTATTACCACATTTAAGTTGGTAAACTGTCAACCTTTATGTCTCTGTGGAAATTTGCTGAGAGAGCTTACCATTTTGTAGAGCTTTTTTTTTCTTCAGTTTTGATGTATATATCCCCCCCAACCGCTATATCCCAAAAAACCTGGTACTGTTTGTTGTCTGTGTGTTTTTTTGGCCCCACACTTTTAATTCCCAATCACCGCTACTGATTTGAAGGTCCATAACAGGAGAAAATCAGAGTATGCATCATATTTCTCTCAGTTTTAAAATTACCCCCACCTAATATATCTGAACACCGAGGTAACATGAAATAGAGAAATTAGATGTAAAAATATCTGTGTTTGCAATAAGTAGCCTACATCTTATAAATAAAATTCTAGCTTTCATGTCTGTTTGTCTGTTTGTTCGTTTCACCATCACAGGTAAACGGCTGAATGGATCTCAACCAAACTTCATATTGAGAATCTACTCATCTAGGAGCAGCTTTCTGTATGCATATCATTTAAAAATCACAGAATAGACTGGGGGTTTATAGGAAGACCAGAAGAGTTTTTTTCAATTTTCTCTTACACTATTGAATATATCTTGATCAAATTTCATATTTAGAATCTTGCTTGTTGTTTTAAGGGGACTAATATCGAAGGTCATCTGCCTAAATATTTAGAATCTTCTCATCCAGGAGCAGGTTTCAATATGCACACCATTTAAAAATCACTGAATAGACTAAGGGTTTATAGGAAGACTAGAAGAGTTTTTTTCAGTTTTGTCTCACATTATTGATTATATCTTGACCAAACTTCATATTTAGAGTCTGCTCAACCCGGAGCAAATTTTGATATGCATATAAAAATCACAAAACAGACTGGAGGTATATAGGAGGACCAAAAGATTTATTTTCAATTTTTCTTTTACACCAAACTTCATATTTAGAGTCTACTCATTCAAGCACAGATTTCAATATGCATATCATTTAAAAATTACTGAATAGATTGGGGGTTTATATGAAGACCAGAAGAGTTTTTTCTCCATTTTCTCTTATACTATTGATTATATTTTGACCAAACTTCATATTTAGAGTCTTCTCATCCAGGAGCAGGATTCAATATACATATCATTTACAAATCACTGAACAGACTGGAGGTTTAAAGGAAGACCAGAAGAGTTTTTCAATTTTCTCTTACACTATTGATTATATGTAAAATCTGTAGACTATATTTGAAATGCCCCTTCATTATAAATAACTTCTTTTTTAAATCTACATAATTTTGCTTACTCTTCAAATGATGGAGGAAATTATTATTTCCTACAGGCTTCATGTTCTGCAGCCAGTGATGGACACCCTCGCAGACCTACAGTTATTTGAAGGATTCATAAGAGGAGAAAAAAAAAAGTCACTGGGCGAGTTGGCCGTGTGGTTAGGAGCGCGTGGCTGTTGGCTTGCACCCAGGAGATAGTGGGCAGCCCTGAATATGGTTTTCCGTGGTTTCCCATTTTCACACCAGGCAAATGCTGGGGCTGTACCTTAATTAAGGCCAAGGCTGCTTTCTTCCAACTCCTAGGCCTTTCCTATCCCATCATCACCATAAGACCTATCTGTGTCAGTGCAACGTAAAGCAAATACCAAAAAGCAAGGGAGCAAAATCAGTATGCATCATATTTCTCTCAGCTTTAAAATTACGCCCACCTAATGTATCTGAACATCGAGGTAACATGAGAGAGAACTTTTCCCTTTGGCGTCTGTCTGTCTGTCTGTCTGTCTGTCTGTCTGTCTGTCTGTCTGTCTGTCTGTCTGTCTGTCTGTCTGTCTGTCTGTCTGGTTATATATCTGTTTATTTATTCCTAAAAGTGGAACACAGCTAGTTTTAATACCAATGACAGAGCGCAATATGTATATTCTTGTAAATGATGGACACGGAATTTTGCCATCATTATTCCATCCTTCAATGAGCCATCATCTGATGTGCTCAATAGTCTGCCTCCATTGGACTTGATCTCTGATTGCACAGTGTAACTTCCATTTGTCCTGCAACTTCACCATTTTAACAGGCTATTTCCTTGTTGACATACAATATCTCCAAGAATTCTTTCATAATATATGTAGGATAGTCTCCTTTATTCAATTCATTAAGTAAGGACTGAGCTATTCATTCCTTTCTGCATCCACGACATTCTTGACATCCTGCGATACACCCACATCTTAAAACCATCATTTTTCCATGTTCTGCCATTCCTTTGCCATAAAGGAATAATGGTAACACAAGGGTCTTCAGAAATCTTAATTTGGTTCACCTAAAACCGACCGACCGACTGAATTTAGGGGTGCTGCCCAAGTGAAAGATTCCCTATCAATTCTTTATCTAGTCTTTTCTCAAACAATTTTGAAAGAACTTGGAAATTTAACAAACAGTTCCCTTGATAAATTATTTCAATCCTTAAATCTTCTTCCAGTAATTTTATTTTGCTCCATATTGTTTTCTTAAATGTCAACCTAAGATTTTCCAACCTTCAAAAGCTCCAATCAAGCTTATTTCTCTACTAATGTCCTTTCACATCATCTCTCCACTAACAGCTTGGTTGGATAGTTTGTCTCCTTTCTCCCAGTCTTCCCAGTCCAAAGTTTGCAACATTTTTGTAACACTACTCTTTTCCCAGGAATCACCCAGAACAAATGGTGCAACTTTCCTTTGGATCTTTTCCAGTTCACAGATCTAGTAACCATGGTGTGGGTCCCATACACTGAAACCATACTCTAATTGGGGTCTTACCAGAGACTTATATGCTTTCTCCTTTACTCCTTACTACGACCCCTAAATACCCTCATAACTATATGAAGAGACCTGTAATATTTCTTTACAACCTCGTTAATGTGATTACCCAAATAAAAAGCATATAAGGAATGATTGGTACCTAGGTACTTACAATGATCCTCATGAGGTACTATCACCCCATTAACACAGTAACTAAAACTGAGAACTTCTTCTCTTGGTATAACTTACAACCTGACTTTTCTTCCCATTTACCGTCTACTGTTCATCCCACAAAGGTGGAGGTGGAGATATGAGAAATATCATTAAGTACAGCAAAATTTCTATTCCTTCTGTGCTGTCTAAAATTCTAGATAAAGTAATATTTAAAAAAAAGACTAATTTTGAACAATAAATAAAATGATTTTGCATTTCACAATATGGGTTTCGGAAAAATACCATTTCAGTTGACCTCAATGCTATAAGAGGCTCTAGACAGTAAAAATATTTCTGCTGGATTGTTTATTGATCTTACTAAAGGTTTTTGATACTGTGGATAATACGATACTTCTAGCTAATTTACAAAGTGCAGAAGTTCCAGGAATAGCTTTGAAAGGTTTTAGAATCTAGCTTTCTGCTTTGGTGACAATGATGCTTTATTATTTCAGAAAATTATATTATATATGGTGCTCTACAAGGATGCATTTTAGGACTAGCATTGTTGCTCATTTACATCAACATCATTACAATTTATCATTAATGGGCCACATCACATTGTATGCACATGACACAACCCTTCTCTACATGGGCAAAGATGTAAACTTCATGATAGAAGACATGCAGAATTATATAATCACTCTTTCAAAATGGTATAAGGGTACAAATTAACTATTAACTTTCAGAGGACCAATTACATAATCATCTCAAAACAAAGTACAAAAGAAACAGAGCATTGTAAAGTATATATTTATGATAATGAAATAAAAGAAGTCAATAAAGTAAAATTTCTAAATTTGATTATTAATAATAATTTGAGATAGACATGTGAAATTTGTAATTAAAAAAGTCTCACCAATTGCAGGAAAGCTAAAAAAACTTAAGAGATCTTATTCCTCAAAACATTCTATTACAAATCTACTACACACTTGTACACAGCCATCATCAATACTTGAATGTAATTTTGTCTCACTGTAGGAAATCAGTACCTAATGAATTAATTGTAGTACAAAATAAGGCAGTCAGAAATATGTTTAATTTCCTGTACTGTACTAAACTTTATTGAAAAAGCACACTTCCACCACTTAGTATGATTGGAGAACTCAGAACTGTTATTCTCATGTACAGGATATGTCTAAATTATATCAGCAAAAGAAAATCAGGGATGATCTTCATGTTATGTAAAGAATGATCGCACAATGAGATTGGTGGGGAAAAAATTCCATTTTGCAAAAATGAGGTTAATTTGTTACTTCCAGGCATGTGATTAAAATTGACAAACTCACCATATTTGCTCTGGCAGTGCACAAGCTGCTGCCCGCTGCTGTGTTTCAGGGAAGGAAGGGGAAGTGGGATGAACGATAGAGACAGAGATATGCTTGTTCGTTTCATGCAATTGCTTCCCAGTCTCAGTAAGCAGCATACAGTTTGTTCTGCATACATTGACTACTAAGCTTGCAGCAGAAACTGACTCTGTTTTGGTACACCAACAAAGAAATGGCTGATAGGCACCTAGCCTATAGTGCAGCAAAAGGCAACAGGAGACAAGGTATGTCCATTGTCAAGTGACTGCATGAAAGAGGACATTATAGTAATGGACAAATTTCAGCATTGGTTTAGTGTCAATACTTGTGCTGGCATTGTTGGTAACTATTTACTTGGGCCGCATGTCTTTCCTCCTTGCCTGAATGGTGAGGAATGCTACTGTTTCTTGGCAGAATCACTGCCTGGATTATTGGAAGAGCCCTTCTGGGTATTCGACAGTGAATGTGGCTGTGTTGTGATGACGCTCCACTGCATTTCAATCACCATGCATGCAGTACTTAGGTAGGCTGTGTTGGTTCAGTTAAATGTCCTCCACACCTGGCCGATTTAACTCACATGGACTTTCCTTGTTACATAAAGATCAAAGTAGATGTAAACAACTAAGGTTTTGATTGAAGGAAGAATCCTACCTTCCAATATTAATTTGATTTTTATGGCTAGTTTATGTAATAGCAAACATATTCCAGCTTTAAGTCTAGTTAAATGACTTGATAGTTAACTCACAACTTTCTATCAAGATTTAACCTCAACTTCGGTTTTTATTAAGGAGTTTCAACCGGTCATTGTATTTTAAATTCAAGTCTATCACCATTCAAAATTTATTTTGAATACATACTAAAAAACTATAGCAACTTCTCCAGCATTTTGAAGAAAGAAGATCACTTTGTAGGACTCCTTATGCACATATATTTTATTACAAATTTGAATATTGGCTTGTTGAGTGTTTTAACTCAATATGAAGGAATATTGTATGTCATCATCATCATCATCATCATCATCATCATCATCATCATCATCATCATCATCATCATCGTAAGTGTTTTTTTAAATTTCATATGTGCCAAGTTCTGAATCTTTATATATGTTTTTTAGCTGGAGATGTTCCAAATTAGAGGAATGAAACATGTACTTGTTTAGTCATTTAACTAGACTTTAAGCTGGAATATGTTTGTTATTACATAAACTATCCATAAAAAGCAAATTAGTATTGGGAGGTGGGATTCTTCCTTCAACCAAAACCTTAGTTAATAAAGGTTACTGCGATCAATGGACCAGAGGAGAAACGATTGGGTGCATTCCTTGACTGACAAGGGTGTCTTAATTACAGTGTGTGTTTTTGTACTGTGAGTAATACCAGAAGTTCACACTATAATACACGCCAAGCTGCCAAGTGGTACACTTCCCAATCATCCAACGACAATAGTTAGCAAGTGTCATAGACCGGAAAAGAACCACCTACAACAACAGCTTTCACACGCTAGTGTTCCTGTATTAACGGTTTCAAAAAACCCCAGCAGCACATTCATCTTCAAATCTGTACATTTAACTAGAAGATAATATAAGCTATATAGTGGTTGGACTTTAAGTTAATATCATATAGTGGCCAAAAGTGCCCCATTTGAACTTGGCATGTACGCGTAACGAAAGAACAAGACTTCATACGAAAACTTGCACGATTGCCTTATACCTTTTAACATTTGCATATTGAAGTGTACCATTGTCTTACGTTGCATGTAATGTATTTTACACAGTATGCAATTGAAAAGGTCATTCAACACAGGTTTTAATTACCTGGCCTACTGTTATTTTAAAACACATTTCACTTTGTTAACGTAAATTCAAATTCAGATTCACATTACTTATTTTGACAAGGTATAAACCTAATATAAAGTATATTATAAGAGCATAAGCAGCTACATTTAAGCACTTTTTATAGACCTTACGACTAAAATAACACAATATGACAAAGTCATTCTAGGAACTTTTACTGGTAAAACTTGAACATTATCATGTGTTTGTGATTCTTTCAATGGGTTCAAAAAGAGGTATCTTTTTAATATATTATTGATCTTCTAACTTAAGACGTAAAAAACAGAATTTCACTCTGAAATATTACCTAATGTCAGTCAAATATGAAATGTTTATTGGCAAGATACAACTGTTAAAACATGTATTCTAATGTGTATGTATATGACAGCTGAGGATGACTTATGAAGAGTCAAAACCGGTCCTGTTATAAATTTTTTTTAATAAATTAGTATTGATAAGGCGGATCTCTTTCTTTCTATGACATTCCTGATGGGGATTCGAACCCACGTCCTTCCTGGAGAACCGAGCACACCTTTACTGCCTCGGCCAGGCAGCTCCTATAATTGAGACACACCCTGTATAAAATAAAACAGAATACAGTACTACATAATACCACCTACTTCTTCAACTCTTATAACCATCTGTATGCTGTATCTTTTTAATATTTACTCTGTGAATTATGGCAAAAATAAGTTTCAAATTCTCTGGAATAGAAGCTTCCAATAGACTTCCTGTAGACATAAAATCAGCACCAACTTTGCAATTTTTTAAACAAAAGGTAAAGAAAAAGTTGTGGGAAAGTTATACTGTCATCAAGCTGTAACCTTGCTGTTAAATTCAATTCATATACCTACAGTATACTCTTAGTATGCTTGAGTACGTTTGTAAATATCTCCGGTCATTATTCAATTACAATTAGTTTAAATCTGTTACTTATCTCCTCCTCTAGTGAGGCTATGTAATTGTTGTTTCTTCCTTAAATCAGTTTATTGTGTATCTGCCAATTAAGTCTATATACATCATTAAGTAAGATATCTTCCCTTCATACATTGTATCATTTGTATCATATAAAGGACATCAATTTTCTGGTATTTATTTTTCAATTATGAATGCCCGTTACTTTAGTAGGCATTGACTGAGCTCAATCTGCTAAAGGCCTGCCCCAAAATTATGTTTACAATTCCTCTGAAATAATAATAATAATAATAATAATAATAATAATAATAATAATAATAATAATAATAATAATAATAATAATAATAATAATAATAATAATAATAATAATAATAATAATAATAATAATAATAATAATCCCAGATGATAGTGTGCTTAGACACAGCATTTCTTGCAAATGAAATTCTGTGTCATATTTTTTTCTATTTAGTTACCAAATTTTCTGACAATAGAGCTCAAGTAAATACATTTTTGCACTTTCTCATATGCACACAGCAATGTTGATTGTGAAAGCCTTTTGGCTCAGTAAGCAAGTAATTTATCATGCCATTCCAGTAGTTGGCATACCCTTCTGTCTTACCTTTATTGATTGTTGTCAGAAGTTCCTCATTCTCACATTCAATTCACTCTAGCAGTTCTTTATTATTTTTTTTTTTTTTTCTAATTTTGAACAGAGTGTGTTGTCATCCACAAATCATTCATTAGCTTCTAACTTTGATGCCACCTTTGTATGGATACAAATTTTCATATGAATATCATTAATTGCATTTCAAAGATATTTGTTTATACAATGTTCTTATTTCGTATGTTCCACTAAAATTAATTTCTTATGGGAATAATATTTTGCAGCGCACCCTAATGTGAAGCTTTTTATCACACACTCTGGGTTGCTGAGTACTCAAGAAGCAATTTATCATGGAGTTCCAGTGGTTGGAATACCCTTCTTGGCTGACCAGTTCACGAACATTCAGAAGTGCATAAACCATGGTGTTGGAGAAAAGGTGGATTATGATACTATGACAAAAGAGAGCTTCCATGGGGCCATAAATAAAGTGCTAAACACTCCTAGGTAAGCAAACTATATCTATACATATAAAACTGTAATTGTGAGCAATGTTTGCCTGTGTGATTTTTCTGTCATAACTTGAAATGGCTGGGGGATATTTCTACAATTTTACATGTATACTTAGGTATATTCTAAATTTAAATACTGTAAAAAAAACTCACATAAGGCACATGCAGAAAAATAAAAGTACAAGATTGGAAAAAATTGACAGTTAAAATTTCTGGCATTCCCAAACACCTGCAGATAGAGTAGAAATGGTTAAGGAAGTAATTTTAAGATGTGGCTAGATCTGTAATTGAGTAAGCAAAAGTATCTTTCTTGAGTAGATGGCTCACAATAAGTGTTCCTACAGTTTCCTTCTTTAACGTTTATGGGACAGTAAAATATTAGCATGTTCAGTTCAGTTCCAGCCTATTCAATCCCCTTCTAGGGCAACAGCCTCTCTCAACTTCTTCCAAATTCTTGTTAGTGCAATCCTCATTCAAATTGGTCATGCAACTCATTTCAGGACATCGGACCATCTGGTTGAAAGGCGAACCCTGCCTCGCTGTCTACGAGGGCAAGTCAATAAGTATTTGCAATCAGTTTTTATAATTTATTGCAAAAGAGTACACATTTTTTATTGGTATCATTTTTCAACATAGCCACCCTGCTTTTCAATGCACATGGTCTACTGTTTCACAAGCTTTCTGATATCCTCTGCAAAAAGGTTTTTTGTTGCATAGCAAGCCACGCATGCACCGCTTCCTTCACCTGTTGATCAGAACCATGGCTGATGTGCATATGGTTTGCCATGTCATCAACAGTCACTCGTATGTTATTCAGGATCACATCATGGACTTGTTCAATAATGGCATCAGTTACGGTTGCAGATGGACGACCAGATCTTTTCTCATCATTCGTGCGACACTTTTTGAAGTGTTCAATCCACTCGTAAACAATTCATTGTGACAAAACATTGTCCCCATATTGTGCTAAAAGTCTTCTATGAATTTCCACTCCTGGTACACCCTCAGACCACAAAAAATGGATTACAGAACACTGTTCTTCCTTGATGCAAACAGAGAGTGGCGCGGCCATGTTTACATCACAACAGCACAAGCTGTACTGATCTGATAACGCTGAAACTTACCACAGACATAGACAATGATGCCATCTAGCGGCTGGTGAGCATGCAATGCCATAGAGCCAACCTAAAAACAATTAGAGCAAAACTGCAGATACTTATTGACTTGCTTAAGTATCTCTGGGGTAGGCCCCTACCATACAGTTATCAGACTTGTCAACTCATGGCATGCACTAGCAAGATTTTTCTTCTTCTTTGACACAAATCCAGTTTGTTGTACAATACAGGTAGTGTCGCGATACATTGATCTTCTTGAGTTTGAAGTCCACTCGTACTTACATAGGAAGTTAAGCTACAGGAAGTACATATGATAAAATATTAGGATCATAGAACTGATATGTTCTAAATCTTTTACAGCAAAATAAAGGGAAAGGTCGTGAAGGGTGTGAAAATGAAAGACAAGCTAGGAATAACAAACCTAATACTGGCAGAGTTGGAAGAGAATAGGAGATGACCAATGAAGGGTGGTTAGGAGTGAAGAAAGTCTGACACAAGTAAGAGGAAGCAATACCTTTTTCAGCTACAAGACTGTGGTCACCAACCCATGCTCCCAAGTTGAGAGCCACTAGGGTCCCCATTTCAGTTGCCTCTTAAAACAGGCAACAGATATCATGGATGTAATCTACCACCCCCACTCACAAGGGGTTCCAGGTCTGCAAACAATTCTCAATTAATATGTATGTCTGTTAAAACTGTTGAATTCTTTTTATCCTTCAATGTTTAGTGTCATTTTTAACTATATACTCTATTTACCTGTGTAATTTCCTCCCTTGCATAATTTAGCTACCCTTATATTTGAAATGGATAATTTGGAGATAAACAAAAGTTTTCATAATTTTCCTGCCATGTCAATGTGGTTTTTTTTTTGCAAAATGTATAGTACCGGTATTGAAAAACATTTGTTTCACTGGCCAGTCATCAGCATGTAACAAGTGACTAAGAAGCACAAGCAGCAACATTGCAGTAATGGGACCACTTTCCAAACAACTATGTATAGTGTTAGGTTATGCACGCATTGCTAGTCGCTTGTAGTAACTATGTGGGAGATGCGCATTTGGTCAATAACATACTGGTCTATGTGCTACCTATTTTTACATATGTAAATGAATAATGGTTAGTGATGGATAATAAAACCGGAAGTTACAATGTACAGTTTAAAGTATTGGTCTTGCAGAAAATAACGGTAATAATGCTGCTGCACATTACTTTTCATACCTTTGCCCTACGTACACTATCGTAAATATTTTCTAAATCAATGAGTGTCATCTCCATCTCTCTTCTATATTCCCAATGTTGTTCTATTAATTGCACAATACTGACGATGGGGTCTAGTGTTGATCTTTCATTTTGAAAACAATATTCAATATTACTCTTCCTATAATCGTCCTTTCACCTTTCTTCTCATTCTCTTTTCTAGTACGCTTTCACATATTTTTGCTACCTGCGGTATGATGAAGATGAAGCTTGTTGTTTAAAGGGTCCTAACATCTGGGTTATCAGCCCCTAATGGTACAAAATGAGACGAAATGTAATCACGATTTAAAATTCTAAAATTCTTCCACCAATCAGAATTCAAAACTTGATGATGAAGAATGAATAAATGAATATGAATTTAAAATAATCAGCATATTCAACTCACAATATTCAAAGGTAAAAATAATTCCAAAATCAATCCAGAGAAGAATTTTTAAAAAAAGGATGAACAATGAGTATGAACTTAAAATAATCCGTGAATCCAACCCACAATGCCCCACCTTTCCAGAAGCAAATTTAAAACAATGGTATATACTCACCAAGGGGCTGCTTCAAAACTACAATCCTGAATCGAGGATGCTTGTTGTCTAAAGGGGTAAAAAATCCAGGTCAACAGCCCCTCATAATAGTACTTATCGCTAGTAAAGTAGAACCATGGTATTTCCTATATAGCGATACTGACTTAACATAGACAGTCGACAGACTCATGGTGTTCCACATATTTTGGTATACTCACAGGTAACATACTACACACAGGTAATGCAGACCTATGGTGTTTCTCACATAATGGCGCCACTCATAGGCAACGCAAACCCATGGTGTTCCTCACATAGCGATAATAATCACAGGGACTCGTACTGTCCTGTGGTGTTCCTCACATAGTGGGTATTAATCACAAGCAATGCAGACCCATGGCATCACTTGTACAGTGGTACTAATCACAGGCAACACCCAGACTCTTGGTGTACCTCGAAACACAGACCCATGATATCCACAACAAGGTGCTGAAACACCCCAACATGGATGGCCGCTTTTTTTATCTCTTCGGGGTGTTCCAACCGTACCTGGACAGAGGGGAGCCTCTATCATAGTGGCGGATACTATACACGGGTACTGTAAACCCATAGTGACCCACCCACAGACCCATGGTATTCGTCACATAGTAGTACTAATCGCAAGAAAAGTTGATTCATGGTATTACTCGCATGATGGTACTAATCACAGGTAATCTCATGGTTCAAATGTCAATGCCCTCGTTGCCCCTTACAACAGGCAGGGGATATTCTTCGTCTGCGTCCCCCACCCACAGGAGGGTCCTGAGGTATGTAATTACTCAATAATTACCACATATCTTCTTGTCCTCCTCCTTATATGTATTATTACTCCTTTGCTTGAGTCATTAGGTACCGATTTTGCCTCCCAAATACAGATGAACCTCATTTACGTTATTTCCTTCTACATTTTTTGCAGTTATACTCTAAATTCCTTAGGCACCAAAATTTGTCCATTAATATTTAGCCCAATTATACATTTTTTGGTTTTGAAAGAACCTTTTCGATACTACCAGTGGATAAAAGGGTTGTCACCAACAATGCGTTAGGCGAGGTGACAGTAGATGCTGACGCTCCCTGTATTTATGGAATATATTATCACTGCACACGTGTATATAACCAACCAGTGTAAAGCACCAGTACTCTATCTGTATGCATGTACTGTACTTGAAACACTGTTGTGTGTGTCTGTTTCATTTATTGCTTTCTCATACAGTAGTTTGAGTAAAAACACAGTTTCAGAAGAAAATTCTCTTTTACATTTTCCCATTTATACATTATTTTATCCCTCTCCCTTTGAAAACGTAAAACCAAGGTTCATCTGTATATCTAAATAGTCTATACAGCCACTCTAGACGAACGGGTCCTGCTGCTTTTATCATTTGTACACACATTTCATCCAATTCTGCTGCTTTTTTCACTTTCATTTGTTTGACAGCAGTTTTCATCACTTCCATTGTGATTTCACTCTCAGATTCTGTCTCCTCAAACTCTACCTTTATCATTTCATCTTCACCCCTTCTCACATGCAGGATTTCAACATAATAATCATTCCATTTATTCCTTATCTCTTCTGGTTGTCTTATTAATTCTCCTCTTCACCTTCCTTTCTTTATTTTTAAGTCCATATAGCATCCTTTTACCACTATACATATCCTCTTCCAACTCCTGTTTAAATCCATCCCAGCTTTTTTTTTTTTTTTTTTTTTTTTTCCACATACTATTTTCTTTGTTTCATTTCCTGATACTTACTTCTACTTTATTCTGTTTTATCCCTATTCCATACTTGTCATGCTTTTGCTTTCTTATTTTTCACTGCTTCCTTTGGCTTTACCCTTTCATTACATCATGGAGTCCCTTTATCTTTCAGCTATTCTGCCACAAAAGCACACTCTGCAGAACTTAAAAATGCCTTTTTTTAAATGTCCCATTCCACTTCCACACTCTTCCCACCTCACTTCTGGGTAGGTGTTGTTTCAATTTACCTTGGAATTTTTCTTTTACTTCCATAACTTTTAATTTACATACTTTTATTTTCTTAAAAACAATCCAACTGATGAGCCCACTGTTACACTGGGGCGAAACACTGGTAATTCCATGACTGAAAAGGCCTGAAGTGCTTAAATGTTTTTAACATTTGCAATTAATGAAATTAAATTATGGTTTAATTCTGTGAACTTAAATTTTATTTCTTTCATTTTTACTAATTTTTCTACTTTCATTTTTAATACCAATACTCTAGGGTCTCCATCATAGGCTACTACTTCTGGCAAGACTGTTACATCTAACAACTGTCTATGGCTTGCTTCATCCACAGAGAAGTAATTAATTACTGTCTTGGTCCTTCTGTTTCCTAATCAATACGTTGTAACCTTTCTACTCTTCTTCCAAAACCACACAGTGCCTACACTTAACCCATTTCTGATAAAACATCTACTAATTTCTCTCCATCTTCATTCCTCTTTTCATATCTGAAGAACCAATTACTTCTTTCATTATTTTTCTGTCACATCCCACCATTGAATTAATGTCTCCCATGACAGTCAATTCCATATCCTTTATTTCTCTCTCCAGTGCCTCCTTATTGTCATTATCTTCTTTGCATCCAATCTGAGGTGCAAACACTTGAATACACTCTAATCTTTATCGTTAACTGTATATTTATTATTCCATCACCTATGTAGTTCACTTTATCTACACACTCATCTAAGATTTTGGTGGTTATCATCCCCATTTCATTCTTTGTCTTATGTCCTCCACTCCAGAAGAGAGTGTATCTTTCCTTTTCCTCTCCAATCAACATCCCTCAATTCCATCATAGCTATATTCTTGTTCTGCATGAAATCAATCACCTCTTCTGACTTCTCAGTCAGTGACATGAGCTTGATTATTGCCACCTTCATAATGTTCTCTACTCGTTGCCCACTTCTCACAGTTCCCATAGCATAAGAACTGTGCGTCACTTCTGGGGAATGCCCTAGCATTTTCCAAGACTGTTTTAGATGATGATGATGATGCATGTTGTTTAAAGAGGCCTAACATATAGGTCATTGGCCCCCTAATGGTACGAAATGAGATGAAATGTAATGAATTTAAAAGTTCAAAATCATCCACCGACTAGAATAAAAAATGTGATGAAGAAGAATGAATGGATGGATATGAATTTAAAATAACCAGTGGATCTGACACAGAAAATATCATAAACAACAGTATTACTGACCAAGGAACTACAGTAACTCTAAAGCACAATCCTGAATTGAGGATGCTTGTTGTCTAAAGAGGTTTAAAATCCAGGTCAATGGTCCCTCATAATGGTACTTATCGCTAATAAAGTAGAGCCATGGTATTTGTCATGTTGTGGTACTAATAAAAAGTAGTGTAGACTCACGGTGTTCCACACATTGTGGTACTACTCACAAGTATTGTACGTCACACAAGTAACAGAGGTCTATGGTGTTTCTCACATAATGGTGCACTCATAAGCAACACAAACCCATGGTGTTCCTCACTTAGATGTACTAATCACGGTAGCCGGTATTCCCGTGCTGATTCACCCTCTGCTGCTACTAACCATAAACCTATTGTGTAACTAACATAGTGATACTTCTTCTTTTCCTACTGCTTTTCACACACCTGTGGGGTCGCGGGTGCGAACTGTGCCGCGCGCGCGCGCGCGCGCGCGCGCACACACACACACACACACACGTGGATTTGGCCCTGTTTTACGGCCGGATGACCTTCCTGACACCAACACTATATGGAAGGATGTAATCACTATTGCGTGTTTCTGTGGTGGTTGGTAGTAACTAGTATAGTGATACTACTTGCAAGTAAAGGTAACCCATGGTCTTCCCCACGTAATGGTACCAATCACAAGTAGTTTTATGGTTCTGATGATGATGATGCTTGGTGTTTTAAGGAACCTAACATCGAAGGTCATCGGCCCCTAATGGAACGAGATGAATGACATGATATATGACAGTTAAAATTTTAAAAAGTATCCACTGACTAGAGTTTTAAAAAATGCGGGTGAGATTAAAACAATCAGTGGATCTAATACGCAATGCCTTATTTCCTAATAAAATAAGAGAAAATACAGGAAAACTAAGGAATAAGGCATTGCCTAGTAGTACATAATTTACATAAGACGTTAAAATAACACATTAAAATATGCAACACAAACTAAAATGAAGTCAATGGGATAAAAGCGCAAGTCAACACACAAAAAAAAAAAAAAAAAAAAAAAAAAAACAACACTAGGACAAAGGACATTATCACACACAACAAAACAGACCACTATCCCTCATAAAGTGGATGACGAGGTCTGCTGACTGCTCGTCATCTCGCAAGATAAGGGAGATTATACTCAGAAGGTTAAGACTACGGCGCAGATGGACCAGGTCCACACACTCCGTAAGGATGTGTTCCACGGTAAGATGGTCGCCGCAGGTACACACCGGAGAGGGTTCTCCTTTCAAAAGATGCGAGTGAGTCAAGATACCGTGGCCGATCTGAAGACAACATAATACCACGGCTTCCCTCCGCGAAGCCCAAAGGGAAGCCCTCCATACCGTCGTTGTTTCTTTAATCGATCTCAGCTTATTGGGAAGTGAAGTGGCCTGCCACTCCATCTCCCAATGGGACATAACCAGATGTCTCAGCTGGGAGCGAATATCACTTGCTGGAACCTTGAAAGGCAATGGGGGCAGTGTAAATGCCTCCTTGGCAGCCTGATCTGCTAACTCATTTCCCTCTATGCCCATGTGGCTTGGGAGACACAGAAACGTGATTCTGGTGCCAGCATCCCAACACCCGGCCAGCAGGTCCTGGATACGCTGCACCAGAGGGTGCCGAGGGAAACAGGTATCTATAGACTGGAGCGAACTCAAGGAGTCAGTACACAGAAGAAAGTGTCGGCGCTCATTGTACAGTGCGTACCGCAGAGCCTCACAGATAGCATAGAGCTCTGATGTGCACACACTGCAAGTTGCCGGAAGAGCAAAAATGAACCTATCATTGTACCAACAACGAACGCACAGCCCACCTTCGTATCTGTCCTTGAACCATCCGTGTAGACGACGACTGAACTTGGATAGCGGCCAACAACGGACTGGAAGAACATCCGATAAATCGAAGGGTCCGTGTTTTCCTTTGGGCCAGTGTGCAGATCCCGGATTATTTCAGGTCGTCGTACGACCCACGGAGGTACCCCACTTGGTCGTCTAACAAGGCAAGGAACCGAAGGTATGTCAAACAATTCGGAACTGCTATCCAAGTGTATCCCAACCGGCCGCTTCGCTCGAGGACAAGCAGTGTACAGCAAATGGTTGCCATTGTTGAACATGCAAGGATAGCTTGGATGAAGTGGCATCTGTGGCAAATTAGCAGCATAGGTAAGAAGCATTTGCTGGCGCCTCAGATGTAAAGGCGGCACAAGCTATGGGGCTTGTTCGAAAAGCTCCAGTCGCCAACCGAACCCCGCTGTGGTGGATGCTGTTCAGCTTTGAAAGAACACTTGGTTTTGCTGAACCATATGCTGCACTGCTGTAGTCTAACTGGGATAAAATATGTGCCCTATAGAATCATAGGAGCACCGTGCGGTCAGCCCCCCAAGAAGTGCTGCTAAGAAACTTCATGATATTAAGCTTCTTAGTACATTGCACTTTCAACTGCCGTACATGCGGCTCCCAGGATAATTTACTATCGAAAAGGAGCCCAAGAAATCGGTTAAGTGTCAACAATTGGCAGAACAAAATTTCCTAAATAGAGCTCGGGATGAGGGTGAAGAGTACGTTGACGACAAAAGTGGACAACAGAGGTCTTTGCGGCAGAAAACCGAAGGACATGTTTTAACTGCCATACTGCACGAGCTATAGTACAGAGCGAAGTCATCCACATATAGGAATGGTATTACTGCTGGACCAGCAGCAGCAACAATACCATTTATGGCAATCGCGAACAGAGTGACACTAAGGACAGATCCCTGTGGGACTCCATTTTCTTGAATGTGGTACTGCGAATATGTCCTCCACACTCAGACACGGAATAGATGGAGGGACAAAAAATTCGCAATAAATACCGTAAAATGACCTCAGAATCTCCATTGATGCAGGACTGAAAAGATACCATATCGCCATGTGGTGTCGTAGGCCTTCTCCAAGTCAAAGAAAACAGCTACCAAGTGCTGTTTGCGGAGAAACGCATCCTGGATAGACCTCTCCAGGCATACCAAGTGGTCAGTGGAGGATCGAGCGGCTCGAAAACCACATTGGTACTCGGACAAGAGTCTTTGTTTCTCCAGACACCACACGAGTCGGCGATTTACCATCCTCTCAAATAGCTTACACAGGCAGTTTGTAAGACAAAATGGTCTGTACCTTCCTGCATACTTAGGATCCTTGTCAGGCTTGAGGACAGGAATGACTATGCCCTCTCGCCACTGAGATGGAAAATCACCCTCTATCCAGATTCGGTTGAACACACGAAGGAGATATAGTAAACTATCATCACTAAGGTGTTTCAACATCTGGCTATGGATGTTGTCCGGTCCAGAAGCCATATCCTTGCAAAGTGCTAAGGTGCTGCGGAGTTCCCACTCCGTAAAGGGCACGTTGTAGTCCTCTGAAGCTTGGGTGGCAAAACTAAGGTGATGAAGTTCTGCCTCCCGCTTCAGAGCGAGGAAATTAGGATGGTAATTCCCGGAGCCAGATACATCCGCAAAATGACTAGCTAGATGGTCAGCAATCATGAGAGGGTCAGTGGCAATACTGCCTGCAATGGAGATTCCCGGTACAGGAGATGATACTTGGATACCCAAAATCCGTCGAAGCTTAGTCCACACTTGGGATGATGGAGTATGTGATGTCATAGACGTCACGTATCTCTCCCATGAAGCCTTCTTACTTTGTCGAATAAGAACTTGCGCCTTAGCGCGGAGTTTCTTAAATGTTACCAAGTTGGCCACAGTAGGCTGTCTATGGTTACGCATATGAGCGTGACGGCGTTCTTTGATGGCTGCTGCTATTTCATCGTTCCACCAAGGAACAAGTTTTCGGCGAGGAGTCCCCTAGAAAAACGGAATGGACTCCTCAGCAGCAGCAAGAATAACTTGGGTGACGTAAGTTATTTCCTCGCCGACGGTCCGCCTGATATCATCGTTAAAGACAGCTAGTGATGTGTACTTTGGCCAATCAGCATGTTTAAGAATCCATCGGGGGGGAGCCTCGATGGGTTTATGTTTCAACAAAGTAAGAATGATGGGAAAATGGTCACTGTCACAGAGATCATCGTGTGCATTCCACCGAAACAGTGGAACCAACGTCTCGCTGCATAGACTTATGTCTATGCAAGAATATGTGCCGTAACGTACACTAAAGTGAGTTGGTTCCCCTGTGTTCAAAATACATAAATCCAGCTCTGTTAGTAGTGTTTCCAGCTCTCTTTCCCAGGGGCAAGGCGTCTCAGAGCCCCATATGGGGTGATGGGTGTTAAAATCGCCTAATAAGAGGAAGGGTTGTGGAAGCTGATCTATAAGATCAGACACATCATTTATGTTCAGATGCTGGCCTGGTGGAAAATAAACATTACACACTGTTGCTATGACAGGCAGCGGAACGCGATCAGCTACAGCCTCGAGTAGGATTCTTAATGGAACCTCTTCGCTGTAGGTATCAGAACGTACAAAACTGCCAACGCCACCGGAAGCCCAGTGAGCATAGTACCGTTCTGTCGAGTATAGTCTGAAATTTCTCAAGACCGTTTCATGACCAGGTCTGAAGTTGGTCTCCTGAATACAGACTATACTTGCTGCGTACTCACTAATGAGCTGACGTATCTCAGCAAGATGCCTGTCATAACCATTACAATTCCACTGTAACAGTGCCACAGTGTGGACTATAAAAGATGTGTTAGGTTATGAGCGACAAAATGCTTGTAAGCCTAAGCAATATCTACTTCTACATCCGTAGATGTAGAGGACAGCGCGACATCCATCCCGTCATCAAAAGATGGCAGGGGCGCTGCCCAGAACTTCAACGCTTTTCGGGGGCGAGCAGGTCCTCTACGAGGAAAGCGTGCAGGTTTGGGAGCAGAAGTACCTCCTGGCACAGACTCATACCCCCACATGGGGGGCATGACTTCTCCTTCGCAGGGGAAGTCCGAGAGCGCTCAGCACAGGCGCTCTTCTTCGCCGCCTTCTTTTCTTGTTTAGACGGGCTGGGAGATGGTTTCCCAGCCCTGGTCGACGATGCCGCGTCCACCGGCTTAGGTGCGGCTTCCGCCGACCTCGTGGGGGAAGGAGACGTTGTCCTCTTCCCCTTCTGTGCCGGCTTATGTTTATTAGCCGGCACAGGCTTAGTGGTGGTCGAAGGCCGGGGTGTACCCGACTTCGAGCTCGCTTCTCGTTCCAGCGTTGCTCGCAGGAGCAACTGCCACCTTGGGCGCAGCGATCGTCATGGGTAACGATGTCGAGAAAGACGAACCTGGAAGACTCTCAGCTATCAAGGTATAGTCGAGTGTACGGGCAGGTGTATTTGTAGAATTAAACGTACGGCACGCTTCCTGGTAGGAAAGACCATCCAGGGTCTTGATCTCCTGGATCTTCTTTTCACTCAGATATGTCGGACAATTCCGATCCCAAGGAGAATGAAAACCGGAGCAGTTAGTGCACTTGTATAGAGTTGTGCACTCCTCCGCGCCGTGAGCTACTCGTTCACATGTACCACATACAGCCTGATTCAAACAGCGAGATACCGTATGTCCAAATCGCTGGCATTGATAGTATTGCATAGGAGGCGGGATGTACGGCCTCACATCGCAATGATAAGTTGTTACCTTGACTTTCTCTGGTAACACTGACAAGTTGAAAGAGACAATGAAGGCACCAGTGGCAATGTCTTCACCGT
The DNA here is from genome assembly GCF_040414725.1 of Anabrus simplex. Lineage (NCBI taxonomy): Eukaryota > Metazoa > Arthropoda > Insecta > Orthoptera > Tettigoniidae > Anabrus > Anabrus simplex. The sequence goes on along the minus strand of NC_090268.1, from coordinate 92,727,070 downwards.
TGACCTTGCGCGTAATGCACCGGACGTGTGTCACGCCATGGTTCTTCATGTCTTCCATCAACTCGTCGTCAGTGTTCAAAATAAGGTCGCGGTGAAAGATGACTCCGCGAACCAGGTTCAAGGACTTATGCTCCTCCAATTTGACGGGGATTTCGCCTAAGTGCTCGCACTTAAGCAACTGATCAGCTTGCAGTGCTGTACGAGTCTTCATAAGGAAACTACCGTTGTGCATTTTCTTGAGGTCCTCCAGTTCGCTGTAGACACCTTCGATGTGCCTACTAAAAAGGATCGACTTTACCAGCTTAAAATCATGCTCATCGGTTCTGGTAGCGACCAGAAACCTAGGGAAGCTGGATCCCATTCCTTCACACTGCGCATGTTCCCAGGGAGTTGAACCTCCTCAGGGAAGCAAAAGTTAAAGACTTAGGTGGGGGACCACCTTAAGAGAGCTGACTTAGTTTGGAAGCCATGCCCGAAAACTTCCTCCCCGAATGCCACCCATTGCTATCAGGGGTCTCTGTAGCCGAACCAAGCAGCCAAGGCAATACCCACCTGGTCATAGCAGGTACTGCCAGGGTCCGATGTTGGACGATGCCTAATACGGGGTGACTGAGGCAATGAGCTCTAGGACTCCCTTCCGCCAGTCACCCGCAATAGCATGTACCCCATAGCGTGTACAGAGCACTAAATATAGAGAAAAAAAGAAAAAATCATTAATAATGATATGTCCTTCTGGCATTCGGCTGTGCGGGGACCTGTGTTGTCAGGCGGATACTACTGCCGAGGTACATGGCGCTCCCAGCCGCAATGGTCCTGGGTGGGCAGTTGCGGGCTTTTGGGCATAATCACACACGTAAGAGGCCCATCTCCGGGCAGCACGCACACCAAAATTTTGAATGGTCTACATCTGACCCTCGGAAAAATAATAAAAAATAAAGAGGGGACCATGGCCACATGACCCTTTAAGTCGCCTTCTAAAACAGGCAGGGATTACCTATGGGTCTATTCAGCCTCTCCCATCCACAGGAGGTCCAACACATTATACCAAACCGCAATCCATGTCCGCGCCAAGGTCGCCCCTTTTTGTCGCCTCTTATGACAGGCAGGGGATACCGCGGGTGTATTCTACATGTGCGTCCCCCACCCGCAGGGGGTAGTGTGTTCGGTCCGCGAGAGGTCTTTTATTTCCCTCAAGTCCTCCGGCAAGCTCGTTAGGACCCCCCTATCCGCCACCTGGGACGCGCCACGTGGGGCATTGTATTGGTAATATGTTTGTTTCCTGAAAAACTTCCACAGATGGTTTTAGTAAATCATATCCATACATAATTTCTGTTGAAGAGAACCTATGACTCCATCCTTTTGTGATTTCATGTTTTCCTCTTTTCCTCTTCCTATTGCTCCAACTGACCTCTTATTGTGTATTCCTTTTCATGTTGTCTCGGAACATTTTTCTCTTTCTCTATTTGTCCTGCATTCCTACTCTTTTACCACATGTTTGCATCTTTATCTAATGTCACTTCCCTTTTCCTGTGTTTATCCATCTTTTCCCTTATCCTACACTTCCTATACCAAGGCATAACATCTGAATGAGTTTCGAAATCTGCCCTCCTGATGAAACTGGGAAGCAGAAATACGGTCATTAGAAGAACTAGGATTGATGATAAGATAGCTATCAGTGGGATATCTGAAGATGTTAGTGCATAAAGGTATGGAGATTGCCTTTTCTTTGTTTTCGTGTTCTGGTTTGTATTTTTCTCCTCTTTCTATAGCCCCTTCTTCCATCACTGGCCTGTGACTGTGTTTGTCCTCTTATGTGTTTCATTTCATGTTCATCTCTCTCTATATATGACTTAGTCTGTCATTGTGTTTATCCCTCTTTCTAACTTCTAAATTGTCTGGCTTCATGGTTAAATGGTAGTGTGCTGGCCTTTGGACCAAGGGGTCCTGGGTTTGATTCCCAGCTGGATCGTGGATTTTGACCTTCATTGGTTAATTCCAGTGGTCCGGGGGATGGTTATATGTGCCGTCTTCAGCATTAGTTATTCATCATAGGTAGCGCTCCATTTTCATAGATGCGCAGGTCGCCTATCAGGCATCAACTCAGAAGACCTACACCAAGCCTCTCCGGAGGCCACACGCCATTATTATTTTCTTCCAAGTTTTATGATTTGTTCATGTAAATGTATGATGGAGGATATGATCAGGAAAATTAACTCATCACAAAGAGAAATACTGTAACCATGCCCTAACGCAGACCTTGGTTTCTTTCTTTCAGTTACACTGTTAAAATGAAGAGACTCTCAGAACAGTTTAGAGACAGACCTGAGACTCCACTTGAAACTGCTGTGTACTGGACAGAATACGTAATAAAACACAATGGAGCCCACCATCTTCGTTCTGCTGCTCTGGATCTTGCCTGGTACCAGTATTTGCTCCTTGATGTTATTTCTGTATTGATTACAGGAATAATTCTATGTCTAACGTTGTTATATTTTGTAGCTAAAAGAGTATATAAAGTTGTAACTAAAACAAAGAAAATTGTAAAATCAAAAAAACATTAAAATAGGGTATTTGTAAAGCTGTATATTAAATTTATATAAAATAAAATAATCGGTGAACTTTATTTCACAAAAACTTGTACAGTGAGGTACAATAATGCTGACATGTAAATGATATGTGTAAAGAATTGGAATCAGAGATAAGGCTATTTGTGGATGATGCTATATTGTAAAGAGTAGTAAATGAGTTGCAGGATAGTGAGCAACTGTAGGGTGACCCAGACAATATTGTGAGATGGACAGCGGACAATGGTATGATAGTAAATGTGATGAAAAGTCAAGTTGTGTAACACTAAGAGGAAACGTCCTCTCAGTTTTTATTACTGTGTTGATGGGGTTATAGTACCTCATGGGGATCACTGTAAGTACTTTGGTGTTAATATAAGGAATGATCTTCATTGCGCTCATCATATAAAAGTTGTTATGAAAGATTACAGATCTCTTCATATTTAAAATTAAAAGCACAATAGTTCCACCTTTTCAACATCTTCCTACTATTTGCTTTACGTCACACCAACACAGATAAGTCTTATGGCAACGATGGGACAGGAAAGGCCTAGGAGTTGGAAGGAAGTGGTCGTGGCCTTAATTAAGGTACAGCCCCAGCATTTGCCTGGTGTGAAAATGGGAAACCACGGAAAACCATCTTCAGGGCTGCCGAAAGTGGGATTCAAACCTACTATCTCCCGAATGCAAGCTCACAGCTGTGCGGCCCTAACTGCAAGGCCAACTCGCTCGGTCCACCTTTTCAATACAAATTCAAGTAAAGTGGGTTACTTTACAGAAGAAACATTTATTAGGTACTAGTTTTGATCCATTATCAGGGTCATCATCAGCCAAAAGCACGAGTTGCACAATGTATCAAATAATCCATAGAAACTGTAAAAAAAGTCTCAAAAACATAGTGGATTTGTCACTATAAAGATGAAGAAGAAATAGTCACAATTGTGATAAAAGTTTCAGAAATGCATAAAAATGCATAAATTAATGCACTTAGCTATCATTGAAGGAAGAACTCAAGATAATCAATTTGGATGTCGAAGAATCTTGAGACATGTAATTCTTTCGTTATGAAGTTCTGACAGCTTGTGCTGCGATGTGTTGGACGTATTGCATAACTGATATGACAGGAAGGTCACAATAGTGATGAAAGTCTCAGATTATGGGTAACATCCATAAATTAATGCACTTAGTTGCCGTACAAGGATCTATTGAATACAGAGTGCGCACAAATGATTGGAGCGGTTTCAAAAAATTCCTGTTTGTTTATTATTTGTTGTAAGATTACAAAATTATATAGACAGACAGAAAACTCACAAAGATTTTTTATGAGCCTACAAGTGCTAGATATGTGCACCATGAGTGACTCTAGACACATCAGCTCTATAGTCAAGTTCGTCCCACACCCGACGTAGCATGTTTGCTATCAATTTGACCAAAGGCGTTGGTGATGCAGGCCCACAGTTCTTTTAGATCAGCCAGTAATGGTGGCATAAAAACTGCGTCTTTCATATAACCCCATACGAAGAAGTCGCAAGGGGTGAGGTCAGGAGAGTGTGGAGGCCATGACATGAGGGTGTGAACTTCATTCCCAATACGAATGATCCATCTTTCTGGAATTTCTGGAATGAAAGATGACAGGGAAAATTGGAGTACCCGGAGAAAAACCTGTCCCGTTTCCGCTTTGCACAACACATATCTCACATGGAGTTACCAGGATTTGAACCGCAGAACTCAGCAGTGAGAGGCCGATGTGCTGCCACCTGAGCCACGAAGGCTTGGTAAAACAGCCCATTATCCCTCAAAAAATGGATGACAAGGTCTGCTGACTGTTCGTCATCTCGTAGGATGAGGGAGATGGTACTTGGGAGTTTTAGATTACGTCGCAGATTGCTCAGGTCCATGCACTCCGTAAGAATGTGTCCCACAGTAAGATGACTGCCACAAGTACACACCGGGCGGCCTTCACCCTTCAGTAAGTAGGAGTGTGTTACTATAACATGGCCAATCCGAAGAAGACATAGTACCACTGCTTTCCTCCGAGAAGCCTGAAGGGAAGTCCTCCATACCTTCATTATTCCTTTTATTGCTCTCAGCTTATTATACCAATTTAATGGTCTGTTACTGGACATTATAAATTTTCCAGCTAACTCATCCTTGGTTGCCTGCCCTATGTGCTAAGTCAGGCTCATCTGTTGGTACTAAGCACACCCACCAAGACGCATGGCTAGTGCATACCGTGGAGGCCACTGCATACGCTACTTGAAGCCACCAGCTTATTAGGCAGAAGGGTGGCCTCACACTCCATCTCCCAGTGGGACATAAGCAAATATCTCTGCTGGGAATTAATATCACTGGCTGGAACCTTGTAAGGCAACAGGGGCAATGTAATAGCCTCCTTGACAGCCTTATCAGCAAACTCATTTCCCTATACACTCATGTGGCTTGGGAGCCACATAAACATGATTCTGGTGCCAGCATCTGAATATCCAAATAGAAATAGGTTTCTTTTTTTTTTTTTTTGCTAGGGGCTTTACGTCGCACCGACACAGATAGGTCTTATGGCGACGATGGGATAGGAAAGGCCTAGGAGTTGGAAGGAAGCAGCCGTGGCCTTAATTAAGGTACAGCCCCAGCATTTGCCTGGTGTGAAAATGGGAAACCACGGAAAACCATTTTCAGGGCTGCCGATAGTGGGATTCGAACCTACTATCTCCCGGATGCAAGCTCACAGCCACGCGCCTCTGCGCGCATGGCCAACTCGCCCGGTAGAAATAGATTTTTGACAATAAAGCATCATAATGAACACATTTCTCAGTTCCAGCAAGTCAGTTTCTAATCCTCCAATAAAATGAAACTGTTATAGTAATTTTGGCTGTCTAGTGTTAGGATAAACACAATGATAGATACATTTGGGTAAAGTTAGTAGTATACGGAAGAAACAACGATGAGAAAAACAAAAGGATGATGATGATGATGCTTGTTGTTTAGAGGGGCCTAACATCTAGGTCATCGGCCCCTATGGTATGAAATGAGACAAAATGGAATTGAAATTTAAAAGTAAAAAATTCATCCACTGACCCGAATTCAAAACGTGATGATGAGGAATGAATTGATGAATATGAATTTAAAACAATCAGTGGATAAGACGCGCAATGCCTAACATTCCCAGAAACAATATTACTGACCAAGGGACTGCTTCCAAACCCAATCCTGAATCGATGATGCTTGTGTGAATGGGTCAATATCTACGTCAACGATCCCGCATAATGGCACTTATCGCTAGTAAAGGAGAACCATGGTATTTCTCAAGCTGCAGTACTAATCAATGGTAGCGTAAACTCGTGGTGTTACAAACATTAAGGTACTACTCACAAGTATTGTACGGCGTAAAGGTAACGCAGACCTATGGTGTTTCTCACACAATGGCGCCACTCATAGCCAACGCAAACCGATGAGGTTCGTCACCTAGGTGTACTAATCACGGGCGCTGGCATTCCCGTGATGTTCCTCACATAGTGGGTACTAATCACTGGCAACGCAGACCCACGGTGTTGCTCATATAGTGGTACAACTCATAAGCAACGCCCAGACCCGTGGTGTTGCTCACATGGGTACGACTCACGGGTACTGGAAACCCACACTGAACCCCGCTTGAGTGCTACGAATCACAAAACTATTCAGTACCTAACAGAGTGGTACTACTCGCAAGTAAAGGCGACCCATGGTGTTCCCCACGTGATGGTACGAATCAAAAGTAGTTTCATGGTTCTAATTCAATCATCCTTTGGTCGTCCCTTTTAGTCGCCTCTCACGACAGGCAGGGGATACTGTGGATGTATTATTCGTCTGCCACCTGGGACGCAACACGTGGGAGTATCACCTCTATACGCCTGCGTAGCAGGTTCGTGGAAAAACAAAAGGTCCATGAAAACTGCTCTTTATAAAGACAGGGCCTTTCCTTATGAATCCCAGTTCTTCTATAATAATTTCTTCTCAGCTTCTAACAAGCTCATTCCTGGTCCACAGCCATATCAGAAGGGTGGGCACCCATACTCATATTCAGTCTTGTGTGGGAGTACAGGATAAGAAGAAAGCTTGTAAGCACAGGATGATGAAAGAGAGAAAAAGATAATGGTGATAAAAATATAGAAACACTGAAGGAGAAAAGGATCCAAATGGGTCAATGTAAGTAATGGAAAAGAACAAAGAAGTGACACATCAAATCACATACAGAAAGAAAGGAACATGAACATATAACAGGATAAACAGAAATGGATTTTCTCTCTTCCATGCTTAGGTGACCAACTCTGGAGGACAGACTCTTAATAAAAGGAGGATTTTTCATAGAAATGGAGGACAAAATGGAATTTTAATTTTAGTATTACATACCTTATTATTATTATGTTGATGAAGATGCTGAAGTTGTAGCTGTTTCTTGCTGATACTTATCAACTGCATACACTTTCAACAGCAAAGATTAATTATTTTCTTGTAGTTATAAAACTTTCCACATGGCATGTTTTTAAAGTTGTACTTCACTATTAAAATACACTTAACCAACTTGGTCAGCAAACAGTTTCTTTCTTCCGACCACTGTGTATTAATCAGCAAATGCAATCTTTGAACGGTTGCATTGTAACCTGGAATAGCGAAGTAAAACTGACAAATTTTATACAACTCACTAAAAGTTTCAATGCCAGGGCTACATTTGAGAAACTCACACCACTGCATATCTAATGTTGTATGTTTATCAATTTTGGAAATTCTAGTGTAATTCTGAACATTGCAAAATTGGTCAAAAAGTTTAGAATCGTCTATCCCCAACCTTTATATTGCAAATACTCGACACAAGGAAGAACATCTTCAAACTTAAGGTCTTTCATACTATGAAACTTCATGCATAGGAAACACTTAAATTCTTCCATCATAAGGTTATTCCACTTTTAAAGATATTGAATCCACATTTCATAAAAAACCAACATGTTCTACAATTGCAGTGCATTCTCTTTCGAAGCCATTTTCAGTGAGGGATTTCAGAAACTGTTTGGCTTTAAGAGGCATTCATTTATTTTCCATCCTATCATGGAAGCTTACTTTTGTGAATACCCATCTGAGTTCATCTGAAAGCCAGGGTAGGGAGGGAGAACATGAATGGAATGGTTTAACTTGTGACTGCATTGCAAGATTTCATCACTGACAAAATCAGAGTGCATGCGCATCTAATAAGCAAGTGTAAATTATGTATTCTGACAGGGGTATCCAGAAATGGACTGAGATAGAGGAAGTTCAACAAAAATAGCTTTGCAACAGAGAAAACAGAATAACTACGAACATAATATACAAAAATCTGGACAATTAATAGCAAATAATACTGTAAATACCTGCCGGACAGAGGACAAGCATTAAAAAAGGAGGATATGTCCGGCAAATGCCAGATGGTTGGTCACCCTAGCCATCTTATATAGATTATCTCCTCTTCGGTCTCAGTTTGTCTGTTTTTATGTTAATCCTGTCTTTCCTTTATCTTACTTCCTCAGCCCAATTCTGACCTGACATTGTGTTTATCCTAATATGTGTTCATATCCAGGTTCCTGTATTCCTATATACAGGGCGCCAGGAAATGTTCTCCACAGCATCTATGTGCTGCTGCGCGAGGTGGCATCAGTAGTTAAGGTGGCAGCACGGCTGCTGCCGCTTGTATCGAAACAAAACGAACAAACAAACAAACAAACAGTAAGCTTTGTACTCACCACATCAGTTCATAACAGATGCTGGAAGTGCTGTCCTTGTGTTCGAAAGACAGACTTCAATATGTCTACACATATTGTCGAAAACTTTCACTAAAGTGTCTTGCGTAATGGACTGCACATAATTAATGATAATCACTTTAAGTTCATCAATCCTTTTTCGTCTGTTAAAACCATAGGCCTGCCTGTTCCCGGTAATCAATCAATCACTACTGATCTGCATTTAGGGCAGTCGCCCAGGTGGCAGATTCCCTACCTGTTGTTTTCCTAGCCTTTTCTTCAATTATTGCAAAGAAATTGGAAATTTATTGAACATCTCCCTTGGTAAGTTATTCCAATCCCTAACTCCCCTTCATATAAACGAATATTTTCCCCAATTTTTCCTCTTGAATTCCAACTTTATCTTCATATTGTGATCTTTCCAACTTTTAAAGACACCACTGAAACTTATTCATCTACTGATGTCCTCCCATGCCATCTCTCCACTGACAGTTTGGAACATACCACTTATTGCAAGAAATCAGCTTCATTTTCCATATCAAATCCTATTTACAGAGACTTACAACAATAAAAATCTTCCAACGTTTTGATACTTACAGTATATTTGCATTTTAGCAAATTAATTAATTACATACAGTACATATTTCGTTCTTTCTAAGAGCATCTTCAGCTGTTGCATAGCTTAGGTGAGTTACTAAATTTTTATCCATTTAAGTACATTATAATCAGGTACCTTGTTCTTCTTAAATACTAATTAAATATAAATTGAATTAAAAATGAAAAATAAACAATGTGGTGGTTAAATGGGTTAGTGAAATGAGACGGAATGGATACACTTATAGTTAGCCTACTTTAAAAACTATTTCTATTCATTTGAATAGTTGTTAATAAAAAGTTTCCAGCACTGTTTCACTAAAATATTTTGCTTGTCTTCCAGTAAAGATTTTTTGGTAAAATATATGACTCCTTGACACTGTTCTAAATATTGCTGAGTGTTCACTTCTTTCACTCCCTCCAAGTTGGCTGTTATTTGTTTTTGAGCTTACTTAATATATCTTAAATTGGGTTCATTGCGGAACCTTGAAGCTGATTGCCGTTTGCTAATTGTAAAGGGAGCTTCCTCATATTCTGAAATGAAATAAAAATAAAATGGTAAAATGTAATTGGCACATCTCCAAAGTCCAACACTACTGTTGCCCTTGGAGTGGGATTCGTTTGAAATATATACATATGGAAAAATGGATATCATTTTAAGCAAAAAACAAGAAACCCTCAATAATAATTGTCGTTAAAAAATGCCAAGTCAAATGAAGAAAAAGGCAAGGCTCATTCTTTAAATTCAGAAACAGATTTTTAATGAATACCCCTCTCCCATTAAGAACATTTCTAAAGTCAATCTCACTGAGGAGGAAAAGAAAACGCTAAGTTAAGGCCCTAATTTCAATTGGATAGGAAAGAACAAAGAAAAAGAGCTAATAACTACCATTGCACAAGTCGAAACGGCAATACAAAAACTCCCCAACGAAGTTCAAAATGATGTCCGACACGAGGTGAGAAAGAAAATGCCATACCTTGTAAAAGGCTTAAAAGTTTCCCAAAGTAGAAATAAACACACTTTAAGTTTATCACGTAAAATAAGACAAGAAGAAATAGTAATTACCAAAGCCGATAAGGCGAGGACAATAGTAGTTTTAGATAAGGAGGAATATATTAGGAAAACAGAAACTTTTTTCAGTAATAGCACTTTTTCAGAAATAGATCGAGACCCTACAATTAGTACTCAGAGAAAGTTAAAAACAATACTAAAAAATGCAACCTTCATTTTGAGTGAACAAGATGTCCAGAAACTGATTAATATAAATCCCGGTCTTCCAACTGCAAGGGCCTTACCCAAGTTACATAAAGAAGGAATACCCATAAGACCAGTTATAAACTTCCGCAGCAGTCCTACTTATAAAACATCACAATACATACATACATTTCTAACCAATCATTACGTTTTTTACAACAAAACACCAAACAAAAATTTCTGTAGATTTTTGCAAAGTATTTAAGAATTTTAAATTAACACCACATCAAGTAACATGCACCTTTCACATCAAGGACATGTATACAAATATTCCAGTGGATGAAACAATAAAAATTATTAGGAAGAATCAAATAGAACATAAGCAACTCAGCCTACCAGAAATAGAAGATTTCATTAATATACCCAAATTCGTTACGAACACAATTATTTACTTTCAATAAGAGGATATATAGACAGGAAGGCCTCCCTACAAGAGCTCCCGCTTCGGGCATTTTAGCCAATATTTATCTAGATTATCTTGAACATACCAAAATAATAGGACAAATAGAGGGTCTCAATTTATGGTTACGCTTTGTAGATGATACTTTTGTAGCGATAGATTGTAGAGTGAACAACAGTGATAATATCCTCAATAAATTAAATACATTAGTGTGACCGTGAGGCCACAGCTGAGTGAACAGGTGTTGGTATGGCTTGTGTTCGCTTGTCGGCAAGATGGGGTGTGCGCGACCTTGGGCGAGAACGAGAACGAGAACGAGAACGAGTTTTTTTTACGTGAAGAGGGCGACCGCCCGGCTAACAAAAATAAAAATAAAAAAATGAAGGTTGGCGAGAGAAAGAGAGATACCAGCGCGTGTCACCTGTAATTGCGAGGAACGATATGAATGAAATATTTATAATATCTTTGGTGGCGTGACATGCATATTTACGGAAGGCTCAAGGATTAAATTAAAATAAACTGGATAAAAAATAGCACATTTAGAGGATATAAATTAAAAACTGAAATTTTGAAATAATTTACACGACCTTGTGGCAAAAATGGTAATGAAGTTGTATATTCGTACAGTAGAAGAATTTAGTATCTAAATTGACTTTACTTCCGTGCATGTGCACCAGACACGATATTTAAGTCATGTGATAAGATTACTCACTCTCACACTCACTGGCGTGTTCCTGGACTATCATCTGCAGTCGCTCAGCGTGGAACGTCGTGAATACTGTCGTCAAGAACAGTGGCTTCACTCCTGTGCTCTACACCTCTGATAATTGTATTCAACTTAGAACAGTGCTGTGATCAGACGTCGAATGTGCAGATATTAATCCCTTAAGTACGTGTCATTTCCAAAATACAGTTACGTGTGTGTTTGGAGTTTATGCTAAAGCACTTTGTGTAAGTTTCAGCTTTCTCACGAGTGGACGCGGAAGACGTGGACGTGATCATTTCCAGAAGAGGACGGAACTTCGCATTATGGATTACCAGTGCTTCACCATGAAGTTCTAAACTATCGACCACCGTTGGCGGCGTCGGGATGCAGATTCTTTCATCCTAGCATGGCTGATTGAGAACCCAGACTTCCAGACGTGAAGATTTCTCCTTAAGTTAAGTCGATTACGTCTCATTTATATCTGTTCTATGTAGTTTTGTTCTATTCTTTCTTTCTTTCTTCTTAGCAAGCTATTTTGACACATTTTATGGTTGTATATTTGCTCGGATATGTCGTAAAACTGACACATGCGATTGCTTAATGACCATGTGGCCATGAATTTGACAGTGTGGGTTCCGATAGAGTTATCCATGTGTTATCAACACCATCTTTGCTTATTGAGTGAATTTCGTCACGAATATGAATTAATTTATGTCCGATGGATTAAATGGTAGGATATTTCGTCCATATTTTCAATATTTTTCTTGTAATGGAACTTCTACTTGTACCTCGTGTTTGAGATAACGTGTCATCGGGATATTGAGTCTGAATTCTATATACGAATTTAATGTGAATATGTGCATTGGGGGCATGTGATAATTAGTTAGAGTAATTAATCATCGAGACACATTTAAGTGGATATTGTATATTTGTAGGACGATGGTAGGTCCTGATATTTCGTGGTTACACATATTTGAGATTAGGATGCGACAAATTAGAGTCGTCATGGTAGTACACTGTACGTGTGGAGTATATGGAATAATTGTGCATGACATGAATCTTCGTGAAACTGAGCTTTTCACATGTTAATGGATTATTCGCGATGAATGCAGTGTAGTCTAATATTAGTGTCTTCAGATGAAGAAAATGAAAGCCCATGTTAATCGATGTACTTCTTAATTCGTGGGAATATCCCAACTTTTCTCAAGTAATTCAATAATTTCAAGTTGAAGGTACAGGTGAACGTTCGAGAAGGCCTTAGGTCTGAAGAACAGGTCTTCGACGAAATGTCTAAATCATATTTGATTCGTGACTATGCAAGCTCATTCGTGATGCAATTTTTCGCTCTCATGAGGTAACTCAATCTTGCTGTAACTCAATAAATCTGTTAACAGGAGAGTAATACGGTTGATCGACACTCGTCGACATGTACATAGTGTAGATATTTTCTTCTTGTACTCACAGTCTTCTTGACAATTTCCGTAGTTAGCTGTAGAAATAGTAATTTGTTAGTAGTTAGAAAATTATTTTCTATGTGTTCTGTTCTGAAAATATGTGACACTTTGATATTATCGATTGATAGTGGACGGGATTTCCACATGGATGATATTCTCCCCATTTACTTACGTTTGCAAGCCCAGAAGGCGTTTTATTTTGTTTAATTATTGATTAGATGCTTAAAGTTCAGTATAAATTCTCACGAAAAGAGATGTGAGATGACGTGAACAGGTATATCCGACGTCTCGGATTAACTTAGAGAAAACCAAGGCAAATTCAACTTTTCATTTTATAATTACAAAATTGTTAAGATAACGACTGTAAATTTTATTTTTGTTATAATTGTTAACTTTTGAATCTTGGATATTTCTTTATTATACTCGTTCTTACAATTACTGCATTTTTTCCAGATTGTCGATGAAGGCTTGGCCCAGACCTCATTTTTCTGAACGACAATTTTTAGTTCAACTTTAAATAAATTATTTAATAACTTTAAAGACGATAAAAAAAATTTTAACTATGTAACACTCTGTTAGAATGTTAGGGAAACAACTGCCGTGTACCATCCCATTAGTTTGCACCTAGGTTTGTTACATCAAGAGCCATATTAAATTCCATAACGTAGCGATCATAATCATAATCACAGATTTCAGGATGGCCAATATTGCATTTAATTAAATAAAAGTGTCATATTTGTTTTATACCTGGAACGTGCTTATTCGATGAACCCTATGATAATCCTGCCACATTCATTTATTTTATAAGCCTACAGCCACCGAACTGAGCACCCCTGGGGTGTCTCGTGTTCGCAGACTGACTATGTCGGGTACATTAGATTCTAGAGTAAAGTTTTCAGTAGAAAAAGAAGAAGAAGGTTCCATAAATTTTTTAGACATAAATATAACATGGGATAAGGAAGAGTTTGTTTTCAAGATACACAGAAAACACACTTTTACTCCTATCACAATAAAGAACTACTCATTGCATCTGGAATCAAAAAAAAGGTTGGTTTACTACAGTTACATATATAGAGCATTCAATATACCTCTCTCACACACGGAACGAGAAAAAGAATTGCTCTTTATCCGTAAAAAAAGCCCAATACAATGGCTTTGGACTAAATATGGTAAACAAAATAATCAGAAAATTCAAACAGAAGTTTCACACCAATCTAACACCCGAAATAAAGAAGAAAGATAAATACGCCAAGTTTACGTTCAACAATCCTAACTTATATACAGTAACGAATTTCATAACTATAAGATCGTGTATTCAACCAGTAATAATCCAAAGCAAAAATTCTTTAATTACAATAGTGTTAATTCCCTAGAAAAAAACAAACATTCAGAATCAGGAATTTACAAATTGAAATGTCATCAGTGTGAAAAAACTTATGTTGGGCAAACAGGGTGCAGTTTTATGGTAAGATACTTAGAACATGTTAATGCAGAAAGGCACAAAATATTTTCCACGATGGGCCAACATACAAGTACAACCGGACATCAGTTCACAACTACAGAGCAGGATTTGACAATATTACGTAAAATAAACAAAGGAGCTCTTCTAAATACATTAGGAAATTTATATATTTATTTAGAACAAAAAAGTAATCAGGACAATAACCTGAATGATATAATTGACGACAGGAACCCATTATTCAAAGCAATATTATCAAATCTTGAAACATTAGGCAAAATAAACAACACAGACAAAAAGGGAAGAATAAGAACGAGACTTTGCCATCTCGTACATCTACTCCCCCTACCCCTTCTACAGCCGAAGCCGTGATTGTAAGCGACACGCTCCCTCCCCACTCCACAGCCTTGCCTCCCCCAAAGGTGGAGCAAACATTAGAACACACACATCATTATTGCATAAGACGTAAGGCTGCTTCAAACGTAGCTCCTCCAAGGTCATGGTAGGAATGGATTTTGACAACAGCAAGGTATGTAACCATTTTTATATACCAAGTTTCCTTGTAGAGACACATGTTTTCAACAAAAATTCAAATCAGCATTTTATTTTTATTTCATTTCAGAATATGAGGAAGCTCTCTTTATAATTAGCAAACGGCAATCAGCTTCAAGGTTCCGCAATGAACCCAATTTAAGATATATTAAGCTCAAAAACAAATAACAGCCAACTTGGAGGGAGTGAAAGAAGTGAACACCCAACCATATTGTAACCGGTAGGGCATATGTCGTCGCATCAAAACAAAGTATGAACCAGCCCTGAGCACATCGGGCGACAAAATGAAACTGGCCCCATTGGTTGGGCAACAAAGTGAAGCTTACCCTGGGTATAATCAGGGCAATATTACCTAATGTGGTTTTACAAACAGATGTACAGATGGAACATTTGGATGAGAACCGCCAGAAGTCACTTACCAGGCTTGAAGTCTCATCCTCCCTACTTTCATAGCATCACCGGCTGAATTCGGAGAGCAATATGGGTAATGGAAAGTTTGATAAAGAAATAAAATAAGCACTATCTAAAATAATGAAAGTAGGATTCTATAATATGAGAGGAATATGCTAATATTGTTAATGAGAAGAATCTCCGTTCAAGTATTATATTCTAAACATTTTTATTATACTGATGTGAACCACACAAATAACGTTCTATTTCAACATATAAGCAAAAGGAAACAATTAAACTGACACAATTATATACACTGTATGCCTTCTTTTCTTGAAACTGTCCTGGCATAATTCATTCTTGGCGTATATCAATTCACTCGATTAACACACACTGATATACGAGTTTATTTATTTATAAAAATGAATATTGAATGGTATCCTTTACTTATTAAACTCTCGTCATAAATGGATATTAAATAGTATCTTTTGTTTTACTGGTCATAAATGGATATTAAATAGTATCCTTTGTTTTACTGGTCATAAATGGATATTAAATAATATCTTTTGTTTTACTGGTCATAAATGGATATTAAATAGTATCCTTTGTTTTACTGGTCATAAATGGATATTAAATAGCATCCTTTGTTTTACTGGTCATAAATGGATATTAAATAGTATCCTTTGTTTTCTTCTTCTTCTTCTTCTTCTTCTTCTTTTATGACCACATAGGATCACTTTAGTCAGTCCGTCGTTCAGGTCTCTTTGAAGGGATTGTTCGGGCTTTGCGGTCCTCCCAGTACTTCTTCAGACGCTCCGATCTTCGTGCCCTTTCCTCAGTTGAAAATGTGCGTGTTGTTGGTTTGTTTTGTGTAAGGGTAAAGCGGAGGTTTGTATTCTTGAGTTTTACTAGTCATAAATGGATACTAAATAGTATCCTTTGTTTTACTAGTCATAAATGGATACTAAATAGTATCCTTTGTTTTACTGGTCATGATTTGGAAAGATAAGAAGAAAAATTATAACACAATATAAGCACATCTGTTATACACACGAGATTGCATTGCCGAGTATCAAACATGTGATCCATTTGACCACGACAAATGTATATTTACGTTGAACACTTACGCTGAACATATATGTGCGTATCCTGGGTTTACCTAACAAACTATATATTCAATGAAAATCAGACAAAGCTGGAATCGAACCCATCATCATAGAACACTTTGGGAAATAATAAAACACACAGAAACATACATATACAAATATCAAATATATTTACACAACACATCTTGAAGATATGGCTTAACCAAGCCATAATATCTGGATAATTCTTCGCTCCAGCATCGTTCGAACCCACAGGCTTCGGCTTCAACGGTAAAAATTTTTGAACTCCAATCAGAGGCTAATTTAATGCCTAAGCATGAGAAGGGATCTATCCTTCACAAAATCAGAAAATTATCCGTGTTACTCGCAACGTATAATTAGAATGGGATTGAGAATACTTTGGTGAATGAAAAGAGCTTGGCCCGTTAACATCGCTTTGCTAGAAACTGCAAAGGTTCGCTCGGCCTACAGTCGACCGGCCATAAACTTGTCAATCACGATAACAGCTATGTAACCAGCCCTGGGCTGCGGACACCATAAATCGTCGTTCACTCTTTCTTTCATTTTCCTTACATATCATCTCGGCTTATTGTCAAGTATGCACTCACTTGAAAGCCATTATTTCTTATTATTCATTATTTGGCTATATATTCAGCCCAATTCAATATCTCACAACAGCTATAATTACTTATTATTCCTTACCACTCCAACAACATAACATGTTACTGCTTCGCCCTCTCATATCATGCCATCGGATCTCAATCCATTGATTTAATTCACAGAGAAGACTCCATTCTTTCAGGCTATTTAATTATTCTCACATTTTCATACATAATTATAAATTAATTATTCCTTGGTTTGGATCAACTCCAATGATTATCTAATATTATCCGGGATTACAAATACCTGAATCACAAACGTATAATTTATATACAAACTACTCTGAAGATCTTTACCAGATAAAAAAAAATTACGAAGAAATATAAGTCTAGCTAAATTGCCGTTCTTCCCAAAGATGGTTCATATAAGCTAAGAACTTTGGAGTCTATATAATAATTCATGCAAATGAATTTGTTAAATATCAATGATTATCTTGAAAGTCACTTGATGATCCTAACTAATAATAATAATAATAATAAATCTTTCCTAGTCATACGCGCATGATGTTCCCTACATTTTTAATGTTTAATTATGACATTATAATATTTACAAATAAAATTATTACTGGCACGCATCTCTTGTGTTTAAGGTATATAAAAGCATGTACTTAACACATGGTGAGTAAAGTTTGCTGTCATCTGGGGTACATCTTAGATCTTTACACGACCATGATGAATATTCTTGTTCCTGGTAGTCCTCGGTTCCTCTTCATATGACGATCCATGACTCGAACTGTTGTCTTCTGAGTTGAATTTCTGGACGTTCCCTGTAAAGCTGATCGCAGGCACTCAGGCGCGACTCTTGTAGGCTCCGAATCTTGGGTTCGACGACCACTCACGAACATACATAAAAATGGAGAATGAGTTATTAAATACTGTTTATGCACTTTCAAAGGGGGCCTACTTGTAACAAAATCCACTCTGAAGTTGAAATAGATTAACGCAAGTAGTGATAAGTTTGTAAAAATCACTGTTCATTTCCCTGACCGTCACACAGACTATCACAACGAATGTCCCTGGAGGATGCGAACATTAATTTTGTCAAGAACAGTTATTTAATTTTTTTGCTAAATGTCACTCGTTCTTAAATGCTCAAGACTGGTGATAATTAACACTTGTATATATTAATTAACTGTCTCACCATGCCACATAACCTGAAGCGTTTGCCCTTCGTTGGTGATTGCACCATAAGTCATAACTGACTGTCTTTAACAATTGAAATGTTAAAATGCCAAAATAAGGTTTCCATTCGGCAATTATGTACATTAACTTGTACCATACGGCTTATTCCGTAAAAATATTTACATTACATTGATGTGTTTCTTCAATGGCACAACACTTTGTACACTGATATCCAAGTCACTGATATCCAGGTCCACTTCTAATGTGTTGGGCTGCAACTACACAAACGACAATGAGGTAACGTGTTACCACTGCAGCTACACGGATGAGAATGAGATACAGTATCTGGGTCCTAGCTATACTTATAGCCTCCGGACAAAATGGTCAGGGGGGAGATGAATTATGTCCCTGCTGAAAATAACGGTCCGGTAATCGGAGTCTTTGAACGACGTGATAACAATCGAATTAAAGTTTATGTATGACCTCTACTTTCTACTGAACATATGTGAAACCAAAGCGATCAGTAGGTCATTCATAATCTCCAAAGCGTCCTTTTGGAAAATCACGCGTCATGTTTCATCATGCAATATCTCCCACTTTTTTCCACATGTTGTCAGATTTCAGTAGGCACCTTTGATCTGCGTACTACTGTATGATAGGCGTCATTACTGATCCGTTATTAAAGTATTGTATTTATATGCATTGACAGTCAGCATAAAATACATTGGTTCGAATGAGACCTGACTTAAAAATTTAGAAAAATTATTTCATATAGAAGTATTCTTCTTCTTCCTCTTTTAAGTAAATTATGGTGAAGTGGTACTAATGAATGCGGTGTTGAATTTATAGTGGGCATTTATTTTTCAAAGGTTAACACACCTTAATTCGGCCCAGTCTCTAACAACATCCATCTCCGTGCGTAGCGTCATCATCTCTTCCCACTCGCACCGAGTGAGAGCGCGATTTCAAGGTTTAGCAATACTGCGCTGTCCTCTTCTCGTTACAGCGTAGGAAACTGCTCCCTCCGGACTGGCGTGTCGCGGATCATACCCCGGTTCGGCATACAGAATGCTAACTACAGCATTATATGTCACAGGATGTTGCAGAAAACGGCATATATAATTAGCCAGACCTCCTAACATGTCCATGGCATGATGGTGAATGGTTACAATAGGCCTATTTAGAACAGTGTTAAGGAGTCATATATTTTACCAAAAAATTTTTACTGGAAGACAAGCGAAATATTTTAGTGAAACAGTGCTGGAAACTTTTTATTAACACATTCACGCCCGTATCCGAGTTATTGCCTATAGCGTGTGACCATGCTGTGTACCGTATCCGAGTTAACCTTGAACTGGAGCTGTTCCTACGCAGCTGAGATCTATTTTGGTCACAAATATGTGCAAGAGAGATGAAGGTAATACCCTTATGAATGCTTCTACTCACCAGAAACTACATGGCCATGGCGATTTTCCCTTCCAATGCACTTTTGTTTTGTTTCTGAAGGTAGCCTTGCGCTGGCCCAACTAGTTGCGTAGTTGGTTTATGATTGCACAAGCGTGTGTGTAATCGCGTTCTGAAGTGTAACCATGGCATGTAGGGACAATACAAATGATGCAAGTGGTGCAAATTTAAAAAGCACAGTTTTTCAGCTGCTTGAAAATTATCTTGGCCAGGGTTATACAGTCTATATGGACAATTATTACAATAGCGCTGGACTCTCAAAACAATTGCGGGAACAGAACACTGCCGTATGTGGAACAATACGGTCAAATAGGGGTGTACCAAATGATCTAAAGGAACATCAGGGAATTCTCAAATGGGGGAAAAGTGAACCCGACATACAAGTACAGTCACCTCTCTCCGACATTTCAGCTTCATCTACTTCATCAGCTCCAAGTCAACATCCCGCAATTTTGCCGCCAAAAATGGCACCGGCCAAGGATCACCAATTAGGTTAGATGGGAAGAGAAAAGAGCACATTCTCTTGAAGTTTCCACCATCAAATAAAGTCAAGTTCCCCTCAAGAAGGTGCAACATGTGCTTCAAAAACAAAATTATTAGTGAAACACGCTATTTTTGTGGAAAGTGTGGTGTTCCATTCACCCAGGAAAGTATGACATTACCTACCACACCCTACAGAGATACTAGAGGATTTCATTAAAGTATGTGGAAAATTTTGTTTCCATATCTTGTTTAGTTTAGAACTTATTGCAAAAAGAATTCGCTGTTGTTTGCTCTGCCACTAACAGCTGGAATAGCTGGGCCAGTCCTTGAAATAGCCCGCTCAGATGATGGGCGTGAATGTGTTAACAACTATTCAAATGAATAGAAATAGTTTTTAAAGTAGGCTAACTATAAGTGTATCCATTCTGTCTCATTTCACTAACCCATTTAACCACCACATTGTTTTTTATTTTTCATTTTTAATTCAATTTATATTTAATTAGTGTTTAAGAGAACAAGTACCTGATTATAATGTACTTAAATGGATAAAAACTTAGTAACTCACCTAAGCTATGCAACAGCTGAAGATGTTCTTAGAAAGAACGAAACATGTACTGTATGTAATTAATTAATTCGCTAAAATACAAATATAAGTATCAAAAAGGTGGAAGATTTTTATTGTTGTAAGTCTCTGTACATACCACTTAGTCGAGCAGCTCATCTTCTTTCTCCCAAGTCTTCCCAGCCCAAACTTTGCAACATTTTTGTAATGCTACACTTTTGTCGAAAATCGCCCAGAACAAATCAAGCTGCATTTCTTTGGATTTTTTCTAGTTCCTGAATCAAGTAATCCTGGTGAGGGTCCCATACACTGGAACCATACTCTAGTTGGGGTCTCACCAGAGACAAATACGCTCTCTCCTTTACATCCTTACTACAACCCCTAAATAACCTCATAACCATGTGCAGAGATCTGTACCCTTTATTTACAATCATATTTATGTGATTACCCCAATGAAGATCTTTCCTTATATTAATACCTAGGTATTTACAATGATCCCCAAAGGGAACTTTCACCCTATCAATGCAGTAATTAAAGCTGAGAGGACTTTTCCTATTTGTGAAACTCACTACCTGTCTTTTATCCCCATTCATCATCATAACATTGCCTACTGTCCATCTCACAACATTCTCAAGGTCATTTTGCAGTTGCTCACAATTTTGTAACTTATTTATTACTCTGTACAGAATAATATCATCTGCTAAAAGCCTTATCTCTGATTCCACTTCTTTACACATATCATTGATATATATAAGAAAACCTATAAAGGTCCAATAATACTGGAATTCCCCTCTTTATTATTACAGGGACAGATAAAGCTTCACCTACTCTAATTCTCTGAGTTCTACTTTCTAGAAACAGAGCCACCCATTCAGTCACTCTTTTGTCAAGTCCAATTGCACTCATTTTTGCCAGTAGTCTCCCATGATCTATCCTATCAAATGCTTTAGACAGGTCAATCGTGATACAGTCCAATTGATCTTCTGAATCCAGGATATCTGCTATATTTTGCTGGAATCCTACAAAGTTGGGCTTCAGTGGAATAACCTTTTCTAAACCCAAACTGCCTTCTATCAAACCAGTTATTAATTTCACAAATATGTCTTATATAATCAGACAGAATGCTTTCCCAAAGCTTACATGCAATGCATGTCAAACTGACTGGCCTGTAATTTTCAGCTTTATGTCTACGCGCGCGGCTAACACGTGAGTTCTGAGGCTCCCGGAGAAAGTAAAAAATAGGAGGGGTGAAACAGTGAAGTGCGCATTGAAACTGTGCTTGTGTTCCGTGTGTAAAGCATGTTTAACTGAGAGCTAAGTATGACATACGAAAAAGCTGCGGCTTCATAATTATCTTTAAATTATTGATTGCTTTGTGATGTAGCGTCATGCCTGCATCCAAGCCCAGGGGAAGTGCTGCCAACCTAGCATGGAGGACACCATTCGGCGCGTACTCCAGGAGCCAGACGTAGCAAAAGTGCTAGCCGATGCGGTTGCAGCCAGCATAGAAACTAAAATTTTAAATAGAGTGGAGGAGGCACTGTCCGAGTTCAAGACTTTGAACGACGAACTTAGAAAACAACTTAGTTTAAAGGACAGTGAAGAAGAAATTATCTCTCGGACTGATGACCTCGAGCAGTGCCAGAGGAGAGACAATCTGCGAGTGTTTGGTGTGCCAGAGACTGAAGGGAAAGACACTGACCATCTTGTACTGGATGTTGCACGAAAAATAGGAGCTGACATTCAGTTAGCCGATATTTCGCGCAGCCACAGTGTTGGTCTGAAGGCGGGGCAGAAACCTCGCCCAATAATAGTTAAATTTGTGTCATACAGAGACCGCAGCAGACTGTTTCATAACAAGAGGAAGCTTAAAGGAAGTGGGGTCAACATCCGGGAATATCTGACGACCTGCCGGCTGAACATCCTTCGTGCAGCAGTGGAGCTCCACGGACTGCGTAACGTGTGGACCAAAGACTGCACGGTCATCATTCGCAAACCAGCCGGCAGCAAAATCCGAGCAACACGGATGGAACACATGACATTGTAAATATTAAGATAACATTATTTTCCATAGTTATGAAACTCCGTTGCCCACTATTCGGAACTGTAACTTTGATATTTCAGTATTACTATATTTGTATACACCTTTCTTATTCGTAACACTTCATTTTTAATTTTAATTAACTTTTGAACTTAACCAAATACGTGTATTTGCGTTCTTATTTTTTATGATTATTATTAATGTAACATTTTTAAAATAGTTTCAATACTTTACCAGTAATATATACTGTCACAAGTGAACTATGTAGTGCAAGTGGAAAAAGTGTTTTTTTAAAAAGACTTTATTTGTGAAGTACAATATGATGTTTTATTTATTATGACCTAACCTATACTGTGTAAGATTGGTGACATGTGCATTGGTAAATAGTAGAATTCTGTTCTGTATTTCCTGGAAGGATCCAGAAAGTTACATGAATTATGGAACAGGGTGTGTTGTTTTGTGGATAATGTATTCTAGAAAATATTTCTCACTGTTCTGGAAATACGACATTCGTGATCAGGCGTATTCTAGAATGTTTGTCAAAGTTCGCGATCGAAAGTAAGGTTGTGATTGGTGAGTCTAGGTGGCAATAGGGAACTTGTGCACGCTGATTGGCTGCTCCAAAGGCCGGAATTTCCTATATATAGTGAGCGAGGCAGTGTTCGAATTAATTCTGTATCCTGAATTCTGTCGGTCTTGGTCTATCTGTCTGCGAGCAGCCTATTTGGTTGACGTCCCCCGGTTTCTGGGATGGCACTCTCCTCGGGTAAGCACTCTTGAATTCCGTTCCTGCTAAAATTTCCGTAATGTTCCGATTTGCTTTTCATACAGGAGTCTGCCCTAACCTCGCCTAGATTCACCAAATTAGTTACTTATGGCGCCTTAGTTTTTCATCTGGGCTTACCTGTTCGTTTTCGAAGCATTCCCATTTCTTGTTTCACTAAAATATGTAGAATGTAGTTCAATATTATTTCCCTTGGGGTTTGCCTCTGGTAATTCTGTATCACTTTAGGTATGCTAGGTTTGGTAACTAGATGTATAGTTGATTTGAAATTTGAATTTACACTGCTACGAAATAAGCTATGTATATCACTGAACTTAAAGCTCGTAACTTGGAATTGTATTTGGAATGTGTTTGTAAATAATATTTTTCAAATCCAAGGATCACGGCGATTTATTTTCGGAATCCGCTATCTAAGCCATGTCCATGCCTTTGGTAGCTTCCCAGCCCTTTTCATCTTCCCGGTTTGTTGTTCACTAGTTGGCCCTACTGATATTTACGTGCATGTTTTGTTGGAGATCCGTGTAATGCCAGTTACTGTTTTTCCTTGTGTGTAGTGATTTCTTACATTGTGTAGTTTACTCTTACCTTCCCCTTTTAACTGTGTTTGTGCCTTGTTTTGGTGTTACCACTGTAGTAGAGGTAACATATACTTCACTAATTTAAGACAAGACACCCCTAGTTTAGTTGTACTTTAAAAATGTTAGGTAATTTTATGCACATTTAATTCATTACCTGCACCCTTGTACTTCAGTTAACGATAATTTCCTCCTAGCCCCTCGTGTTTATTTGTCTATTTTGGTGACTTACATTCTACCAAATTGGTTACTGTCACGAGTCACAATGGATATTCCTCCGACGTCACCTGTCTATCTCAGCAGCCACCAGGCCATGTACCCTCTCCTTTCCTCCCGCTGTCCCCGCTCCCCCCACCCTCTAGTTCCAACCCTCACCAAAGTACTGCTAACATTCTTAAGAACTTCGTATCGCAACATCCTAGAGCTCTTCACGTCTGCCATATAAATGGCCAAAGCTTATTAGCTGCCAATCGAATGGATGAACTTACAGAAATATTCACCCCATTTGTTTTCCATGTCCTACTAGTGTCTGAGTCATGGTTGACAGATAAGAGCCCGTCTTCTTTGTGTCAACTTGAAGGCTACTTGCTTCTGAGAAATGACCGCACCCACAAGCGAGGTGAAGAGGTATGTGGCTATTTCTTAACCAGCCTCAAACCCAAAATGTTAGGTCATTCACCAGGCAGGTATGAGAGAAAAGAAGAATAGATGTTCGTAGAAATAACAGCAAACAGGATTAAAGCACTTGTAGGAGTAGTTTACAAACCTTCGAATATAGGCCATTTAAAAGACTTTGAAGCTGACTTCACTGAGCTGCTGCCAGACTACCCCCACACAATAATTATGGGAGATTTTAATACAGACTTAACTGACATAACTTCTCCCGAAACCACGCGACTTAAAACATTGTTTCAATCCTATAATATGGACATTTTGCCTCTCTCTCCAACTCACCACACATCTCATTTGCACACTCTGTTAGATCTTATAGTTACCAGCAATTCAGACAGAGTTCTCAATGTTGGTCAAACCTCTGTACCTGGTATTTCAGCACATGACGCAATATACATCTCGTATAACCTCCGACCACCGAAACGCTCCCAGAAATTTATTACCTATTGACCATTGAAAAATATAAATAAAGATAGACTCTTCCAGGATGCAAGCAACATACCCTGGCATAACATAACGACATATAACAAACTAGACGACAAAGTCACCTTCTTTAACAGCAAAGTAACGGAATTATTTGACAAGCATGCCCCAAAGCGGCGAGCGAGAATATCTAAAGAACCCTCCCCGTGGTTAAATGACATGTCATTCACAAAGAGTGTGAAAAGAAGAGGTCCAAGTACAGAGCCTTGAGGGACTCCTCTATACACGTGGCGCCATAAGGAAACAATTCCATTATTACCTCTCACACATTGTTGACGTCCGTGAAGATAGGAATGCATCCAAGCAATCGTACTCTGAGAAAAATGTAGATCCTTCAGTTATACAAGTAATATGTCAATGTCTACACTGTCAAAAGCTTTACTATAATCTAGTAGTACTAGAACTGTGACTCGTCCTCTGTCTATTTCTCGTCGAACGTCCTCAGTCACTTTGAGTAAGGCTGTAGTTGTACTGTGTCCTTGTCGGAAACCGGACTGGAAAGGATTAAGGAGATTGTGCGTTTGAAGGTACTCTGACATTTGTTTATGGACTATATATTCTAAGATTTTAGATAAAACTAATAAAATACATATTGGACGATAGTCTCCCTCGTTCGAAGGCGTTTGACTTTTCGGAAGAGGTAGCACAATAGCCTTCTTCCAGAGAGTTGGATATATGGAGTATAGAAGAGAGAACGCATGACTTGGTCTGGACATATCTTACATATCTGCCAAAACGTTTTCTCTGCTCTTCATTCTTCATATAAATATAAATACATATTTCCAATAAAACTTAAGCAGAAATTAATCAAGACTCTTGTAATGCCACATTTCGACTATTACGATGTTGTTTTCAATGATGTGAGGCCACTGCTGTCCCTAAGGCTACAACGCGCTCGAAACGCATGTGTGAGGTATATATGCAATCTAAGAAAATATGATCACGTGTCATCATCTTTCCTAGAACAAGAGTGGTCACGACTCCACGTTCGCCGTAATCATCATACTCTCTCTCTCTTCCACCGAGTCCTTACTACATCTTCCCCGTCTTGCCTTTCTTCGCCTTTTCATTATTTCTCAAATGTGCATAGCAGAGATACACGGGCTCAAACATCAAACCTGCTCGTCATTCCTCACCATCGAACTGCAACATTAATAACTCATTTACTGTGTTTGCCGCCTGAGAATGGAATCGCTTACCGGATGACGTCAGAGGAATACCAACCACAAGGTCATTTAAAAGAGCGTTAAGAGGTACAGCAGGATACGAATGAACTGTGCATTTCTAGTACTTTACTGATGGTGTTAGTACATTATTACCACTAGCTATTATTATTATTTGGCCTATTATTATTGTTGATGATGTAAGTATGTTTATCTCACTGGGGTGGAATTTTATTTCTGTTATAAAGTATTTAGATTGTCTTTAACTGTGCTATACTTAGTATTAATTAAGGTAGTGTTAACTTTGATTCTATGTACAAATTGGTTTAGTGTAAGAGAAGGGAGAAATGCGACGGGGAAGTCACCAAACGTCTTTTCTCATATGAAGACTGGGTTAGGAATTTTCATTGTAATGGTAGGCCCCCTTGCCTACAATCAGTTGGGGAGTTTTCATTATAATGGCAGACACTCACTTTCCACCTGCCTTTTTACATCCTCAGAAAGACCGTCTTAGTAGTTTCCCAACTAAAATGAACAGAGGTCATTACAATGACGTCAGTAGAAATGGCGCGATTAAAAGCAATGCTTTCATATGAAATATTTCTAGGGTGACGTTAAGAGCTATGCAATTTAATACAACCTTGCTCACAACGTGTACACCACCTAACCTAGAATTCTGTATACAATGTAGTATTCTGTAGCGAAGCACGGGTACATCAGCTAGTGTCTAATAAAAGCCAGTTTGTCATTGTGATTTTTATATTTAATTGTATCTTGATAAATCTGAGAATGTCCAATTGAATGGATGAAACATGCCATTCTTTGTTTAATTATGTCTTTTATTTCAGTTGTTCATGTAACATAAAAAATGTTCATGTTATTGTTTTCTTTGTTTCAACAGCTACAGTGAAAAAGCAAAGGAACAATCTAAACTTTTCCAGGACCAAATGGAAACCCCTCTTGAGAGGGCTGTATATTAGACTGAATCTGTAATAAGACACAAGGGAGCACCCCATCTTCGTTCTGCAGCAATTGATCTTCCACTGCACCAGTACTTGCTTCTAGTATCATAGGAGTACTAGCAGCAGGGATCTGTGTCGTCTTAGTAACACTTTATTTAATGGTGTCTGCAATATTATAAGTATTTCTACCTGCAAAGAAACTTACAAAATCTAAACAGCATTAATTTGTTTGTTGATAATTTTGTGGTTAGTAATATCTTTGATCATCAGCACTAGGTATTTGTGTATTTTTGGAGCCCTGCTATGCTATGCTGTCTGTGGGAACACATGTGTACCTAACAGTATTCAGTACATTGATACTGGGTCCCTTTCTGATTGTACAGAAGCTCTGTAGCCAAAACTTACAGGCAGACCATATACAGTCATGCTGTTCAACTCTTCTTTGTCTTTTCCTGCTCATGTGGAGTCGATATTTCTGGAGTTTTGTTTCCACTTAACTCGGTCCCACACATGTTCTTCCTTTAGTCCTCTCTCTCGCAAATCCTTGTTGATACAGTCCAGCCATTTCATTTTTGGTGTTCCTTGTCCTCTGGTGCACGTGACATTCATACTGCCAAAGTATGTAATTTACATCCTTAAGAACAGGACTTCCTTGCACATAGGAAAACTATTGAAAAAGAATACTAATGCGAAATGACAAGTTATTCTTTGGGTCATTAATCCACAAACTGGTTTGATGCATGGCTCCATGCCACCCTATAGAGTGCAAAACTTTCATTTCTATAACTATTGCATACTACACCTTCCTAAAATCATCATATTCATGCCTTGATCTAGCCCTACCATTCTCAAAAACTAAATGAAAGGATGTCTCAAGATGTGTCCTATCAATATATCTTTTTTTCTGGTCAAATTTCTCCAAAGCATTCTCCTCTCACCAACTCGATTCAGTATCTCATCATGTGGGATCAAATCTACCCTCCTCACCTTTAGCATTCTTCTGTAACTCCAGATTTCAAAAGCTTATATTCTCTTTCCATTTTTCACTTCCATATGTCACCCTCCTCACAGAAATCTTCAAAAACATATTTCTAATATGCATATCAAGGTTTGGAGTACATTTATTTTCTTAAGAAAGCTTTTCCTTGCTTTTCCTAGTCAGCATTTTATGTCCTCTTTCCTCCTGCCATTCTTCAACTCAAGTAACAATATTCATGAACTTTCTTTAATATTTCATTTCCTGGATCACCTGACTTTATTCAACTGCATTCCATTATTTTGTTTTGGATTTATTTTTATCCTGTGCTTTTTCTTCAAAACAATGTCCATACCATTCATGCTCTCAATCTTCAAAGTTTGAAGTCATACCATCCACCTTTGCGTGATGCTGCTGACATGACCAACAACTTTAACACTGTGAAAGTTTGGAAAGACCACAATGCATCTTCAACAGACTTGTCCCTTCACAAGATATTTTCTGGTGCATAAATTATTAGTGGAATTCATCTACCGCGCAGGCAGTGCGTCACTCTTAACAGAGTTCGGACAGGCCATGGAAGACGCAGGCACTCACTCTACAAGTGGAACTGCATAATGTCACCGGAATGCGACTGTTGTGCCCCACAGCAAACCATCGCTCACACAGTTGGCAGCTACAAGCTACGTGCCTACTCGAGTAGCTGGGCTGATTTCTTTATACCATCAGATGCAGCGTGAGAGTGAATGGAAGGGCTGGACAACCTGATATGAAATTGTTTTTTTGTTACTGTAATATATTCAATTGTATATATGTAAATTTTATGCCTTACACTAAATAAATAAAAATAAACAATTTCTCTAGATACACAGCAGACTCAAACAAAATAATATCATCATTGGCAACTCTCTGTTTTGATTTCCTCTTCCTACAATGTGATTTATTTTATAAATTCCTCTTTGACTTCCTTCATTGCTTTCAAAAGAAGGGGAATCGAAGTGCAGCCATACCTCACTCCTTTCTGGATAGCCGCTTCTTTTTCATAGCCCTTGATTTTTATCACGGCAGAGTGATTTTTGTACAAATTATAGAAAGTCCTCTCTCAGTATTTGATCCTGATCATGTTCTGAATCTCATATAACTTGGTCCAATCAACATTATCAAGGAATAAGAACTATAATATCCAAAGCTCTCAAAGGGGCTGTTTTAGTAGAGACCTTGAATGCACCATCATGTTTGCTAATAATTTCAATAGATTACACGGGGGAACAATTTAAAACTTATTTTCTGTTGACTTAAATTTTTCAGCTAATTTTTATTAAAACAGACATTCTGATTTTGAATCTGCAATGTTTTCTTGCATCACATTAGGTATTTTCTCTACTGTTTATCTCCTTGCAATAGGCACGCTGATTTTGAAATGGCGTCTTTTCCTCTCATATAAAGTTTTTTTCTGTCACATCTCCAAGCGATTTTTACAATCTGCCCTCAAACCAGGTCATCCAAACATTCTAGCCACTTGTTGATAGAAAAAATATTTTATTCTCACCTTTGCACTTGAAACAGGAGCTCATGAAGCAGTAGGCCCAATGTGAAAGCTTTGAAAACTGAAGGAGACTGTTTCAAGTATCTCCTTACTGCATTTGTTGCCTGCCATATGAAAAAATTAAGGCCAGTGTGTTTGATGGTCCATGGATTCAACAGCTGATCAGAGATCCACATTTCATTGGGACAATGACAGAACTGGAAATAAATGCTTCGTTGTCATTCAAAGCCATATTCACAAACTTTGTTGGAAATACACGAGCAGAGAATTACAGTGCCAATAGAACACCAAGTTTCATACCCACTGTTCTTTTGCAACACATTCTTTAATTTCACAGATGCAACTTCACCCACTTAACCACACATGATTAAGATCATTCACAACTTTATGCACAATTTTCAGCTGCTCCACTAGTGGCACTTGGAATTTTCTAGAGCACTTTTTGCATTAGGTGACGATGATGATGCTTGTTGTTTAAAGGGGCCTAACATCGAGGTCATCGGCCCCTAATAGTACGTAATGAAATAAAAGTTCAAATTCATCCACTAACCAAAATAAAATTTTAAAAAATGGCATGAAGAATGAATGGATGGACATGAACCCAACAAAAAAAAGCAACAAAAAACAAACAAACAAAAAACAGTGGATCAGACTCAAAAAAAGATTGTAAATAATAGTGGATACTGACCAAGGGACCACTTATAAAGCACAATGATGCTTGATGTCTAAAGGGATTTTTTGCATTAGGAAGGAATTAAAAATTTGTTTTTACGTAGGAAAGTTTACCTGCAATTTGTTTGTCAGCCAAGAGTTCCTGCACTGTTTTTACTGATCTAGCCTCAGTTCTGTCGAAGGAATCAACCACTTTCTTTACAGCTTCACAAAGTTCTTGCAGTAATAACAAGAATCCTCAATCCACGTTCCCCATCTAGACAAATAAGGTGAAAAGGGCAAGGGAATTTCTGGAGCTTTGATTTTGAATGCTAGAATTCTAGATGGGGCTTTCAAGAACACTTTCTTCAGGCACCTAATTAACTTTTCAAGTTCAGGAAAATTAAATCGTACCTCCTCTGCAGTCCGATGTAATGCGTGGGCTAGGCATGTGACATGCACCATTCTCGAGAAAAGTGCAAGTAACGAATTTGCAGCCTTTATCATTTAGGGTGCTGCATCTGTTATCAAAAGCAGCACATTATCATTCCAAATGCCATGGTACTCCAGCTTGGACGAGTCCAATATATGCGTCTTACATATAGGGGAACTGCTTAGAATATGTTTTCTTGGAAGTGTAATCGAGTTGAAAATACTCCTTCCTTGAAAACTAGGGACAGTAAGTTATGCTGTAGGTCTACTTTCTTTCTTGAACAAGTTATTTGCCTAAGTTATCCATAATAAACAAGAAATGTAAACATAAATAATGTTAATTATTCAAAATATAACAAAATGTATCACTTCCCAGAAAATTTTAAAAAATGATAAAAATGAACTAAAATTGCTCCATAAATCACCTATCTCTTGAATCATCATCATAATTTTACAGTTCCAGTTTCCCCGGTACTGTTGGCAAGCCTCTTCCATTCTGTCTTATTGAGATACGTTCTGTTGTTAATGACGTCCTCCAGTGTCCTTTTGCGATTTGCAATGTCCATCCAGTTGGTTCTTGGTCTTCCCACCATCCATTTCCCTGCCACATGTCTCTCCAAGTTAACATCTGCTGTCCTTGTCGACTCCATCCTCATTACATGCCTAGACCACCTCAGTCTGGACATGCTGACCCGATCTAACTATGATGTAACAATCCCAGCTTCCTTCCTAACTACATCATTCCTTAACTTGCCCAGTTTGGTTTTTTGAATTGCAGGCCTAAGGAACTTCATCTTGGATGCCTGCAACCTTGATGCGTCTTTCTTAGTGAGGGTGCAGGTTTCAATACCATAGATTAAGATTGGTATGAATTGAACATCACCAGCTTTGATTTTGTTGGTACTTTAGGATCCCAGAGGAGTGTTTGTACTTGCTGGTAAAACTGAGAGCTCTTCTGCACTCTATTTGCCACCTCGTTTGTGGCTAGTGTATCT
The DNA here is from genome assembly GCF_040414725.1 of Anabrus simplex. Taxonomy (NCBI): domain Eukaryota; kingdom Metazoa; phylum Arthropoda; class Insecta; order Orthoptera; family Tettigoniidae; genus Anabrus; species Anabrus simplex. Next base: position 92,695,276 of record NC_090268.1, on the reverse strand, counting down.
CGAGATATTACACTGCAGATGTATGTAAAGCTTTCCACATTCTCTAGTGGATGGTTTCCTAGCATGATGTTTGCTGGTTGTCCCTCTCTGTTTACTGCCATCACTACTGTTTTGAGTTCACTTATCTTGAGATTGAACTCCTGGAACTTAACCTTCCATTCACTGAGTCTTGGCTGTACTTGTTCCTTAGTTTCTCCTCAGATCATATCATCATCAGCAAAGGCCACTGCATTTAGTTCACCACAGGTTTTCTTGTTGGACTCCACTTTCGGTCTTGAACCAGGATGAATATCCGTCACCCAATCACACACAGCTGGTACAGTTCTCATACAGCATCTGAACTTTCCTCACCAGTCCCTCTGGCACATTTCTTTTTCGCATATCTTCTCTCTTGCAATGTTGTCATATGCCTTCTCAGTGACAAGGAAAACCACCACAAACAGATCTTTGCTTTTTTTCTCAATATTTTTCCATTAACATATGGACACTGAAGATTAGGTCTGTTGTGGACCTGTTAGGCCTGTAGCCATACTGTTCCTCTTCAAAATGTGGCTCTAAGATGACTCGCAATCTGCTCTCCAAGATTTTCTCAAGAATCTTAAGCCCATGAGAAAGGAGTGTTACTCCCCGGTGATTTCCTTTCTTAAATAGGAGGTTAATGACACCCTTGCTCCAATCAGTAGAGATCTTGCCAAACTGGATTGAGCACTCTGTGTAACCACTGTAAACCCTGGACTCCTGCTGCTTCAATCATGTCCGTGCTGACTTCATCAATTCCTGGGGATTTCCCTTATGGCATCTTCTTAAGGGCTGCTTCTGTTTCTGCAAGTTTCAACAGCTGGTTCTTTTGTTCTCTGATCTGCTTCTGTCCTGTTCAATAGGTGATCAAAATGATTCCTCAGAACCTCACTGATGTCCCCTTCTTTCCTGGCCAGTTTTCCATTAGGATCCTCAATTGCTTTGATGGTCTCAACTGAATTCCTTTTGTTTTTGATCACTCTGAACAATAGTTTCATATTTCTTCTGTTGTCTTCCTTCAGTTTTTGAGCAAATTTCTCCCAGTACTTTATCTTCTCCTCTTCTACTACTATTTTAATCCTCAATTTCTTGTCCCGGTAAACTTGCTCGAGGTCGCTGATCTTCCCCTCGTCCCTTACCTGTTCTGGCTTAGATAGCCTTTCGGGCTATGTTCCTTACTCTTTCATTCCACCAGGGTGTCTCTTTTTCCCTTACTCTTGCACTTGTCTTCCCGCAAATCTCTATTGCTTCTTTTATCAAGGTGTTTTAAAATCTTGTCCACTCTATCTCACCACTCTCCACTTCTTCTGCAGGCAGTTGTCCTCTTGTATGGTCCTGATATTCGGTCCTTTTACCAATCTACTGCAGTTCCCATACCTTAATATTAGGCAATTTCCTGGTTATTATCTTTGGTACATTAATGTCTTTCAGATCTGCAACTAATAACTGGTGGTCACTATTGAGGTTCTCACTTGGAATCACTTTGACATCAGTCATAAGTCTACTTCTTACTTCACAAGTAATGACAGTCAATGATCGTCCTGCTCTTTCCATCCCAACTGCAACGGGTAATCGTGTGACCGACTCTAATGTTGAACAGACTGTTCTTTACTACCAAACAGTTTCTTATGCAGAAGTCTAGAAGATGTTCGCCTTCTGAATTCTTTCTCCCATAGCCATGTGGTCCCATCACCTTCTCATAGCCCTCTCTTCACTGATGGTCTCTTCTAGGTCTTCGAGAAACTTGTTCTTTTCATCTTGACTGCAACCTGTCTGAGGGGCATACACTTGCACCAGTGTCAGTTTCTCTTACTCAAGGTGAACTGTTGCCTTTATAATCCTCTCATTGATGTATTGGATCTCATCTCTGTTGTTACCATTCCAGTAGAGGGTACCTATCTCTTGAAAACAGCAAAAAATGAAAAATAATGTCTAACAAATTGCCCTTTTTTAATCAATCAATTCATGATACACATGCGCTGTATATATACTCAAGCTGTCTTTCAGCCTTCATACAAAAAATAATGCAAAATCATCAAATGTCTTGCCCTACTGATTAGCTTTAAATTCCGTTCTTCCAATGAATGGCCAATTTCTGGATCACCAAAATTAAAAGCAGCAGCATGCTTCATGTCCATCAGCACATTTCATAACATTCATCTAGAACCTTACGAAATGATCCTCAACAGTTTTATTATCAATGTTATACTTGAACTGTACTTGCTAAATTTGCAATGATTATCTCACAGAGTGCAAGAATATGGGCAGTATTTCAAAGTATCACAGAGTAAGAAACTAAAAATTACAATTTTGTATGGTATGGTACATATTAAAAAGGGCCACCCAAGTAACATCTAAGATACACACAGAATGATGTGTGTTATATCAAATGGATACATATAATTCAGGAGGAAGGTGAGTGTTTAATGATATACATTTTCAGAATTTGCACACAATCAGACTTACAAGATTATATTTAGGAAAAAACTGTGTTCGAGTCGTTGGCTAAATGGTCAGCGTACTGCCCTTCAGTTCAGAGGGACCTGGGTTCGATTCCTGGCCGGTTTGGGGATTTTAATCACTTCTGATTACCGTATTTCACGGCATAATCGTCGCACTTTTTATACCAAAATTTTCGAAAAAAATTGTAGGGTGCAACCATTATACGATGAATATTTAATACCAGTATTTGTATTACTCAAAAAATGTATTTATAACTAAATTGTATTTGATACAAATTTAAGATGCACGTAATACTCGCGTTTATACATAAAAATAATTAAAATAGTCTAAAACAAAATTCATAATTTTTCGCAACAATTCGGCGAACGTTTTTCCAACCTGAAAATAAAAATGAACGTATTAAGTTAATTTGTAATTAATTTGAGTATTAAAGTTAAAATATTACACTTGCAAAAAATTATCGCTTTGTTGTGAAATGCGGACTTATCGGTACGCAATTTATTCCAAATCTTCGGTGTCGCTATCGCAGGTTTCGCTATCCGATGCGCCGTCCTAGCCTCTGTTAATACCAGTATCAGATTCTTCGTCTCCCTGCCACATTGCGTCATCTTCGGAACCGTCTAGTGCATTCGAAATCCCAGTCCTTTTGAAGCTCTTGGAGACTAGTTCAGGTGGTATAAGATCCCAACTCTTCTTCACCCACGAGCATAACAAGTCCAAGGGTGGACGCCTGATATTTCCGGCGGGCGTCAATTGCTGATCGCCGCTCATCATCCACTCGTTGTAAAATCGACGTAAGTGGTCTTTAAAGGGTTTATTAACACGTACGTCTAGTGGCTGCAAAGCAGATGTTAGGCCACCAGGAATGACTGTCTGTCGTGTCTTATTTGTAGTGAGAATTTGCTTCACTTCGTTCATGAGGTGACCTCGGAAACTATCTAAAACAAGCAGAGCTGGTTGTTTTAGTAGTGCACCAGGTCTTCTATTCCACACAGTTTTAACCCAGTCCAGCACGAGTTCTACGTCCATCCAACCCTTTGGTTGCACTCGTACATGAATTCCACGGGGAAACTGTATATTCTTAGGCATCGTTTTCCTCTTGAAAATGATGTAAGGCGGCAACTTTCTCCTGTCAGCTGTAATGGCTAGCATTGCCGTGCATCGCAACTTCTCACTACCGCTGGTTTTCATTAATACACTCCGTGATCCTTTTAGCGCAATAGTGCTGTTGTGAGGCATATCAAAAAAGATTGGAGTCTGATCGGCATTACCGATTTGAGAAAACAAGTACGAAGTTTCCTTGCGCAAACGTATGACAAATCGGTGAAAATTTACAATCTTGTCCGTGTAATCAGCAGGCAACTTTTGGCTCAGTGTTGTTCTCCTTCGCACTGACAGATTGTGTCGTCGCATGAACCCCGTAATCCACCCACGAGTCGCCTTAAACTGAGTTACCGGTATGTTGTGTTTGCGCGCTACCTCCTGTCCCTTAATTTGTAACATTTCATATGATACACTGCAGCCATTGTTACGTATTTCACTGACGTACCTAAACACTTCTTCGTCAATTATAGGAAACTTCCCTGTTTTAGGACCTCTAAACGCGCGTCTAGAAGGGTTTGTGCTTTTTAGCTTGTTTTTTACTTTCCGCCAGTCACGCACCAACTTTTCACTCACAGAAAATTTTCTTTCTGCAGCTCTGTTCCCGTGCTGTTCAGCGAAGGCAATTACGCTTAGCTTGAAGCCTGCAGAATAGTTTCTATATTTACCCATAATCGCTTATAAATGCTTCACACGTTAATGTTTTGCGATATAAATGACTTTCCGTAATTGTTCACTATTAAAACAAATTATTTCTGCAAACACCCAAAACACAAATTAAAAACTTAAATTCTCACGCACACATGTCTACAGTAATCACGTAAATCTGAAACAAATAAATGCATCTGTGATCTGTCCATTCCAGAGCAGCCAATACTGTTAGGCAGCAAGGAAGCATGCAACAATTTATCAGTTTAGCTCGTTGGTTGCGACACACTACTGCTCTTGCGCAAAGCTCGCAAACCGGAGCTTTAGCTAGCGCGGTGTAGATCTACTGTATAGTTGACTGTATTCCGAGACGTCAGTAACAAACATTCATTTTTTTCAATTTCTTTTAAACATACGGTAATTATGTTAATATTTCTTCCCAGTTATTGATGATTTTACATTACATTACTGACGAGTTTATAAAATAAAACTTTAATAGCATTGGATAATAATGATCTTGACTGCTTGGATAAAAGTTTTCATCCCATGCCCGGACACTTATGACGTAGTAGTAAGATAAGAGTCTAGCGATGACAACTGAGACATCGTAAATAATTCGGCTGAATAATTCCGTGGAAATATGCGTTATCGTCTTGGATTTCACTTCGTGCGCAATAACACAGGAGCCGGCCCCATGGTGTAGGGATAGCGTGCTTGCCTCTTACACGGAGGCCTCAGGTTCAATTCACGGCCGGGTCAGGGAGTTTTACCTGTATCTGAGGGCTGGTTCGAGGTCTATTCAACCTTCCTAGCCGGTATTTCCTGGCGACAGCCTTACGTATTTCAAATGGGAACTCATAATATGTAGGTGGTGAATAAATAGTACACTGTCTCGCGACCATGTTGTCAAACTGCCGATAGCCTACCGGTAAGCATAATATGTAGGTGGTGAATAAATAGTACACTGTCTCGCGACCACGTTGTCAAACTGCCGATAGTCTACCGGTAAGCCATGCGTCGTACATATACCGGTATTATTTATTTATACGTTGTGCAACATGTCGCAAACGTGACTGTGTTGCCAAATTGCCCATAAACCATACACGTATTTAAATTGCGCATTCATGTGCAACTTACGTTGCAGTTCCATTTACCTTTTAACCAGATTAGTGAACAAAATTTGGACGTGCGACGATTATGTAATTAAAGGTTTAAAGTCCGATTTTTGTATTGAAAATAAAGGATGCGACAATTATGCGGTGGCGACGATTATGCCGTGAAATACGGTAATTCTTCTGGCTCGGGGACTGGGTGTTTGTGTATGTCCCAACACACTCCTCTTCATATTCATACAACATACCACACTATCAACCACCACAGAAACACATCCCTGGTTGGCATCAGGAAGGGCATCCGGCCGGTATATGTAGTTTTTTGCCTATCAGAACCAAACTTTCACTGGAACAATAGAATAAAATCAAAAATAGGAAAACGGAGAACCAAAGAACTTCAGATGCAGTTACACACTATAGAGTAACTACAGCAGTCAGTATTTTCTTGGGCAGATAAAAGCCTCCCCTCATTACTTGCGCGTTACACACAGAGATGGAGATTGACAATCTTTTCCTGTCTTCGTACCATCCTGCGTGTCCCAGTAAGAACATCTGGAGGGTAACTTATTGTATCCATAAATAAAAAATATGGTGATAGAGCAATGAATTTCATCAGAAGTTATTTGTGGGTCTGTACAATTTAAAAACATTGCATAGTTTCTGGTTTTTTGAACTGAATTTCAATCAGCTGGTTATCCGCAAAACAATTAAAAAATGTCAACAATATTCATGGATTTGTACTTTCTGTAATTAAGCTCTGGAAATGTTAACAGTCACCCTATATCAAAATCAGCTCCTTCGGTCTATCTTGGTTTGTAATTTGATTTATTATTTTCTCTATCAGTTACCTGCTCATTTGCAGTTTCATGTATTGAAACAGATTTTGCATCAGTAGACACAAAAGGCACTTTGTTCTCTGGTAACACACCTTCACCATTGTAACTAATCATAATTATTTCATTATTTACAAGCTTCATTTCAGCACTGGCACGTAACTTCAAGAGCTGAGTTTATCAATAAGCCCGCCAACATTTTCATCACCAGGAGCCCTCATGTGTAACTACTTTTACATGGGGTGGTTCCACTGAAATATCACCATTGGGATCTTAAGTCAGTAGCATATCCAGTGCTTCTGAAAGGGAAAATCCCTTCCTGCAAGGAAGATGTATGAATTTGGATAAAGTAACATGATCTGACAGCTGCAGAAATTTTACTGAGTATAAATGCCTAGCGTTGCCATATGGAAATGCTAATGATTCAACAATGACTACTACGGCATTGTGCGCCTGTACTATTTCAAATGCTTACAACATATATAATTAAGTGTGCATAACACTATTGTAAACATAATCTAATGAAACATCTTCATTTATAAATTTTATATCCTTCTTACGCGAAGCTGTCAACTATTTCGTAGGAAGAATAGGTGGGACTTATAACTTCTATGGCCATGAAACTCCGAACTCATACTGAAAACAAAATACCCTTACACTGTCTTAAAATGCCAAAAGTGCTCCTGTAGGCATGAATAACCTCATTTATCTTAGCTTGTGTTAATGAGCATTTAATTTGCTGCTTTTGTGAAGTGTGTGTAAATGAACAACTTATTTTAACCTTGATGTAGCTACAATTTCAGGGAGAGTCTGTTTCAATAATACTTCTCGGAGGATATTTTTATTTTGGACCTTAACTTTTCTACAGTATTGATCTCAGGAAGTTCATTTCTACAGCCTGGAGCTTACTATTTTTCTACTGTTAATGATGCAAGTTTCAAGGCGGCATGTTGTTATTGGTAAGAAGTAGGCCTGATAGAAGGTTCTTGTGGCTCTCATTGGAATCTGGTTGTCCCAGAAGAGGTTCCTGATTTGGTGGTAAGACTGAACACCTTTTTGATGTATGTTAGTGATTTCAGTAGAGGACCAACTATATTCTGTTACACAGAAATATTCATGAAAGGATTGTAATAAAAATGATCTAAAACTATGTATTTTTGATTAAATGTTTAATCACTTTTACACAGCCATTTGTCTTATAGTACAACACTACATATTTGCTTTTAAGCTTTCTTAACTTTTATTTAAAAGTCACTAGTAAATTTCATTTTACCATGACATTTTTCACCTCCATGATTACTTTCTTCTGGAATTGTACTTGAGTATTAGCACATTGCAATGTGGTACAAGAACACTTATAAAAATGCATCTGAATGCAGCTTTAAGTGTGGTAAACACAAATATATATTTTTTCTCTTATAATCTTTGATATAATGGATGAGATCAAATTCTACAAGGTGACATAATGAATCTTGGGGGATGCAGTTAAAAGTTAAGTTGTACTATATTTCTGATGATGACTATAGTTAAAACAGCCATAATAGCATAAGCAAATCTTAACCATACAATCAAAAGCTAGTTGCCAGGAAACTTTAATTTTGAAGAACAAGGACAGAAACAGCTTGACAACTTGAATATATTTATAGAATAATTTTAGTTCAACTAATACATTCATATGTCATTAATACAAAGAAATGAGTAGACAGATCAGTTCAAGCAAATGCTGAACAGATCCCTTCATTAAAGACATAAGTTATTCTCAAAAGGATGATAGACATTTCTGGCAATAAGCACACACTGATATTAAAATGGTCATTACATTTATTATCATATAATGAATTCACAAATATAAATGATGGCAATGACATATTTTACTGCTGGTGCAACAATAAAGAATGTGAAAGAATGCATGTGGAAGTTACTCTAAGCTCTCTTGAAGGAATTATACATAAATATGAATTCTTTCGTATTATCAATGTATTGCCCCAAGCCACACGGCAAAATTGTACCACTGTAGTTTAAAAAAAACTGTTATAAAAGACTGTAAAAATGAAAAATGCAAAACATTTCAAAATATAATACTGAAGTTGAAAATTTCAGATCAAAACTTAAGTACTAAATCACAGAAATTCCACTAATAGTCCAGGGAAGGCTTCATGATATCTTCATAAAACCTCATAAAACAGTAACAATTTTAACATTGTTATTAAAGAACTTATCACGTTCTCCATATATATGTTAATACTACAATTTCAAGAATAAACATCTTTTTAAAACTCTATACATTCCATAAACTTAATCAATCTATAAATAAATATTATACTTATGCCATTATGGTTCTTAAATAAATTCATACTCTTTTACTCAGGAAGGCAAAAACAGTAACATCCAACTCTGCTCCAGTAGTTTGGTCACTACTCATGCTTGAACTAGAGATGAGACGAGATAGTATATTACAATACATATTTCACAATATTACAGACGTGTGAACAAGGTACGATCACACTCAAATCACTCTGATTTACATTCTTATTACCATTAGATCTAGTAATGATATCTATCAAGCATGTCACAAAATATTACAGTAGTTTTTTTTAGTTAATCTACAAAATATAGTTTTATTATTTGTCAAAATTATTTTAAAAAGAAAATTGATAAGTCAGTTCCCATACGACTGAAACCATCAATAAGTAGACATTAAAGCAATTCACACAGGCATATTATTTATTATTTAAAAATGAGACTAATGTATCAGTCTTCCAAAGTGTTAGATATGAATCTTGATAAGATAAGCTCTACAGAGTAAGCTAAATATTACAAAATGTATTTCACTTTTCCACAGACCTTATAAAAAAGTTTAAGATTGCACCATGTTGGTGAAATTGTAGGGTCTATTTCCTGTAGAACAAAATTTGCAACTAAACTGGTATAAAATATGCACATGTGCTTGATTCAGTTATATACTGTTCTACTCATGTCACCCTAAAGGTGAAGATATGACCCGCATTTCAATAATCTGGGTTCATACATCTTAAAACGTAAATAAAAATGTGTAAGTTTTAAAATATAAAAATAAATACCGAGTGGATTAAATAATAAATCAGTCAAATACAAAATGGGAACATGTTCATATAAAAAACTTACAAAACTAAGGGGCTGCACGAACCAAGCTCCCTGTCTGGAATTAAGGTTTAACACCTCATTCAAATGCTATTCATATGATCTACAATAACCTATCAGTCATCTTTAAAGTCTTATTCTTACACGCTAAAAACTGTTCGTGGAACAAAATATTGTTCTTGTCATAATTTCCATTAATTTTTATGGTCTGCAATTCCATGACACACACAAAAGACAATATTGGGAGCTTTTGCGTAAACTATTTAAAGAATTTTATTTACTTTCCCATGATCATCCCATCTCTAGTTAAAATCTTTCTGAGCAGTTCTCTACCTACTTCAGTCAAAATTATCACAGTCTTGTTTAAATCTTAAGCGATCAGGCCCCTTATTTATGCAGGTTCAACTTCTTCAGGAGGACTGTTCATACTTATATCTGAAGAGCCATTTGTCATAAAATCTGGACTGGCACTTTTCATAGGTGACTCAGGAGGACATGTCAGCTTATCTAATTCAGCCTTCAGTGATTTAAAAGCATTGTGGAGCTCCTTGGAATCATGCGTTGCTAAGTAGCTTAGAATTTCCTATGAACAACAGAAAATATAATTATTCTTTGTCTTAGTAAGTGAAATATATAATACATGTACCAATTCATGTTCACATCTAAGAAGGAAATGTACAGACATATGACACATACACACCATTTTTCTTTTACAACGTATGAATATAAGACAATGATCCTTCTCTAGATGAATTATGTAGTACCACATATATGCTTTAACATCAAAACAATGAGTTCAAATCTATTAAGAAGCATGAAAATCTCCACAATAATAAACATGAACATTTATGAAGTGCTGCAACAAATTTATCTTTTGACGATGATGATTGTTGTTGTTTAAAGTGGCCTAACATCGAGATCATCGGCCCCTAATGGTACGAAATGAGACGAAATAGAATGACAAATTAAAATAAAATTCTCCACTGACCAGAATTCAAAGCGTGAGAACGAAGAATGACTGGATGGACATGAATTTAAAACAATCAGTGGATGCGACCCGCAATGCTTTACATCCACACAAACTGATGTAAAAGAATAGGATTACTGACCAAGGGACTGCTGCTATAGCATAACACTGAAACGATGATGCTTGTAGTCTAAAGGGGGTCCACAATCCCCTCTTAACGGTACTGATCGCTAGGAAAGTAGAACCATGGTATTTGTCATTTTGCGGTACTAATCAAAAGTAGCAGAGACTTGCAGTATTCCACACATTATTGTACTAATCAGAGGTTATGAAATTCAACATATAATACAGACCTATGTAGTTTATCTTTTAAAGCCTCTATTCAAACAGTATAGACCATTTTATGATGTAGGAGAATATTCTAAATATGATGTAATTTCACTGCCAGGAAACAAAATGTGATAATCAAGCCAACAAGATATATGGAATCTGTACAAAAACTCTCTGTACCATTCTCACCAAATATTTTGATAAGACAATTTAGTTACACATGAATTGTCCTCCACTGAACAGCAATGTCATCATCATCCTCCGTTTTCCCTTATCCAGTACCCGCCAGGTCGAGGCATTAATGGCACTTCTCCACCTTTCTCTCCCCTTCCGTCATTCCTCTTTCATAATTTTGTCCCAATCCAGATTTCTTCTTGCGTTCATTTTTACTGAATCGAACCACCTTGTTCTAGGTCTCCCTTCTGCTCACTTTCCCTTGATCTTCATTGTTGTGGTGCCTTTATTGAACTGCGTGCCACGCGCCTACGTCTGCAGTCAACACGCCAGACTGTAGCGCTGAATAATGACGTGACGCCAACTTACAGTATAAATTGGCATGCAGGACGAGCTGCGAAGCATTGCCGTACGCCGACCTGTCTGTACTCCAGTGACGTAGGGTATCCCCTATTTGAAGAAGTAGACCGACACAGGTCGTGAGGTTTCACCTCCACGCACTATCAGCCATTCCCTTTCTTCCTCTCACTGTAGTCTTCTTTGCCTCCAGCATACTCATGACATAATCTATTGTACAGAAGGAATTTACTCCTTACTATGTGCTTTAAGATAGGGCTTCCCTTAATATTTGTGTTCAGGCAACAATTGTGACTTAAAGCACACTCAGGAACTGACAACAGTCATTCCCACTAATAAGCATCATTTAGTAAAAAATGTACAGAGTTAATTTTCATGGTCACCAGCGAGAACAACCTTTAATTTCAGTGCAATGTGAAGTTAATGAATACTTGTAGACTGGTGAATCAATAAAATTAAGTCTGTGTTTGTACAAGTGTTTGCTTTTGTATACAACATTCATCTCCATAATCTGTTTTGGTATTCTCTCCTCCAACCTCTTGATGATGATGATGACCGTTGTTTAAAGAGTTCTAACAGCTAAGTTATCAGCCCCTAATGGTACAAGGTGCAATGAAATTAAAACTTCAAAATATATCCACTCACTAATATATAAAACGAATGATGATGAAAAAATGACCAAGAATCCAAAACAATCAGTGGATCCAATTCACAATGCCTTCTTTTCTGAAATGATGCTTGTTATAAAAAGGGGTCCAAAATCCAGGTTACTGGCCCCTCAAAATAGTACTAATCACTGATATAGCAGAACCATGGTGTTCCTCCTATAGCGGTACTAATCATAGATAACATAGACTCATGATGTTCCTCACATGGTGGTACTAACTATAGGCAATGCTCCTTTTAGTCGCCTCTTATGACTTTTTTTTTTGCTATTTGCTTTACGTCACACTGACACAGATAGGTCTTATGGCGACAATGGGATAGGAAAGGCCGAGGATTGGGAAGAAGCGGCCGTGGCCTTCATTAAGGTACAGCCGCATTTGCCTGGTGTGAAAATGGGAAACCACGGAAAACCACCTTCAGGGCTGATGAAAGTTCGATATATAATGCAACACATTTTTGTTCTCGGCCAATTTCGGTTGAAAAAATTGAAATTTTGTTTGGGACATCTTTGAATATTCCTGCTTTGTGTTGTAGAGTTTCATTAATTTCTGATACGTGGTAGCATTATAACTAGCCTTCAAAATGGCATCTGTAACAGAGGTGCGTACCAAACAGAGCACAGTTATTGAGTTTCTTTTGGTGGAAAGCCAGGGCATCACAGATATTCATAGGTGCTTGAAGAATGTCTACGGAGACCTGGCAGTGGACAAAAGCACACTGAATTGTTGCGCGAGGCATGTTTCATCATCACAACAATGTTGAGCAAATCTGTCTGATCTCCCGTGTGCTGGCCGGCAATTCATGGAGTGGCGCCACACAGACTCTCCCATGAAGATAAAGTTCAAAATAGTACCTTCAGCTGGTAAAGTCATGGCTACGGTCTTCTGGGTCTCTGAAGGGGTTATTCTGTTCGATGTCCTCCCTCGTGGTGAAATGACCAACTCTAAAGTGTATTGTGTTACTATAAGGAAACTGAAGAAATGACTTCAGCTGTTCGTAGCCACAAAAATGCACACGAACTTCTCCATGACAACGCAAGACTTCACACGAGCCTGCGCACCCTACAGGAGCTCACAAAACTTCAATGGACTGTTCTTCCTTATCCACCCTACAGCCCAGATAGTACTGACATAGGTATAGAATCTCTTGGAGGAGGAAAGTATTTGTGGAATATTTTATTTGTAAATCTTTTAAGTAGTACTTACTTATTTGTATTCCATTCAGCTACCTAACAGGTACAGTGTAAAAAATATTTTTCTAACATATGTCTGTTGTAACTAGTAGTTTACATTTCTATAGTAACTGGAACAGTCCAGAAAGTTTGTGATGTGCACTCTTTTAGCAGGGAAGCTCCTGCATTCTGATTGGCTACTCCAAGGCCAGGGTTCCCTTTTTAAAGGGAGCTAGACAGCATTTTGTGGTCTGTCTTAAGCCTGTCTGTCTTTGGTCTGCCATCTGCCGAAGTTTTGACGTTGTCGACTGCTCGCTTTCAGGATGGGTGGCCTAAGGGTAGGCACGGTTGTTTTCAGTCCCGTTTTAAAGTGCAGCTAAATTTTGTTAAAGTATCACACAGGAGACTGCCCTAATTGCCAATCTATCAAACAGATGTTTTGGAAAGGTCCTTTAACTTCATTCTAAATCGTAATAGCATATTGTGTTTCCTCTTACCTTCAAGAGTGTTTTGTACAACTTGGTTTGTAATTAGATGTACGGTATTTGCTCGACTCTTTGAACTTATATGGAAGCTCTTGTCAAGGAACATCTATATGTGGGTCTCAAAGAACATGTAATTTGTATTTCACAAACTGTGTATCAGTATTTTCTTAATTGCTGACTTGTTCGTAATTATTTTGTAAAGTCCATTTTGCAAATAATATTTTTGAAAATCAAAGATCACCGTTGATTTTTCCGAAAACCGCAACCTAAGCTACTCCATGCCCTTGGTAGGTTCCTAGCACTGTTCCGCGTTCCTTATCGTCAAGTTGCCCTCACTAATTTTTACTTGTGCTGTTTTTGCCACAATTCATTACATGGTTTGGTGTGTGTAGCGTTTAAGGTACCTTGTAATTTGATTTACTTTCCTCCCTTTAACTGTGTTTGTGTAACTGCTGAAGTAAAGGTTACAGTATATCTCAAATTTCCCTCTCCTTCTGACACCCACCTGTTTGGTCCAATGAAGGATGCATGCACTCTGTGGGAAGCACTACATGGCTGATGGGGAAGTAATTGATTCAGCATGACGTTGGCTCCGACATCAACCAGTCAAGTGGTATCATGCAGGCACACAGGCCCTCACATTACGGTGATGTAAGGCCGTAGCACTGAATAGATCCGACAGGTTTAATAAATCAGGAGTATATTGTATCAAATGCCAAAATTGTGGGAAAAAATACATTGGACAATCAGGGAGGAGTTTAGAGACGAGATACAAGGAGCACGTGAATACGGTGAGACACAGGAGATTCTCAGCAATGGGAGAACACATGGAAGAACACAAACATAATTTTACGGAAATAGACAAAGATATGGAAATATTGCACATGACAACGAAAGGAAAATTAATGGACGCTTTAGAGAAAATAAATATATATATTGACCAGAGAAACAATAATGAAAGTAACTTAAACGAACCACTGAATGAAGAAAATGCAATGTACCGATTGGCATACAATCATATAAGAAGAGAGAGAAAGGAGCGAAAGAAATAGTTCTGGTCACAAGTACGCGCCCCCTCCATCCCCTACATTACAAACCGGCAGCACAACGACAGGTAGCAGCGAGCCTAACAAGGTCATTGACAGCAGAGAACAGAACACGTTTGTTTATTCAAACTAGTACAAGAATACTTCGGTCAAGGTTAAATTTTGGCAACCAGTCGAGCTGAAGTAAGTAAATACAAATTTCTCTAAATATCTCAGATATCGTTCTTTTATAAACACATCGCTAAAGATTAGTTTTTGGTTTATTATTATTTCAAGGAGTTTGACGGTTAGAAAGCGACCAGCATGGTCATCGCGTGACCAGTAGCAGAGTAGCAGATTGACAACAAGGAAGGAAGGACGACATATTGTTTGGGTTCAGACCAATATCACAACATTTTAATTTTTGGATAAATTAGATGGAATGAAGAAAGTAGGCCTAAATAATTTCTCAAGACATCTGAGTAACTGCCTTTTTCGCAAAAGGTCTCTAAAGTTAGTTTGTTTGGTTTATTTATTTAAGGCATTGGACGAGATAAAGAGAAGATATTCTGATATGAGAGGTCTAGAAAATTATAACAGACTTTAAGAAGAAAGAAGAGGGCAGAAACATTTTAAAGGATAACTAATTTTATAGATGTTATTTATTATTTTACAAATTGATATTTATTATTTATGATTTTATGATTTTAGGATAAAGACTATTTATAGATGTTATCTATTATTTTACAAATTAATTTATTTAAGGATTTCCACTAAATGACAAGTTAAATGTTAAATTTAGACAAGAAGAAATAATTATTCTTTCAGATGTAAATAAGGACATAAATTAACATATAGAGATTAATTTAATAGGTTACATTAGTTAGGAAATTTCCAGTAAAATCTGCAACAAATGACATAGTAAATAGGAAAGGTGAAACTAAGAGAAATTGTTGTAACAATTTTCAAAATTCATATTCATACCTGCCAACTTTACGAAACCAAAAATCAGGAGATTTTGATATGAAAATCAGGAAAAATCAGGAGAAATCAGGAGATACAATTGGTCAAAACTGCTTATTCTACATGTCTTGCACAATACAGTACTACAATATATTTATAATACTTATTGTCTCAAAGCCCGATTGTAGCTATACGAGGTTACAAGGCTAAAAATTACACATCTCTATTCCCTCACAGAAAGTATGTGAGTGAGACGATCGGTCCCTGATAAGCCTGCTGAAAATAGTATGAACGCATGTGTGAATCAGTCATGCACTTGGATGCCATTAGGCTACTTAGCAAATGCATAGATTAATATATTGCACCAAGTGCCCGTGCGATTATGCAAAGCGCAATGCTATTTGGATCAAATAACTAGCTGATGAACCCGTGCTTCACTACGGAATTCTCAGAAAGACTGTCCTTATAGTTTTCTCAACTAAAGTCAACATAGGCCATTACAATGACGCCAGTATGAATGTTGCGATAAAAAGCAATGTTGTCATATGAAATATTTGATAAAATGAAAACAGTACATTTTCTCACTTTTAGCGAAATGTACTACGGTATTACAAGTTGTCCATTTCATGACCGTATCGATGTTTAATCAAGAAGTAAGTATAAATAACCACCTAATCGATACTTTATTAATGCCTGAGGCATTCTTGATGTACTACGGTGTCGATCTAACAGTTCAAAAGTTTCAGAGCTAGAATGACCAGGCTGCAGACAGCCGTGAATACTCCTGTGTAATTATTCCGTTTAAGTGTGCACACTGCTCATTCCAATCACTGCCTCAGAGCAGGGATTGAATAGCTGGAATACTATGCTGATCCAGTGTGTTACGTACCAGTAGTATCAGAAAATTTATGAACCAGTGGAATGGTATGCTAAAGAAGAGAGAGTACTAACTCCCCACTCCCCAGCTACTTCCCGCCAATATTCAGGCAGGTTGTTATACTCAATATGCAGCAGCAATCCTATCTATCGGAGATAAATGGCAGCAGAATACACAAAGCACATCACAACAAACAATGGTCAATGTAATGTTATTGCTGATCAATTTTATGAGCTTCCTATATTGGAGGCCTTCACACTTAGTTTTGTTCCAAATCTGTGATTTAGAGCATCTAATGTCAAGTGAGTCCTCCTTTCTTTCATGACAACCTCTTGTGTTATTTAAGCAATTGTTCCTTCATGACTTTTTTCTCATTCTTATAATTATCTTCACAATTTAATCACCATCACCACCAATATTATTCAGGGTGTCCACCAAATCCAGATTTTAAAATTCCCTGACATTTCCCTGTTTTCCAGACATAAAAACCAGTTTTTTCCCTGATAAAATGACAAAAAACAAAATTATAAAGGAAGTATCAGTAATATTAAAATACATTTTTTAAAAAGCAATTAATGTGCATATTAAATTTCAAAACTTGGAAGTTTAATTTAGTCTAATTAAATTAACTAAGTTTTTTTTATGTACTACCATTACTACTTCAGCGATGAAATTTCTTCATAGCCACCAACGACTGTCGAGCTTCTGCCATCACCCTCCGCTTCTTTTGTTCTAATTCTTTCAACAACAAAGCAGCCTTTCTCTTATTATTATTATTATTATTATTATTTTGCAAAGAATCTTCTACTTCCAATGCTTCACGTTTCTCCTTTAGATTTTGAAAATACAAAGCATGAGCATTCCTTGCAGCATGGAGCATGTTCTTTCAATTCCACCAGGGTTTGGGATAGCATCATATATTATTCTTTGTGCTACAAGGGATACTTTTAGCATGTTCCCTACTATAATTTCTTTATTAAAAGGAAAACCATGTTCAAGTGAAGCATTTCCATGAAACAATATTAGAATCATTTTGAGAAATGAAGCCAACTTTTCTGTTTTCAAATTTACTGTTGGAAAAACAGTGCGAAGCCAAAAGTGATCTGACCTCTTGTCTTTAAAAGTCAAAGAATTTAATTTATGCCAGTGGTGACCTTTCCAGTAACTTCTGGCATAAAGCTACAACTCCTCTTAGACAATATGTGCGAAACACTAATATATCTCTATCATTTAATTTCAAAGTATCATTCTCACAAACAGAAGTGAGCCCCCTTTGTACAAGATCGGCTTCATTACCCGAGATCCATTTGTTTTCAACAAAGGCATTTAAAGCTATCCTTAGCAACCTGCTGCTTAGAGGCTACTTGGCTACACTTAGATCGAAACAAGAAATTAATTTAGTCAGTTTATATGCCAGCGATGAGCAGACCCAGCCAACAGCTGGAAACTGCAGATGATGATGATGACGATGACGATGATATGCCAGTGGTGACCTTTCCAGTAACTTCTGGCATAAAGCTACAACTCCTCTTAGACAATCTGTGCGAAACACTAATATATCTCTATCATTTAATTCAGGAGTGCCATGAAGTGCTGCTTTAGCAGCAGAACCTATGTCAATTTTAGATGCAGGCAGAAGATTTTCTTTACTGTCTAAATTCATTTTAGGACACTTTCTGAAGACTTCAGCAACTCAGACTTAACAAACCTTGTCATGACATTTATCATTAATAAAAGATTCATAAAGGAGTGATGCAAATGGAGGATCTGTCTGAAACTTTTAGGATTTCTTCTACTGCCATTTTATATGAATTGTGCACAGTATGGAAGCCACAAGATCCAATGTTCAACAAAATAGGGACATCTAGATCATCATTTAATAAATTACTAAAATTCTGAAGGAACTTTTTATTAACATTTGGACCATCCATTGAAATTTGTAAGTTTTTTTTTAGATAGAGTCCTTGCTGTGCTTGCAAAAAAAAAAAAAAAAAAAAAAAAAAAACATTTAACAAATTTGAGGAGGTAGTGACCAAGAAGCATGGAATCAAAATAAGAAGTGCATACTTCATTAGTATCAGGATTGAAACTATGAACTACAAGATCCATTTGGTCCGTCTGAGAAACTTTATTCAGTGACTCGTCAAACCCAACAGTGAAATGTGTGCACTTACTCAAGAACATGTTTACGGAAATAGAGCGCTACACCATGAGTGATTCTATATGCAACTTTTGTTCTGTGCAGTTGAACTTTCGAAGTTGTTTCAGAGTCTGGAAACATTACTGGAAACAAACGTACACTAGCTTCACTGGCACGTAAAGAACGGTGTTGCATGACAGTATGCATGCACCATATAATCTCAGCTTTGGTTACTTGCTCTCCTGAAAGATAATTCTGTAGACATCTAGTCTCTGGTGAACCTTTTCTAATGGAAGAAGAAGAAGAGGTGGAGTCATATCTGATAAGGTTCTTTGTGGTAGCTGTGGCAGGCAGAGGGCAACTTGTGCACGGCCAGGTATTATCTACTGAGTTTAAGTCTCTTGTTACTTCAGTATTCGAATGTTCCTTTTTAAAATCACTTGAAAGGGATGGCGAGAACTGGCTGAACTTGACACTACTGGCATGATCTTTCCTCCCATGTGACTTTTTAATGCCTGCTTCCCAATCTTGCTAACAGTAAATGATGTTTTACATATTATGCAGATTACAATATTATGCAATATGCTGAAAATTTGTCTTGAGGCATGGGTTTCAACCATGTTCTGAAAGTACCATCAAGCAGCCACCTTTCATTAAACAAAGTTTTCCTTGGCTTTGATGGAGATATTGTTAGCTAAAAAAAGAAGAAAGATAAGGATATTGTAAAAATCTTTTAAATAGTCCTAAATTCCACACAGCTTTCTTCTAAACTGACAGTTTGTAAAACCTGTGAGCACTGCCTTATCTATGCTGCCAGCACTCTACTGCTTCAATAACAGCTGATGCAATATAACTGCGGTACACAGACCTCGTAAAATGTAATACCGTACTACAAAAATCACACGCGAATCACTAGTGAAAACAAATTCGCAAATCCTTCTAAGATAGTGCATGCACTTCCTAACAATATCCAATACAAACAAGAATAGGTACATTATTAATAAGAATAAAAGAAATAAATTTTTTTCAACTAATGACTGGCATAGGAAGGATGTTATATGGCTGATCGAGACCACGGTGCCTATTTTTCCCGAGTCCCATTCTTGCCACTTGTCTTTCATGAACTATACTGAGGTATGATACACAGACTAACTATATACTAACCAACACATGGATGTAAATTAAATTCCATCTACAGTGAACACTATTAAACCTATACCACACACACCGAGTGAGGTAGCTTAACCACATGGTGATGTAGACAATACAATTGTCAGCCAGGTTTCGAAATTGCACTCAACCGATAAAAATCGATATGAATGGCAGCATGAGATTGGCTGGATCAAGACCGAATACATCCAAACATACTTCACAAACTCAAAATCTCTTAACCAACAAACAACCTTTTATGTCGCACCGACACAGCTAGGTCTGATCAAAAATCACATTCGAGATCACACTTTATTAACTTCTCATTACGATTTAATTCCTGGCATAAAATGAATGCCCTAGAGTAATATTATAAAAACTGAAAAATGAGTTTATATTACATGGATCTGGCAGAAGAATGAATTTCCAGAATTTTTTCTGAATTCCCTGACATTTCCAGGTTTTCCCGTTATTTATCGAATTCCCTGACATTTCCCTGTTTCCCAGGTTTTCCATACGGGTGGACACCCTGTTATTGTAGTCGAACGGTAAAACTTAATAACACATAAATAATCGGAAATTGTATTTTCTGTAACTTTTGTTATGTAGTAATTTTTAATATGACCAGTAAGATAGGTAATTAAAAATTAAATTTTTGGCACCTTCCCCTAAACTACCATTTTGAACAGAGTGAATAAAATTATTTATAGCGTAGACTGTAGTTCCTTATTCCGCGACTTTACATAAAATTCTGTTCACCCATTTTCACGTACCCCGGCGCTGATATGGACTTAGCAAAAAAATCCGAATCCATGAATATCTCTATCATCACAGCCGGTACGGTAAAAATGTATAAGACGTAAATGAAAGGAAATTGTAAAATATATAACTTTAGTTATGTAGTATTTATCGATAGGGCCAATAACAAATATTTGAGAATTAAATTTTAGGCCTTCCCCTAAACTACCATTTCACTCAGCATGAATAAAATTATTTATGGCCTAGATTGAAGCGACTTATTCCCCGACGTTATATACTGATTTTCATTAAGTTCTCTTCAGCCGTTTTCTCGTGATAAGTGT
Source organism: Anabrus simplex (assembly GCF_040414725.1). Taxonomy (NCBI): domain Eukaryota; kingdom Metazoa; phylum Arthropoda; class Insecta; order Orthoptera; family Tettigoniidae; genus Anabrus; species Anabrus simplex. The sequence continues at coordinate 92,674,595 of NC_090268.1, read as the reverse complement.
GCGTACCCACGTACGTACAGACAGACAGAAATTACGGAAAATTAAAACGTGCATATCCCCTTGTTACTATGGATGGTCGCAACCGGTATGCAAATATCAAATAAATTCTGAGCAATGTATGGACAAAACTCTTGTTTTATTTATATTGAGATAAATAAAAATTAGTCTGAATTGTCTCCAAATGGCTCGTAAAATCTCTAGAAAAGTCACTAGTAGTTATTGAAATTCTGTCACTAAATTACTAAGAAACACTCAATATCTAGCGAAGAGTTTCTAGAATCGACCAAAGAGAATGGAATCGACTAAACTGATGTGAACGAACACCAACATAGAACGCGAGATTGACAATCGATACACGCGTCGCGATATAAAGGTTTCAATAAACATCGTAAATTCGTGAACATTTCTCGCATTCATAAACGTCGATGTTTCATTTGAAAGTGGCCAATGAGTGAAGGACTTCTGGCCACTGGCATTTAAAAGCTGAAACGGCGGGATTTGAATAAAAATGTTTGAAGTTCACCAAAAAATAAGCTAAAATCGGGAGAAATAATAGAATAATCGGGAGGCGGGAAAAACTGTCGAAAATCGGGAGTCTCCCGCCTAAATCGGAAAGTTGGCAGGTATGTACTTGTTATATTATACCATGGTACCATAGTCCAAGGATCAATGTTTGGCACCACTGAAGAAGAGAGCGGTGGCTCTCGAAACATGTACGTGTACGGTAATTAAATAAAATAAAATGTATAAGTATTGACAAGGCGGTGAAAATATTTTACAGAAATTTGAATATAAGTCAATACGGACCAACATGGTGAAAATAATCAATTCAGGCCTTCTCCAAGTCAAAGAAAACAGCTACCAAGTGCTGTTTGCGGAGAAACGCATCCTGGATAGAGCTTTCCAGGTGTACCAAGTGGTCAGTGGTGGATCGAGCAGCTCAAAAACCACACTGGTACTCGGACAAGAGTCCTTGTTTCTCCAGACACCACACGAGTCGGCGATTTACCATCCTCTCAAATAGCTTACACAGGCAGTTTGTAAGACAAATTGGTCTGTAGCTTCCTGCATACTTAGGATCCTTGTCAGGCTTGAGGACAGGAATGACTATGCCCTCTCGCCATTGAGACGGAAAATCACCCTCTATCCAGATTCGGTTGAACACACGAAAGAGAAATGGTAAACTATCATCACTATGGTGCTTCAACATCTGGTTATGGATGTTGTCCGGTCCAGAAGACGTGTCCTTGCAAAGCGCTAAGGCGCTGCGGAGTTCCCACTCCGTAAAGGGCACATTGTAGTCCTCTGAAGCTTGGGTGCCAAAAGTAAGGTGATGGAGTTCTGCCTCCCGCTTCAGAGAGAGAAAATCACGATGGTAATTCCTGGAGCCAGATACATCCGCGAAATGACTAGCTAGATGGTCAGCAATCGCGAGAGGGTCAGTGGCGACACTGCCTGCAATGGAAATTCCCGGTACAGCAGATGATCCTTGGATACCCGAAATCCGTTGAAGCTTAGTCCACACTTGGGATGATGGAGTATGTGATGTCATAGATGACACATACCTCTCCCATGAAGCCTTCTTACTCTGTCGAATTAGAACTCGCGCCTTAGCGCGGAGTTTCTTAAATGTTACTAAGATGGCCACAGTAGGCTGTCTACGGTAACGCTTATGAGCGCGCGCGTTCTTTGATGGCTGCTGCTATTTCATCGTTCCACCAAGGAACGAGTTTTCGGCGAGGAGTCCCCTAGAAAAACGGAATGGACTCCTCAGCAGCAGCAAGAATAACTTGGGTGACGTAAGTTATTTCCTCGCTGACGATCCTCCTGATATCATCGTTAAACACAGCTAGTGGTGTGTACTTTGGCCAATCAGCATGAAAATCCATTGAGGGGGAGCCTCGACGGGTTTATGTTTCAACAAAGTAAGATTGATGGGAAAATGGTCACTGTCACAGAGATCATCGTGTGCATTCCACCGAAACAGGGGAACCAACGTTCGGCTGAAGTCTATGCGGAATATGTGCCGTAATGTACACTAAAGTGAGTTGGTTCCCCTGTGTTCAAAATAATTCAATCCAGCTCTGTTATAGTGTTTCCAGCTCTCTTCCCCGGAGGCAAGGCGTCTCAGAGCCCCATATGGGGTGATGGGCGTTAAAATCGCCCAATAAGAGAAAGGGAGGTGAAAGCTGATCTATAAGATCAGCGACATCATTTGATGTTCAGATGCAGGCCTGGTGGAAAATAAACATTACACACTGTTACTACGACAGGCAGCGGAACGTGAACAGCTACAGCCTCAAGTGGGGCTCTTAATGGAACCTCTTCGCTGTAGGTATCAGAACGTACAAAAATGCCAACACCACCGGAAGCCCGGTGAGCATAGTACCGTTCTGTCGAGTATAGTCTGAAATTTCTCAAGACCGTTTCATGACCAGGTCTGAAGTTGGTCTCCAGAGTACAGACTATACTCGCTGCGTACTCACTAATGAGCTGACGTAACTCAGCAAGATGCCTGTCATAACCGTTACAATTCCACTGTAACAGTGCCATAGTGTGGACTATAAAAGGAGTGTTAGGTTATGAGCGACAAAATGCTCGTAAGCCTAAACACTATCTACTTCTACATCCATAGATGTAGAGGAGAGTGCGACATCCATCCCGTCATCAAAAGATGGCAGGGGTGCCGCACAGAACTTCGACGCTTTTCGGGGGCGAGCAGGTCCCCTACGAGGAGAGCGCACAGGTTTGGGAGCAGGAGTACCTCCTGGTGCAGACTCATACCCCCCAGATGGGGGGCCTTACTTCTCCTTCACAGGGGAAGTCCGAGAGCGCTCAATATGGGTGCTCTTCTTCGCCGCCTTCTTTTCTTGTTTAGACGGGCTGGGACATGATTTCCCAACCCTGGTCGACTTCGTGGGGGAAGGAGACGTTGTCTTCTTCCCCTTCTGTGCTGGCTTAGGTTTATTAGCCAGCACAGACTTAGTGGTAGTCGAAGGAGGGGTGTACCCGGCTTCGAGCTCATTCTCGTTGCGGTGTTGCTCGCAGGAGCAACTGCCGCCTTGGGCGCAGCGATCATCATGGGTAACAACGTCGAGAAAGACGAACCTGGAAGACTCTCAGCTATCAAGCTAAAGTCGAGTGTACGGGCAGGTGTATTCGTAGAATTAAACTCACGGCGCGCTTCCTGGTAGGAAAGACCATCCAGGGTCTTGTTCGCCTGGATCTTCTTCTCACCCAGATATGTCGGACAATTCCGATCCCGAGGAGAATGAAAACCGGAGCAGTTAGTGCACTTGTATGGAGTTGTGCACTCCTCCGTGCCGTGAGCTACTCGTCCACATGTACCACATACAGCCTGATTTGAACAGCAAGATACCATATGGCCGAATCGCTGGCATTGATAACATCGCATAGGAGGCGGGATATACGGCCTCACATCGCAATGATAAGTTGTTACCTTGACTTTCTCTGGTAACACTGACAACTTGAAAGAGACAATGAAGGCACCAGTGGCAACATCATCACCGTTGACCTTGCGCGTGATGCGCCGGACGTGTGTCACGCCACGGTTCTTCATGCCTTCCATCAACTCGTCGTCAGTGTTCAAAATAAGGTCGCGGTGAAAGATGACTCAGCGAACCAGGTTCAAGGACTTATGCTCCTCCACTTTGATGGGGATTTCGCCAAAGTGCTCGCACTTAAGCAACTATTCAGCTTGCAGGGCTGTACGAATCTTCATAAGCAAACTACTGTCGCGCATTTTCTTGAGGTCCTCCAGTTCGCCGTAGACGCCTTCGATGTGCCTACTAAAAAGGATCAATTTCACCATCTTAAAATCGTGCCCATCGGTTCTGGTAGCGACCAGAAACCCAGGGAAGCTGGAACCCATTCCTTCACGCTGCGCATGTTCCCAGGGAGTTGAACCTCTCAGGGAAGCAAAAGTTAAAGACTTAGGTGGGGGACCACCTTGAGAGAGCCGACTTAGTTTGGAAGCCATGCCCGAAAGCTTCCTCCCCGAATGCCACCCACTCCGATCAGGGGTGTCTGTAGCCGAACCAAGCAGCCAAGGCAATACCCACCTGGTCATAGCAGGTACTGCCCGGGGTCCGATGTTGGACGATGCCTAATACGGGATGACTGAGGCAATGAGCACTAGGACTCCCATCCTCCAGTCACCCGCAATAGCATGTACAGAGCACTAAACATAGAGAAAAAAAAAGAAAAAATAATAATAATATGTCCTTCTGGCATTCGGCTGTGCGGGGATCTGTGTTGTCAGGCGGATACTACTGCCAAGGTACATGGCGCTCCCAGCTGCAATGGTCCTGGCTGGGCAGTTGCGGGCTTTTGGGCATAATCGCACACGTAAGAGGCCCATCTCCGGGCAGCACGCACATCAAAATTTGGAATGGTCTACATCCGACCCTCGGAAAAATAATAAAAAATAAAGAGGGGACCATGGCCACATGACCCTTTAAGTCGACTTCTACGACAGGCAGGGATTACCTATGGATGTATTCAGCCTCTCCCATCCACAGGAGGTCCAACACATTATACCAAACCGCAATCCATGTCCGCGCTAAGGTCGCCCCTTTTCGTCGCCTCTTACGACAGGCAGGGGATACCGCGTGTTGTATTCTACAGGTGCGTCCCCCACCCGCAGGGGGTATTTTCATTTGTTATGAACTGCATCAACCCCTACCTCATTCTGGCTCTTTCCCCTGTGAACACAGCCGTTGTAAGGTCTACCATCTACATGTACCCAGCACCACTTCCATCAGCAGCATTACCAACAAGTCTTATCCCATACAAGATCGTCACGACTGCACTTCATTCAACATCATTTATCAGCTTCAATGAAGACTCTGCCCAGCTTTCTACACTGCCTTAACTACCAATACTGTGGCCAAATGAATATGTGGCCACTACAGTACCTGAAAAATCCCTAACATGGATCTTCCTGTCCCCATTCACATCTGGCACCGTCGAACTACATTTGATGATTGTTTCACTGTTAAAGTCCTTAAACATTAACTCAATTCCAAAGTTGAACATTAAAAGGTTTGGGGTCTAGGGAAGCGCCTGACATTAACACAAAATAGAAAGATCCTCTTTTTCATCGATTGCTATCCTGCACATCCAGTACATGTTTATTTGAGAAATGTACAGTTAGAATTTCTGCCTGGTAACTGTATAAGTAAGGTGCAGCCTATGGATTTAGTGGTGATGTTGATTTTCACAGAGGTGGCAAATGTTTAAACCACAATTAAGTTGAAATGTGTTTTCCCATTAACAGGGGAAGTCATGGAATACCTATATATGGCTACAAGGAGAGAATTCAAGTGATGATGATGATGCTTGTTGTTTAAAGGGGCCTAACATCGAAGGTCATCGGCCCCTAATGGAACGAGAAGAACGACATGAGAGATGATGTTAAAATTTTAAAAACATATCCACTGACTAGAGATTAAAAAAAAATGATGGAGAAAAATGAGGGTGAGATTAAAACAATCAGTGGATCTAATACGCAATGCCGTATTTTCTAATAAAATAAGAGAATCTACAGGAAAACAAAAGAATAAGGCATTGCCTGGTAGTACATAATTTACGAGAGACGTTAAAATAACACATTAAAATACGCAACACAAACTAAAATTAAGTCAATAGAATAAAAGCGAAAGTGACACAAAACACACTAGGACAAAGGACAGCATCACACACGAGAAAACAGTCCACTATCCCTCATAAAGCGAACGACGAGGTCTGCTGACTGCTTGTCATCACGCAAGATAAGGGAGATAGTACTCGGAAGGTTAAGACTACGGCGCAGATCGACCAGGTCCACACACTCCGTAAGGATGTGTACCACGGTAAGATGGTCGCCGCAGGTACACACCGGAGGGGGTTCTCCTTTCAAAAGATGCGAGTGAGTCAAGATACCGTGGCCGATCCGAAGACGACATAATACCACGGCTTCCCTCCGCGAAGCCCGAAGGGAAGTCCTCCATACCTTCGTTGTTCGTTTTATCGCTCTCAGCTTATTGGGAAGTGGAATGGCCTGCCACTCCATCTCCCAATGGGACATAACAACATGTCGCAGCTGGGAGCGAATATCACTTACTGGAACCTGGAAAGGCAACGGGGGCAGTGTAACTGCCTCCTTGGCAGCCTGATCTGCTAACTCGTTTCCTTCTATGCCCATGTGGCTTGGGAGCCACAGAAACGTGATTCTGGTGCCAGCATCCCAACACCCGGCCAGCAGGTCCTGGATTAGCTGCACCAGAGGGTGCCGACGGAAACAGGTATCTATAGACTGGAGCGAACTCAAGGAGTCGGTACACAGAAGAAAGTGTCGGCGCTCATTGTACAGTGCGTACCGCAGAGCTTCATAGATAGCAAAGAGCTCTGCTGTGTACACACTACAGGTTGCCGGAAGAGCAAAAAGGAACCTATCATTGTTAACAACGAACGCACAGCCCACCTTCGTATCTGTCCTTGAACCATCCGTGTAGACGACGACTGAACCTGGATAGCGGCCAACAACGGACAGGAAGAGCCTCCGATAAATCGAAGGGTCCGTGTTTTCCTTAGGGCCAGTGTGCAGATCCAGGATTACTTCAGGTCGTCGTACGACCCACGGAGGTACCCCACTTGGTTGTCTGACAAGGCAAGGAACCGAAGGTACGTCAAACAATTCGGAAATGCTATCCAAGCGTATCCCAACCGGCCGCGTCGCTCGAGGACGAGCAGCGTACAGCAAACGGTTGCCATTGTTGAACACGCAAGGATAGCTTGGATGAAGTGGCATCTGTCGCAAATTTGCAGCATACGTAAGTAGAAGTTGCTGGCGCCTCAGGTGTAAAGGCGGCACACCAGACTCAGCGAGCAGGCTAGCGATGGGGCTTGTACGAAAAGCTCCCGTCGCCAACCTAACCCCGCTGTGGTGGATATTGTTCAGCGTCGCAAGAACGCTTGGTCTTGCGGAGCCATATGCTGCACTGCCGTAGTCTAACCGGGATAAAATGTGTGCCCGATAGAATCGCAGGAGCACCGTGCGGTCAGCCCCCCAAGAAGTGCTGCTAAGAAACGTAAGGATATTAAGCTTCCTAGTGCATCGCACTTTTAACTGCCGCACGTGTGGCTCCCACGATAATTTACTGTCAAAAAGGAGCCCAAGAAATCGGTAAGTGTCAACAACTGGAAGAACGACGTTGTCTAAATAAAGCTCAGGATGGGGGTGAAGAGTACGTTGACGACAAAAGTGGACAACGGAGGTCTTTGCGGCAGAAAACCGAAAGCCATGTTCTAAGGTCCACTGCTCCACCCTCCTAATAGCGTGTTGTAATTGTCGCTCTGCGACTGCCATATTACGCGAGCTATAGTGCAGAGCAAAATCGTCCACATATAGCGACGGTATAACTGCTGGACCAGCAGCAGCAACAATACCGTTGATGGCAATTGCGAACAGAGTGACACTAAGGACCGATCCCTGTGGGACTCCATTTTCTTGTACGTGGTATTGCGAATATGTCCTCCCTACTCGGACACGGAATAGACGGAGGGACAAGAAATTCGCAATAAACGCCGGCAAGTTACCTCAGAATCTCCATTGATGCAGGGCTGAAAGGATACCATATCGCCATGTGGTGTCATAAGCTTTCTCTAAGTCAAAGAAAACAGCCACCAAGTGCTGTTTGCGGAGAAACGCATCCTGGATAGAGCTTTCCAGCCGTACCAAGTGGTCAGTGGTGGATCGAGCGGCTCGAAATCCACATTGGTACTCGGACAAGAGTCCTTGTTTCTCCAGACACCACACAAGCCGGCGATTAACCATCCTCTCAAACAGCTTACACAGGCAGTTTGTAAGGCAACTCGGTCGGTAACTTCCTGCATACTTAGGATCTTTGTCAGGCTTGAGGACAGGAATAACTATGCCCTCTCGCCACTGAGACGGAAAATCACCCTCCCTCCAGATTCGGTTGAACACACGAAGGAGATATAGTAGACTATCATCACTAAGGTGTTTCAACATCTGGTTATGGATGTTGTCCGGTCCAGGAGACGTGTCCTTGCAAAGCGCTAGGGCGCCGCGGAGTTCCCACTCCGTAAAGGGCACGTTGTAGTCCTCTGAAGCTTGAGAGGCAAAACTAAGGCGAGAACGTTCCGCCTCCCGCTTCAGAGCGAGGAAATCAGGATGGTAATTCCCGGAGCCAGATACATCAGCGAAATGACTAGCGAGGTGGTCAGCAATCAGGAGGGGTTCAGTGACGATATTGCCTTCAATGGAAATTCCCGGTACAGAAGATGATCCTTGGATACCCGAAATACGTCGAAGCTTAGTCCACACCTGAGATGATGGAGTATGTGACGTCATAGACGACACATATCTCTCCCATGAAGCCTTCTTACTTTGGCGAATAAAAACTCGCGCCTTAGCGCGGAGTTTCTTAAATGTTACCAAGTTGGCCGCAGTGGGCTGTCTACGGTAATGTTTGTGAGCGCGACGGCGTTCTTTGATAGCTGCTGCTATGTCTTCGTTCCACCAAGGAACGAGCTTTCGGCGAGGAGTCCCCGAGTAGAACGGAATGGACTCCTCAGCAGCAGCAAGAATAACCTGGGTGATGTAAGTTATTTCCTCGCCTACGGTCCGCCTGATTTTGTCGTTAAAGACAGCTAGTGATGTGTACTTTGGCCAATCAGCATGTTTAAAAATCCATCGAGGGGGAGCCTCGACGGATGTGTGGTTCAGCAAAGTAAGAATTATGGGAAAATGGTCACTGTCACAAAGATCGTCATGTGTGTTCCACCGAAACAGCGGAACCAACGTTCGGCTGCACAGACTTACGTCTATGCGAGAATAAGTGCCGTAACGTACACTGAAGTGTGTTGGTTCCCCTGTGTTCAAAATACATAAATCCAGCTCTGTTACTAATGTTTCCAGCTCTCTTCCCCGGGGGCAAGGCGACTCAGAGCCCCAGATGGGGTGATGGGCGTTGAAATCGCCCAACAAGAGGAAGGGAGGTGGAAGCTGATCTAGAAGATCAGTGACATCATTGATGTTAAGAGCCTCACCTGGTGGAAAATAAACATTACACACTGTAGTTATGACAGGCAGCGGTACGCGAACAGCTACTGCCTCCAGCGGGGTTTGTATTGGAACCTCCTCGCTGTAGGTATCAGAACGGACAAAAATGCCAACGCCACCGGAAGCCCGGTGAGCATAATGTCGTTCTGTCGAGTATAGTCGAAAATTTCTCAGTACCGTATGATGACCAGGTCGGAAATTTGTTTCCTGAATACAGACTATACTCGCCGAATACTCGCTAATGAACTGGCGCAACTCGGCAAGATGCCTATCATAACTGTTATAATTCCATTGTAACAGTGCCATAATGTAAGTGTGGACTATTGTGGTTTAGGTTAGGAGCAGCGTAATGCCACCTAACCTAACCTACACTCACCTCCCCATCCGAGGATGGAGATTCATGCTCCACGTGCATCTCCCCGCCACTAGACGAGGTGAAGCATGCCTTCAATTTCTTCGACGTTGTTTTGGGGTGGGGTTTCCTCTTACGAGGGGAGCGCGCAGGTCTTCTAGGAGGAAGACCCGCTGGCATGGAATCAGGCCCTCCGGGTGGAGGGCGTGAAGCCCCATTCGTAGGAGAAGTGGAAGAACGCCTGCTAAGGTCGCTCTTCTTCCCCACAGTCGATTCTTGTTGAGACGGGCTGGGAGGTGGTTTCCCAGCCCTGGTCGACGATGCCGCCTCCGCCGGCTTGGGCTCGGCTGTCGCCGACCTCGGGAGGGAAGGAGACGTTGTCTCCTTCCCCTTTTGTGCCAGCGTAGGTTTCCTAGCCGGCACAGGTATGTTGGTGGTCGAAGGCCGGGACGGACCCACCTTCGAGCTGGTTCTCTTTGCCTTGGGCGCAGCGATCTTCTGGGCAGGTGTTCCAGTTGAAAATGAGGAACCTGGCAGGGACTGTGCTATCAAGCTGAAGTCAAGTGTCTTGGCCGGTGCATTCAGAGAATTAAACTTACGGCGCGCTTCCTGGTAGGAAAGACCATCCAAGGTCTTGATCTCCTGGATCTTCTTCTCGCTCAGATAGGTCGGACAATTCCGATCCCGAGGAGAATGAAGACCAGAGCAGTTAGTGCACTTGAACGGAGGTGTACACTCCTCCGCGCCGTGAGCTACTTTCCCACATGTACCACACACTGACGGATTCGAACAACGAGATACCATGTGTCCGAATCTCTGGCATTGATAGCATCGCATAGGAGGCGGGATGTACGGCCTCACATCGCAACGATAGGTTGTTACCTTGACTTTCTCGGGCAACACTGACAATTTGAAGGAGACTATGAACGCACCCGTGGCAACGTTTCACCGTTGACTTTGCGTGTGATACGCCGGACGTGGGTCACGCCACGGTGCTTCATGTCTTCCATCAATTCATCGTCAGTGTTCAGGACGAGATCACGGTGGAAAATAACTCCACGAACCAGATTCAATGTTTTGTGCTCTTCCACTTTGACGGGGATGTCGCCAAAATGGTCGCACTTAAGCAATTGATCGGCCTGGAGCGCAGTACTCGTCTTCAGTAGCAAACCACCATTGCGCATTTTCTTCAGGTCCGCAAGTTCGCCATATACACCTTCGATGTACCTACTGAATAGAATGGATTTAACCAGCTTGAAGTCCTGCCCATCGGTTCTGGTAGCAACCAGGAACCTAGGGAAGCTGGATCCCAAATTCAATCGCTGCGCCTGCTCCCAAGGGGTTGCCCCCCTTAGAGAATCCAAAGTTAAAGACTTGGGTAGCGAACTACCCGAGGTTGCTAGCGGAAGTTGTTTCGACGCCATCCCGAAAGTATCCTCCCCGAATGCCACCCACTCCGATCAGGGGTCTCTGTAGCCGAACCAAGCAGCCAAGGCAATACCCACCTGGTCATAGCAGGTATTTCCCGGGGTCCGATGTTGAACGATGCCTAATACGGGATGACTGAGGCAATGAGCACTAGGACTCCCTTCCTCCAGTCACCCGCAATAGCATGTACCCCAGAGCGTATACAGAGCACTAAATATAGAAAAAATAAATAAAAATAATTAATAATAATATGTCCTTCTGGCATTCGGCTGTGCGGGGACCTGCGTTGTCAGGCGGATACCACTGCCCGGGTACATGACACTCCCACCCGCCGCGTCCTGGGTGGTTGCTGGCACGGGCTTTTGAGCGTAGTCGCACACATAGGAGCTCCATCGCCGAGCAGCACGCACATCAAAATTTTGAGTGGTCTACATCTGACCCTCAGAAAAATAATAAAAAATAAAGAGGGGACCATGGCCACATAACCCTTTAAGTCGCCTTCTACGACAGGCAGGGATTACCTATGGATGTATTCAACCTCTCCCATCCACAGGAGGTCCAACACATTATACCAAACCACAATCCATATCCGCGCCAAGGTCGCCCCTTTTTGTCGCCTCTTACGACAGGCAGGGGATACCGCGGGTGTATTCTACATGTGCGTCCCCCACCCGCAGGGGGTAGCGTGTTTGGTCCGCGAGAGGTATTTCATTTCCCTCAAGTCCGCCGGCAAGCCGGTTAGGACCCCCCTATCCGCCACCTGGGACGCGCCACGTGGGAGTATCACCTCTCCCCCTGCTACGCCTGCGTAGCAGGTTCGTGGAGAGAATTCAAGTAGCAGTAAGGGTGTTATATGTTTTTAAAAACTGTCCAGCCAACTGAACACCGGGACTGAGGAGGTTAAGTCACTTAAGTCATTTTATAGGAAGAGTGTGGTGCAGCAAATTTTAATTTTTGCGGATGCTAGAAAGGATCCAGAATCATTTAAAGTTTCTATTTTGGATAAGCTTCACTTCACTGCAAAATCCTGGAAGGCTGTGAAGCAGACTACCATCTCAAACTGTTTCTTGAAAGCAAGATTCCTCAATAACCGTCCCGACTCTCAGATGCCAGCAGAGGAAGGAGGAGGCCTGCTTTCTGATGTACGGAGTATGATGCAGTCAAACTGCACAACTGAAGACTTTTTTGGGTGGATGAATCTGTGGCAACTTCAAAGTAAAGAAGTGTGGAGGGGTTGGATTCAGAACAAACAGCAGCCGTCACATACCAGTGACAAACAAGAAGAAAAAGAAGAGAAGAGGATGGTGTAGTGATGCCCACCAGCGCTGAGGGAATTGCAGCAGTGGGCATTTTACATAGATACCTGTCATCTTTCTGAGGTTCATTTTAGTTTTGAAAGCAACTGCATTGTACTCCTGTACCGACTAGCTAGGCCTAACATATTGGAGGATTTTACTTTGAGGGTCGTTTCCCTTAGCCTTTGGCAGTCACCTGACTCACTGCAAGGCGTGGAGAAGATCACTGAAGCCAGAGTAAGGGATATACTAGAGCCTATCTTAGAGGAGGAACTACATGGCTTTAGGGCTGGAAGAAGCACAACAGATCTGATATTTCGTAATCTATAATCTTCATATCCGCATTGACGAACTACACAATTATAAATAGGAAATAGGAAATAAATTCCACCTTATCAATACCTGTTTATTATAATTATTATACTACAGTACTGGTTTTGACCCCCAATTTCGGGTCATTCTCAGCTGAACAATACACTCACATATAGTACATCAAGCAATGATCGATATTACTTTGTCTGGGGAATGCCGTATGATAACAAATGTTTGAATACGTCCAAGTGGGGAATGTCAAATAGGGAACTGACGTGTGTCACTCTGTGTGACACTGCAAGTATATGTCTATAAAAAGATACTTTTAACTTAAAATTGGTTTGTACAACACTATCTTAAGCTAATTTATAAGTATATATGGCTAAAAACAATATATATATATATAAGAACACTTCATGCACATAAACGTTCGTATCTTGCGTATTCCCGGTTCATCAGGTGACTTCAGTGTTTGAGTCTTTTGTCATGGTTGTGCATTTGGTGGATGCTTTGAGCTTTGATGATGATGATGATGCTTGTTGTTTAAAGGGGCCTAACATTGAGGTCATCGGCCCCTAATGGTACGAAATGAAACGACAACGTAAAAGTTCAAAATCATCCACTGACCAAAATAAAAAATGTCATGAAGAATGAATGAATGAACATGAATTTAAAACAATCAGTGGATCCAACTCAAAAAACTATCATAGTTAATAGTATTACTGACCAAGGGACTATTTCCAAAGCACAATCCTGAATCGAGGATGCTTGGTGTCTAAATGGGTCCAAAATACAGATCAAAGGCCCTTCAGAATGATACTTATTGCTAGTAATGTAGAACCATGGTATCTGTCCTGTTGCGGTACTAATCAAAAGTAGCAGAGACTTGCAGTATTCCACACATTTTTGTACTACTCAGAGGTTATGAAATTCGACGTATAATACAGACCTATCTTTTTCCCACTTTGCGGCGCCATTTACAGGCAACGCAAACCTAAGGTGTTCATCACATAAGAGTACTAACCACAGGGACCTTCCCCTATCCCGTGGTGTTCCTCATATAATGGGTACTAATCACAGGCAAGGCAGAGCCATGGTAGCTATCATCCCATGGTTCTGCTCATATGGTGGTACTAATCACAGGTACTGCAAAAGCCGACCGCACGGTGCTCCTGTGTGCTACTAATCACAAACCTATTTCGTACCTAATATAGTGGTACTACGCACAAGTAAAGGCGACCCTTGGTGTTCTCCGCGTGGTGGTACTAATCACATGTAGTTTCATGGTTCAAATGCAATCATCCCTTGGTCGCCCCTTTTAGTCGCCTCGCACGACAGGCAGGGGATACCGTGGGTGTATTATTCGTCTGCCTCCCCCACCCACAGGGGGGGGTGTTTGGTCCGCGAGAGGTATTTTATTTCCCTCAAGTCCGCCGGCAAGCCGGTTAGGACCCCCCTATCCGCCACCTGGGACGCGTCACGTGGGAGTATCACCTCTCCCCCTGCTACGCCTGCGTAGCAGGTTTGTGGCTTTGAGCTTTAGTAATATAATTTGTCTGTAAAATTGTCCTATTATTTATATAAAAGATTTTTTATTTATTTATATCTTCATATACGTGCATGGAATAAAACACTTTCTGAAATTTAAAAATGAGTTCCAGGCGTGTAGTTACAACTAGGATACAATGTATGTATACAGCTCTGCTGTGTGTAGAATCTTGTTGTTAAATCTTGTTACAATCGAATCATATTGTGCTGTGACAATGATAAAATTTGAGTGGCATTAGACCGAAGGTGGTAGCTCCTTTCCCATCTGTAGCTGTGCGTTGGTGTTATGATATCTGTGGAAGATAACATTGAGTTATGAGTGATATTTTATATTGGAGTAATGTCTAAGGATTGTGTGTGCTAATTTGAATATGTACTTACTATTGTTGGTGTGGTTGAGTTGTGTTTTGTATGAGAGCTCGCTGTGTACTGCTTCATGTTAGTCTTGGGTTCACACTGCCTACTATGAGGGGAGAAGGTAGAGGGCTAGGGAGAGTTGCTATTGTGGGGGTAGGGGTGAGGGTACGTGTGTCGTTCGGTGGTTCTCTGTCGCGTGTCATGTTTATTGATTTTCTTAAGGTAAACGATTTTTAGAGCGGGGATGACTGTATTGAAAATGATGTTAGTTTTTTCTGTGATTTAATTTATATTGAAACTTGGATTAATATATTGATCTAGAGAGATGTAAAATCTTCTGTTATATTGAGTAGGGGGCCGCTGGGGTTTATGTTCAAAATTTGCATGTCATTTTCAATATTCATGAACCTGTGATTGTAATCTTCGATGTGTTGACTAATTGAGGAAAAATGATTGTGTTTTACAGTGTTTATATGTTCATTATAACGGGTTAGAAGGTTCCTGCCGGTATGTCCAACGTAGCTTGTCTCACAGTTATTGCATTTAATGCGGTACACCCGAGTGGTTGTATTTATTATTGCTGTTAATTGTCCTGATGTTGTGTATAATATTAGTACTGTTGTGAGTGGTTTTAAATGCTATTTTCAAGTTGTGTTTTTTTTAAAACATTGGTTATGGGATATATGTGTACATTATTGATAGTAAATAGTGGGTAATCTTTCTTGGGTTTGTCTATTTTTGTTAGTTTAGTTTTGGGTTGGAATTTTATTTTATGAATAATTCTGTTTACCATTTCTTTCTTGTATCCATTGTTTTCAGCTATGTTATGAATTAGTTGTAATTCTTTGTTTAAATCTTCTTTTGTTAACAGTATATTAAATGCTCTATGTATCATACTGTAGTATGCTCTTTTGTGCGTGTTGGGGTGAATGGAATTTATTTTAATTGTGTTTGAGGCGTGCGTGGGTTTTCTATATATTTTTTAAGAAGGTGGTTTTCATGTCTAGTTATTGTTATGTCCAAATAGTTGGTGTGCTAGGTACCAACTGATGAGCCCAGCCTAGCACACGAGGGCGAAACGCTGGCAACCAGGAATGAGTTAGCCGAAAAATTTATAATGTCCAATAACGGACCATTTATATTGGTATTATAAATTTACTCATTCTGAACAAATATTTCAGATTCCCTATGGGTATCAACATCTATATCATCTGATGGCCAAGCAGGCATCAATTTTTGATAATGAGACAAAGTCTCTCATAGTGCATTGGCACTGCCGGTGGCTACAATTAGCCTATGCAGTGGCCTCCATGGTATGCACTGGCCAGCCAGCGTCTTGGTAGGTGTGCCCAGCCTAGCACACGAGGGCGAAACGCTGGCAACCAGGAATGAGTTAGCTGGAAAATTTATAATGTCCAATAACGGACCATTTATATTGGTAATATTAAGTATTCCAGAGGCGGGGGATCCCATCGGTAGGCCTTGTTGCTGGTAAATGGTATCGTGGAATTTGAAGTACTTGTTACTGATGGTAAAATCAAGTAATTTTCTGAATTCTTCTATTTCTAAAGTGCTCAGATTGCTGTTTTTTTCTTAGGTTGGATTCAATTATTTCTATTGTTTGTTTTGTGGGAATGTTGGGATACATGCTCCTTATGTCAAATGATGCGAGAATGGGGTGTAGTTCAATGTTTAATACTTTCGTTCTATTACAAAAATCTGTTGAATTCTGTATTGTTTTATTGGCTGAGAATACGTAATGCTTTTTAAGGAATTTTTGGATAAATTGTGACAGTTTATAGGTTGAGCTAGTTCTGTAGTTGATGATAGGTCTCATTGGTATGTGTTCTTTATGTATTTTGGGATAAACTTTAGCAGTTGGTATTTGGGGATTCATTACTATAAGTTTTGAGGATTCTGCTTCAGTTAAAAGAAAATGTATATTTTTAAATGAAACCTTGATATTTCTTTGTATGTTATTAGTTGGATCTTTACGTTATATAATGGTCCTTTTATATAATGGTCCTTGTCGATTATAACAGTGGTATTGCCTTTGTTGGCTTTCGTTACGAGTAGGTTATTCTGTTTTATCTTTGAGTTTGTTTATATGCGATATATTGACAATTATTGTTTTGGATGTTGCTGTGAATTTTGTCGATATATTGTGGGAGCCTTTTTTTAAACATCGTATCCGACTTCTTCTCGTAATTCATGTGGCATTTTTTTGTATGGCGTTTTCTATTTCGGTGATGGTGGATGTGATGTTCTGGAAGGTTGATGTGTTGCTCCAATTATGCTTGGGTCCTTTGCTCAATATAACAGTTTCCATTTTATTGTGTTGTGCAAACCAATTTTAAGTTAAAAGTATGTTGTTATAGACATATACTTGCAGTGTCACACAGAGTGACACACGTCAGTTCCCGATTTGACATGCCCCACTTGAACGTATTCAAACATTTGTTATCATATGGCATTCCCCAGACAAAGTAATATCTATCATTGCTTGATGTACTGTATGTGAGTATACTGTTCAGTTGAGGATGACCCGAAATTGGGGGTCGAAACCAGTACTCTAGTATAATAATTACAATAAACAAGTATTGGTAAGGTGGAATTCCTTTCCTAATTATAACTGTATAGATCTGATATTTGCTTTGAGGATGGTGGCAGAGAAACACTGGGAAAGAGGAAGAGACCTAATTATTGTGTTTATGGACCTTGAAAAGGCGTATGATAATGTTCCTAGATCAACTATTTGGAAAAGTCTTAGGAAACTTGGTGTACCGGAGTACCTTATTAGGAAGTTCCAAATGCTATATACTAATTGCAAAAGCTGTGCCAGATTTGGAGATGGTCACTCTGAATGGTTCAATACAACCACAGGAGTACAACAGGAAGTGCCTTATCACCTCTATTCATAGCAGTTATGGAAACCATTTTAAAGGAACTAAAAGGAAAAGGTAATAAAGATCTTCAGGCTCTGGTGTTTGCAGACGATGTGGCAATATGGGATGAAATGGAGGAGGGAGTGCAAAATAATCTGAATGCATGGTGTAAGAAGTTTAATGATTATGAAATGAAACTGAACTCATCAAAAACAGTAGCATTGAAAATCAGCACACGTAATACAGAATGCAACATAAAACTACAGGACCACCAAGTTGAAGTAGTACACCAATTCAGATATTTAGGAAGCGTAATGGCTAGTAATAATAGAGCTGACATAGAAATAACAAACAGAGTAACCAAAGGCTCCAACTTTTAAAGTATCGTTAGACACCTACTATGGGATGAGAAGGTCCCACAAAGAACAAAAATGATCCTATACAAGTCATATTTCATTCCCATCCTTACATATTCTCTGGAAACCTGCACGCCAACATCAAAGGATTGTACTAATATGAAAAATGAAGAGATCTGATCTAACCTAGGTCTAAATGAATCGATGGAGGAAAGACTTAGGTCATCTAGACTTACATGGTTTGGGCATGTTAAACGAATGAATAGCACAAGGTTACCATGTGCTTATTTGGAAAAGAGAATAATATGTAGAAGACCAGTTGGAAGACCAAGAAGAAGATGAATGGACCAACTGAGGGAAGACTTGGAGAGAAGGGGATGGAATTAAGAATCTGTTATGGACAATAAAATCTTTTTGAATAGGCAACTTAGGAAGACGCTCGTTTTCAAACACCCTACCCGGCTCACTGGAAGGGCAAACCGATGATGATCATGATGATGATGATGATGAAATGTCATCTGTAAAGGAAGGTGAAAATAATTTTCATAACCATTATGATCTGCCTACTGCCATTTCTTGATGGATACAGTACTTTTGCATCTGTCTCTTGGCACAGGCCAGAACAAAATGTAGCTCCCTGTGGAGTCCCAGTCTCATTTATGGCTGTGACAACATGGAAGCTGCTGGGGTATGGGTAGTGCTGAGTAATGACATTCGGAGCATGAACCCGCTTGAGTGCTACAAATCACAAAACTATTCAGTACCTAACATAATGGTACTACTTGCAAGTAAAAGCGACCCATGGTGTTCCGCGCGTGATGGTACAAATCAAAAGTAGTTTCATGGTTCCAAGACAATCATCCCTTGGTCACCCCTTTTAGTCGCCTCTTAAGACAGACAGGGGATACCGTGAGTGTATTCTTCGTCGGCATCCCCCACCCACAGGGGGTTGTGTGTTTGGTCCGCGAGAGATATTTTATTTCCCTCAAGTCCGCCGGCAAGCCGGTTAGGACCCCCCTATCTGCCCCCTGGGATGCGCCACGTGGGAGTTTCACCTCTCTCCCTGCTACGCGAGCGTAATAGGTTCGTGGAGGTCATTATTTACTAACTGTGCTGGTAAAAATAGTGCAGTATGAGACAATAACATATAACATGGTTCTTTACAAGACCGTCTGTCAACTAGTGCAGCAGAGCCTAGCTGTAATCTTACACTGGCAAGTAGTCTCATACTATTTATACCAAACTAATTATTACAAAATCCAACATCTATACTATAGAATTCAGTGCTTTTCAAGCCTGTGGTGAAAAGATATTAAAATTGGCAAAAATCATTGCCCATCAAGAATCTGAACCACACAAACGTCAATTCATCAACTGATGGCAATCAAAACAGGAGAAAACAGGTGATCAGGATCAACACACCATTCAACTTACCATAAATTAGGCCAGAAAGATATGATGTGCATCTATCAAATGGATTTGGGGTACTCCAAAAGAGGCATATTAAGCATAGCAAAATTATCTGAAATTATCTTTCATTTAGAAATTAAAATGTATCTTACCACTGGTATTTTAAATATACACGTAAAAGAATATGACACAAAAGTTCTAAATTATTATACATAACTAATTTGAAGGTGGTAAGTACTCTTAATTTTACCTTCAAGATGTGATTCTTCTTAATACGGAAGTGCGTGCGTATCACATCTTCAAAACCAACACTTGGTCTCCTCAACTGGCCAATCATTGCGTGTTTGATAGTGTGAAGTCGAATCTCCTCGTTGTAGGACTGACTTTGTCGGGCTCCTTCGGTTGTGCCCAGCAATGTTTCGAAGCCTGGTTCGTTGAAAAAGGGTTCCGCAACCAGGACTAAGCTTTGTATTGATATCAGTACCTTAAAAACAAAGAATTATTTGTTAACATTCCTGAGGTTTGAACAAAAGAGAGTCCCATTACCACACTTTTTGTAATAGGAATGATAATGGTCATGAATACGGTCAGATGATACACATCATACAATTATTCATGTCATATATAGAGCCATAAGAACAAGAAAAAGAACACATAACAGGATGAATATAATGGCAGAAGGAAGTAGAAATGAGTTTATCGGGCTGAGAAGAGACGGATGTAGAAGCACTGGGATTGATAAGGAGAGAGCCTATCTTCTTGAAGATGGCAGTATATGAAGATGTGGAGAATGTCCTTGACCTTTTATGTTTTCATATTTGTCCTTGTGTCCTCTTTCTGTTGTTCCTTCTTCCTAAACTAACATGCCATTTTGTTTGTCCTATTATGTGCTCCTTCCACATCTGTCAGCCCCTTTTCAATACTTATATTATCCCATTCAGATTCTTTTCTCCTTTTGTGTCTGTCCTATGTTCCAGATCTTTTACCACCTGTATTCAGAGATGCCAACCTTGAAAGGTGGTCATCAGTAAATTCAGAAGAGATGGTGTGGAACGCGACATCTCAGGCGAATTATAATATTCAATTTCAAACACTATCAACATTTTGGCATTTAAGTGTTCTTTGTATCTAACTGTCATGTGGGAAGCAATATATACAACAATCCAGTAGAAATACAACAATTAGATACAAAGAACACATAAATGCCAAAAAGTATGCTAGGTACTTGGCAATGGGTGAGCAAATATATGAAAATAACTATAAGTTTACATGCATAGAGCAAGACATGGAAGTACTGCATCAGGTAAACAAAGGAAAACGGGTGAATGTGTTGGAAAAATTGGAAAGTTATAGATCACGACAAGGTAGGGTTAATAATTTAAACAACTATATCGTGGAAGAAAACCCAATATTTAAATTAGTCATGCATTACTTGAACAAAATAAAAAGGATGTCCTTTAACTCCCCCCCCCGTTCTCTTCCATTATTAACTATCCAATGAGAGGACTCTTTCTCCAGCACACAGGCACTCCTCTCTAATAGTAGATGTTTACATAAGGCTGACTAATAATGGGAAATGTAAATAATATGAATTTGCCTTAGACATTAGTACACCAATCGAAGAAAATTTCCATGGATTGATACGTGAACAAAAGAAGGGACTGTGCAATAGAGAAGTGATCGACTATTTAAGAATTTTAAAATAATGAATAAGTAAGGTTCCAGTAACAAACTTTTATCTTATATCATGACAATTGTGTCCAATTACAAATGTAATACAATAATATTTTAACAGTGTACAGGTAACCAATATTTTAAAAGTCATGTATTTCCATAATTTTAGGGAACATGTACTAGCAACAGAACGAAAGGTTTTAATATGCTAAGAGTATTTTGTAAGAAAGCTGATTAAGAGATTAGAATAGGATCCCAACATATGTACTGAACTAAATAAAATGTAGATAACACTTAGTTGTCACAAATAATTATTGACTAGGTGGTTCCATATAACATAGATTATTATATATGTGATGATTACAGCATACCAGCATGGTATAAAAATCCAGACAAAGCTTTAATTTTCTATTTATTGGTTTCTGAGGTGTCTACCTCTCTCTACTGGAAATGAACTACACTAAACTACCAGAATGATGATGATGTGTGTTGTTTAAAGGGGCCTAACATCTAGGTCTTCAGCCCCCAATGGTATGAAGCAAGATGAAATGGAATGACAAATTAAAAGTCCAAAATCTTCCACTGACCAGAATTCAAAACGCGAGAACAAAGAATGAATGGATGGATATGACTTTAAAACAATCAGTGGATCCAACCCGCAATGCCTCACATTCACAGAAACCGACGTGAAACAATAGTATTATTAACCAAGGGACTGCGTCTATAGCATAATACCGAATCGATGATACTTTTAGTCTAAAGGGGTCCAAAATCCAAGTCATCAGCCCCTCATGATAGTACATATCGCTAAGAAAGTAGAACCATGGTATTTGTCATGTTGCGGTACTAATCAAAAGTAGTGTAGACTCGCGGCATTCCACACAGTATGGTACTACTTACAGGTAATGAAATTTGCATATATAATACAGACCTATGGTGTTTTGCACATTGCAGCGCCATTTACAGGCAACGCAAACCTACGGTGTTCATCACATACTGTACCGGGAACAGCGGTACGGAACCAAGTCCCTGCAGTTAAAATTTAAAACTTCGCGCTACGCACCGGCCCAGCAGCAGAAGACAGCGAGGGACAGCGAGCAATCTGTGTGTGTGACGTAGAGCAGGTTGACGTCACCGCCTGCCTCCCCGTGACACAGAGAGTGCCTACGCCAGTATGGAATGTTCGAAAGTTTCTTCGGCTAATAACCTTCCTCACAGTAATAGTTGGATAAAATCAACATCATCATCATCATGTAGCCCCGTATTTTATCTCCATTCTTACGAGGTTTGGTAAAAATCCGGCAAGAGACAAGTGAAGTTGCTGACCGAGAAGTGAAGACATATTTTGACTTGGATCGTGTATAAATTGAGACCTGCTTCCCTCAGCAGAACAGTGTGTGTCAGAATGTGTGTGGAGTTCGTGCGGCGAGCAGCGGGCGAGAACACCGATCCTCTATACCACAGTCAAACCCGCTGGTCGGCTCATGGGGACCGCGACACTACGCGAGTGATAGTCTCATAATGTAGAGTTTGAGGGATGTTCCAACATTCAACACATTGCAACAATTTATTAAATTATAAGAAGACCGGTTTCGACTCCCATCAGTTCTTGGTGAAAATTAAATTAAGGGGAACCTGATAACAATCATAACGAAAAATCAATGCACCTATAGGTGGTTGCATGGAAATACATCATTGAGTTGATAGATATTACCTTGAAATGCAACATACACTTGGCAAGGAGAACTTGGAGCTTAGAAAGTTCCCAGTTCTGGCTCTAACAGTCTTGTGTTCATAGAACACGGAACACTGGAATTACATGCACTGGATTGAAAATAATTACAAGACACAATAAGGACACTTATAATGGTGTGGAAAACTTGGCTGTCTAAGAGCATTCTTGGATTTGAATGTCCTGTTCCTGTCTGAAAAAGACTGGATGAAATACACACCATGAAGCAAAATGTATAAAGACATAGATCTCGTCTAAACTGCCGTGCGTTCATGCACACGGAACACTGTGGAACACTTGTATTGTTTGATAACACACTCGTTCAAATGAAAACACTTATAACCATATGAAATATTGGCGTTACAAGAACATTTATGGGTTGACTGTCCTGCTTCCCCTGACTAAAGTAGTTAAATAAATATACATTGAATGTTAAAGATAAACTACTTGGTATTTAAAGTTCTGGTTTTTGGTTTCAAAAATTGTCATGTGTTCGTGGAACAGAGAATAGAACTGCTGGTCCTGCTTCTGTCTACTGGAAACTAATGCATTAACGAACTTGAAATTAATTGATTGAAAGTTTATACACCAATGTGAAACACTTGGAACTTCAATATTCTTGGATCTGAGTAAAATATCGTTGTATGTTTACACAACTTGGCATAGACTTGACGAGCGGTCTTGTCACAATCAACCAGAATATGTGAACTATTTTAGACATACAATGCATTGTTGTACAAAATGACATATATGCCAGTTCACGTTACGACATGCCCCATTTGGATGTGACCTAATGTTTATTATCGTATGGCATTCCTTTGACAATACTATCTTAATCATAGCTTCATCACATAGATATGTATGCATGGTTCAGCTGAGGATGACCTTATGTAAAGGGTCGAAACCGGTCCTGTAGCATAATAAGTGCAATAAACAAGTATTGATAGGTGGAAATCCTTTCCTATTTCTAATTGTGTAGTTCGTCAATACGGAAATGAAGATTATAGATTACGAGACTAATCAAAGGTAGCGTAAACTCACTGTGTTCCAAACATTAAGGTACTACTCACAAGTATTGTACATCGTAAAGGTAACGCAGACCTATGGCGTTTCTCACACAATGGCGCCACTCATAGCCAACGCAAACCGATGAGGTTCCTCACCTAGGTGTACTAATCACGGGCGCCGGCATTCCCGTGGTGTTCCTCACATAGTGGGTACTAATCACTGGCAACACAGACCCACAGTGTCGCTCATATAGTGGTACAACTCACAGGCAATGCCCAGACCCGTGGTGTTGCTCACATGGGTACAACTCACATGTACTGGAAACCCAAACTGAACCCCGCTTGAGTGCTATGAATCACAAAACTATTCAGTACCTAACAGAGTGGTAATACTCGCATGTAAAAGCGACCCATGGTGTTCCGCGTGTGATGGTACTAATCAAAAGTAGTTTCATAGTTCTAATACAATCAGCCCTTGGTCGCCCCTTTTAGTCGACTCTCACGACAGGCAGGGGATACCGTAGTTGTATTATTTGTCTGCCTCCCCCACCCACAGGGGCGGGGGGGTGTTTGATCCGCGAGAGGTATTTTATTTCCCTCAAGTCCGCCGGCAAGCCGGTTAGGACCCCCCTATCCGCCACCTGGGACGCGCCACGTGGGAGTATCACCTCTCCCCCTGCTACGCCAGCGTAGTAGGTGCGTGGTAAAAATGAGTTCAATACAAGTCAATACAGTAATAAACAACCATTACAGTCAAATTTATCAACCGTAAGTGGTAGGTTCTGAGCTATCAGAGGAGAGATGGAGTGGAATGACATTAGTACATGAATAAGTTTGAGTAGTGTTTTTTAAAGTAGGAAAGATCACAATATGTAGATAAATTTGGAATTCAAGAGGACAAATGACTAACTGGGAAACATTTGATTATCGGAAGAGGAGTTATGGATTGGAAATAATTTACCAATTACAAAATAACAAAACTGTTTGAAAGTATTGATGAAAAGACTTTGTCACCGGTTGATGGGACGGAGAACTGAAACTGCAGTGTGTTTGGAAATATAAATTTTAATTTTTTTTTATTTGTCTGAAGGATTTGATTTTTTTGCAACTCTGGACTCTACTGGAATTTTAAGTAACCGCAAGAAATACTGAACTGTATGAACACTGCAACATGCAAAAGTGCTTTGAAGTGATTTTTTTTAAATGTAGTTTTTATGTAATCTGATGTAAAATTTGTAAGGTGATTTATTTTTGAGCATCCTGTACCTACCACACGTGTGGTTTCCTATGATGAAATTTTGGTGTTGTAATCGTAATGTTCCAGAACTTGTGCAATTGCTAACGATGTTAAAATTACCATATATGGTCACAAGATTTCCTATTGGCAAAAAGGTCCAGGAATCTAGGGTAAGTTTGATCTTATTGGTTGATTGTAATCGGGCCATTTCCGGTCTTCTTGCCGGCTTGGGAAAAATGATGCGTGAGCTCGGCGTCATTTTCCATCCGACCGCCCTCGCGAGCGTTCGCGCTCGAGGGCTACCCTCGGGAACTCCTGCCTTTCCGAAGTAAGTGTTATTTCAGTGTTTTTGCAATGTTATTCTCAATGCTTTCTGGTCTCGTTTCATTTAGTTTAATTCCTTTTGTGTTTCATTATTTCTTTGCTTAATGTCATTTTAAAAGTTTAATTTAATGCGAGTTTACCCTAGGTTCCAATTGCCGTAGTTTTAATTCTTTCTTCCATTAAATACTTTCGCTTTAAACTATACCTTTAAGGTAGCATCACCTTCTTTGTTAAATCACATTTTATGTTAAGTTACTTAAGTATGTCTTGTTTCCGTGTCGTGAAACTGTATTTTGTAAAACTTTCTTGTCATTTTTAATGTAGTTGAGCTAGAGGGTGTTTCTTGTAAGTTTCTTTTCTCTCCCATAACGTCATACGTTCCTCTGGACCTCAGTAGGGCTTCCCAGTACGTTCCACTATCCTGTCTTAGTTGTCATTTTTAGGCCTGTAAGTGTTCCCTGTATTTGGTTTATATGAATTCTCCACCACTGCGTCATTTTCCTATCTCATTATTATTATTACTCTTATATTACTTTCTATTATTATTTATTACTGGTATTATTTTATTATTTCTATATTATTATCATTATTTATGGTAACCGTAATTGTCCCGAAACCAGCGGTTACATTTGGTAGCAGAGCGTGGTTATGGAAAGGAGCGAAGGCTTACAATGATCATCCTCGGCTAACTTTTCTAAAATTAATTTTTAATCTTAAGTTTGAATATAGGCCTAGGTTGTAAGTGTTCTGTGTGTGTTCTTAATTCCCGCTTTTGTTTTTCATGATTCTTGCGCGAGTTAATCTCACCACGTGTTTTTCGTTTCGCGATGTGCAGTCTTGTGTTACTGTGTTTCTCTTGTAATTAACGGTTGGAGGAAATAGTGCGTCACTATTTGTAACAAGTTTTTGGTTTCGTTAATTTCAATAAATTTTCCTGTGTGGCAAGATTTCGCTTGACCACGTGTTTTGTAGTAAAGTGATATCTTCACATTTCGTGTGCTGTGTTCGCTTTCCGAAAGTCTTCTTTGATAAATTTAAATATGTTTGATTATGTCTAGTTTTCTTCCATTTGTGTTCCGATTGGAACGTTTGTGTAATTTCCGGTTGTTTTAAACTACGTCGTGATATCATGCTAAGTATTGTCTTGATAGTGTATTTGGTACTGTACTCCCGTGTTTGAATTCATGTTTATCTCTTGAACAGCTGAAGTGTCTTGAAAACAGCTGAGCGTTTGACCCATTGCGAAGTGTACACACCCGACATCCTAAGTTATCGAGTGTCCGTTCTGTTTGTTTTCCTTCTAGACCACGTAAATTGTAGCGTGAATTGTCAGTGATCATTGTGTTCTGGTTAAATTTTAGCACAGAGTTTCCTTAGTTTTTCTGTAATTTCTCTTTTGGTAAATTTTCGGCAACAATTTTGAGGTTATGTTGTAAAGTTTTGTATATTTCTTAGTGTTTTCCTGTTCGTAAATATCGTGTTTTGGCAAATTATTTTCTAAATTTTGTTTCTTGTCACCTGGTATGTTATATTTGGTACTATTCTACGTGTGTGATCTTCTAAAGTAATTTTTACGTTGTATTTTAGCTCAGTATATATTTAAATTTCCGCTCATGTGTTTTTGGTCTTTTGCTGGATCTGGGTTCGTTTCCAAGTAGGTATGGGACTATTTTGGTGACTGTTTCCCAACTAGCTGCTAAATTTCGAAAGTTTCCTAGTTTGGTGCTTTTCCATCGTGTAAGTGTCTGTTTCCTTGTCACGTATATTTATTTACCCATGTATTCCTATATTTGCTAGGGAGGGTTCTATGAGGACTTGGATAGGCTCATAGGGTGACACGTGTTCACCATATCTTTAGACCAGGTAATGCTGAGGCTCATTTTGGGCAAATGTGACGGGTAACGGATCTGCACTTGTGCTCGTGACATGTTGGAAATCTAGTGTATCTGGTATGAGATTCCTCGTAATCTTTTTCTTGGTATTAGGTGCCTAGATGGAAAATGATGTCCCTTGTTATTGTAGAATGATTACTAGGAAGATTTTCTGCAAATGTTCATTTTGGTGTCCTTACGCTGAGCTATAAATTATGGTTAAATTCATAGTAGGTTTGCAGGTTGTCAAGATTTTATTTCTGTTATTTTAAATTTGTCACTAGTGAAATTTTGAAGGTATCGTAATTTAGCTAATCCATTCAGTTAATTTTTCTGCTTGTTTTCTCTTGTTCGATTTTATCGATATTAAAAATTTCTTGCATAACGGGTTCGTGTCTTCTAAATTTATGTACTCAATTTGTAGAAGTATGGGATTCTGTAGATCGAGTACAGTTCTAAATTTGTAGCTGTGCTGTATCTGTCCTAAGATTTTTGAATATAATTGTGCCTTTGGTAGGCATATGTGTGTGTGTGTACTGAGACTTACGGTTAAGGTGCTGAGAGGCCGTTCCTCTTCTAGGAGTACAATATTGGCCCTAAGAGTCTCATTGTCGTGTGATAAGTTCAAGGGTACTTGAGGTCATGTTCTGATGTTTTGTCCTTTTATTTTGTGGGTACTTCTTGATGTGTCATCGCACGGATGTTTTTGTGTGTGTATGTGTACTGTGTTTGTATGTCGTGATGAGAGCCAGTATTGAGGTCGTCCATGCCTTTTACCATTCGTCGGTTATGCTGATTCAGTGATCGTCGCACTTGTTTTGGTAGTTTGATGTCGTCTGTGTGTATGTCGAAGGACAGATAAGCTTGGTAGTTTTGTGTGTTGTGCGGTTATCTGGTAATCTCTGGTATGAAGGTTGTACTTGTACCTTTTTATTTCTTATATCAGTGAGTTGGATGTCTGCATGTGCACTCTTGCATCGCTTTGGTTTTTCATTTTTGAGTTCCTGTTGATAAAGTAATATGATTTTCATTTGGTATTCCTGGCTTTATTGCGCCTTAATTTGACTGGTGTGACACGTAATACGTAATGTGAGTTTATCTATGTAAAAAATTTTGAGTGCTTGACATGGTAATAAATAGTGACTTACTAACCTCAATTCATTGAAAGTGGTTGCAAGCTAACGTAATTGATTATTTCACGGTTTTGAGTTCCCTTGTAACATTCTAAATCTTCCTTTTATTTGTTTCGTTCTGTTCCTTAATGTTGGGTGATTAAGAATGCACACGGTAACTTAATTTGGTAGTTATAAGGAATTAGTTGTAAGCAAATTTTAATTAATTGGCGCGCACCATTTTTCGGGTTTTGTAGTTAAGTATTCAGTTAAGTCATTAGTTGTTATGGGAAGGGTTATTTATAATCATATTAGATATAATTTAATGTAATGTCTGTTGGAGTAAGTTTAGAAGTTTATTCATGATTAGTTAGGGATTTTATAATGTTTTTTGCACTAGGGTAAACTCTGGCAAATTTTCTTTTAGTTTTTTTTAATTTTCCTAAATTTTGAAATTCTGAAATAGCACTTGCCAGGAGGGCTGGGGTTTCCCAGAAACATGAGAGGGAATCTCCCTAAGGAGGCTTGTAATTGTTAATGAAAAAACACAAAAAAAACACTCTCGAAACTCAAGACTCAATAGTTCAGGCCAGTGGCCTAAGTTCTTCAGTTCAAAATTTCTGCTGCGTATGTTTATGTTCCAGTTACTGCTATGCCACTGACATTTCGACCTGGGACATCTATTTGGAGTCTGCAACGCACCTATTGGCCACTAATGTCTGATGGTGGAATGGAAAGCTGTTTAATAGTGGCAGTAGTCTGTGCTGTGCCACCTACCTTCGCCAGTTATGGACCTGTTCACTAAGTTGGGTGGGCTGTGTTGAGGCTGTAAGTGAGCTATGGTTGGACTGCAATATGGATGGAGACGTTGGCAACGGCCGCGGTCAGCGACTTCGTTTGACAGCGATACTAACGCTCTACTTGTTTTTGCCTGTGTGGACGTTCCTGAAGAGAACGATGATAAGAAATTGTGGTGTGGTGCAATTTGTGGCATTGTGAAAATATTCTGATCTCCATTAAGCCTCCCGTTTTAGGTTCATTTAAATTTTGTTATTTTGGGTAAAATTTTTTTTTGTCGAGCTGAGCTCGACGTTGGGCGGAGGAGAATGTCACCGGTTGGTGGGACGGAGAACTGAAACTGTGTGTTTGGAAATGTAAATTTTAATTTTTTTTATTTGTCTGAAGGATTTGATTTTTTTGCAACTCTGGACTCTACTGGAATTTTAAGTAACCGCAAGAAATACTGAACTGTATGAACATTGCAACATGCAAAAGTGCTTTGAAGTGATTTTTTTAAAATGTAGTTTTTATGTAATTTGATGTAAAATTTGTAAAGTGATTTATTTTGGAGCATCCTGTACCTACCACACGTGTGGTTTCCTATGATGAAATTTTGGTGTTGTAATCGTAATGTTCCAGAACTTGTGCAATTGCTAACGATGTTAAAATTACCATATATGGTCACAAGATTTCCTATTGGCAAAAAGGTCCAGGAATCTAGTGTAAGTTTGATCTTATTGGTTGATTGTAATCGGGCCATTTCCGGTCTTCTTGCCGGCTTGGGAAAAATGATGCGTGAGCTCGGCGTCATTTTCCATCCGACCGCCCTCGCGAGCGTTCGCGCTCGAGGGCTACCCTCGGGAACTCCTGCCTTTCCGAAGTAAGTGTTATTTCAGTGTTTTTGCAATGTTATTCTCAATGCTTTCTGGTCTCGTTTCATTTAGTTTAATTCCTTTTGTGTTTCATTATTTCTTTGCTTAATGTCATTTTAAAAGTTTAATTTAATGCGAGTTTACCCTAGGTTCCAATTGCCGTAGTTTTAATTCTTTCTTCCATTAAATACTTTCGCTTTAAACTATACCTTTAAGGTAGCATCACCTTCTTTGTTAAATCACATTTTATGTTAAGTTACTTAAGTATGTCTTGTTTCCGTGTCGTGGAACTGTATTTTGTAAAACTTTCTTGTCATTTTTAATGTAGTTGAGCTAGAGGGTGTTTCTTGTAAGTTTCTTTTCTCTCCCATAACGTCATACGTTCCTCTGGACCTCAGTAGGGCTTCCCAGTACGTTCCACTATCCTGTCTTAGTTGTCATTTTTAGGCCTGTAAGTGTTCCCTGTATTTGGTTTATATGAATTCTCCACCACTGCGTCATTTTCCTATCTCATTATTATTATTACTCTTATATTACTTTCTATTATTATTTATTACTGGTATTATTTTATTATTTCTATATTATTATCATTATTTATGGTAACCGTAATTGTCCCGAAACCAGCAGTTACAGACTTGGTAAACAACAGATAAGGAGGTTTTCAATGTTGCCATTGATGCTTGTACTTACAGACATGATACAGGCTTTTGGGCTTACACCGTGTCAAGAATATAAGGTGAAATTCTTTATGTTTCACAGAGAACTATGCTCTGTGTCATCCGAAGAAAATCTCGACTGTCCTCGAGAAAGGCTTCTAAAACAATAAGCTTTGAATTTAGACGTTACCCAAAAGAAGTGGAAATGGTATGTTCATTCATCACTAGATGGCTCCTTGGACGTGGTACAGCACTAGCGTTCGAAACCGGACAGCTTCTTGGTACATACCGTCTATCATACCCACAAAAATCATTATCTTCATGCAGATTCTTACCATCATCCAGCACAAAAACAAGGCATTCTCACAACACTCACTAAGAGGGCGAGACAAATTTGTGAGCCATCAAACATCCAGGTGGAGATGTACACACTCAAAGTCACGTTCAAAGGTAATGGTTACAGCGATTTGCAGATTCATAGAGCCCTGCATCCCAGAAAAATGACCAAGCAAAGCTCACAGAAGGAAGAAGTCAAGGGAACTGCCTACCTGCCTTATATTCATAACACCACAGATCAAATTGCCAAGGTCCTCCGCAAACACAATACAGTATAAAAACAGTGTTTGGCACCACCACTAAAACGGCTCACAGTCTGGGTAAAACCAAGGACAAATTGTCCCCACTTTTACATCCTGGGGTATACGAAATTCCCTGTACTTGGGTAAGGTATACATTGGCCAAACATGCCGGTCCATTGGTACTTGTATCAAGGAACATGAACGTAACATTCGTCTCAACCAGCCAGACAAATCAGCAATAGCTGACCACACTCTATTGTCAGGTCATGATGTCTTGTTCCAAGATGCTCGAACTCTTACTCACACAAGACACTAAAGGTCAAGGATTATATGGGAAGAACTTCCAATAAGTTTGATTTTCAAATTTACAGAAAACCCTCATTCACACCTGTAACTATTAAACAAAGTTCCCTACATCCACAATCACACAAACAGTCCTCATTTTACAGTATGGTGTACAGAGGTCTAAAAATATCCCTTTCAACCACCAGTCTAAAAAAAGAAATAAATACAATAAAATAAATAGCCACTTTTAATTGATACAACCCCTCCATCATAGACAAACTAATTAATAAAATTAAATTGAACTATCCACAAACCTCTCCCCAATGAAAAATAAAAAATCAAAGTACGCAACCTTTACATACACCAACCCAATCATACACCAAATAACCAATACCTTAAAAAATCAAGAGATCAAAATAGCTTTCAAAACTCAAAATTCAAACTAAAAAATGTTCAACCATAATACAATAAATTCTGAAAATAATAAATACTCAGGCTCCGGTATCTATAGATTAAAATGTGATGAGTGCCTCAGCTCATACATCGGACAAACAGGTAGAAGCTTTATAACTAGGTACACCGAGCATTTCAATGTTCAGAAACACAATAAACACTCAGCAATGAGCAATCACATGAAAGAAACTGGGCACAACTTTACCACAATTGAACAGGACCATCAAATTTTAAAAAGACTAAAAAAAGGTGACCGAATTCAAAAATTTATACATAATTTTGGATCAAAAATTCAATACTAATAAGAATTTAAATGATCCAATAGACAATAGAAGCCCTTTATATGATCAAATAGTAACATTATTCAATAAAGTAAACTTTCAGGACAAACATTTTTTTAATATTTTCAAAACTGTATCAATAAACACTCCTTCCACGTCAACAAATACATCACACCCCCCTTCCCCTCCCAACTTACGTAATTCCCCTCCACACGCCAATCTTAAGCCATTAAATGCTCCACCCCCCCCCCCCCCCCCTACACACAACTCCCTCCTGTTTGCCAACACAAGCCTACAACCCCGCCCCCTTCAACCCATCCCCCCTCCGCCCAGACGGCATACATGCAACACAAGGAGTAAAAACGTTAGTGATCACTGGTATCCTGATAACGCTTCACACAACAAGTCAAACGGGCCAACAACGCCATAGGAAAGCACCAACATCATCTCTCCAACAACACTTTGACAAAACATCCCCAAGTTTTTTCTTTTCATTCTCATCAAAATTAACTACAGTTTTTTCTTCATTTCAGAACCAACCAATCACAACAATAATTCAACAGCCCCATCAAACTTCCACAATACCTTCAATAATATAAATTTCCACTATCAATATTTTGAAAAAAATATATTGTCATCACATGAAGAAAACAACAGCCATTCAACCTTCGCATCAAAATCATACCAACGTGAAGAATAACAGCTCATCATCATCTCTACAAACTTACTTTGATGTCTTAAATTTAAGCTAACTACAAACTTCGTGTCAACACAATCTCACCGATCAAATCTATATACAACCTATGAACTGTTGACCATTAAACCTCACGGGCAAATATACGCTAACGTTAAATAATATTTGCCCAGCAAAATTGGAATGTTTTTCCTTTACATTTTATATTCAACAATGTAATTTATTTCATACTAGCAAATGTACCCGTGCTTCGCTACTGTATTGTACATTGTATACGGATATCGACGTAAAGACTGTGCGTGCAGTAAATGAGATTGTTTTAAAATTGCATGTCTCTTAGCCTTATCCGAGAAATAGCATGGGGAGGTCCCCATACGTTGTTTCCAATGTAAAGTAAGGGTTGCGGAGTTGTGATGATAACGGCAGGCTCACTTGCCTACTGCCATTCACAATCGAGTTGGCAAGTTTACATTATAATTGCAGGCCCCATTGCCTACTGCGCAGTCACAATCGATTTGGGGAGTTTTAGTTACAATGGCAGACCCTATCATTGTAATGACAGGCCCTTTTTACTGCTGCCAGCCAGCTTACTGCCAGTCACACAGAATTAGTGAGTATACATGAAAATAGCACGCACTATGCCTAATGCTAGTCAAATTTTAGATTGGAACATTTGTTTACAATGGTGGGCACCCTGGCCTAGAGCCAAACACAATAGGGTAGGGGACTTTCGAACAAAACTGCATGATCCCTTGCCTTTTGCAAGACAAATCGAGAAGTGAATTATTCATTAAAATGGTAGGCCCTCCTTACTAATGCCAGTTACACAGGAGTTGGAGAAGGACCCCATTCCTACTGCCATCAGTCAAAGTCGGTGTGGGGAATACTGATTACAATAGCAGACACACCCTTTCTCGATCGCTACAAATCGACATCAATGAATATATATAAATGGACATATGAAAGTATATGCATGTTTACAATATTGCAGACCTTCATTTACAGATTAACTACTGCTAAATGGTACGTCATATTGACAAAGGATTGTACCGTAAGGCGCAGTATTTAGCGATCTAAATGGCTGGTCCTATGATATTTTCTTGCATCTCATTCATTCATGGGTCAGATTGAGTCAGAAACGTAGAATAGGTTGAAATTTGTGTAAGATTATCTTACACTGCATTACTTTTCGGATAATTATGTAACATAGCAATATGGGTACTGGGTGGGCCAATTTTCGTGTAGAGTTTGATCATACTATCTTTCCTGTAAGTGATTGAAAGTATGAATTATATAGGTAAAGAGTCCAAATTTACTTAAAATCGAGCAATAGAGACGAATCTAACGTATAAGCAATACAGATACGACAAAAAGTCATAAGACCAAGGTTGAAGATCATTCCTAATTCAACGAAAATTGTGCCATCCGTTATATGATGGGACTTCCCGTTTATCCCACGAAATACCTCGAAACGAAGGTCTGCACCATCATTAAAATTGGTTCCATATTTCAATATTCTTCGGGGATAAAAAATGAAAAATTAAAGATCTGTGAAGTTTTTCGTTTGTTACAGGCTGAAACGTATAATTTTGCGAAATTTCAATTTTCTTGCTTGTCTGGCAGATTATGCTGCAATCTGGATTTTGGGTGAGGGGGTAAAAATAATGACTTTCAGGAAATTAAACCAAAAAATATGCAGACGATCATTATTACCCCTCAAACGGGTATCTGTACGAAAATTTCACCAAAACAGTCGATGTACAGGCACACACAGTCGTTACGATTTTATTTATATACATAGATAAGGAATCTGCTCCACGTACAACACATTTTGGCTACGTCCGCTGGACTTTACCTGCAAAACCAACCGTTCATGATATCTCCCTTATTAATCCACCTCTCGAAAAATTCACATGAGAACAAAAGTTTTAGAAATGGATTTCCATTAAGGATGGTAGATTTCGATTAATTTCGGATGTGCATATTTTGAGGAAGTGCAAAATCATGGTTTTGGATAAACCCCCAGTAAATTTAGGTATTCAGAAATAATATTGGCCCTAAAACCTACACAAGGACAGGTGGATTCTAAATATCAAGTTTGGTAGAAATATATTCAGTAGTTTTCAAGTTATAAAAACTCATATAATCAAACCGACAAACAGACACCAAAGTTATGAAATATGCAGATGGTCATTATTACAACTGAAACTGATAACTGTCCGGAAATTCCGCCAGAATAGCCAATGTATAGACAGACGGTCGTTGCGATTATATTTATATAGATGACAGATAAGCATGGGCACGTTTGAAAGTGCAAACCTTCATTTCGAGATTTACTGCTCCTAAACGGTACATCATACCAACAAACGGTTTGCACCCTCAGACGTCCCTTTTATCGTTCTACATGTTTGGTTTTAAAACATTTTCTCGTATCTCACATATTTATAGGTTCAATTGAGTTATGATATTTGAATGGGGTGAAATTGGGTACATTTTCATCATTTTACATTATTTTTCACATACTTATGTGGAAGCTAGAATCATGAAATTGGGTTCTCATATAGCCATTGGTCGTGTCAATGTGCATGCCAAATTCGATGACACTACCTTTTCTATAAGTGTGTCAAACTAAGTAATACACGTGTAAAAAGCAAAAAATGTACGAACCATCGAAATATACAGCCAAATATACCCTATAAGGGAGAGAGAGAGAGAGAGAGACGACAAAATATCACAGGACCAAAGTTGTAGATCACCCGAAATTGAACGGAGATCGTGCCATCTGTTTTCTGATAGGACTTACCGTTTAGCCGCGAAATACCTCGAAATGAAGGTCTGCACCCTCCTTAAATTGCCTATATTTCGATATTATTCAGCATAAAAAGTGAAATATTTAAAGATACTGGAAGTTTTCTGTAGGTTACCGGCTAAGACGTATAAATTTGCTTAATTTCAATTTTTCAGCTCGTGTGGCAGATTGTGTGGCAATCTTGATTTTGGGCGAGGGGGAGGGGGGGGGGGGTAAAATTTAGGATTTCCCAGGAAACTATAGCTAAAAAATATGCAGGTAGTCATTATTACCCCTTAAACAGAAAGCTGTACGAAAATTTCGCCAAAATAGTCAATGCACAGACACACGGTCGTTACGATATGATTTATCTAGATAGATAAGGAATCTGCTCCACGTATAACACCTTTTGGGCTATGTCCGCTAGACTTAGCCTGAAAACCGATCTTTCATGTTATCTCCCTTATTAATCCTCCCGTTGAAAAATGCACATGAGAAAAAGAAATTAGAATTGGATTTCCAAACAGTTTAATCGACTTCCACTCAGGTTGGTCTTGTACTTTATATATTGTGGGAGAGTAAAAGTCACCATTTTGGTCCCCTATAAAACCCCAATCCATTCTGGGAATTTAAAATGGTATAAACCTTAAAACCTACCCTTGGAGGGGTGGATGCTAAATATAAAATTTGGTTCAAATATCTCAGTAGTTTTGAAGTTGTAAGAAATACGCTTTACGCGCACCCGCTCTTGCGTTAAGTCTGCTGGGATTTGTACCGAAAAATGGTCCGTTAATGATATCTCCCTTATTAAATCCTGTTACCGACATGATGCACATGAGAAAAAAAGGTTTAGAAATTAATTTTCATTAAGGCAGGTAGATTTCCATCAAGTTCGGTTGTGTATACTTTGAGGGAGTGCAAAATCACGGTTTCGGTTTCATAAAAATCCCCACTCAGTTCAGGGATTTAGAAACAATATTTGCCCTAAAACCTACCCAAGGACAGGTGGATTCTAAATACGAAGTTTGGTGGAAATATATCCAGTAGTTTTCAAGTTATAGAAAAACAAACAAACAAACAAACAAACAAACAAACAAACAAACAAACAAACAAACAAACAAACAAACAAACAAACAAACAAACAAACACACACCAAGGAAACCTACCCTTGGACAGATGGATGCTATATATAAAGTTTGGTTCAAGTATCTTCAGTAGTTTTGAAGTTGTAAGATATACGCTTTACACGCACCCGCTCTTGCATTAAGTCTGCTGGGATTTGTACCGAAAAACGGTCTGTTAATGATGGCTCCCTTATTAAATCCTGTTATTGACATGATGCACATGAGAAAAAAAAGTTTAGAAATTAATTTTCATTAAGGCAGGTAGATTTCCATCAAGTTCGGTTGTGTATACTTTGAGGGAGTGCAAAATCACGGTTTCGGTTTCGTAAAAATCCCCGCTCAGTTCAGGGGATTAGAAACAATATTTGCGCTAAAACCTACCCAAGGACAGGTGGATTCTAAATATGAAGTTTGGTGGAAATATATCCAGTAGTTTTCAAGTTATAGAAGGACAGACAAACAGACAAACAAACAGACAAACAAACAGACACCAAAGCTAAAAATGATGCAGATGGTCATTATTACACCTGAAACGGATAACTGTACAGAAATTTCGCCAAAATAATCAATGTACAGACACACGGTTGTTACGATTTTATTTATATAGAAGATTTATTCATTATATATTAGCATGTTATTTTACTTATACTTCAAATATTGACTATGGCTTTAAGCCATCATCTGTCACTCATAATTATATGACACCTCCATCTTTAAGTGTACTACCTAAGAATCTACTAGTTTTTTAAAATATCATTTGAATGTATTGTATATCTTCACTGTAATGTTTTTTCATATGCTTTCCACTATGTGTTGGATATCTGGTATTGACTAAGGCTTCAAGCCATCTTCTTGCTACTGTACCATCAAATGACGTCACATTCATCAAGTGAATGATACATGAGTTTATCTTTAAATTAGATTTTTAGTTATTCATGAACATTTTTACAATAACTGAAATTTTTTAAATCTCACCTACAATCATTATCAAACACATTTTAGGATAATTTCAACCTGTTGTCTGACAAAAATAATAAGGTTTTGATGTGACTGAAGATGCCTCACAGTAAGAGGCGAAACATGTCTCACATTTAAAAAAATGTTTTAACTTAAATGCCAACATCTTGTATTGTATTGAATAGGTGGAAATAAATATTAAATATTTTCTTATATACATTTTAAGTTGTGGAAATACGTAGAAATCCTAACAATTTCTACAGGGACACTGGCTATCAATTAAGTAATACCTGGTTGCCAGCCATTAAGGATTTATGTAGGTAGTTCCCTTCCCTGTCCCTTCACTATTGTTATTTCGTTTCGGTGTTTTCCAAATTCGTACGTTCCTCATCGCCAGACGTTTCATTCCAGACTTGTGTCAATGTCATACCTTCATATTGTCCCTTTCAAATTTGGCTCATAATAAGCATTTTATTATGTGTTCTTAATAGCTAATAATATTCTTTCATTGGGAGTGCAGTGTAAAGTTTTATTTGTGAGTAGCTGTGTTCTATGTCAGAAAGTGGTTTGACCAGTTTTGGAAGAGGGCAGAGTATTGATTTTTTCCCGGCTTAGCGATTGACAGCAAGTTAGTCACGTGGCAGGCCAGGAAATTTTCAAGGTTACTTCCGTATGAACTGAAGTGCACATCGAACTCACACGGAATCCAGTAATTTCTAGCATCATTACAGCCTACCACAGTAAGTCAAGTTAACCAATTAGACATCAAGAAAGTGCCACAACTCCACGGCTGTGAATATATAAAACTCGGTACAAGTGAATAAGACCTTTCTCTTCTATTCTGATCTCGGACTGCGGCAGATTTTCGTAAGCTCAAGTTATGTGTCTTCACCATGATATTTATACAACATGATTAACTTTCTAATGCCATTTGTGTCAGTTTCAGCTACCATCGTACTTCAAGTACGAAGAGGACCTCTATAATTCATAGTCATCGCCTACACCAGGATGCTTAGCCTACTTTCAAGAGGAGTAAATAATTCAGCTACGGAAATGGACTCTGCTTTCATCATGTCATGCTAAATGTAAGCACATTCTAGCATGAGGGAGAAAGCGACCAGGATGAGCAACATGTGAGCTGATACCACCATCCAGGAGGAGATTGAGTCTCATCACAAATTTAGGTACGATTCTGTAATAATATTACTGTCCATCTATGCCTTCTTCATTAGCATTAACATTTCTATTAGACTAGTGCAATTCTGCAATATTTTCATACTTCATTCTTCTGGTTTAATGGTAGTGTTGGTACATTGTGTGTGAATGTAATTTTGGATTCTATTAGTGTACTTTGTTCTCAAATGTCTTCCTAGATTATTCCAAGTCTCATGCACGTGTTTAAACGCGACATTTAAAAGTAATGAACTTCTCGGATAAAATATTATTTAACTAAATTCATTTTAGATTTAGGAACTCCTGTGGGACAGAATTTGCGTATCTGATGTGATGAATTTCAGCGTGCATTTCATCTTATGCATTTCTGCGGATTTGTGCAGGATAGCGTCCTTGAATTCAAAGCAAAATTCAGTTTTTATGTGGAACTACAAATCACCACTAATAATAATAATAAATTTTAAGACCGGGTTAAATAAGAAATTAATGGTCATGAGTGATAAATAATATTTGATGTTTTTGTAGATAGTTAATGTGTGCTCTGTTGATGAATTATGAGCCTGGAATATGGCATTCCTGTAGGATTAATTTATGGATTGTTTGGAGATACATGTGTATTGGATTACCATGGGTTATAGGAATTTTTGGAGCATGTGTTGTGATATTTATGAGATTTAGGGATAATAATAAATTTATCGTGACTCATTGACCATGTGTCAGGTGACACTGATGTTTAACCATGATAACAGTGCGTGATATTGTTAACCAGTTCTTCTAAATATCAGATTGCTGAATTTACATCTGATCAACGTTGCAGAATTCATGTTATTTTCCACAGTGAGTGAGTGCCAATCTTCAATCATGTGTCACTGAATGTCGGACATTACGATTAACCTGATGCTGTCATCTGACCAATCCACTGCTAGGATTATGATAAAAATCTAAATCTAAAAATCAAATTCTAGGACTCGTTTGTAAGTAATGTAAATTAATGTTGTGTTACCTTTGCTGGCAAGATGTAGTGTTTACAGTGCACTATGTCTTCTGGTGTGGGCTATATCAAATTTGTTACTTTCATTGACCTGTCTCAGTTTCATCCTTGGCTTTGACAATATGAAAGTGACTGAGGTATGAGTGATGCTAGTAATACCATTCCTTATGCAGCCAGTCCCTGTTATGAATGGTGTGAAAATATCGCTCATAGGGTCGGTTGGTACATGCATTTCAGTGGGCTTGGCATACTGATATGTAATAGCAACGGCTGGCTCAGTGAGGAAAGCAACGGGAAACTACCTTACTCCTCATTTCCCTAGTACGCCTCTTCAGTGCTGCCTAGGCTATTTATGACAGCTGTTGGCGGAACTGTAGAGGATCAAACCAGCCTTCGGGCTGAATACCCAACATACATACATAATGTTGTGTATCATGTGTGCAAATGTGAATGAATGCAGTAGTTAGCAAAATTATTTTCTGTGATTTATTGAAATGTGGTTCTAACCTGACCGCGTCACCACGGTGGGCTCACGTTATTACGGCATTGTCAGTGCATATTTATCGTGCAGAATTAATGATGTTTAAGTGAATTTTATTAGATTTTTAAGTAAAGATGTACACTGATATGCTATTAAAAATGATTAGGCTCGTATTATTTCAACCTCGTACGAACAAAGTTTTAAGGAAAATATATGTAAATATTGTAAAAATTCCAAGGCGTATGTAACGTTAATTCATTAATGTCTTAAACTACTTTCAATCTCATTTTGAAGAATTTTCATGGAAAACATACCTCTTTCATAATAATGTTGGTGACGTCTTAAATAATCATAACTCGAGCCATGTGAAGGCTAATTGTTATTTTTGTTCACTTTTCAGTGTAATTCAGGTTTCGTTGTACGAGGACCAAGGAGTCAGAATGTTATCACAGTCTTATGAGAGGAAATCTGACGAACACATCAGAGTTTATTTTTAAATTTTGTTTTTATTGTCATTCACTGGAGTGCTACTGTAAATAAATGTCTGAATTTTGTTTAAACTGTTTGTTTATCCGTTGTCATCAGTCCTTGTCCTCTGATGATGATGATGATGATGATGATGATGATGCTTGTTGTTTTAAGGGGCCTAACAGCGAAGGTCATCGGCCCCTAATGGAACGAGATGGACGACAGGATACATGACAGTTAAAATTGTAAAACGTATCCACTGACTAGAGTGTAAAAAATGGGAATGGAAAATGAGTTTGGTTTTTCACTTCGCGCGCGTCATATGTACCTTTGATATGTACTGCTTACCGGTATCTTTCTATACTGCTGTTTTATGACTGTTTTCCTATTTTGTTCCTTGTCCTGGGCTGCTTTTCTCCTCTTGTTTGTCGAGTGTTCCTAGACTTTTACCACCGTATTCACCTTTATCTCTTTGCTCCTTCCCGTTTCGTGTATTTATCCAGTTTCTTCTATATCAAGACTGGAACTGTCAAAATTAAGCTATTTTAAATAAGGTATATTGTCACGATAGCCTCAGAGAGTTGATGCCCGCCCTCCTGGTGAACTTGGGAAGCAGAAATGACCTCAGAAGAAATGGATAGAGAAGAACAGGGACTAATGAGGGAATGTCAAAGTCCTAAAAGTGTTGTAAAAAATGTTGGAACGAGCAGTTCTAAGCCCCATTCTTCATCAACAACAAAAGGAGCTCTATCATCATCAACAAGAGGAATTACACATAAAATCAAGAAACGTCTTAAACTTACGTCGATATCAGCAGTGGAACGTGTGGTTTTACTAAATGGTGAAGCAGAACAGACATCTTCATTGTTCCCTCAAGGCTGGGACACTGTGTCTCTGAGATCTGGAGAAAATGTCTACTTCCTCAGAGCCAGCAGAGTGTGTACCTTAGGTTGGCTGTATCAACTGAAGCCGCATGAAACTGAGGTCAGTCACACTATTCCAGTGTATGCACATCCCACTTATACTAGAGGACTGCATTACTGGAGAGATTTTGAAGCAAGTTTCCATTTCTTATACAAGAAGTGGAGGCCTCCGAGCCCATCAGAGACTGATGCTTACTTGGCTGAAATTTCTGCTGTAGATAAATTGAGGAGATCTACAAAAGATGAAGATGAAAAGCTTGAAGAATTACTAGGACTTTCGAGTCCGAATTTGACTGCAGATGAAGACATTGCAAACCCTGATGGAGGAGCAGCTCTTCACAGAATTGAGCTAAGAACATGTGCACATTCATCTATGTTTAATGAAGATGATGAACTGAGTTCAGATGACGACTTGTCGAACGTCCTTTTTCCAGAAGATACCTTTCAGGCAGATGAAAACCAATGTCTTCCTTCTGAAAAGGATGGCGATCATTCTGTCTCAGATCCAGACAC
This sequence comes from Anabrus simplex, assembly GCF_040414725.1. Lineage (NCBI taxonomy): Eukaryota > Metazoa > Arthropoda > Insecta > Orthoptera > Tettigoniidae > Anabrus > Anabrus simplex. The sequence continues at coordinate 92,632,590 of NC_090268.1, read as the reverse complement.
TTCTACAGAGTTGCAGAGAATTCTTCATTTCAATTTGAATGATGATGAAGAAGCGGTAACAGTCGAGGAGATCCACCCGAGGAGATGGTGAAGCCCAAAAGGACAAAGGAATTGGAAGAATGCATTCGGTCTCTAAGACAGAAAGATCTCTGGAATCCGATAACTACTGAAGATACACCAACGAGCCATTACGGAACGTTCGGGAACAATTTGAATCCAATATCACATCAAAAAGTGTTTTATCAACAAGTTTATTCACGAACAATTTTACCCCATTGATAATCAAATTTAATACCAATAAATTTTATAAATGTTACTCCAGCAACGAGAACAAGTCTATTATCCATAGTAACAATTATCAACTGCAGAAGATATTCAATACTTTTATGAAGTTTTAAGCAATGGGAATCAACACAACTAGCCAGATTTCAAAGTTTTCATTTTTTATTTTTATTTTATTCTCATTTAAACAATTTTAATAGATGTTCACCGGATAAGTTTCGGCGATAAAATGTTTAGACTGAAGAAGATTTTAGACAAAAAGTGTTAACTTAAGACATAATTTTATTGTAGTGTGACTTTTAAAATATTATAAGATTGTCAATTAGTATTATAAGAGTAATTTTGAACCAAAGAATTGTTTTATGATCTTACACTATCTTAGATTAATGACAGTTTGGCTGATGATGCTCACGAAAAGGAGCAAAACATGTACCATGTAAACATCATAATAAATATGTAAGTTTGTAACATATCTTTATTGTATTGAAAAGGTGGCAATTAGCAAAACTAAAGGAATTGTATCACAAATATATCTTCAATACGGACGAGGAAAATGAAGTTTATAACCTGCAAGGTTAAGACTACGGCGCAGATCGACCAGGTCCACACACTTTACAAGTAACAACTCTCATTATTGTTCCGTATTGAAGATGACGTTAGGCATAGATATCAAGGATAATTATTAAATTATCCTTGATATCTATGCCAGGTCCACACACTCCGTAAGGATGTGTACCACGGTAAGGTGTTCGCCGCAGGTACACATCGGAGGCGGTTCCCCCTTCAAAAGATGCGAGTGAGTCAGGATACCATGGCCGATCCGAAGACGACATAATACCACGGCTTCCCTCTGCGAAGCCCGAAGGGAAGTCCTCCAAACCTTCGTTGTTCCTTTTATCGCTCGCAGCTTATTGGGAAGTGGAATGGCCTGCCACTCCATCTCCCAATAAGACATAACCAGATGTCTCAGCTGAGAGCGAATATCACTGGCTGGAACCTTGAAAGGCAATGGGGGCAGTGTAACTGCCTCCTTGGCAGCTTGATCTGCTAATTCATTTCCCTCTATGCCCATGTGGCTTGGAAGCCACAGAAACGTGATTCTGGTGCCGGCATCCGAACACCCGGCCATCAGGTCCCGGATTCGCTGCACCAGAGGGTGCCGAGGGAAACAAGTATCAATAGACTGGAGCGAACCCAAGGAGTCAGTACACACGAGAAAGTGTCGGCACTCATTGTACAATGCGTACCGCAGAGCTTCGCGGATAGCATAGAGTTCTGCTGTGTACACACTACAGGTTTCCGGGAGAGAAAAAAGAAACCTATCATTGTCGACAACGAACGCACAGCCCAACTTCGTGTCTGTCCTCGAACCATCCGTGTAGACGACGACTGAACCTGGATAGCGGCCAACAACGGACAGGAAGAGCCTCCGATAAATCGAAGGATCCGTGTTTTCTTTCGGGCCAGTGTGCAGATCCAGGATTATTTCAGGTCGGCGTACTACCCACGGAGGTACCCCACTTGGTTGTCTGACAAGGCAAGGAACCGAAGGAACGTCGAACAATCGGTAACTGCTATCCAAGCGTATTCCAACCGGCCGCGTTGCTCGAGGACAAGCAGCGTACAGCAAACGGTTGCCATTGGTGAACACGCAAGGATAGCTTGGATGAAGTGGCATCTGTCGCAAATTTGCAGCAAACGAAAGAAGCATTTGCTGGCGCCTCAGATGTAAAGGCGGCACACCAGACTCAGTGAGCAGGCTGGCAATGGGGCTTGTACGGAAAGCTCCCGTCGCCAACCTAACCCCGCTGTGGTGGATGCTGTTCAGCTTCCCAAGCACGCTTGGCCTTGCTGAGCCATATGCTGCACTGCCGTTGTCTAACCTGGATAAAATGTGTGCCCTGTAAAATCGGAGGAGCACCACGCGGTCAGCTCCCCAATTAGTGCTGCTAAGAAACTTCAAGAGGTCAAGCCTCTTGGTGCATTGCACTTTTAGCTCCCGCACGTGTGGCTCCCACGATAATTTACTGTCAAAAAGGAGCCCAAGAAATCGGTAGTTGTCAACAACTGGAAGAATGACATTTCCTAGATAAAGCTCAGGATGTGGGTGAAGAGTACATTGACGACAAAAGTGGACAACGGAGGTCCTTGCAGCAGAAAACCGAAAGCCATGTTATAAGGTCCACTTCTCCACCCTCCTAATAGCTTGCTGTAATTGTCGCTCTGCGACTGCCATACTGCATGACCTATAGTGCAGAGCAAAATCGTCCACATACAGCGACGGTATTACTGCTGGACCAGCAGCAGCGACAATACCGTTTATGGCAATCGCGAACAGAGTGACACTAAGGACCGATCCCTGTGGGAGTCCATTTTCCTGAACATGATATTGCGAATTTTTCCTCCCTACTCGGACACGGAATAGACGGAGGGACAAAAAATTTGCAATAAATACCGGCAAGTTACCTCGGAATCTCCATTGATGCAGGACTGAAAGGATACCATATCGCCATGTGGTGTCGTAGGGCTTCTCTAAGTCAAAGAAAACAGCTACCAAGTGCTGTTTACGGAGAAACGCATCCTGGATAGAGCTCTCCAGGCGGACCAAGTGGTCAGTGGTGGATTGAGCGGCTCGAAAACCACACTGGTATTCGGACAAGAGTCCTTGTTTCTCCAGACACCACACGAGTCGGCGACGATTTTCCTTCCTCTCAAATAGCTTACCCAGGCAGTTGGTAAGACAAATCGGTCTGTAACTTCCTGCATACTTAGGAGCTTTGTCAGGCTTGAGGACAGGAATGACTATGCCCTCTCGCCACTGAGACGGTAAATCACCCTCCATCCAGATACGGTTGAACATACGAAGGAGATAGAGTAGACTATCATCAGTAAGGTGTTTCAACATCTGGTTATGGATGTTGTCCGGTCCAGGAGATGTGTCCTTGCAAAGCGCTAGGGCGCTGTGGATTTCCCACTCCGTAAAGGGCACGTTGTAGTCCTCTGAAGCTTGAGAGGCAAAACTAAGGTGATGACGTTCTGCCTCCCGCTTCACAGCGAGGAAATCAGGATGGTAATTCCCAGAGGCAGATACATCCGCAAAATGACTAGCTAAATGGTCAGCAATCAGGAGGGATTCAGTGACAATATTGCCTGCAACGGAATTTCCCAGGACAGAAGATGATCCTTGGATACCCGAAATACGTCGAAGCTTAGTCCACACTTCAGATGATGGAGTATGTGACGTCATAGATGACACATATCTCTCCCATGAAGCCTTCTTACTTTGACGAATAAGAACTCGCGCCTTAGCGCGGAGTTTCTTGAATGTTACCAAGTTGGCCGCAGTAGGCTGTCTACTGTAACGTTTGTGAGCACGACGGCGTTCTTTCATAGCTGCTGCTATTTCTTCGTTCCACCAAGGAACGAGCTTTCGGCGAGGAGTCCCCGAGTAGAACGGAATGGACTCCTCAGCAGCAGCAAGAATAACTCGGGTGATGTAAGTTATTTCCTCGCCGACGGTCCGCCTGATATCATCGTTAAAGGCAGCTAACGATGAGTACTTTGGCCAATCAGCATGTTTCAAAATCTATCGAGGGGGAGCCTCGATGGATTTGTGGTTCATCAAAGTAAGAATGATGGGAAAATGGTCACTGTCACAGAGATCATCGTGTGTATGCCACCAAAACAGTGGAACCAACGTTTGGCTGCATAGACTTATGTCTATGCGAGAATATGTGCCGTAACGCACACTAAAGTGAGTTGGTTCCCCCGTGTTCAAAATACATACATCTAGCTCTGTTACTAATGTTTCCAGCTCTCTCCCCCTGGGGCAAGGCGCCTCAGAGCCCCATATGGGGTGATGGGCGTTAAAATCGCCCAATAAGAGGAAGGGAAGTGGAAGCTGATCTATAAAATCAGTGACATCAGTTATGTTAAGAGTGTGACCTGGTGGAAAATCAACAATACACGCTGTTGTTATGACAGGCAGCGGAACGCGAACAGCTACAGCCTCGAGGGGAGTTCTTAATGGAACCTCTTCGCTGTAGGTATCAGAACGTACAAAAATGCCAACACCACCGGATGCCCGGTGAGCATAGTACCATTCTGTCGAGTATAGTCTGAAATTTCTCAAGACCGTATGATGACCAGGTCTGAAGTTGGTCTCCTGAATACAGACTATACTCGCTGCGTACTCACTAATGAGCTGACGTAACTCAGCAAGATGCCTGTCATAACCGTTACAATTCCACTGTAACAGTGCCATAGTGTGGACTATAAAAGGAGTGTTAGGTTACGAGCGACAAAATGCTCGTATCTATCTAGTACTATCTAGTTCTATATCTGTAGATGTAGAGGACAGCGCGACATCGATCCCGTCATCAAAAGATGGCAGGGGTGCCGCGCAGAACTTCGATGCTTTTCGGGCGCGAAGGGTTCCCCTACGAGGAGAGCGCGCAAGTTTGGGAGCAGGAGTACCTCCTGGTGCAGACTCATACCCCCCAGATGGGGGGCATGACTTCTCCTTCGCAGGGGATGTCCGAGTGTGCTCAGCACGAGCGCTCTTCTTCCCCTTCTTTTTTTCTAGTTTAGACGGGCTGGGAGATAGTTTCCCAGCCCTGGTCGACGATGCCGCCTCCGCTGGCTGGGGCATGACTTTCGTCGAACTCCTAGGGGAGAAGACTGTCTCCCCCCCTTGCTGTGCCGGCTGGGAACTGCCAGCCTGCACAGACTTCTGGTTGGTCGAAGGTGGGGTGGTACCCCCCTTCGGGGTTTGAATATTTGCGACGTTGCTGGGAGCAGCAACAGTCGCCTTGGGCGCAGCGGTCTGGACAGGTGTTGAGGTTGTAAATGACGAACCTGGAAGACTCTGAGCTATCAAGCTATAGTCGAGTGTACGGGCAGGTGTATTCGTAGAATTAAACTTACGGCGCACTTCCCGGTAGGAAAGACCATCCAGGGTCTTGATCTCCTCGATCTTCTTCTCACTCAGGTATGTCGGACAATTCTGATCCCGAGGAGAATGAAAACCGGAGGAGTTAGTGCACTTATATGGAGTTGTGCACTCCTCCGCGCCGTGAGCTACTCGTCCACATGTACCACACACAGCCTGATTCGATCAGCGAGACACTATATGTCCAAATCGCTGGCATTGATAGCATCGCATAGGAGGTGGTATGTACGGCCTCACATTGCAACGATAAGTTGTTACCTTGACTTTCTCTGGTAACACTGACGACTTGAAAGAGACAATGAAGGCACCAGTGGCAACGTCTTCACCGTTGACCTTGCGCGTAATGCGCCGGACTTGTGTCACGCCACGGTTCTTCATGTCTTCCATCCACTCGTCGTCAGTGTTCAAAATAAGGTCGCGGTGAAAGATGACTCCGCGAACCAGGTTCAAGGACTTATGCCCCTCCACTTTGACGGGGATTTCGCCAAAGTGCTCGGACTTAAGCAACTGATCAGCTTGCAGTGCTGTACGAGTCTTTAGAAGCAAACTACCGTTGCGCATTTTCTTAAGATCCTCCAGTTCGCCATAGACGCCTTTGATGTGCCTACTAAACAGGATCGACTTCACCAGCTTAAAATCGTGCCCATCGGTTCTGGTAGCGACCAGAAACCTAGGGAAGCTGGATCCCATTCCTTCACGCTGCGCATGTTCCCAGGGAGTTGAACCTCTCAGGGAAGCAAAAGTTAAAGACTTAGGTGGGGGACCACCTTGAGAGAGCCGACTTCGTTTGGAAGCCATGCCCGGTAGCTTCCTCCCCGAATGCCACCCACTCCGATCAGGGGTCTCTGTAGCCGAACCAAGCAGCCAAGGCAATACCCACCTGGTCGTAGAAGGTACTGCCCGGGGTCCGATGTTGGACGATGCCTAAAACGGGATGACTGACGCAATGAGCACTAGGACTAACTTCCTCCAGTCACTCGCAATAGCATGTACCCCATAGCGTGTACAGAGCACAAAAAATAAGAGAAATAAAAACAATTAATAATAATTTATCTTTCTGGCATTCGGCTGTGCGGGGACCTGTGTTGTCAGGCAGATACTACTGCCAAGGTACATGGCGCTCCCACCACGCAATGGTCCTGGGTGGACAGTTGCGGGCTTTTGGGCATAATCGCACACGTAAGAGGCCTATCTCCGGGCAGCACGCACATCAAAATTTGGAATGGTCTACATCTGACCCTCGGAAAAATATTAAAAAATAAAGAGGGGACCATGGCCTCATGACCCTTTAAGTCGCCTTCTACAACAGGCAGGGATTACCTGTGAATGTACTCGACCCCTCCCATCCACAGGAGGTCCAACACATTATACCAAACCGCAATCCATGTCCACGCCTAGGTCGCCCCTTTTAGTCGACTCATACGACAGGCAGGGGGTACTGCGGGTGTATTCTACATGTTCGTCCCCCACCCGCAGGGGGTAGTGTGTTTGGTCCGCGAGAGGTATTTTATTTCCCTGAAGTCCGCCGGCCAGCCGGTTAAGACCTCCCTATCTGCCACCTGGGACGCGCCACGTGGGAGTATCACCTCTCCCCCTACTACGCCTACGTAGCAGGTTCGTGGTCCTTGTCCTCTAAAGTGATCCTAATAAATAAGCAAAGCCAGTAATCGAACGGTCCACCACTGAGACTCTCGTTCTCCGGTTGAGCCTACCCGAGAAATAGGGGGCAATATGTGCATACGCCTGTTATGTTATGTGACCCTCTCAGACTGATTCTGATGGTTCGATCAGCTGCCGCTTCGAACACTAGCGCTGTACCATGTCCGAGGAGCCATCTGGAGACGAATGAACGTACTATTTGCACTTCTTTTGGGGGAACGTCTAAATTCAAAGCTCATTGTTTTAGAAGCCTTTCTCGAGGACAGTCGAGAATTTCTTCTGATGACGCAGAGCATAGTTCTCTGCAAAACGTAAAGAATTTCACCTTATTTTCTTGACACGTCATAAGCCCAAAAGCCTATATCATGTCGAACAAATAAGGAATCTGCCACCTGGGTGACTGCCCTAAATGCAGAGGCAACTGACTGACTGATAGATGTTTCTGCACGTGAAATCTATGGCAACAATGCAACAAACTGAATCACAAAGTCGTTATTTTTTGCTATTTGCTTTACGTCACACTGACACAGATAGGTCTTATGGCGACGATGGGAGAGGAAATGCCTAGGAGTGGGTAGGAAGTGGCCATGGCCTTAATTAAGGTACAGCCCTAGCATTTGCCTGGTGTGAAAATGGGAAACCACGGAAAACCATCTTCAGGGCTGCCGACAGGGCAAGTTGGCCGTGCAGTGAGGGGTGCGCAGCTGAAATACAGCTCTAATGAAGTTCTCGCCATAGATACTGAAGAGTACAGATGACAGTATTACAGGCCTTCCAGTCACCTTTCTGGATCTTGAAATTCCAGACAGTGTGACATTTATTTTAGCTCATTTGTCTTCATCTCTTGTGGTCCTCAGTCAGACGTGCTACACCAAAGAGGGTCTACCTAGTTATATTCTCGATAATGTTCGACCATTGAGTGAGAATTTCGACCAATGGGTGAGAACTAGTCCATGATCTCTATTGCCGGGAACATTTCCAAGAACGATCAGTTTTTCTATGTTGTCATAACCACAATGCATAGTGTGTCCAAAGAGTTGTTTACATACTAATGATAAACTGATTCTGGGGTTGAGCTGGTTTATAATGGAATCATTGGTGCGAAATTCCATCCAAGGTATGTGCATTATTCTTTGCCAGCACCACAACTTCAAAATAATTTATTTTCTTCAGTTCTGTAGCATGAAGAATCCACGTCTCAGCTCCACAGATGAGAAACTAAAAATACCAGCCTGGACACTACTCTCATTTTCAGTGGTAACAAGATAAACCTTCACCTTTCCATAAACAGGACAAATTAGTCATAATTTTGGTCATAGCTGTACTTCTCTTACCAAGCGAGTTGGTCGCGCAGTTAGGGGCGTGAAGCCGTGAGCTTACATTCTGGAGCACTGAAGCCCTGAAGATGGCATATACTAAGGCCACGGCCGCTTCCTTCTTACACTTAGTCCTGCAACCGTACGTATGTACGATCCCCGAAGTTTTAGGTTAGGAAATTTCGTATATAGTTTGTAATGTTAAAATCATGTAATTTTGTTTATTTAGAATGTAAAAACGTAATATTATAAGAAGAATGTGTAGTTAGGGAATATTGCATATGTGCATCATTATATTTCGTATAAATTTCCGTTTGGGTACGTCTGTAAATATGGCCTAGCCGTAAGGATTGTGGAACCGGGAAAACTGCGACTATATCGGGAAGGACGGTTGAGGTCTGTTGAATGTGTTGCAACAAGTGGCTTGGAAACACGGGGTACGGCAGGTAGTATAGGCTGAAGAATTGGAGTGGATCAATGTGGATTTACGTGAGTGGACGTTCGATGTCACATCAGACACTCAATAGCCAATACGAGGGCTTTGTTTTAAGCAAGGTTGGGTTGACTGAGTGACGCATGAAGAAGTGCCTGTGAGAGCGTTGCTACCAGTAAACTTTCCAGGACGCTATAACCACGTGCAGCAAGCTATATAAGTAAGTACGCGTGTGCGGCAAGTCATTCTAATGCTGATTCCGATTCTAATTCTGATGCTGATTCTGTGTCTCTCATTTGGACCGGTGCGCGGGAGCTACATATTTTAGGCAGTTACCAATGCGATCTTCTATCATTCAGCTTGAACAACTCTACCTTTCTTCATAAAGTAATTCATCGTCGGCCGAGTATGCTGTTTCGGTGGGAGAAACGTGAGGCATGACACTAACCGGTGCAGCAATCGGTAAGGATCGAAGACGTCGATGAAGAAGTGTGTAAATAAGGTTAGGGATGCTCTTCGTAAAGAAGGTTGCATCCGTACGTAGAGAAAGTCGTCGTACTTTTCTCTACCAGAATACGATTTTTGATCTGCAAAAGTAGAGTGCAGTGCGACTCTTACCTGAAGGTATGATAAATGTAAATAGTGAAAATAATTTTATGGTGGTTTGAAGATATTTGTAATTTGCCTTTATATGCGGCAAACACGAGTTGGTCTCGTTAAGTGATTTTTAAATTGGTGTTTTTTTTTTAGTGGTTTGTAATTTGCCTTTATAAGCAGCAAACACGAGTTTGTCTTGTTAAGTGATTTTTTTTTTAAATTGGTGTTTTTTTTGTGGTTTGTAATTTGCCTTATAAACGGCAAACACGAGTTGGTCTCGTAAAGTGATGTTTCTTTCTTCATGTTGGTGGTTTGTAGACGTTTGTAATTTGCCTTCATAAACGGCAAACACGAGTTGGTCTCGTAAAGTGATGTTTCTTTCTTCATGTTGGTGGTTTGTAGACGTTTGTAATTTGCCTTCATAAACGGCAAACATGAGTTGGTCTCATAAAGTGATGTTTCTTTCTTCATGTTGGTGGTTTGTAGATGTTTGTAATTAGACCGTGTAAGAGGCAAACACGAGTTGGTCTCGTCAAATCATTTATTTTTGTATGTGGTTTTTAGTGGTCTGTAAAGTTGCCCTTTGTTAACGGCAAACAGGTGTTGGTCTCATTGAGGTAATTTATATATTTTATTTATTTTGGGAGTAAAGTCATGGAAGGAAACTTACAGTGAATCTTTTATCAGTAGAGTATGGATGAACTTGGCTTGCTACCCAAATCTAATTTCAGGGGTAAACAGGTTAGGTTATAAAGTAAGTCTGGAGCTTCGTCAGCCTGATGACCGTCGCCTTGGAAGAGGGAGTTACTCATTGCTCTACATAGTTATATATTCCTGTAATTGTTTTACAAGTGGCGCCCATTGTCTTGGTATTTATACTTATTTCACTCACCATTAATTCATTTCATATTTTCTATAACTGCAGTAGTTACAGTCCCTTCCTATCCCATCGTCGCCATAAGAACTGCCTGTCAGTGCAATGTAAAGCAACTTAAAAAGTAAAAAGTACTTCTCTTAATCTCAGGAGCACAACTACCTGAATCGGAAATGACTGAATCAAGGTACAGCATTTCTAAGATGTTCTCAAATTCCATGAAGATGTCTGTGATGGCTAATTTCTTGGCTCTTATTCATGCCAATTTGTAGTCCCATTTGAGCACTGACATTTCTAACATGAGAAGTTAACACTTGCCATTTTCTTCTCATTAGTAGCAATGAGTGCAGCACCATCTGCATAAAGTAGGTTGGATATTTTCTTATCACCAACAGGAAATTGCCATTCCATCCTGAAATACAGCTCTAATGAAGTTCTCGCCATAGATACTGAAGAGTACAGATGACGGTATTACACGCCTGCCAGTCACCTTCCTGGATCTTGAAATTCCCAGACAGTGTGACATTTATTTTAACCAATTGCTTATCAGCCAAACCACATGTGCAGAAACACCCATTTCCAGCAAAACTTGCCACATTTTCTCCCACTGGACATAGTCAAAGGCTGTTTGGTAATCTGAAAAGATGATGTTGAGAGGATGTTGAAATCTTCTGCTTTTTTCCAATCAACTGGCAATTGTTTAATATCTGTTCTCTTGTGCCTTTACCTTGGACAATCCAGATGTTCAGGAGGGATCTCTAAAGCAAGGAAAGCTTGAAGTCTAAGTATTGACGCAAGTGTAATAGACTAGTATACCTTGGAAACAATATTCTCTAACCCAGGAAATATCGAGTTCAGTTTATTATGACTTGTGAGGTGTGTTTTCATCTATTACTAATAGTATTATTTACATAGTTGTGTGTTGGTATAAATCATGATCGTATTATTTGTGAGGTTATGTCATGAAACATTTAGCCAAGGCTGGCCCCATGGCACTACAGCCCTTGAAGGGCCTTGGCCTACCAAGCGACCGCTGCTCAGCTCGAAAGCCTACAGATTAAGAGATGTCGTGTGGTCAGCACGACGAATCCTCTCGGCCATTATTCTTGGCTTTCTAGACAGGAGACGCTACCTCGCTGTCAGATAGCTCCTTAATTCTAATCACGTATGCTGAGTGGATCTTGAACCAGCCCTCAGATGCAGGCAAAAAACCCTGACCTGGCCGGGAATCAAACCCGGGCCCTCCGGGTAAGAGGCAGGCACGCTACCCCTACACCATGGGGCTGGCCATGAAACATTTGCTGAATGTATATTAATATGAGTTTATTTAATGTAAGAACACACGTAATTGATAGTATATAATTTATTATTACCTGTATATATGATGTATAAATCCACTGCAATGTTGTGCAACACACTGTAATAGTCCAGAAGAAAGCATCTTGACAGCGGAAATGTGTAGAAAAATCCTTTCATTGTGAATAAGCTATTGGAGACTCTCAAAATTATGAGAAAACATGTTGTACCATATTCTTCTAGAAGCCTGGCCAGGCAATGTATATAAAGAGGCAGTCTTGAGGGTTGAGAGTGGCTGCTTAACCAGAGCTGTTTTAACAAGACTTGTGCGCAAGCTGTGTTAGCCAAGTGTTTGAAGTCAAGTATGTAAACTTTGTTGGGTTAGTAGTTGGTTGACATGCAAGTGTTAGTTTTCTTATTCTTCATCGTAGTGTTTTGTTCATGTTGGCAGTTTGTTAGTTTGTGTGTGTAAATAATTTGTAAATAAAACAGTGTACACAAATGACACCATTTCGTGAAAGGATCCTTAATAACGGTCTTCCTCAAGGATCGGTACTAGCACCTCTGCTGTTTATTTTTTTTTGCTATGGGCTTTACGTCGCACCAACACAGATAGGTCTCGACGATGGGATAGGAAAGGCCTAGGAGTTGGAAGGAAGCGGCCGTGGCCTTAATTAAGGTACAGCCCCAGCATTTGCCTGGTGTGAAAATGGGAAACCACGGAAAACCATCTTCAGGGCTGCCGATAGTGGGATTCGAACCTACTATCTCCCGGATGCAAGCTCACAGCCGCGCGCCTCTACGTGCACGGCCAACTCGCCCGGTCTGCTGTTTAACTTATATATAACTTATCAGACTTACCGAAAACAGCCTCTAAAGCATTTGGTTATGCGGATGACTGGGCATTTGCAATGCAAGGCAAATCTATGGAGAACACCAAAGATACGCTGACAGCTGATCTCGCCACCTTAGATCAGTACTTTCGTAAGTGGAGACTTAGGCCAAGTTTGAGTAAAACTGAAGTCTCATGTTTCCATCTCAACAGCAAACTGGCCCACCGTGAACTTAATGTCAAATTCCTGAACGCTAGACTTCCCCACAATGAACACCCAAAATACCGCGGAGTAACCCTTGACAGAATACTGTCCTTTAAGGAACATCTGAAGATGACAAAAGCTGAACTCCAGTCACGGAACAATATCATACATAAACTGTGTGGCACCATCTGGGGTTCTTCTGCTTCGACCTTACAAACTTCAGCCCTTGCCCTTGTCTTCTCAACTGCAGAATATTGCTCTCCAGTCTGGCTGAACAGCTGTTACACAAAACTGGTTGATACTCAGCTAAATCATACTTTGCGCATTATATCGGGAACCATAAAATCTACCCCCACTTCTTGGCTACCAGTTCTGAGCCATATTCCTCCACCTCACCTACGGAGAAAGAATGCCTTGTTACATGAGTACCAGAAGCTGTCGAGGAATTCCAATCTGCCAATTCATGGAGATATACCCTACGCCTTGAACAACAGACTTCGGTCCAGAAATCCACCAATAAGGACTGCCAAAATCCTGGTTGACACATTCAGCCTGCAGCAGGATTGGTTTCAAGAATGGACTTCTATGGCTCCAGCTGAGTATCAGAACTTCCCCTGTATAACAAGTATTCCAAAAGGATTTGACCTACCTCGCAAAACCTGGACAACCCTCAATCGTATCAGGACAGGCCATGGAAAGTGCGCTGACTTCCTCTATAAATGGGGCAAACTTCCCTCCCCAGGATGTAGCTGCAGTGCTCCTAAGCAAAGAGTTCGTCATATAATGGAACAGTGCCCCCTAAGTGCTTATCAGGGTAGCCCAAAAGACTTTTTTGACCCAAATCCTTCTTGTATAGACTATTTGCAGAGCTTGATGGTGAAATTGTAACCTACATAGTGTACTGTATATTTAATTTGTGATTGTGTGTTTCTTATTTTTAATGTCATATGCTAAATAAATAATAACCATTTCGTGTGTGCATCTTTGTGGCTACAACAGTATACACAGCAGGATCTTACTTGCATGTGAAATGAGGACTTAAGTCCTGTAACTGTCACATTTGGCTGTGGAACCCTTCTTGTGCAAAGGGAAAAAAGGGCATGCAACCCAGTCAGCTGGCAAAATGCCATGAATCCAAATCTTCTTCCAGATGTCTGTGATGATCTACACATCTATGTTGGCCTGTCTCTTTCAGGAACTCAGCTGCTATGCTATCTGGGCCACGTGCCAACAGTAAAGTTATGTGCACTAGTAACTTCATAATCAATTACGTGTTCTAATTTTTTGAAATTAATATTTCCTTTACTGTTTTATAAATATCGTTGATTTCAAATACAATCAAACCTCCAGGAACGCATGGTACATCCTGTATTTTTTTAAGATGAATATTATTTGTCACATGCAACATTTACTGCAAGCTTGGTGTATCTACATTTAGCAGAGCGAGCCAGCATGAAGCGCAAACAGCTGCGAGTGATGTAGGTGCAGGAGCGAGATAGGCTACCCGCCTGCTCAGCCGCTTGGCACATGATATGGACTTGCGTTCCAGAATAAACGTCACGCCTTCCAGAAACTTTGATTTGGAAGTTTTCAAAAACTTCTGTGATAATGGTTGTATCAACTTGAGAGATATGTCATTTTATAGGGAACTAGCAAATGTACCCATGCTTCGCTACGATGATATATATTGTATACGGATATCTAAATTACAGTACATGCAGTGAATAAGATCTTTTCTTAATTCCATATCTCTGAGCGTTATCCAAGAAACAGCATAGGAAGGTCCACATACGTTGCTTCTAATTCAAAGAGCAAGTTGCGGAGTTGTGACGATAACGGCAGGCCCTCTTTCCCACTGCCATTCGCAATCGATTTGGGAATTTTCATTATAATGGCGGGCCCCATTGCCTGCTGCCCGGTCACAGTATATTTGGAGAGTTTTCATTTCAATGAGAATCTCCATTTCCTACTTCCAGACACATAACAATCGAGGAATTTTTATTATAATGGCAGGCACCTTCTCTAAAGCCAGTGAAAATTGAGTTGTGCTGTTATCAATATAATGACAAGCCCCCTTTTCCTAATGCCAGTCAGCTTATTGCCACTCACATCGAGTTTGTGAGAATCCAATATAATAGCAGGCCACTATGCCTATCAAGCACATTTTATATGGGTAAATTTGTTTATAATGGCGATCACCCTAGCCTACTACCAAACACAAGGTAAAGGAGTTTTGAAAAATATTACATGTCCCTAGCCTTCTGTCAGTTAAATTGAGAAGGAAAATATTCATTATAATGGTACACAGGATTTGGAGAAAGACACCATTCATACTGCCAGTTAAAGTCGATGTGGGGGGCACTGCTGAGAGTCATTATAGATTTGTAAAGTATTGATTACAAAGGCACGCACACACTTTCTAGATCGCTACAAATAGACTTCAATGAATAAATAGAGATCGACATACGAAAGTACGTGCATTTTTACATTAATTTCAAGATTAACTGCTTTAAAAGGTACATGACATTGACAAAAGGATTGTAGGCCTACGATAAAATGCCATGGTCTAAATGGCTGGTCCTATGATGTGTTCTCATAACTCATCTATTTATGGGCAAGATTAAATTAGAAATGTTGAATATGGTGAAATTTGGGTAAGGTTTTCTCACAATGAATTACTTTTCGGACACATTCGTGACTGCTACAAACATAGAATTTGGTACACACAAAGCTACTGCGTGGGCCAAGGTTCACGATCCTATCTTTCGGTTAAGTGAATCAAACTACCAATTATACGTGTAAAAAGTGCAAAAAATAAAAATAAAAATGTACAATCCAGTAATAGAGCCAAATTTAATGCATAAGGGATAGAGATACAACAAAAAGTCATAGGACCAAAGTTGTAGATCACTCCAAATTGAATGGAGAATGTGCCATCCGTTTTGTGATACGACTTACCGTTTAGGCACCAAATACCTCAAAAGGAAGGTCTGCACTGTCTTTAAAATTGCCTCCATATTTCGATATTTTCTGGGGGTAAAAAATAAACATTTTAAACATCTCATAATTTTTCCATCGGTTACAGGCTAAAAGCTATAATTTTGCTAAATTTCAAATTTCTAGCTCGTTTGGGAGATTATGCCGCCATCTAGATATGGGGAAGGGGACTAAAAATTAGGATTTTCAGGAAACTTTTAAGCCCATGAAACCTATAGGTTATCGTTTAGGATAAATATATCCGACTGCATTCTTATGCTGAGCCCCAAATTTGAGACTTCCAGCGAGGCCCCTCAGGGTATGTTGAACATTTTCTATTTTTCTAGGGATCCTGAAGTCATCAGCTCCTCTGATACCAAGTTTTAAGTTTCTAGGATGCCTGGAAGTGCCTTATTAATTCACGTCTATTTTAATTTTTATACTTTAACGTATATATACAGTACAGTATACTACGTATATAGATCGTTCCAAACCGACTACCATTTATTAATAAAGGTTATATTTAACCACCTTCCCTAGGGATTCTAGGGGCGTCTTGCCCTCACAGTATATTTTCCAGATAGTAGGTAATATTTGTACGCCTGCCACCCCAAAGTGGGCCAAACTTGTACTTTAATAATAACCTGGGTGACACTATTCATCTCAGCAACCCCGAAAAGTATGGATTCGACACTATTTTCGATTATTTTCATATATCACTAACACCTCGCCCCCCACCCCAAAGGGGGCTGAGGTTGGACTTAAAAAAATTCCAGAATATCACTATTCACCTCAGCGACTGCGAAATCTATGGATTCGTTACTATTTTGTATTATTTTTATATATCACTCTACCTCAGATCCCCCACTCCAAAGGAGGCTAAACTTGGACATCAAAAATTCCGGAGTGTCACTATTCACTTCAGCGAGCCCGAGAAGTATGGATTCGACACTCCTTTCGATGATTTTAATATCTCACACCCCTCCCCGCCCCTAATGGTTCCCGGGCTGTCTTACCCCCACATGGTTTATCTCCTGATACTAAAAATCTGGAGTGTACAATTCACCTCGGCGACCCCGAAAACTATGTATTCGACACTATTTTTGTTTAATTTTATATATAAATCCCCCCTCGCCCCCCACCCCAAAGGGGGCTGAACGTGGACTTTAAAAATATCCGGGGTGTCACAATTCATCTCAGTGACCCCGAAAAGTATGGATTCGACACTATTTTTGTTATTTTGTATATCTCAGATCCCTCGCTCCCTGCCCCTAAGGGCTCCTGGGCTGTGTCTTTAACCCCACGTGGTTTGTCGCATGATACTAAAAATCCGGATTGTACAATTCAGCTCGGCGACCCCAAATCTATGTATTCAACACTATTTTTGTTTAATATATCAATCCCCCCTGAGGGGCCTCGCTGGAAGTCTCAAATTTGGGGCTCAGCATAATGCAGTTGGATATATTTATCCTAAACGATAACCTATAGGTTTCATGGGCTTAAAAGTTTCCTGAAAATCCTAATTTTTAGTCCCCTTCCCCATATCTAGATGGCGGCATAATCTCCCTGTCACTATTCATCTCGGCAACCTCGAAAACTGTGGATTCGGCACTTTTTTCGATTATTCTTATACCTTGAACCCCCCGACGCCCCACCCCTAAGAGAGCTACGGATGGCTTACCCCCACAGTGCATGTCTCCAGATAGTAAGTCATAAGTGTACCAAGTTTGGTTGAAATTGCTCCAGTGGTTTAGGAGGAGATGTTTCATTTACACACATACATATATACATACATTTTTATATACAGTAAGATTATATGAACATCTATCATAGCAAGTTTCAAGCAAATCCATCTAGGGATTTTCGTGTTATTCCACTTCTTAAGAAACACAACATCTGATGACGTATGAGCTCCAATCGTATATAAGACGAGCCACCTAAGCAGTAGATACCAGTCACTGCTGGGAGTTCTGATGTGTCAGACTCACCATGCTACGTCGTAATTCTGTTCGTCGCAACATAGTACTGTTCAAAATCTATCTTAAATTCTGCGAGTGAAATGAACTTAGGTTCTACAAGTAAATCGGACTTGGAATTTTTGTGCAAGTAGGGGACTTTGATATTTGGCAAATCTTTAAAATATTTCAATGGATTGTGGAACTTAGATATCCCACCATCAAGTGTTATAAATATGCTAAGGGGCTTTGATATTATTCAACGGATTGTGGAACTTAGATTTCTCACCATCAGGTGTTGTAAATGTGCTAATTATTTTAAAGTGACACACTGCAACATTATGTCATTGACTGTGGTGTGCTAGTGGCATGTCACTTTCTTGAGGCTGAGAAGATGACAGAAGAAGAAACGGTTGGAACAGAGACCAGAGCTCGAAGAGCAGACTGGAACTGGACCAACAGAATAATAAAACACAACCATGTAAAATGGGCAATCGACACGTTTCACCCTATAAAGGCTCCGGGGCCAGATGAGATACTTCCGATACTCCTACAGGAAGGACGGGAGATACTTGTCAATGCCCTGACAGACCTTTTCAGAGCTAGTGTAGCTTTAGGGTACATGCCGAAATCATGGTCTGAAGCTAAAGCAGTATTCATACCTAAACCTGGAAGGGCAAACTATGCCCAAGCCGAAGCATACAGACCATTATCTTTAACCTCCTTCATGCTGAAAGCAATGGAGACAATTCTGGATAAATATATCAGAAGAATGGTGCAACTTAACTCAACATTACATGAAAATCAATTTGCACGCAGACCTGGCAGATCCACTGAAGTAGCACTCCACTAGTTGGTCTGCGAACGAGAGGAAAGTCTAGAATATAAGGAAATTGCACTGGCAGCATTTCTAGATATAGAAGGAGCCTTCAGCAATACAAACTATAACTCTATGATCAAAGCATTGGAAAAGAGCAAGGTGAGTAAAACCGTTGTCAAATGGATTAAATACATGTTAGACAGAAGGAAGATAAAAAGCAACCCTGTTTGAAGAAATGCTGACGGTTAGGGCCACCCAAGGCTGTGCTCAGGGAGGAGTTCTTTCCCCTCTGCTGTGGAACCTCGTGGTGAACAAAATCATAGCTATGCTCAACGAACAGGGTTTCTATACACAAGGATACGCAGATGACCTAGTGATTGTGATACGAGGTAAGGTGATGAGTGTTATCCAGAACCTCAAGCAAAGATCACTCAACCTTGTGGAGAATTGGCGTCGGGAAGAAAAACTATCAGTCAACCCAAACAAGATAACTCTTGTCCCTTTTACAAGAAGGAGAAAACTTAAGGAAAAGAGATCACTGAAGCTCTTTGCGCAAGATATATATGTGGAAGAACAGGCACTGCACCCAGGTGTAGTGTTAGATAAAAATCTAACCTGGAATCCACATATAGAAAGGAACATAACCAGGACCAAGAACTTGCCTTATGCATGTAAAAGAGCCATTGGGAAGAAATGAGGCCTAAGAACATCAATGGTAAAGTGGATATACACAATAATCATTAGACCGTTGATGGCCTATGCTGCAATCATCTGGTGGCAGAAAGTAAGTCAGGGAAAAGTCTGCAGTAGATTGAATAGCCTACAGAGAGTGGCATGCATAGCCATAACTGGGGCTACGGAACTACGCCGACAGAAGCCTTGAATACTTTATTAAACCTCCCATCACTATGCAATTTCATAAATGGACAAGCTATAATGAGTTCATATAGATTGGCACAATCAGAGTGCTGGAATGCACAAAGACCCAATCTAGAACACTATAAAATTAACTGAGTAATAACAGAGGAAGTTCTACACATGCCTTCTGATCATATGATACCAAAGTACAACTCTGAAAAACCGTTTGAGACCAAGATAATAATTTAAAAAAAAGAACACTGCGATATCAACAAATGGAATAATGAAAAAGAAGATATACAGTAGTGTGGTGGACTGATGGTTCAAAGACTGTGAATGGCAAAGGAGGAGGGATCAACAGGGGAAGACCTGAGAGATCAATCCAGATGAGCCTGGGCAGACACACTACAGTCTTTCAAGCTTAAATAATAGCTATCACAACATGTCTTGAAGAAAATATAAAAATTAACTATAGGAATAAGAACATTTTCATTTTTACGGACAGCCAAGCGGCCATTAAGGCACTAGAGGCAGTCCAGATAATATCCAGAATTGTCACTTCTCTTGAAGCTCTCAAAGTACAACACTGTGAAAATAATATGGGTACAAGGGCATGCAGGAAATGAAAAGGCAGATAAACTGGCCAGGTCAGTGGCAGAAACACATTTTGTAGGCCCAGAACCTGTATGCGGAATTTCCTAATGACAAGCCCAATACTACATAGGAAAATGGGTACAAAAGAAACAAATGGAAAACTGGAAAAATACTCCAGGATGCAGGCTTGCAAAGGAAATGATAAAAGGACCAAACAAGAAGCATACTAAAGAACTGTTGAAACTCAGCAAAGAAAACTGGTGACAGGACACTGCCGTCTGAAAAAACCCCTACACGGAATTGAAGTAACATCGAGCTCGATAGCGGCAGAATCTTACGTGTGTTCAGGAGATAGTGGGTTCGAACCCTACTGCTGGCAGCCCTGAAGATGGTTTTCTGTGGTATCCCATTTTCACACCAGGCAAATGCTGGGGCTGTACCTTAATTAAGGCCACGGCTGCTTCCTTCCCACTCCTAGTCCTTTCCTGTCCCATCGTCACCATAAGACCTATCTGTGTTGGTGCGACGTAAAACAACTTGTAAAAAATTGGAGTAATAAGAGACAACATATGTAGGAAATGCAGAGGAATCAGCTGAACACATACTTTTTGAATGTGATGTGCTGGGTAGAATCAGACTCTCCACTCTAGGACTACCACATGAAGAGAGAGAAAATCCAAGAAGACCCAATAAGAACAACCTGCAGCTTTGTGAAGGGAGCAGGTATATCTACGTGGGAATGAAGGAAAAATATGGTAGCAAAAGATCTTAGAGGTTGACGCTTATTAGGAACTAATATTTAGAGGCCCCATGAAGAAAAGAAGAAGAAGATTGTGGAATGAGTCTCCAGTAATTATCTGAATGTTAAAAGAGTGATTTTATAACTTTAATACCGGTTAAACAAAGAGGAAACCATACAATTAAAGTTGAAATTTGATTTAATAAAAAACATATTAATTACATACATTTCCTTTTTGAGAAATGTGAAAAATCATGAGTATAACAATAATGGACTGTACAAGAGTCTCAATCTGAGAATTATTTATTAACCGAGATGACATGTAGCAAGTAGTGTGGATCTGCTGTGCAGTGATACTTGCACACTTTGAGAATAGCAGTACATGCCAAAAACAAATTCTGACCAAGAATAAAACTTGCATAAAAGTCCTAGTAACTTGTATGTTTAAATTTCGGTAGGTATTGTCCCGTACAAGAATAGTACATAAATACAAATCAACTTACCTGAAGCAAGGTGGAAGTATGGTGCCATTGCTCTCCCTGCAAACCTTTCCAAGTTCCCAGTAGAGATAGACAGACTATTCCATTGGCATAGAGGTTGGGATTGAAGCGGACACGACCCAAACCTGTGGTGCATAAGTGCACTAGAGGTGGTGTAGTTGGGTATTTTGATGGAAAAAAAATGTCGAACTGGAAGCAGCCACCTGAGTATGGGGTTCCCTCGGGCCTAATAATGTACAGAGAAATGAAATATTATCGTATTACCAAAAGCACAATAAAGTCTTACATTAATACAAATCATCATCATCAATGTCCCACTCCAGTCACCTGGGTGTGGTTAACAAGCCTCCTACACTCCTTTCTGTCCTACATTTCCTGCTCCATTACTTCCGCCACATCCAATCCAGCCTCTCCAATGTCCTTCGAAAACTGATCCATCCACCTTGTTCTCGGTCTTCCAACTAGTCTCTTTCCCTTAACTTCTCTTTCTAATTCCCTTCTTGCTACCCGCTCCTTTCCCATTATTTTTACATGTCCAAACCATCTCAGCCTTGCTTTCTGTATGTTCTGTACTAACGGTTCTATATTTAGCTCTTCTCTGATTTCAATATTTTGGATTCTATCTCTTCTTCTCTTTTTAACTGATGTTCTTAAAAATTTCATTTCTACTGCTTGGATCTTACAGTACTATCTTGTCTCTTGTTAGTTACCAGTTTTTCTAGTCTGTATGTTGCAACTGGTATGAAATACTGTTTATATAATATTAATTTCGTTCTCTTGGGTACTTTGTCATCCCATAAAAGCTCTCTGACTTGATGGTAAAATGTTGTATCTTTACTTAGTCTGTTATTAATTCCAGAGTTGATTTCATTACTTCAATTAATAATGCTACCCAGATATGTAAACTGTTCTACATTCTCTAACTGTTCTCCATCTATGTTCACTTGGCTTCTCTTTTTCTCTAGTATGGTATTTATAGTATTTATTCATTCTTATGTTCAATACAATCATCTTATAAGATGAATGTTAATTAACTAGACATGTTTTGACTTGCTCCGAGTCATCTTCAGTAAGAACACTAAATTTTAAATAATATTGAGATTGAAATTGTGGAATATATATTTAAAAAGTTTGCTTACTGTTTATGATGAAGTAAAACAGAAGGTCCAGTTGGGCATGTTATCTTGTGAGTTAAGGTTCACTATGTTGTGTGTGAGGCATAGCCTCTTGTCAGTAAATAAAAGTTCAATTATTTTCTGTCCAATCGTCCCTGGAGTGGATCAGAGGCTATAACTACAGATAATGTATTAAATCCGTATTATGTGTTATATGTGAACACATATTCTTACAACATTTCTTCTCTAGAGTGGAACCATCAATAATTGTAATATGTAATGGAAAATAAAAACTAATGAAAAAATATACGTAAAACATAAGAAAACAAGGTTTCCCAGCTAACTTCGCATGACTTACATTTTGTTGCCCACTTGGCCGTCCTGTGTCTGTTGATTTTGGAGCCTCGCTCTCGACTGCCTTGTTCGTACCAGTGAGGTATGGATAGTGGTATTGGAAGGGAGTGGTGTTGAGGGGTGGGGCGTGACTTGCGAGAGCGTGGGGTAAGTTCCGGACCTTATGTGCTGTGGGCAGGACTTATTCC
The DNA here is from genome assembly GCF_040414725.1 of Anabrus simplex. Taxonomy (NCBI): domain Eukaryota; kingdom Metazoa; phylum Arthropoda; class Insecta; order Orthoptera; family Tettigoniidae; genus Anabrus; species Anabrus simplex. The sequence continues at coordinate 92,610,046 of NC_090268.1, read as the reverse complement.
TATTGTGATCTTGTTCCGAAACAATTGGAATAAAAGTTTCCCACATAAGTTGTCTATTTTCATTTCTCATTTAAATTACCTGCCAGGTTCTTATATTGGTAAATATTAATGTGTATGTTCTCTAAACTCTTAACAATGGACCTTTTTGTTTTTGTTGTAGAATTTTCAAGTCTACATTTATTGTAGTATAGCAATGGTTGTAATCCTTGTGGTGATTACTAATGGCCGGGAAACGATTATACCTCATGGTGTTTCGGTGCTCTGTGTATCTTGTTAAGATGTTCCTACCTGTTTGTCATATATATATGGATACAGAAGCATAGCAGAAGTGCGGGGTCAGTCCTATAAACTGTTGATGTTCAGGAACAAAAATCCCATTTATATTTGATAGACCTTCGTATATTAGGATCTAAGTTGTTAGGTTGCTTAAGCACTTCCTCTCTGTTGTTAATGGTCGTGTCTACTATAGCTCGGACGTCTTCCACATAACACGTCCAAATGCTTTATAGCCTTAATTTTACGAATAATACTCGTGTATTCCAGATGATTCATCTATATGTCAGACTAAATACTCTATGCCGGTGCCCTATCGAAAGGGCAGTTTGTTGATATATTATTAAAAATAATTGTTACTTCATGTAAATTTCAATATCTGAAGGAATTCATATATCTCGCCAATGTTTAATTTGGTGAATTTGATTAAATTACTTTTTATCAGTTTAGTAGTTATGCTGATAGGGATATTGGCGTACATGTTAGTAACTTCAAATGAATGGATAGTATGATGTTTGGGTACATTAAGGTTTCTAATTTTTCTTGCACAGTTCTATAGAATTCTTTACAGATATGTCTGCATGAAGTGGTAATGTGTCTTTAGAAATTTTTGAATGAATTGCGATAATGTATAAGTTAGGCTTCCTCTGAAATTAATAATGGGCCTTATGGGGATGTTGGCTTTGTGATTTTTAAAATTTTACATTTTTGCCTTACGTAGCACCAGCACAGATAGGTCTTATAGCAACGATGGGATAGGAAAGGTCTAGGTGTTGGAAGTAGCCGTAGCCTTAACTTAGGTATAGCCCCAGCATTTGCCTGGTGTGAAAATGGGAAAACATGGAAAACCAACTTCAGGGCTGCTGACAGTGGGGTTCAAACCCACTATCTCCCGAATGCAAGCTTACAGTTGCGCGACCCAAACCACATGGCCACTTGCTCGGTTTTGTGAATTTTAGAAATGAGCTTCATTTCCCATATCAAATTTTATTTACATTAAATCAATAAAAGTAAACTTTCTCCTGTTTGATACTATATATTTGCTTTAAGCAAAGTCATTATCTGTAGAACATGTTTCATTCTTTTAGAGCATCTCCAGCTACATAACATTGCTTAGGTGAAATTACATAGAATTAAGTTGAACCTACTTTATACATAACTCTCTTCTGCGCAATTCGTATTTGTACGTAATCTCCTTTAGGTCCCGGCAAAATGTAATTTAAAAGCGTGTTAATTAAACCTTATACATACGTAATATGTTTATACGTAAACTGCTGTTATACATATTAAGTGTCAGTGAAATATAACTGAGTTGTGCAAAATTGTAATGAGCACATGCTTTTTTAAAAGAAACTACTGTTTTTACATATTTTCCTCTTTGTCAGTGTAGGCGGAAGTAGAGCGGTCAGGTTTCAGTGCTGAAACAGAACACAAAGAGTTTCACAGAGTGACATTGTTGACCCTTTCTTACTGGCGGCGTAACAAAGGCCAACTGAGCGAGTCCCTTTCGCTCGCTCGCTCTCTCTCTCTCCTCCGCTACCTTCATTGGTTTTGACCTTCACAATGCCGCCAAAGATTAAGATACATTACAAGCAAAGTGCGCGGTTTTGGTGCAGAAACGAAAGAAAATACAGTAAATTTGTTTGAATATCAGAATTTCTTTCGTGGGAACAACGGAGAAGTAAAATGTCAACGGTGCCTGTATCTGGTGTTTACTGTTGAACAGTAATTTTGTCATTCAGTTGCTATTGATTAGCCATAGAGAACAGTAAAAAGGAAAAGTTATCACCTAGGTGAAAAAGTAAAATTTATACGAGAAGTGGACGCTAATCCACACAAAACAAAATCTGAAATTGTTTCAGACTTAGGGATTGCTTATACCATGCTATATAAAGTCATTAGTAAAAGAAATATTTTGGATAAGTTCTTAAAACTGGGTTGAAAATCATCAAAGCGCAGCCGTCAGCAAGAAGGAAGGTATGTAGATTTGGAGAAAGCACTTTTCACATGGTTCCAGCAAAAGCGGGCTGCAGCTCTACCAATTAGTGGAGACATGCTGAAGGCAAAAGCAATAGATTTAGCTAAAATGATGAGCATCACTGCTGATTTCAAGGTTTCATCAGGATGGTTACAAGGATTTAAAGATCGTTATGGAATCACAGGGAGAACAATTTGCGGTGACTCAAAAGCTGTGGATGACGTCACAGTGCAACACTGGAAAGAAGAGATTCTGAGGTTCTGCCGGGTATCGTAAGAGATGATCAGCCTCCAAACATCTACAATTGTGATGGGATTGGCCTATTCTACAATCTCCTTCCTAATGAAACATTAGCTGAAAAAGGTGATTCATGCCATGGAGGGAAGAAAAGTAAAATTTGTGTAACAGTACTTCTCGCCACCAATGTAGATGGATCTGACAAACTTTCTCCACTTGTGATAGGAAAATCGAAGAATCCGAGTTGTTCTAAGGGTGCGAAAACAAAACCTACGGAATATGAATCCAACAAAAATGCTTGGATGACTATGCTTCTGGAACAGTTGAAAAAGAAATAGAAGATCCATCTCAAATCGTTCTGGAGAATGTCCGAGTGGAATTTTTCCCTCCTAACCGTACCAGTGTTCTACAACCGCTTGATTTGGGTATCATTGCAAATTTCGAAGCGCATTATAGAAAAATGCTGGTTCAACATTTAATAACACTAAGTGATACAGGAAATGAACCTCTCTCCATTAATTTGCTACAAGCCATGAACTTTATTTCAGCTGCCTGGAAGCAGGTGTCATCCTCCACAATTAGCAACTGTTTCCGCAAAGCTGGTGTCTAACTAAAAGAGCCTGCCTCTAATGATGGTTATGGGGACGAAATTTTGTCTGGCAATAAGCTAACACTACCAGAGGGTGTAGAATTCGATACTTTTCAATGATAATCTGGCTGTATGTGGAGAACTACAAGATGAAGAGATTATTGCTTATGTATGTTAACAATGCGGTGGTGATGGACCAGCTACAATTGATAGTGACAGCATACCTGCCAACCCTTCCGATTTACCCGGAAACTTTCCGTTTTTTAACTCGTCTTCCGATTTTCCGATTTATTTTTAATTCTTCCTATTTTTTACCAATATAACCTCCAGTACCGTCAATACTCGTACCCTAGGATAAAGGATAAATTCGTATGTGCTTGTGTAATTTACCCAACTTCATTTTCAAGCGTTTTTATTTGATGCTTTATTTCGCGAGTGTATCGTCCGTCGCCTTCGTGTTCGTGTTTCCTGCTCGCTACAGCAGCATGTGTGCTTTACGGCTGGGGATTCGGGACGGCAATCGTCCTACAAGCAAGAGATGCTAGCGAGCGCTATCGACTCAGTTTATCGGGACGAAAGAATGAGTTTCATATTGTGTGGTTCGCGCACTATTAACATCGTTTCTGTGCGTAATTTCGTTGGAATTGTATGCCGCGTGTTTTTTCTAGCAGTTCCGTGCTTTTTTGCCGTGTCAAAGTTGTATGTTAATAATGTATGAGACATAGCGATCTGTTTTGTATGTGGTAATTTAGTGTATTTCAGTGCATTTTTTTATTCTTACTTCATTATTTTAATGAGTTGAATGTATTTCAGGGAGTTGTGTCGGTGACAGTTTATGGTATTTTCTCTTCACGTTATCGCCAAAAAACATACCGTAACAAACGTTACCTCCAAAACTTCAGGGATACCTATCAAATTAAATGTCCGTTATTTTACAGTCTAATAAAGGAAACTATTATGCAAATCGCCTCGGGAGATAAATTTCATTTCAAGTTTTCGAAATTTCGAGATATAGAGAATACCTTACCGTTTTTGAGCATGTATAGCACATAATTGAATCATGTATGTACGGGCTTTTACTGAATGTATTATGTTTAACGGTACTTAAAAATATACAAAGCAACTCTATTTTACGGCATCACTTTAATTATAACACTTATTATAGTAACTTTTTAGAAGACAGGACACAGTACATAAAGTAGGTACCGTAGTGAAACAAGAAACATAGTTCCGTTAACACATTTGGAAAAAAATCCGTTTGTCTCATCTGTTTGTTGCGGTTAACCTTTCCTCCCTTTATGTTGAAACTTCTTGTTAATACACGCAGCCGAGTTTCGTAAATGGAGCTTGTCATCCGCGACTTCTGGGCTTGCTTTCGTACGTGACCGGTAATTAATTGACATGATGTAGACGTTGATTCCCATAGGGAACCTAAAATATTTGTCCTGAATGAGTAAATTTATAATACCAATGTAATGGTCCGTTATTGGACATTATAAATTTTCCAGCTAGCACACGAGGGCGAAACGCAGGCAACCAAGAATGAGTTAGCTGGAAAATTTATAATGTCCAATAACGGACCATTACATTGGTATTATAAATTTACTCATTCAGGACAAATATTTTAGGTTCCCTATGGGAATCAACGTCTACATCATTTGATGGCCAGGCAGGCATCTATTTTTGAAAGTGAGACATGGCTCTCTCAGTGCATTGGCACTGCTGGTGGCTTCAAATAGCCTATGCAGTGGCCTCCATGGTATGCACTAGCCTTGCGTCTTGGGTGGTGTGCTAAGTCCCAACTGACGAGCCTAACTTAGCACACGAGGGCGAAACGCAGGCAACCAAGAATGAGTTAGCTGGAAAATTTATAATGTCCAATAACGGACCATCACATTGGTATTAATTAATTGACACCCGAGACATGGCGAGGATTTGCCGATCACTAGAAGTTCGCGTTTTTGATTGCCGTCATATTAGCTTCCGGCTTCACTGGAACCCTTTCTTTACTTGTTAACTGTTCCTCACAAACCGCGAATGCCGTATTGTACAGTTAATGTTGCACACAATTCGAGTTACAGAGTAATTTTTGCTTCAAGGGAGGAAATGTTTGCTTCGAGAAATCGAGAAATTCGTATAACCGAATTTCGAGAATAGAGAAATAAATACACGTCAAGAATAGGACAAACGGCCGGAAAATCTTAGTTTGAGATAATGAAAATTCTAGTTATGGAGGTTAGAGATATCGAGGTTCGACTGTATTATTATTCGTGAGAGTGATTAGGTATATTTTCTTGTAACCATTTAAATGTGTTTTTAGTTTAAGATTTTAAATTTAATGGTCAATTCACATTGTAACTGTAGATATGTATGCTTTCTATTCTGTCCTTTTTTCACTTAGACCGTGATGCAATATGGGTGATGAAATCCAAGAATAAAAAATCTTCCTATTTTTGATTTCTAAAAGTTGGCAGCTATGTGACAGTGATGGAGATGGAGATTATGACTTGAATCTTGAAACATCTGAACTGAGTGAAGTGTTAAGTGCAATCGATGTGTGTAGGCGTTACATCAGTGCGAAAAGTTGTAGTGAAAATGCTTTGGATTCATTACTAAGTTTGCAAAAGGAGGTTTATACTCTTAATGCAAGAAAAGTGAAACAAGTCAACCTATCTGATTTCTTTAAGGCTGGACCAAGTTCAAAATAATATATTCTGTCTTAATGTATTTATTATTTGCAAGGATTTACACATGTAGGTCTATTCCATTGGTTTTTTCAGTAAATATGTGATGTATTGTGTAAGTCCGATTTCTAAGTAATTCTGAGTTGTTGTTGTTTGAGTCATCAGTCCATAGACTGGTTTGATGCAGATCTCCATGCCACCCTATCCTGTGCTAACCTTTTCATTTCTACGTAACTATTGCATCCTACATCTGCTCTAATCTGTTTATCATATTCATACCTTGGTCTACCCCTACCGTTCTTGCCACCTACACTTCCTTCAAAAACCAACTGAACAAGTCCTGGGTGTCTTAAGATGTGTCCTATCATTCTATCTCTTCTTCTCGTCAAATTTAGCCAAATCGATCTCCTCTCACCAATTCGATTCAGTATCTCTTCATTCGTGATTCGATCTATCCATCTCACCTTCAGCATTCTTCTATAACACCACATTTCAAAAGCTTCTATTCTCTTTCTTTCTGAGCTAGTTATCGTCCATGTTTCACTTCCATACAATGCCACGCTCCACACAAAAGTCTTCAAAAACATCTTTCTAATTCCGATATCAATGTTTGAAGTGAGCAAATTTCTTTTCTTAAGAAAGCTCTTCCTTGCTTGTGCTAGTCTGCATTTTATGTCCTCCTTACTTCTGCCATCGTTGGTTATTTTACTACCCAAGTAACAATATTCATCTACTTCCTTTAAGACTTCGTTTCCTAATCTAAGATTTCCTATATCACCTGCCTTCGTTCGACTGCACTCCATTACTTTTGTTTTGGACTTATTTATTTTCATCTTGTACTCCTTACTTAAGACTTCATCCATACCATTCAGCAACTTCTCGAGATCTTCTGCAGTCTCAGATAAAATAACAATATCATCGGCAAATCTCAAGGTTTTGATTTCCTCTCCTTGGACTGTGATTCCCTTTCCAAATTTCTCTTTGATTTCCTTTACTGCCTGTTCTATGTAAACATTGAAAAGGAGAGGGGACAAACTGCAGCCTTGCCTCACTCCTTTCTGGATTGCTGCTTCTTTTTCAAAGCCCTCGATTCTTATCACTGCAGACTGATTTTTATACAGGTTGTAGATAATTCTTCGTTCTCGGTATCTGATCCCTATCATCTTCAGAATCATAAATAGCCTGGTCCAATCAACATTATCGAATGCCTTTTCTAGATCTACGAATGCCATGTACGTGGGCTTGTCCTTCTTGATTCGATCCTCTAAGATCAGACGTAAAGTCAGGATTGCTTCACGTGTTCCTACATTTCTTCTGAAGCCAAATTGATCTTCACCCAACTCAGCTTCAACTTGTTTTTCCATTCTTCTGTAAATAATACGTGTTAAAATTTTGCAGGCATGAGATACTAAACTAATAGTGCGGTAGTTTTCACACCTGTCAGCACCGGCTTTCTTGGGAATAGGTATAACAACATTCTGCCGAAAATCAGATGGGACTTCTCCTGTCTCATACATCTTGCACACTAAATGAAATAACCTTACCATGCTGGTTTCTCCTAAGGCAGTCAGTAATTCAGAGGGAATATCATCAATTCCAGGTGCCTTGTTCCTATTTAGGTCACTCACAGCTCTGTCAAACTCTGACCTCAAAATTGGGTCTCCCATTTCATCAGCATCAACAGCCTCTTCATGTTCCAGAACGAAATTATCTACATCGTTACCTTGATACAACTGTTGGATATGCTCCTGCCATCTTTCTGCTTTGTCTTCTTTCCCTAGAAGTGGCTTTCCATCTGAGCTCTTAATATTCATGCACCTAGATTTCCTTTCTCCAAAGGTTTCCTTGATTTTCCTGTATGCAGCATCTACCTTTCCCAGGACCATACAGCCTTCGACATCCTTGCACTTCTCCTTCAGCCATTCTTCCTTAGCTACCTTGCACTTTCTATCCACTTGATTCTTTAATCGCCTGTATTCTTTTCTGCCCTCTTCATTTCTAGCATTCTTGTATTTTCGTCGTTCATCAATCAGGTCTAGTATCTCCTGAGTTATCCACTGATTCTTAGTTGATCTTTTCTTCCTTCCTAACATTTCTTCAGCAGCCCTACTGACTTCATTTTTCATGACTCTCCACTCTTCCTCTACTGTGTTTCTTTCGGCCTTTTCATTTAGTCCTTGTGCAACATGTTCCTTGAAACGATCCATCACACTCTTTTCTTTCAACTTGTCTAGATCCCATCTTTTTGCATTCTTTCCTTTCTTCAATTTCTTCAACTTCAGATGGCATTTCATGACCAACAAGTTGTGGTCAGAGTCCACGTCTGCTCCTGGGAAAGTTTTGCAATCCAACACCTGGTTTCTGAATCTCTGCCTAATCATAATGAAGTCTATTTGATACCTTCCAGTGTCTCCAGGTCTCGTCCACGTATACAGCCGTCGTTTGTGGTGTTTGAACCAAGTATTGGCGAGGACTAAATTATAGTCAGTGCAGAATTCAACCAGCCGACTTCCTCTTTCGTTCCTTTGTCCCAATCCAAATTCTCCTACTGTGCTACCTTCTCTTCCTTGGCCTACCACTGCGTTCCAGTCTCCCATCACAATTAGATTCTCGTCACCTTTGACATATTGTATTAAAGCTTCTATCTCCTCATATATTCTTTCAATTTCTTCATCATCCGCTGAACTAGTAGGCATATAGACCTGCACTATTGTGGTGGGCATTGGTTTGGTGTCTATCTTGGCGACAATAATTCTTTCACTATGCTGGTCGTAGTAGCTTATCCGCTGCCCTATTTTCTTATTCATTATTAAACCAACTCCTGCATTGCCCCTGTTTGATTTCGTGTTGATAATTCGGTAGTCGCCTGACCAAAAATCCTGTTCTTCCTGCCAACGTACTTCACTTATACCAACTACATCTAACTTTAGCCTATCCATCTCCCTTTTCAGATTCTCTAACCTACCACAACGATTCAAACTCCTAACATTCCACGCTCCGACTCGCAGAATGTCAGTATCCATCTTCCTGATGATCGCCCCCTCTCGTGTAGTCCCCACCCGGAGATCCGAATGGGGGACTAGTTTACCTCCGGAATATTTTACCCGGGAGGAAGCCATCATCAGTACATCTTTCATACAGAGAGAGCTGCATGTCCTCGGGAGGTGGTTACGGCTGTAGTTTCCCGTTGCTTTCAGCCGTGTAGCAGTATCAACACAGCTAAGCCATGTTGAGTATTATTACAAGGCCGTATCAGTCAATCATCTAGACTGCCGCCCTTGCAACAACCGAAAGGCTGCTACCCCCCTTTCGATGAACCATTCGTTAGTCTGGTCTCTCAACAGATACCCATCCGATATGGTTGCACCTGCGGCTCGGCTATCTGCATCATTGGGACACGCAAGCCTCCCCACCGCGGCAAGGTCACATGGTTCGCAGAGGAGGAATTCTGAGTTACAAGTAGTTTTTTCTCTTCCCCTTGATATACGTATAAGTCAGGTTCAACTGTATCTTCTTCTCAAAAAAAAAAAAAATCTTAAAATAGTACCTTTGTTATAATCCTAGTATGGTTTCAACTTTTACTTTTAATAAAGACATATACAGCATCACTAACATCTTTAGAAAACATAATGTCAACATCTCCTTCCGCACCAACAACAGAAATACGGAGGTCTTGCATAATTCCACTTCAATAAACAAAACCAACCCTTTTTAAAATCAGGAGTCTACAGGTTTCGTTGTAATGACTGTAATTGTTCATATATAGGTCAAACTGGACGGAGCATCAAAATCAGATATGCGGAGCATGTTAACGCAATTAAGTACAACAGGTTTTTTGCAGTGGGCCAACACATACAAGATTTAAAACACAAATTTATTAGTATAGATCAAGACACAGAGATACTAGAAACGTTAAGTAAAGGCCCTTTACTCGGCACCACTGAAAATTGCAATATACATCTGGACCAATATTTCAATTCCAACCGAAATCTGAATGACATTTCTGAAAAACCTGAAATTCATTTTGACATTCTCATTACAGTTTTTACAAACTTCCAAATAATAGCTCGGTCAGTGTGTCGCACGCAACACCTTTTCACGGTATGCTTCCCAACTACAACGCCCCTACCCCCTCCCGACTCCACTCACACTTTCGCCCCTCATTCCCCTCCCTCAGATCCATCTCCCCCACCCCCCTACCTAACCTTAAACCTTGCCCTTGATCCATGCATGTCCCAGCACTCAGTTCCTCTTCACATTTCGTGCTTTACAGCAAGCCGAACAAGGCGAGTCTCTTACTAAATGACAACTTTCTTGTCTTACTTTCCTCCTTTAAATCTTCTCATTTTTTAATGGGTTCCTTATCTATTTTCATGCTTCAAGTCCCGCATTGGACTGGGAAACTCTGGTCACACAATATCTTAAATGACCTTGCTTGTAACATGCTCCGCCTGGTCAATTACAATACATTATAGATCTAGAAGATTCGATTCAACATGTTGTTACTCACGTCTGTGTTTTTCTACAATTAACTCATCTTTCCACAGAGGAACTAAAAAAATAAAATAAAAAAACCTCGTGTATTCAAGTTTTAAACTAAAACCTTTATACAATTGGACATCGTGACTAATAACATCACACATGACCTCAAGTTTTAAAACATGGCAGAGACTTAATCAAAAATCAATATTTAATTGTTTTTATTTTCATTGTTTTAATTTGACTATAAAGATTTCATCTTGATATAAATAGAGGGCCTTTGCCTTCAAGCACAATCATTTTTTGTATTTTAGCTAATTACTAATCTTTTAAGTATAAAGGGTTATGTATTGTATTTTATATTGTGAATATTTCTTGTAATTTTGCCCTATTTTAAGATCGGCTGAGGATGACGTCTAACAACGTCGAAACCAGTACCGAGTAACCAAATTAAAATGTAATTCAAACTGAAGACCATAATTATTTTGTATTGAAAAGATGGACCTTCCGCAATTTATACTGCTTTTTGTTACTCTTACTCTATGTAACACAAGACTACTGGTATAGAAGTCGTTGAGCAGAAATTTCTTGAGTCAGGCCACTTCACGAGGAATGCAAGTATGCACAGCGCGATTAAACATCAGAAAAAGTTTGCATGTGTCTACACTATGAATGACTGGTTGAATATTTTCAAGCTAGCTCGTTCGTCAAGGAAGAGGAAAACCGCTTCTCCTTACGAAGTTAAGACACTTGCAGTTTAATGATTTTATAGATCTGAGTGCTCTTTCTAAAAGTCATCTCCGTAATAAGACCAAAGCTACTGAAGAAAGGCGAAATAACTGGCTAAAGGTGAAATGCTTCCGCTTTGAAAAGTACACCCCTGAAATAGTGAAATACAGCTACAACTATTCAGGAGAATATGCAGAACTGAAAGTCCTAGGCTGCTACAGAAAAGGGGAGCTTCCTTCTCTGAAAAAAGCATACAAATCAAATCTACCAATATCTCATCACAGATACAAAGATTTGATTGGACTATGCAACAAAGGAGTTATCCCTAAAGAATTTTACTGCACAGTATCATTCACTACCTCACTCACCAGCAGTCAAGGATCGCAATCCGGGCCCTAGCATAGAGTGTGACAGCGATGATGATGATGATGACAATGTTTAATCTTTTTCAGTGGTAACGTCACGAATGGGTTATTTACCTATTTCTTAAAATTCAAGAACTTTCTCTTTGTTCAACATTATGAAGTGGAGTAAAAGTCCTTAAATTTGATGTTAGTGTATCTATAATGTTAGCATGTAGTACTTAATAGCAAAGTAAAGGTTGTGACTCAAACTAAATGGATTATTGTGAAAAATGCATTCTCCTGTACCTCCCCAGACTATAAACGAACCTCAGTATGAACAGCGATTAATCAAAATAAGACCTGACAAAAATAACCAAGTCCAAGATTTGGGACTTAGTTTTGCCTATTTTAATGATTTTTATCTTTTTAAATTAGCCTTGTTTTAAACATAACAACATACATACATACATACATACATACATACATACATTATCATTATAGACTGTTATGCCTTTCACCGTTCAGTCTGCAAGCCTCTGAGAATTTACTAAACGTTGCCACAATCCTCGATTTGCAACTAGTGTTGTGGCCTCATTTAGTTCTATACCTCTTATCTTTAAATCGTTAGAAACCGAGTCTAACCATCGTCGTCTTCGTCTCCCTCTACTTCTCTTACCCTCCATAACAGAGTCCATTATTCTCTTAGGTAACCTATCCTCCTCCATTCACCTCACATGACCCCACCACCAAAGCCGGTTTATGCGTACAGCTTCATCCTTCGAGTTCATTCCTAAATGAGCCTTTATCTCCTCATTCCGAGTACCCTCCTGCCATTGTTCCCACCTGTTTGTACCAACAATCATTCTTGCTACTTTCATGTCTGTTACTTCCAACTTATGAATAAGATATCCTGAGTCCACCCAGCTTTCGCTCCCGTAAAGCAAAGTTGGTCGGAAAACAGACCGATGTAAAGATAGTTTCGTCTGGGAGCTGACTTCCTTCTTACAGAATACTGCTGATCGCAACTGCGAGCTCACTGCATTAGCTTTACTACACCTTGATTCAATCTCACTTACTATATTACCATCCTGGGAGAACACACAACCTAAATACTTGAAATTATCGACCTGTTCTAGCTCTGTATCACCAATCTGACATTCAATTCTGTTGAATTTCTTACCTACTGACATCAATTTAGTCTTCGAGAGGCTAATTTTCATACCATACTCATTGCACCTATTTTCAAGTTCCAAGATATTAGACTGCAGGTTTTCGGCACAGTCTGCCATTAAGACCAAGTCGTCAGCATAGGCCAAACTGCTTACTACATTTCTACCTAACTGAATCCCTCCCTGCCATTTTATACCTTTCAGCAGATGATCCATGTAAACTATGAACAGCAAAGGTGAAAGATTACAGCCTTGTCTAGCCCCTGTAAGTACCCTGAACCAAGAACTCATTCTACCATCAATTCTCACTGAAGCCCAATTGTCAACATAAATGCCTTTGATTGATTTTAACAATCTACCTTTAATTCCATAGTCCCCCAGTATAGCAAACATCTTTTCCCTCGGTACCCTGTCATATGCTTTCTCTAGATCTACGAAACATAAACACAACTGCCAATTCCTCTCGTAGCATTTTTCAATTACCTGGCGCATACTGAAAATCTGATCCTGACAGCCTCTCTGTGGTCTGAAACCACACTGGTTTTCATCCAACTTCCTCTCAACGACTGATCGCACCCTCCCTCCCAAGATGCCAGTGAATACTTTGCCTGGTATACTAATCAATGAGATACCTCGATAGTTGTTGCAATCCTTCCTGTTCCCTTGCTTATAGATAGGTGCAATTACTGCTTTTGTCCAATCTGAAGGTACCTTACCAACACTCCACGCTAATTTTACTACTCTATGAAGCCATTTCATCCCTGTCTTCCCACTATACTTCACCATTTCCAATTTCATCTATTCCTGCTGCTTTATGGCAATGGAGTTTATTTACTATCCTTTCCACTTCCTCAAGCATAATTTCACCAACATCATTTTCCTCCTCCTCATGAGCTTGGCTGTTCGCACCACCACAAGGATGATTTCCTTTTACATTGAGAAGATGTTCAAAATATTCCCTTCACCTCTCCAGTGATTCCCTGGGATCTATTATGAGTTCACCTGAATTACTCAAAACACTGTTCATTTCCTTTTTCCCTCCCTTCCTAAGATTCTTTATTACTGTCCAGAAAGGTTTCCCTGGTGCTTGACCTAGCCTTTCCAGGTTATTACCAAAATCTTCCCATGACTTCTTTTTACGTTTACAGGCTGCTCTCACTTCATCATTCCACCAAGATGTTTGCCTTTTCCCATCTTTACACACAGTTGTTCCTAGGCATTCCCTTGCTGTTTCTACTACAGCATCCCTCTATGCCACCCATTCACTTTCTATATCCTGAACCTGCTTACTGTCTACTGTTCGAAACTTCTCACTAATCATATCCATGTACTTCTGTCTAATTTCCTCGTCCTGGAGATTTTCTACCCTTATTCGTTTGCAGACAGATTTCACTTTCTCTACCCTAGACCTAGAGATACTTAGTTCACTACAGATCAGATAGTGGTCTGTATCATCGAATAATCCGCGAAAAACTCGTACATTCTTAACAGATTTCCTGAATTCAAAGTCTGTTAAGATATAGTCTATTATGGATCTGGTACCCCTAGCCTTCCATGTGTAGCGGTGAATAGCCTTATGCTTGAAGAATGTATTCGTAACAGCTAAACCCATACTAGCACAGAAGTCCAGCAAATGCTTCCCATTCCCATTAGCTTCCATATCTTCCCCACATTTACTAATCACCCTTTCGTATCCTTCAGTTCTATTCCCAACTCTCGCATTGAAATCGCCCATTAGCACTATTCTATCCTTGCTGTTGACCCTGACCACGATGTCACTCAATGCTTCATAAAACTTGTCAACTTCATCCTCATCTGCACCCTCACATGGTGAATACACGGACACAATTCTTGTCCTAATTCCTCCCACTGACAAATCTACCCACATCATTCGCTCATTTACGTGCCTAACAGAAACTATGTTGCGTGCAATGGTATTCCTGATAAAGAGCCCTACCCCAGACTCTGCCCTTCCCTTTCTAACACCCGTCAAGTACACTTTATAATCTCCTATCTCTTCCTCATTATCTCCCCTTACCCGAATATCACTTACTCCTAGGACATCCAGATGCATCCTCTTTGCTGACTCAGCCAGTTCTACCTTCTTTCTTCCATAAGCCCCATTAATATTGATAGCTCTCCATCGAATTCCATTTCGTTCGCCAAGTTGTTTCCAAGGAGTCCCTCGCCTGTCAAATGGGAGTGGGACTCCGTTACTCCCACAGGTCCGAGGCTTGCTTAAAGTGTTCTGAGCTCGGTAAATTCATGAAGCAAGATGCTGCCCTACTTGCACATAGTCCAAGTGAGGATCTCTCCTCTAACGGGTTGTGGACCACCGGCCGGTGAATTGTATAGTCCTAGCCACCTGAGCACAAGGAGGGCCACGACTCAGAATATGTCCGAGATGCCCACTCCCATTCCATAGCAACTGGTATCCCGACTATCAGGACCACTTACTAGGCCACTCAGCCATTGCCCATGGTTCACGAACTAGGACGTGACTACAGTAACCCACAAACATGAACCATAACAAAGGTACTGTTATAACATTTCTTTTTTTGAGAAGATAATTCTATGTAATTTCACGTAACCAATGTTAAGGAATGAAACATGTTCTAAAAATAATGAATTTGTTTAAAGCAAATATATAGTATCTAACAGGTGGAAGTTTACTTTTATTGATTTAATGGTAATGCTTTGGTTACCGCTAAGTTAGGGTTCATGGTTGTTAATTTTGTCTTTTCTAAGTCATTAAACAGGAAAGTGCTATTCTTAATGTCTAGTTAATTAACACTCGCTTTATAAGACAATATTGATTGTTTTGAATATGAGGATTTATAAATACTATTTGTATTAATGTACGAGTTCAACCGTGAATACAAATAATAATAATAATAATAATAATAATAATAATAATAATAATAATAATAATAATAATAATAATAATAATAATAATAATGCTATTTGCTTTACGTCCCACTAACTACTTTTAAGGTCTTCGGAGACGCCGAGGTGCCGGAATTTAGTCCCGCAGGAGTTCTTTTACGTGCCAGTAAATCTACCGACACGGGGCTGTCGTATTTGAGCACCTTCAAATACCACCGGACTGAGCCAGGATCGAACCTGCCAAGTTGGGGTTAGAAGGCCAGCGCTTTAACCGTCTGAGCCACTCAGCCCGGCGAATACAAATAAAATGAGATTTATAGTCTGTAAAGCACAGTAAAAAAAAAAAAAAAAAAAAAAAAAAAAAAAAAAAAAAAAAAAAAACTGAACACTGTCATAAATAAAATTTATCAGGTTTGAGTTTAGGACTTAGAACAATATACAAGTGCATAGCTATTTTTCCCAAATATATCTTCAAATTTAGTGACAATACATTAATTGTAACAACCACCAGCAATTTTCTCTTCTTGATGAAATGTTATGGTCACTCCACATGCAAAAACAAGGTGTAATATCAACCATACATACAAAACTAGGTAAGCAAACTATGTTATTTACAAGGTTATTTTGTAATACTAAAGAAGTGAAAAAAGAAAATAATCTCTACTTGATCACGTAGAAGGTAACATAAGACAGATGAGCGTTACAATTTTAACACTAGCCAGTTGCCTGTATGTAATAGAAATTCCTGAAAGTTAATTTGTTGGAATAGTTTGTTCATAATTTCATTCCACATTATTTTTTTAGACTTAAGATTTGAGACCTTGAAATCAGAGATTAGCAAGTATCATAACAAAAATTACATGATTTATACAGACTATGAACAACATCTCCATACCTAAGCCATATAGAATAGATTAGAATGCACACAAAGAGAGAGTTAGCTATGCAGTATGAGTCATATAGCTGTAGGTTTCTAATTGCGAATTCCACTGTTGAGAGCCTTAAAAATGACTTTCCATGGTTCTCCATTTTTCACACCATGCAATTAAGACCACAATAGTTTCCTTTCCAGCCACGCATCTTTCCCAAATCATCACCGCCAAAAACGTATCAGTGTTAGTGCGACGTTTAACTGCATATAAGTGTATTTTTGAAGTGTGCTGTACTTGAGGGTTATCTATTGGTTCAAGAAGAAAAGTGCAATGGTTTATTTACTAGATTACTTGGCCTAGAATGTTCAGAGAAGAATGTTCCATTACTCCACTCGGCAGGGAGTCGGATAGCAGTTGCAGAAGAAGCTCAATAATACTGTAGGTCTATCACGTATCACAGAGTTTTATGTTGAATACAACATCGATAAGAGTTCAGAGGAGTGGTAAAGAAGTAATCTTGGGTATTTCAAATGTTCAGGCATAAAAGTTAACACGAGTAAGATGATGATGATTGTTGGTTAAAAGGGCCTAACATCTAGGTCATCGGCCCCTAATTGTAGGAGGTGCAATGAAATGAAACGATAATTAAAACTTCAAAATGTATCCACTGACTAAAATATAAAATGAATGATGATGAAAGAATGACCATGAATCCAAAATAATCAGTGGATCTAATTCACAATGCCTTCTTTTCTGAGATGATGCTTGTTGTCCAAAGGGGTCCAAAATCCAGGTCACCGGCCTCTCGTAGTAGTACTTATCACTGGTAATGCAGAACCATGGTGTTCCTCCCATAGTGGTACTAATCACACGTAATGTAGACTCATGGTGTTCCTCGCCTGGTGGTACTAATCACAAGTAATGTCAACCCATGGTATGTCACATATAATGGCAAAACTCGTAGGTAACACAGTACCATGGCGTTTCTCACACATAGGTACTACTCACAAGCAAAGCAAACTCATGGTGTTTCTCACTTTGTGGGACTAATCATGGATGTTGGTTAGATCTGTGATGTTCCTCACATAGTGGAACTGATCACAGGCCACGTATACTCATGGTGCCACTCACATAGTGGTACTAATCATAGGCAATGTAAACCCACGGTGTATCACACATTATGGTACCACCTACAGGCAAACACAAACCCGTTGTGTTCCTTACATAAGGGTACTACTCCTAGGTAACATAGATCCATAGTGTTCTTCACAGGGTGGTACTAATCGCAAGTACCATCGACCCATGGTGTTCCTCACGTAATGGTACTAATCACAAGTAGTTTCATGGTTCAAAATACATCATCCCTTGGTCGCCCCTTTCAGTCGCCTCTTATGACAGGCAGGGGTACCATGGGTATATTCTTCGTCTGCATCCCCCACCCACGGGGGGATAAAAATAAAATTAAAAAAAAAAGCATATGAAACAGATGCACTTACTATGTAAACACGCATAGAAAGAAAAGAAAAAGAAAAAAACAATTATGATTCCTTACCCTATAATGAGTGCTTTCAGCAAGGTGAATTTCGCATCATCCTGCAAAAGAAAAGGTCTTATATAAGAAAATAAGACATATACCTCAAAGAAAAACTGTTAACTACTTGCTGTTGTACCTGGCTTTGCCAGGACATGTTTTATGTCAAAAATTAATTTTACTTTGAGTGATTATTGAACTGGCATAAACAAAGGTGTGCTCTGTAGCTTCATTCCATAAGCACCATTCCGTTTACCCACTTACATCATACAAAATTCCTAGTCAATACAATTTAAATCTTAAGTCTTGACAAAGGTCGAACCTTTTAATTTTGTTCTTAACAGGAATTCTGTATGATATAAAGTTAATACAGAACAATTTAAACATGAAATTTTTAAATTGCTACTCTTTTAGGTAGTTTTTTTTAAAAATTGTAAAACATGTATTTATTTTCATTTCATTAGTTTAATTTCTGTAGCTTAAATTGTGGAAGACCAAGAAAGACATTCATGATGACATTTCTTTTGAACTCAGAATGCAGGAGCTATGCAGATGCAAAATGTCCTGCACAGGATCAATCCAGTTGGAGAAGACTCATTGCAGGGGCAAACCAGTCATTAGACTGAATTACTCAAATAAGAAAAAGAAGAAGGAGGAGGAGAAGTTGTAAAGGAGATAAAACAGTTTCTGAAATACCTTTTTAGATATTTTCTACCCATTTTCACCCTTTATGATGTGAATATGTAAAGTTTGTCAAATACGTCTTTCTTCTATTTTAATAAAGAACTATTCTAACGATTTCTGTGTTTCTAAATGAAGCTGGATATGAAAACATAACAAGTTGTGTGCTCAAGTGATGAGTAGTGTGTTGAGTTTTAAAATTTTATGTAATCAGAATTGTCCCCCTCCCACCCGAATGAATATAGGTGGATCTTTCAACACAATTTTTCTTTGTCCATAAATAGGCATGCAAATAACAATACACTTCAACTACAGGGTTAGTTTTCATGCATGTACTTGTTCCTGGAGATAATTACATTACATATGATTATAATAGAGAAGCATTTAGACATTCGGTAAAAGATCCTACCTCTTATCTGCTAACAAAGCCTTGCTTTCCTCTTCTGCAGACGTTCAATTGCAACTGATAGTCATTACTTAAATTTGAGGACTCTATTGTGGAATTCATGCATTTTTATGGTATTTTCAAGTCACTAGCAATCAATAACAATCCTCTGACTGACATCCAATGCTGTTATTTCTTGTCGTCATGTGTACCCATACATTAATTGAAAAACTTTCAGTAACTTAAATATTTCAAAGATGATGATGATTGTTGTTTAAAGAGGCCTAACAACTATGTCATTGGCCTCTAACCATACAAGGTGCAACAAAATGAAATGATAATTAAAACTTCAAAATGTATACACTGACTAGAATATAAAATGAATGATGCTGAAAAAATTATCATGAATCCAAAACAATCAGTGGATCCGTGGATCCAATTCACAATGCTGTGTTTTCTGAGATGATGCTTGTTGTCTAAAGGGGTCCAAAATCCAGGTCACCAGCCCATCATAATGGTACTAAGCACTGGTAAAGCAGAACCATGATGTTTCTCCTGTAGTGGTACTAATCACAGGTAATGCACACCCATGGTATGTCACCTCTCACAGGTAATACAAACCCATGGTGTTCCTTACATAAGGGTACTACTCATAAGCAATGCAGACCCATGGTGTTCCCACGCTGGCTAGATGCGTGGTGTTCCTCACATAGTGATACTAATCACAGGTAACCTAGACCCATGATGTTCCTCATAGTGGTACTACTTGTATGTAATGCAGACCCATTCTGATCACAATGGAACCAACACATTCAAGCGCAGTGCTCAGCACATATTCTCGCTAGATGATAGTCTGTGCAGCAGAGCGCCTGCTCGATGTCCTCGGTGGGATGCACATGATTGTACTAATCAAAGCCAATGCCCAGACCTGTGGTGTTCTGCATATAAGGTACTGCTCCCAGGTAACGTAGACCCATTGTGTTCCTTACAGGGTAGTACTAATTGCAAATAACGTCAACCCACGGTGTTCCTCATGTATTGGTACTAATCACAAGTAGTATCATGGCTCTAAGTCCATCATCCCTCGGTTGCCCCTTTTAGTTGCCTCTTACAACAGGCAGGGGATACCACAGGTGTATTCGTCTATGTCCCCCACCCACAGGAGGTGAATTTCAAAGAAGCATGAGATTTAATATGTAATTGGCATGATAACCAGAGGCTCATTTTAGATCTTCATGTTAAAGAAATACCACCACTTCCCCTCTTAAGGCTGAATTTCCCAAGGTCCTACAATTGCTCATCAATCAGCTATGTAGCAATCTCAATGCTACACGAGCCTTGAAAATTCAGACATCCATACATGAGGTTATTTTATTTTGTTAAGAAGGAAGCCATTCTTTTTCAGAGACAACATTGATAATATAACCTTTAAATGTTCTTTTACAGGTACATATATTATAGTGTTGCAAGTGCTGAGTTTTACTGAGGTTATTCTATCACATCTGGTACTTCACCAGTTATGTCTTCCAAGCAACAATGGGAGAATTAACCTTGGGGGACAAGTGCCCAAATTTACAAAACCTAATCGTCTTTTTTGAAAATAACTGCCAGTTTAACATTAAGAATTTCATTCTTCAGGTTCCGTATTGAATCAAGATTCACAATAGAGAAATGGGAAAGTTAATATCCACCTTTTCAATACAATATATTACGTGAAGGTTTACATTTAAAACATCACGTTTATTTACATTTGGTACCGGTTTCGACAATGTTTGATGTCATCATCAGCCAGGACAACTATACAAAGATATATTACATTAATCGTGACTCCTGCAGTAATATTACATTGATAGTATTGAATATAAACACGAGTATAATTAAAAAGTATATACATATATAAGCTGACAGTCAGTGCGATAAAAGATTGTTTTTATAAGGTGTACACCTTTAGTTAAAAAAGGAGAAAGTAATGAAAATGAAGTATAATAATCAGCTTTTAGTGACATATTTGTCTGTTGAACAGTAGGGTTATGTTTATGAAGGCTGTGTAGCCATGTTTAACATTATAAAAGAAGTAAACACATGCTTAGTTATGAATGTTTCTACATAAAAGTATGTACAGTAAAATCTAGAAAGTATTCGAATATGGCTTGAGCTTGGACTTAATAGATTGGATGTCACAGCACGTTGATGTTGGCATATAAGGATGTCCGTTGGTACATTCTATGTATAAGTTTTTGTACTCTAATTTTGTATGTTTATATCATATTAGTGGATAGAGCATTTTCGATTAAGTGCAGTTCTGTTGTGATGGTATTGAAGAGATTCTTGTGCTTTGAGTTGCGAGTATATAGGTTGTTCGAGAAAGATCTTGAACCAAGACGGAACCTATAAGAAAATATAATCCGCGAAAGAAGACTCACCTCGGATGCCAAGCAGTATTAGATGTGTCGGAGAGGAACCAACGGACTAACTGAAGGTAAAGGCGGATCTGCACGAGTGCAGAGGAGGGCAGAGTTTCTAAGTTGGAGGGAGGGGGGAGGGGAAGGGCGATAGAGGCGGAACTATAATCAGGTGGGCGCGGAGGGCGGTAGGGGTAATACATGAGCGTGTTATGTATTGTTTTGAAGACTGATTGATTTTTAGGTATTTTTAGATTATTTAAAATTTTAATGAACGTGTCAAACAAGATCGTAAGTTTTTCAGAGAATGCTATCTTGCGTATGGTATTTAATTCTTTATTGAGGTCTGATTTGGACATAGGTATGTTGAAGGCTCAATATACTAGACTATTGTAAGTTGCCTGTTTATGATTAAGGGGGTGAATGGAGTCATGTTTTATTGTTGTAGCAGTATGCGTAGGTTTTCTGTAAATTTTATATTTGAAGAAAGAGGGGAGCCTAGTGATAGTAAGATCTAGAAAATTAATGGTCTTGTTGACTTCGGACTCTAATGTAAATTTAATGTCTGCATCGATAGTGTTTAAGTGTGCTAAAGTAGTAACTGCGTCTATGGAACGTTGGTCCATTATGATGAATACGTCATCGACATACCTAGACCAGAGATGTATATTGTTAAAGGTTACGTTACTGTCTATTTTTGTGTATTCTAAGAAATCTAGGTATATTTCTGCTAGGATGCCGGATGCAGGTGAGCCCATGGCTAGTCCGTCCTGCTTGTATATTGTTATATCAAATGTGAAGTAATTATTACTGATTAAAAGCTTCAAAATAGACATGAAGTCGGAAATTTCGAGTTGGCTAAGTTGACTGTGGGTGCGTAAGTTTTTAGGAATAATATGTAAGAGTTTTCCTGGTTTGATACTTGTATACATGTTAGTGATGTCAAATGAGTGTAAAGAGTGATATGGTTGAAGTGCAAAGTCGTCTAGCTGTTTGATAAGTTGTATTGTGTTCTTAACAGATTTTTTTGACTGAAAAGTGTAATGTTTTTTAAGGAATTGCTGAATGAATTGTGCTGTTTTATACAGGGGACTAGGTCTATAGTTTACAATAGGCTGTATGGGGACGTCAGTTTTATGTATTTTAGGCTGAGCTTTTACGGTAGGTAATCCTGGGTTCATGTTTATAAGTTTGCTTTTTCGCTGTCTGTTAGGAGAAAGGATGTATTTTTCAGAGTCTGTTTTAGCTGCCGTTGGATAGCTTGAGTTAGATCTTTATTGATTATTGTAAAAGTGCTATCTGTGAAAAAAATTTTTGTTTTGGATACGTATTCTGTTTGATCTTATTACAGCAGTATTTCCTTTATCTGCCTTCGTAACGATGGTATGAGTATTTTATATTTTATTTTTGAGTTGAATGATCTTTTTCCTGTTTTCAAGTTGTGATTTGGTTATGTTCGGAGTAGGTGATATAAAGGTTTTCTTAATTTGTTTGTTGGCTTCGTGTCTGAGCTCGTCCTGTACGGCTGCAACAAGAGTTTTATAGAAAGTATAATTAGCAAGTTCAAACATCGCTCAAAATCCAACCTTCTTAAAGAAACTACTAAATCAAAAACTTTTGCAGCCTTCACCTTTAACAACAACATCCATCCAATTACAAACATATTTAAGAAACAGAATATCAACATCTCTTTCAGAACCGATAATAGAAACCTAGACATTCTACACAATTCTAATTCAATCAACACTTCCAACCCATTTGAAAAATCAGGTGCATATAGATTTCATTTTAACAACTGCCTCAGTACTTATCTCGGACAAACCGGTAGATCATTCAAAATTAGATATACAGAACATGTAAATGCTATCAAATATCGAAGATTCTCTGCAGTAGGACAACATATAAATGACTACGAACACAAATTTCAAGGCTTAGACTGAGACATAGACATCATCGAAATAATAAACAAAGGCCCTGCACTCGATCTAACAGAACAATTCTATATATCACTTGACCAGTACTATAACCCTAATTATAATCCCAATGACCTCTCTGAAAAACCTATGATCTTGTTTGACACATTCATTAAAATTTTAAATAATCTAAAAATACCTAAAAATCAATCAGTCTTCAAAACAATACATAACACGCTCATGTATTACCCCTACCGCCCTTCCCCTCCCCCTCCCTCCAACTTAGAAACTCCGCCCTCCTCTGCACTCGTGCAGATCCGCCTTTACCTTCAGTTAGTCCGTTGGTTCCTCTCTGACACATCTAATACTGCTTGGCATCCGAGGTGAGTCTTCTATTCTTTTATCAATAATATACATTCCTGGCTTACGTAATTCTAAATTCGCGGATTATATTTTCTTATAGGTTCCGTCTTGGTTCAAGATCTTTCTCGAACAACCTATATACTCGCAACTCAAAGCACAAGAATCTCTTCAACACCATCACAACAGAACTGCACTTAATCGAAAATGCTCTATCCACTAATATGATATAAACATACAAAATTAGAGTACAAAAACTTATACATAGAATCTACCAACGGACATCCTTATATGCCAACATCAACGTGCTGTGACATCCAATCTATTAAGTCCAAGCTCAAGCCATATTCGAATACTTTCTAGATTTTGCTATACATACTTTTATGTAGAAACATTCATAACTAAGCATGTGTTTACTTCTTTTATAATGTTAAACATGGCTACACAGCCTTCATAAACATAACCCTACTGTTCAACAGACAAATATGTCACTAAAAGCTGATTATTATACTTCATTTTCATTACTTTCTCCTTTTCTAACTAAAGGTGTACACCTTATAAAAACAATCTTTTATCGCACTAACTGTCAGCTTATATATGTATATACTTTTTAATTATACTCGTGTTTATATTCAATACTATCAATGTAATATTACTGTAGGAGTCACGATTAATGTAATATATCTTTGTATAGTTGTCCTGGCTGATGATGACATCAAACATTGTCGAAACCGGTACCAAATGTAAATAAACGTGATGTTTTAAATGTAAACCTTCACGTAATATATTGTATTGAAAAGGTGGATATTAACTTTCCCATTTCTCTATTGTGAATAACTGCCAGAACTAGAAATCTTTTCTTCTCATACATCTCATACAACTGTAGCGGACAAGCGAGAAGCAGGCAAGATCAGCGAATCTTCCGAACCTTTCATCAGATTGTACACTTCTGATTCCCTCAGTGTGTACAGTTCGTGGTGTTTCACATTTCCACGATTGGTGCTCTAAATATAACAATATGTCTGTCAACTTGACCGTATTCAAGTAATTAAGAGATTACAAGCTCTGTCACAACATTGTTTGAGAGATGATAACATAGTAAATAATTGCACTTCAGGCAACTGCAGAATGTGTAACAAAAATCACACTGTTCCTTTTTGGCAGGACAATCACAGATCATCAAATTTGACAGGGTATTCCCACAACATGAAGGTCTCCTATCAACTGCTGTGCTTCATAAGGAACAGTAGTGATGGGTGGAGTTAACAAATATGGAGCTTTACTAGATAGTAAACTTCGTTGCGTGACGTCGCTAACCAACTATGACAAACTAACCACGCCAATGATTATTAGTAATGAGAAGATAGTAGAATCAATGTACATTTGTGGAGTTTCCATCTCTTCTAGGGTGTGACTATAAGAAATCCATTGTTTTCCCTGTACTAGGACAAATTACTGGTCAACTTTCTGCAACAAGAATTGTGATGAATGAAAATTGCCTCAGCAGATAGTGGTAGTAAACGCAGATTTTTTTTTAAACAACTGACTTTACGTAGCACCGACACAGATAGAGCTTATGGCAACGATGGGACTAGGAAAGGCTTAGGAGAGGGAAGGAAGCGGCTGTGGCCTTAAGGTAAAGTTCCAGCATTTGCCTGATGCAAAAATGGGAAACCACGGAAAAACTCACACTTTAATCAACCACAAGAAGTTGATCTCCTCGGGGGCAAGAGTATTATATAATATCTTGCAATCTGGGCAGCACACAAGGAAGGGATACCCTACTCTTTAAAACATTGCACTTGGCTGGGTACTTGCTGTACAGCATCAAAGTGCTACTACTAAGGCTTTATTTGTAAAGGGTGAACGTACTGTATTCACAAGTTCAGTGTTTCTGGGAACAAGATGATGTTAGCACACATCCCTTCACAAAGGAAGAAAAAGAGCGAGAGAATTACTTTGAAAGGCATAAAACTCATGGATGGAATGGGATATTTCGCGGTGACATTACTCCTTCACTCTAACTGGAGCTATCTACGATACTCATTGGACAACACTAATGGACGTTTCAGTTACTTGGACAGAGCCAACACTGTAGGAGGAATACACTAACTTCATGCAGCAATATCACAAACTGAAAAACATGGAGAAAGTCGATTCACCCAATCAGGGTCAAGAATCCTACTACCTGTCCAATCATGCCAATGTTAAGAAAGGTAGCACAGTAATGAAGGTTAGGGAAGTCTTTGATGTATCCTCTAAAACTATTACTTCACTATCTCTCTACAATATCATAATGGTTCGACCCATCGTGGAACACGACCTGCTCTCGATTGTTCTTTGTTTCTGAAACCACAGGAACTTGAAATGTGACTATGGTGGGTGGAAAGTAAATGGTTCCAAGATCATTCAACGACATAGTCCAACTCAAAGGCAACATTCTCAAAGATCGCCAATAAACCGTGATGAATTTTCCTACCTCACTCCTTGATATTTTTTAAGAGTTGAAAGACTACTTCCATCCTTCCCTGAACCAGATTTTCTTACTAGTTCATCTTCACACCTGCCAAGATGGCAACTGGTTCAGCAGTGCCGACAGAGGTGATCATGTGACTAACTCTGTCAGTAGCAGCAATCCAAATGGTACAACACCCAATGCAATGTCCAGATGGGTGCACTTGACCTTATCTAGGAGGATAATCTTCAACCTCTTACGTGGCAGACTGGTGTCATAGAAGAGGTTCATCCTAGAGCTAACATTCATGTTCAAGTGGTGTCTGAACACACTGCAAAGCGACCAGTGACAAAGACATGCCAATTTTCTACCAAATGAAATACGAGGCTGCACCTATTGTCGGTGAATGTGCATCTGTGCATTTTCTTTAGTTATCAGCTATCAGTTGACTGAACAGTACACATCAGTGTATAAAGTGTTAGTGTAAATATGCCTTAGTGTTTTGTATCCATACATAATTTTTCAGCAACTGGCAGCAGGCAAAGCAGTAGTAGCACCCTCCAGAGGCACCCTAGTGGAAGGAGACAAGAGAAAGGGGTGCATGATGGGACGAGAGAGCACTGTCTCAGTGGCAGTACATGCGTGTAGTTGCACTGTATATTAGTTAGTTTTAAGTTGTACTCATTGTTAGAATAAAATTTTGTATATTTTAAACCAGTGTCATTTGACTTAACTTGTGAGCCACCTGAAAGGTGTTGGCTAGACCAAACATAACAATGCATTATTTTAATTTTCAAGGTCAACGGTTTCTGCTCTGTGCTGATGACTGAATACGGGCAATGCTATGGTTACAAAATGGAACTAAATTTCTTATCTTCTATGCAGTTAAAAGCACTTGGGAATGAAGTACTGCTCAGAATGTTCGTGCCTTTTTTTATCACTGGGTAAGGTATTTGCAATGCGAAAATCCGAGATTATACAAGTTTCAACATTTAACAGATTATTTTTTACATGTTTATATATGAGGCTATATTGGTCCACAAATTTAATACAACATTTTCTATCAATTAACGGCCCGACATAAAATTTCATGAAAGACAGTCTAAATATCATCTCCGATCCTATATGTGCGATATCAAGATGACAGTACCACAACAGCTGCCCTACGATACTTAAAGGATAGTTACCGGTATGTGGGGGTTGAATAAGTGAGAATTTGCTTCATATCACCTTCTGAATATAAATTCCGATTCATAATACATCACTGAATAGAAAATCTCACGCCCAGAATAACAAAATAATTGCAGTAGACTTAAAACAATTAGGACAGAACATAAATGTTTCATGAAATACAGTGACACTCTTTTAAGAAGTTTTCCTGCGTAAGAAGTGTGATATTCTTGGTCCCTTGATTGGTTACATTAATATTTTTCCCATTTAAAATGTTCTGTTGAAAATATATTTCCCGGTTAAACAGTTCGGATTGTAGAGCCCCTTGAGATATAAAACATCCACTCAAAGCAGCTCATGGTTAGAACCCTCCAGTCTCCATACAAGTTGCACCGTGTGTTAGACCATTTACATGCTTGCGGTATGTCTCTGGTGTCACGGACCCTGTCCAGGCTTGCCAAGGCCATACAACATCATGCTATGACAACACGAATACCAGATGTTCACTCTCAACTTGTGGAATAGAATCGAACCCATCAGTCGAAATTTCCACTCCACCGTTCACATCTAGCGGAATAAAATCGCTGCTTGTTGTTTAAAGGGGCAAAACATCTAGGTCATCGACCCCCCCGGAATAGAATCAAATGGGATTCTACGCAGGAAACAAAACACACATTGGACGGTTTGATAAAACATTAATGCAGTAAGTTGTGTGTGCTGCAACAGGGTGAAGTCATTCATCGAGGTGGCCTCAACATTACAGGTAATTAAAAACCATAAAATGTATTTGTCCACAACAGAGCAGCTCCTTATGCATTACTGTTTGTTAGGAATACATGTACGACAAACGTAGGAAATGTCGCTTATAAAATTGTTCATGGTAAATACTGTATAATAAACATTTTAAGATACGTACATTGCAAGCAATGTCAATTATCATACAGACATACCGTACTGTACATGATTCTGAAATAAGGTCAACAATAAATGCGAAATAAACTAAGTACCATATAGGCCTAATCTACCATGAAATTGAATATTCTAACCTGTTTGATTTTTCATTCCCTTGCTTATTTCCTTTCAGGCATTCTCTCTTACGTTGTTGCAATAATACTTATGGGTCCTGTCATACAGGACATTACATTTTTGAACTAAACTAATAAGATTTTCCGTATCTATTATTAGTGAGGTGAATAAACTATTAAGAAACAAAAACTTCCCGACTCCATGCAGGAAACAGCCGACTTGCCAGCTGTTACACATTATGCCGCCAAACAGTCGGCCGAAAGATCCTGATTGCCTATGAAGTTGAACGAATGATGATAACTAACTGGGTGTTCGTGGGAGGGGGCCTGGCACACGCACACAGAGGTGTTGCAATACCAGTGTTGGCATAAAAATTGAAAATTATTTTTAACTTTATAAGAGCTAAACATTGTATTCTCGTGTCACTCAGAATTATTACATTGCATTATTAGATATGTACATGATGAGGAGACATGAAATAAAATTCTTGCGGGGAAAGAAAGTGGTTACATGATGAGGAGACATGAAATAAAATTCTCGCGGGGTAAGAAAGTGGTTACGTTTAGATGTGCTAGCGTTGCTACTGCGCCTTTATCACTCGCACGTAATACCCCAGATACATTCCCATGCACTCATTTCTGCAACTTCGAACCTGCGCTTCTTTTATTCATTACCTATAGACGAAGAGGATTAAAGCGGGAAAATAAACTCAATACCGGCTTGGCCATGTGGTACTTGTGGAACAGCCAGAAACTACTTCCGCTGCCATGACAACCAGTAGGAATGCAGGGGCGATATAGGCCTTGGTTCTAAGAATCGCTAAGAATATGTTGCGGGATTTCCCATTTGCTGCCGTTAACCTTGAAGCAGGTGTTGGGGGTGTGAGGAAGATAGAAAGCACATGCTAACAAACTGTAGTACACATCTTGTAAGCCTAAGCTACAGATTGCCAAGCGTAGTGTAGCGTCGTAATTAGTGTGAATAGGAGTCAGTGAAGTTAGTTGTACTTGTAATATCAACATCCAAACGTTTTAAGTCTAAATGAGCGGAACTCTAAGGAAAAAGATCAAGCAAAAGGCACTAACAATTAAAGACAAAGTGGAGATATCTACACTATCTCATGTTGCTTTGGCGAAGGAGCTGGGGATGCCGCTGTCTAGTTTGAACGGCATTATAGCGAAGAAAGAAGGGATTTGGCTTCTGCAGGGAATACTTCAGCAAATTGCAAGAAAGTTAAATCTAGAAAGTACGATGAAGTAGAACAAGCTCTGCTAATATGGTTTAAACAGCAGTGAAGTTTAAACATACCTGTGAGCGGGACTACTGTAAAGGAGAAAGCTGAAGGAATTGCGTGCAAATTAGAGGTACCTTTTACCGCGTCGAATCGGTGGCTGGACCGCTTTAAAAATTGAGCCAGCATTGTTTACAAAACAATTTGTGGCAAAGCAGAGAGTGTAAATGCGGAGGAAATGGGAGAGTGGAAGGAAACAGTTCTGTCTGCTAAAATAAGCAGTTACAAACCTTGCAATGTTTTTAATCTCGAATTGGCACTTTTTACCAGCTTATCTTGGATAACTCTAGTTTTGAAGGGAGAATCTTGCCACAGGGGAAAAGTAAGTAAAGTGCGAGTTACGGTATTGTTTGGTGCTAATATGGAAGGAACTGAAAAACTACCTCTACTGATGATAGGGAAGTCTAGGAAGCCACGTTGTTTCAAAACTGTCAGGACTTCACCGTGCAAGTACACCAGCAACAAGTCAACTTGGATGACAAGTTCCTTGTTTGAGGAGTATATCCAAGGCATTAGATACCAAGATGGGGAGACAGAACAGGAAGATTGTGGTGTTCATGGACCACTGCCCTGTTCATCCCAAAGAGTGGCTCCATTTAAGGAACATCAAGGTAGAATTTTTTCCACTGAATACTACATCAGTACTACAGTCCATGGACCACGGAATCAATAAGGTATTGAAGCAGAGGTACCAAAAAACAGTTCTACACCATATGCTGCTATGCATGGAAGAAGGCAAATCCATCTACAAACCATCTCTTTTGGACACAATGCATTTCATTGCCTCGTCATGGGATTCAGTGGAGCCTGTAATAATAGAAAATTGCTTCAAGAAAGCAGGCTTCGGTGGTGGTACCAACAGCATTGTTATGGAAGTTGGTGATGAAGAGCCAGGGTGCTGGAAAACTATACAGGAGAAGATGGAGATTATCAGTAGTTTCAACGACTTCACTGCTATTGATGATAGGATAACCACTTGCGAGGAGCAGACTATCGATGAGATCTGCAAGGAAATTCACGTAGGAGACCGAAGATGAAGAAGAAGTGGAGAAAGAGAATCACCCAAGACCATTTTGCAGTGAGGCAAGCATGCGCCTAGAAAACCTGAGGCGGTTTATGGAAGTGTGCCTCAGAACACATGAAAGGCAATGTGGGAAATTGAGAGGTTTATACTTCAAGAAAGCAGTAAAAACTTGAAACAGTCAACCCTGGACAATTTCTATTCCAAATAGGAGCCTAGACTTTTGTGTTTGGAAATGTATTTAATGTCTAATGCAGTATGTAATTTACATAATGTACAGTTACCATCTACCGTTTTA
This sequence comes from Anabrus simplex, assembly GCF_040414725.1. Classification (NCBI taxonomy): domain Eukaryota; kingdom Metazoa; phylum Arthropoda; class Insecta; order Orthoptera; family Tettigoniidae; genus Anabrus; species Anabrus simplex. The sequence continues at coordinate 92,579,273 of NC_090268.1, read as the reverse complement.
ATGATTTTAGTATTTCTTCTTATGTCTTGTGCAAGGTTTTATATAATGTATTCCCTTCTCTTATCAAGTGTTTTTATAATACAGTATGTTCAATTATTTTACTTTATCTCTAAAAATACATGTCATGATAACCAAATGTTTATATTGTGGCTTTCTTTTAGCAGCTTTTATGTATCGGCCCATTTCGGTATTGTTCACAAACAAGGAAATCTGTTGGCCGTGTATTTCACATGTATTTCAAAGTACAGAATAAGTTTTCGGACATTGCTCCTTTCAAGATGTCTCCTTCATCAATGAGAGATTAATCAAAGCTAAAATATGCCTAAATCAAGAAACTCAAACTTTAATCCAAGTTTATGCTCCCCAGCAGTGATGTAGCGATGACCAAAAAGCAAGCTTCCTAGAAAAACTGATGATGATGATTGTTGTTTAAAGGGGCCTAACATTGAGGTCATCGGCCCCTAATGGTACGAAATGAAATGACAACAAAAAATTCAAAATCATCCACTGACCAAAATAAAAAAAAAGTTATGAAGAAGGAATGGATGGACATGAACCTAAAAACAAAAAACAACAACAAACAAACGAGCAAACAAAAAAGGAGTGGATCCAACTCAGAAAAAGATCATAGATAATTTATTACTGACCAAGGGACCACCCATGAAGCACAATCCTGAATCGAGGATGCTTGATGTCTAAAGGGGTCCAAAATCCAGGTCTAAGGCCCCTCAGAACGGTACATGTTGCGAGTAAAGTAGAACCACGGTATTTGTCACGTTGGGGTACTAATCAAAAGTAGCGAAGACTCACGGTGTTCCACACAAGACGGTACTACTCACAAGTATTGTACTTCGTATAGGTAACGCAAACCTATGGTGTTTCTCACACAATGGCGTCACTCATAGCCAACGCAAACCGATGAGGTTCCTCACCTAGGTGTACTAACCGCACTATCCTTGGTGTTCCTCACATAGTGGGTACTAATCACAGGCAACGCAGACCCACGGTGTCGCTCATATAGTGGTACAACTCACAGGCAACACCCAGACCTGTGGTGCTGCTCACATGGGTACGAAGCGCGGGTACTGGAAACCCCCAGGCCAAGCTCATGACTGCTACTAATCACAAACCCATTTCGTACCGAATATAGTGGTAGAACTCGCAAGTACAGGCAACCCCCGCATGATGGTACGAATCATAAGTAGTTTCATGGTTCTAATTCAATCATCCCTTGGTCGCCCCTTTTAGCCGCCTCTCACGTCAGGCAGTGGATACCGTGGGTGTATTATTCGTCTGCGTCCCCCACCCACAGGGGGTAAAGAGAGAGAGAAAAGAAGAAGAAAGAAGGGATCCGTCACTTCGAAAGATGAATGGACGAAGAAAGGCAAGGGCCACGAAGGGCGTGAAATGAAAGACTCCCTAGGCCTCGAATGCTCTAATACCATTGGGGTCGGAAAAGAACAAGAGTTGACCAAGGGAGGTCGTACAGGATAGACGAAAGTGAGGAGCCTGGCACAAGTAAGCGGAAGCAATGCCAAGACTCAGCTAAGGGCTCTGTGGTTGCCAATCCACATTCCCAAGTTGAGAGCCCTTTGGACCCCTGTTAGTCGCCTCTTACGACAGGCGGGGGATACCGCGGGTGTATTCTACATGTGCGTCCCCCACCCGCAGGGGGTCCTAGAAAAACTAGAGGACATCATTGATGAAGAGAACATAATGATAATTGGGGATTTTAATGCCCAGGTAGGAACTGATAGGTCAGGTTATGAAGGCATTATTGGTCCATATGGATTTGGTAATAGAAATGAGGAGGGTGAACTTCTACTTGATCTATGTACACGAAACCAACTTCTGGTGAAGAACTCGTGGTTTAAGAAATGGGATAGCCACAAGATAACAAGATACAGCTGGGATGGTCAATAGAGATCAGAGATAGACCTCATCATCACGGATAGGTCAAGTGGAGAAAAGGTGCACGATGTAAAAGTGATACCTAGTGAGAGCCTTGATAGTGACCATAGACTTGTCATTGCAGACCTAAAAGTTACCAAACCTATTATTAAAGTAAAGAAGAAGAAAAAACCACGAATTAAAGACTGGAAATTGAAAGATGTGGAAGTCAAACAGCAGTATCAAGAGGAAATTAGAGCTTAAAATACCAATAACAGACACAAAGAAAGGTAATGAATAATGGAATGATTTTAAGGCAAGTCTGGTTGGTAGTGCAGATAAAATATGTGGAAGAACAAGCAGAAGAGTGAGAGAGAAAGGAACATCTTGGTGGAATGATAAAGTGAAAGAAGCCATAATGAAAAGGAATAAAGCCAAAAAACTTCTTAATGTGGCTAAGTCTGACAGAAGAATCAACAGCGACCAAATAGACAACAATAAATTGGAAGAGATGGCAAAGGAATATAGATACAGAAAGTTGGAAGGCAAGAGAATTGTTCGGGAAGAAAAGGAGAAAAGTTGGAAAGAATTTACAACTGGAAGAAGACAGTAAAGGGAATATGAAAATGATATACCGAATAGTAAAAAGTAAAAGATCAGATAAAGAAGCAATTACAGCTCTGGAGACAGCAGATGGGAATATAGTTCGCATTATGAAAGATATCACGGATGCAATGGGGCAGTATTTTGACAAGCTCTTAAATAGCCCTAAAGAGATCTCTGTTAAGGATGTAGGACAGAAAACAATAGAGGAAGATATCCCAATTACATGGACAGAAGTAGAGCAAGCTCTCCATAGGATGACAAGTGGTAAGTCAGCAGGAGCTGATGAAATTACAGCTGACATGATAAAAGCTGCTGGTCTGCCAGGAATACAGTGGATGTATAGAGTTCTCAGAACAATATGGAAGGATAACGAAATACCTGAAGATTGGACAAAAGGGGTGATAGTTCCTATCTTTAAGAAAGGGAGTAGAAGGAAAAGTGAAAATTACAGAGGCATTACCCTCTTATCACACGGCCTTAAAATTATGGAAAAGATCATTGAAGCCAGAGTAAGGGATATACTAGAGCCTATCTTAGAAGAGGAACAACATGACTTTAGGACTGGAAGAAGCACAACAGATCTGTATTTGCTTTGAGGATGTTGGCAGAGAAACACTGGGAAAGAGGAAAAGACCTAATTATTGTGTTTATGGACCTTGAAAAGGCATATGATAATGTTCCTAGATCAACTATTTGGAAAAGTCTTAGAAAACTTGGTGTACCAGAGTACCTTATTAGGAAGATCCAAATGCTATATACTAATTGTAAAAGCTGTGTCAGAATTGGAGAGGTCACTCTGAATGGTTCAATACAAACAAAGGAGTACAACAGGGGAGTGCCTTATCACCTCTTCTATTCATAGCAGTTATGGATACCATTTTAAAGGAATTAAAAAGAAAAGGTAATAAAGATCTTCAGGCTCTGGTGTTTGCAGACGATGTGGCAAAATGGGATGAAACAGAGGAGGGAGTGCAAAATAATCTGAATGCATGGTGTAAGAAGTTTGATGATTACGGAATGAAATTGAACCCATCAAAAACAGTAGCATTGAAAATCAGCAGACATAATACAGAATGCAACATAAAAATACAGGACCACCAAGTGGAAGTAGTACACCAATTCAATTATTTAGGAAGCATAATGGCTAGCAATAACAGAGCTGAGATAGAAATAACAAACAGAGTAACCGAAGGCTCCTAACTTTTACAGTATCGTTAGACACCTACTATGGGATGAGAAGGTCCCACTAAGAACAAAAATGACCCTGTACAAGTCATATTTCATTCCCATCCTTACATATTCTCTGGAAACCTGCACACTAACATCAAAGGATTGTAGTAAGATTCAAGCCTGTGAAATGAAATTTCTTAGAACTGCCCTACAAAAGACCCGACTTGATCATGTGAAAAATGATGAGATCCGATCTAATCTAGGTCTAAATGAATCGATGGAGGAAAGACTTAGGTCATCTAGACTTAAATGGTTTGGGCATGTTTAGCGAATGAATAGCACAAGGTTACCATGTGCTTATTTGGAAACGAGAATAACAGGTAGAAGACCAGCTGGAAGACCAAGAAGAAGATGGATCGACCAACTGAGGGAAGACGTGGATAGAAGATGATGGAATTCGAATCTGTCTTGGACAACGAAATGTTTTTGAATAGGCAACTTTGGAAGATGCTCATTTTCAAACACCCTACCCGGCTCGCTGGAAGGGCAAACCGATGTTGATGACCCCTTTTAAGAAAATTCCTGCTTAAGAATTTTTTCTGTGGTCCCTTGAAAAACTTTTTAACAGAGTTTCCCTTTACTGTTTGATGATGCTATAGTCTGTGTAGCAATATCACATTGTCACAGGTGAACAATGTAGTGGAAGTGGAAAATGTTTATTGAAGACTATTTGTAAAGTGTGGTAATATGTTTTATTTATAACAACCTAACCTGTACTGTGTAATATTTGTAACATATGCTATGTATAAATAGTAGATTTCAATTCTGTACTTAATGGAAGTATCCAGAAAGTGACATGAATTTTTGAACAGGGTGTGTTGCCTTTTGTTGGTTATGTGGTCTAGAAGGCATTTTCTAACTATTCTGGAAATGGAAGATTCGCGAACGTGCGTATTCGAGAAGTTTAGTTAAAGTTCGCGACTGAAAGTAGGAATTGTGATTGGTGAAACTAGGTGGGGATGGGCGGACTCATGCATTCTGACTGGCTACTCCAAGGCCAGGGTTTACCTATATATAGAGAGCGAAGCTGCGTTCGTGATAATTCGGTCTTGTCTTGGCCTGATCTGCCTTAGTCTGTGTTGGTCTGTCGGAAGTTTTACGTCGTGTGCGACGCTTCGCTACAGGGATGGGCCACCTTCGGGTAAGCACTCTTGAATTCCGTTCCGCCTAAAATTTTCGTAATGTTCGGTTGCTACTTCGTATAGGAGTCTGCCCTAGCCTAACCTAGATTCGCCAAATTAATTATTATGACGCCTTAGCTTTTCAGCTGGGCTTGCCTGTTTGTTTTCGAGGCATTCCCATTTCTTATTTCACGAAATATTTAGATTGTAATTTAATATATATACCTTGGGATTTGCCTCTGGTAGTTCAGTGTCACTTGATGTACGCTAGAGTTTGGGAGAGTACGTTCACTTCACTGTAAATTGTAATTGCTTTTTACGTTGCTTTTAACCTACTAAATTGCATTGTACAACTGGATTTGTAACTAGATGTATAGTTGGTTTGAAGTTTGAAACTTGTACTGAAGCCATTATCAAAGAACACCTAAGATATGTGTATCACGGAGCTTATAGTTCGTAAGTTGTAAGTTGGTGGATTTCGTTTCGGAATGTATTTGTAAAATTTCACTTGTAAATAATATTTTTCAAATTTAAGGATCACCGCGAATTATTTCGGAAACCGCAACCTAAGCCATGTCCATGCCCTCAGTAGGTCGTAGTTCCTTCCACCTTCCTGGTTTATTGTCCACTAGTTAGCCCTACTGATATTTACATATTATGTTGTTGGCGGAGATCCGCGTAGTCCAGCTGATATTTCACTGAGTGTGTAGTGTTTTCTGACATTGTGTAGTTGCACTTACTTCTCCCCCTTAGTGTGTTTAGTGCTTTGTTTTTGTGTAACCACTGTAGTAAAGGTTACATTTGGTAGCAGAGCGTGGTTACGATCCACGGACCTCTGGGTTATGGGCCCAGCACGCTTCCACTCGCTGGAAATTCACCACAGGAAAGCAGAGTGAGCCAGAGAAATGATGAAACTAGACCACAAAGAATCAGCTGCTCCCATAAGTGAAACCTGTACAATTTCAGTCGACTTGCAGCAAGTGTTTTCTTTACCAACACTAACCCACTGCCAAATGTATTACTTACGACAATTGTCTTGTTTTAATCTGTGTTTGCACATGGCTGACCACAATCAGGGATTTATGTTTGTTTGGCACGAGGTTTTGAGTGGCCGGGGAGGCAATGAAATCGCCAGTTGCATATTCAGAGGCATTAATATTAATATAACAAACAAGAAAAAACTGATCATATGGAGCGACAACTGTGGGGGTCAAAATGAGAATAATATGCTATTGTTTCTTTGGATATATTTTGTTTCTAACAACTATGTTGATGAGGTTCAACATAAGTATGTTGTCCCAGGCCACTCCTACTTAAGAAGGAAAAGAGTTGAGAAATGTGAGGTTCCCTTGGATGTTGTCACATTTCTCTGTACAGCTTGCACAAAAAGCCATTTATAACAACTTTGATGGATGAAGAAGATTTGTATGACTTCAGCGCAGCAGCAAAAATTTGCCTTAATACGACAACTTTAGAAATGTCTAAGGTTGTTTGGGTCAAAGTCACCAAAAAAATCCAGGAACTGTATACACAAAACACTTTAAGTGATTTTGAAATCTGGGAAAAAACAAACGTGTTTAAAAAAAGGGTAACGAATGAAACTATAAAAAACTTTGAACTGCCACGGTTGGGAATGACATCAAGATTGAAGCTTGAAAAGAAAGAAGATCTGAAAAAGATGATTCCGTACCTAAAGGAAGAAAACAAACCTTTTTACACTGAACTAACACAGTAGCCATGGTTTGAAGAACACCGTTTACGTATTAAAACTTTTAATATTTGTATAACAATTATTATAGCCTAAAGAAAAGTACTGTACACTAAATTGTTTTCAAATTATTAATTTTTCTACAACAAAGTTTTCAACAACACTACTTTTTAATTAGGGCCTACTATTATTATTATGACTTGAGTAGGTCTACTTAGTTTTTTTGTTTTATGAATGAAATTCATTTTAAAAAGATTTTCTCCTTTCTTTATCGAAATGTTACTCATACTTGTCATTTGCTCATTCTGCTCTTGTAAATTTTGCCTTTCATTATTGTGATACTTTAACGGCAGGGGTTGGCACATGACTCATTTCATAAAATGTTCAGGCAAAAGAGGTAATTACAATAATATTCCTGAGGTAACATTAAGCTTTCATGAGTGTTTATAATGTAAGTGCTTCTGACTTTTTACGCTTTTACAGAAGAAAAAAAAATAAAAATAAAAAACTGTGAAAATGACAATGTTTTTTCTATTTATCTCAGAAAGATTTTGGCACTTAGCCCGGTTTTTATATTCGGTCGACATATATTGAACAGGATGACGTAACGAAAACTTTTTTATTATAAAGTAAAACCATCAATACGGAATAATACTAATACCTTGTGATTAAAATGATGACAGATACAGGTAAGGAAGCATGTAATTATTGACTTTAATATTTTTGGTAATTACCTGGAAGCCACTGAGCAATGCTGGTTTTCCTCTGGAAGCCTAATGCATTGTGATTTAAAAATCTTGCTAGCAAGTTCCAGCTGCCTTTGAAGCCTGTGATGGCTAGTTCCCTGGCTGTAGCTAAAGCTCGCAGATAATCACATTATCAAAACATGTCAAATTCGACCTGGATACTGATAATCAAGCTGGGTCCTAGGTAGGCCGCGTCGTACTGGTCGTATAGCCCGGTGGGCCGTCCGAATTTCTGCCTTCCAATTTGACGTTAGGCATATCAAAGGTACTGAAAATGTTGTCGCAGACGGACTCAGCCGTATGTTTTCCAACGACGTCGAGATCCATGAACTGGTCGTTAGTTCATCACAAAAAGAAAATTAAAAATAACGATCTGATTGTCACAAAAGCGGATAAAGGAAATACTACAGTTATCATGGACAAAACTAATTACATATCTAAAACCAAAGGATTTTTTAACAACAGCACGTTTACAATAATCAATAAAAATCCTACACAGAAAATACAGCGACAGTTAAAACAAACATTAAAGAATATATCTTTTCTTTTTACAGATCAAGAAAAGTCAAAACTATTAAATCTGAATCCAGGTCTACCCACAGTTAAAGCCCTCCCTACAATACATAAAATTGACGTCCCTATCCGGCCTATTATTAACTATAAACCCAGCCCCCTATATAAAATTGCGCAATTTGTTCAACGATTTTTAACTAAGAACTATCAATTTCTCTCTAAAAAATCCATCAAGAACTCTACTGAACTAGTTGAAAAAATGAAGTCATTTAATGTACAAGCCAACCATACCCTTCATTCTTTCGACATAGTAAATATGTATCCAAGCATACCCACAACCAAACTTTTCTCCATTATTGAAGATAACTTTAACAAACAGAGCTCTCTCAGCAAATTAGAAATACAAGATTTTATTTCTCTTCTGAAACTGGTCATCAACAATAATTTCTTTAAATTCGATGAAACCATCTATCAACAAAATGGACTGGCTATGGGATCATCCGCTTCGGGAATTCTAGCGGACATTTATTTAGATTTTCTGGAATATACAAAAATAAATAGCAATACTTTTCCAAACATCCTCATGTGGGCCAGATATGTTGACGACACATTTGTTATAATGGATGAAGAAATCAAGAATGCGACATCTACCCTGCAAGAACTAAACAATACAGACCCCCGCATCAAATTTACACTTGAGTCCGAAAATAATAAAGTAATTAATTTTCTGGATTTAACTATTCTCAGAAATCCATCTGCTCTTTCATATAGAATTTTCAGAAAACAGACACAAACTGCCAATACTATTCGTCAAGATTCCATACATCCTCAAACACATAAACGTGCAGCGTATAACAGCATGGTTCATCGTGCATTCATGATACCTATGTCTAAAAAAGACCTCAATAGCGAACTCAACACTATAAGAGCAATCGCCAAATTCAACGGTTACAGCAGATCATTTATAGAACAGATAATCAATAAATTTAGACACCGGCCCAAGACTACTCTCACTAAAGAAAAACCTATCACTAACGTTTCATCTACTTTTACATTCAACAACGGTATCCATCAAATCACCAATGTTTTTCGAAAACATAACGTAAAAATCTTCTTCAAAACTAATAATAGGACCTCAGAAATTATACATAATTCAACATCAGTCAACACCTCTAGCAGATTTTCCAAATCTGGAATCTATAGATTCAAGTGTATCGACTGCAGCGCCTCCTACGTGGGACAAACAGCCAGAGCACGTCAATGCGGTAAGATATAACAAGTTTTCTGCTATAGGCCAACACATTCACGACTCAAATCATAAGTTTACTGATATAGAACATGATTTTGAAATACTTCAAATAGCAAACAAAGGGCCAATTATGAACATTGTCGAAAATTGTTTCATTCATTGCGATCAATATTTCAATTCTAACTATAATTTAAATGAAATTTCCGAGAAAACTAATATTCTTTATGATCTCTTAATTAAATGGCTTAGAAATATTAGACCACCTAAAAACAATTCGATCGTTCAAACCATACGCAGTACATATCCACATCATTTACCCCCACTACCACATCCTTCCGCTCCACCTTAGCTCCGTGACAGTTGCTCCGCCTCTACCCTTCCCCTCTCCTCCCTTATCCTTATAATTGCATCCATCAGTCCAGCTCTGTCCGCCGATCACTCAGGCTGCTCAAGGTGAGTTCGTTTCTAGTATTCTCTGGGTTTTTCTAGACTTTTCTTTTTGATCTTTCCTTCCGATCTTTTGCCTAATTCGACTTCTAATTTCTTTCCCAGGTTCCTCAACTCATATTGAAGTGGGAATTAATTCTTTGGATCTTACCAAGTTCATGTTTACGTTTATTTTCCGGAACCAAACTACAGAACACACACAGTGTCAACTTCATATGACAATAAACCTCCCAGCATAATTTAACAGTTTTAGAAAACTAAAGTTATATATAAGCTGGACAAACTGCCATGGGTGTACAACAACGGAGTCATCATTTTAACGGATTTTAAAATGGAATGCAACTTCATCTACCATATTTTATTTTATAATCATCTGTGCAAATGTTATAGTGTGTTTTTAAAGTTGTTTTAAAGTTATATTTCATATTCATCCATGCAGATGTTATAGTGTGTATAAAGTTGTTTTAGGGTTTTATCGTGTTTGCCCGATTTGACTTTGTGGCTGATGATGGCACATATCTGGTGCCGAAACTAGTACCTCATTTGAACGATATGTGATTCTTTCACATTAATAAATATCTTTGTATTGAATAGGAGGAACACTCGTAATTTTTAAATATTGTAATCCCACTTCAATACGGATCATGAAATTTCTAAATATTAATAAAGTTCATCACTTCCCGAGTCCATACTATCTGAGGTTAATGCCATCTTAACAGATGCTCCCATGCTCCTTAGGGATCTTGAGAAATATCAACGTGAAGATCCGACGCTGGCTCCGATCATGGAAACCCTTTCTTCTGGGGAACATGTTGTCCCTTATGTACTGAGGAATGGTGTTTTATGTTGCCCTTCGAGGCATGATAAGATGATGAAAGTTGTTGTTCCAGCTGTTCCTGTACCAATGATCTTCAAGTACTATCATGAGACCCTATTAGGGGGGTATTTAGGCATCTTTAAAACCGTAAAAAAAAAACCGTGAAATGTTTATCTGGAAGGGTATGGACGGTAAAATTCGTGAACTAGTAAAGGCTTGTAAATCTTGCTTGCTTAGTAAACCCACCATGTCTACCAAGGTAGGCCTTTTGTCCTCTCATCAAGCGTCGCGCCCAATGGAACACCTGTATATTGATTACGTAGGACCCTTCCCCCAGTCAAAGGGGAATGCCAACAAGTTCATCCTTGTATGTGTAGATGGTTTTACAAGATTTTCTTGGTTATTCCCGACTAAGCTGGCTACCGCTCAGTCCACCATTACTTGTTTAAATTCAATCTTTGATTCTTTTGGTCCGTGTCAATATATTGTGTCTGACAATGCTAAGGCTTTCACATCCAATCTATTTCATAAATTCTGTTTTGATCTGTCCATATCTCATGTGACTACTTCTGCTTATTATCCCCAACCATCTCTTGCCGAAAGAGTTAATCGTAATCTGAAGTCCGCGCTGATTGCCTATCATCATGAAGATCATTCCAGGTGGGACACGTCCCTGCATTGGTTAGCTTTCGCTCTGAATTCGGCTGTTCATGAATCACATAAATTTACTCCAGCTTCGTTGATGTTCAAGTTTGTTCCCAACACGCCGCTCTCCAACCTTTGGTCTTTGAGTGATATTCTACCTGAGACAATAGATCCAGATAATATTAAAGATCTTTGGAAGAAGGCTAAAGCCAATCTTAAAGTGTCTCACGAAAAGGTTAGGGAAAGATATGATCGTGGACGGAGACCCACCAATTTGAAGGTACGTGACCAGGTGATGGTCAAAAATTTTGTTCCCGTGGGCAAGCTTGCCCTCAGATTTCATGGGCCATGTATTATTCTCGATTTCAGTACACCCGTCACCTTATTGCTAAGCAATCCAGCCACCGAGAGGATATTTAGGATTCACCTGTCGCAGGTGAAACCTGTGTAGCTTCTGCGCTAATGTAGCTGATTTTATATTTGCTTTAACATTTTTGAAAGAATTCGGAAGGTTATATATTTTTTTGGGTTGCATTTTGAGGCCTTCTGCCCTTGGAATCAGGTTCTTTGTATTTAAGCATTTATTGTACACCTTCCCCGACCAGTTAAACTGCCATCCTGTCCTTGCCATGGCCATTACCATGCTCCCATCTCCTGCTCACATAAAACTGTGGCTTATTGGAATGAAATAAATATCTCCACGCCGCTGGCCCCTCAACCTCACCACAAAGCCTGTACCCTAAAATAATTATGGTCCAACAAATTCTGCCGCCGAGATCTTAATGTTTCAGTGCCCCCACAGCAGCGCGGCGCCGTACCGCCACTGAGGTGGGGTATGGGCCCGCCCCTCTCCAGTAAGGCCAACCAGTGTACGACGAGCCGGAGTCCTCCTCCCGGCCAAGGCTGATGTGCGGCGCACAACCTGCGACTTGCCCGCGCCCTGTATGTTTGCCGCGGGCGCGGCGTGCTTCAACTCCACTACTCCTCTCATAGTGCGGGCGAGCGGTATCTCAGGGTACTTGAGGGGTCCGAGCGGCCCCCTCTGGACACAAGCAGCGGCGGCCGGTCTGGCCGTCAAACTTAACCAACATTGAATGTACTTAATTAGCTACATGGACATTTAATATCAACAATTACTACATTTTTTGGATTCAACTGCAATAGTTGGTGGACTTAAAAAATTTTCCTTCCCTTTCAAGAATAAAAAGTTTTTCCTTCTGAATTCAACTTCTACAACCATAAAGACATTACATCAAAAGTTACTACAAAGAACTTTGAATCTGGATCTAATCATTTAAGAAATTTATTCTTCTCTTCTGCAATTAATGTCTATATCAACATCATAACTTGGATTTTGTTTTCAAACAAAAGTTTATGTTCTTCTGTGTTACCCCTGGGAGGGACTTTTGGGGGGGGGGGAGGTCTGTACCAGGCGGTACACCTCCGCGCCGCTAATTCAAACTTTGCGCCAGTTGAAACTCCTCTACTGGAGGAAGCCTGAACTCTAACAACCATGTTAATTCTAAAGGTTATCAGAAGATGTCGCTATCTGTAAATTTTGAAGAGTTCTGAACTGTGTCTTTTTCGATTTATTTTTGTTTTCTCTGTAGTGAGAAGTGTGAACATTCTCTTCTAGATGGCACTACTGAAGAAATACAACGGTGCACCCTAGTGCGAAGTGAAAGAACTTTTTTTTGAAGAATTTTAGTATGCATAAGTTTGTTCTTTGTTAAATTTCTTTCAGTCATTGTTTAGGTTGGCTGTATAACCCTTCTCTTTCCGCCAGTTTTGAATTCGACCAGTGAGTAATTTTTGTAATTAATTTTCCACCAATCCTAGATGTCTTCTTCAGTTTTGACTTGTAATGTTTTGGCCGTCCAATAAAATGCTGTGGGCGGGTGTTATCATTCATGAAAGGTCTCGAATGTTCCGCGAGGGTATATAAACTGCTGATTTTTGGGTCTCTGCGCCACTTCAGTAACATCTCTCTTAGTGCAATTATGTAGCAGGGGGCGGGAAGCGCCTCTTTCTTGGACAGCAGTTCATCAATAAGGTAATGGCCTTTTAATAACTTCTTTTCTTGCTAGCTCAGCAGTTTAACTCTCGGGGCAGGTTCGATACCTTTTACCATGTAAATTTCCTCTAAAATGTAATAGATTCTTGGCATATATTCTGTCTCTTTAAACTACGAATTGGGATAGAGTGTGCCTAACCCTCTCGAGCTCCCACTCATGTTGTTTTGAGGTGACTACGTTTTCATAACTGTTTCCCTTCTACTTGTAATGTCATAAAGTTTTCTATCGTGTCACCTCCGTAGAATGGGATTAGCCCTTGCATAAGCGGCCTAGGGCCAAATTAGGTTTTAATAAAGTGTATTAGGAGTGCAAGTACGCCTCCTCTCAAGTTGGTATTTTGGAGGCCACGTAATTGTCCTGTTTCTTTATAGAATAGGCCTCAGTAGGTTGGGTATTTTTACCCCTGTGTTATTGTACTTGGAGGACAGCTTGAATGTGGAGTTTGTTGTGGCCTTTGATGGGCTTGAACTTTGGGAGCGGGTTGCTCTTTCTTAATTTTGGTTTCTGTGTGCCTCGAGGAGGCTTTTCTGAGTAATAGGGAGCAAGTGCTCCTGGGCATGATTGGGGTTCTCTGCCCCTTTGTCAAACCTGTTATGTGGCTAAAGTTGGGCTAATTGCTAAAGAATTGTGTGTCTGGGTCTCGGAGCCCAAATTCTGTAACAACTGTAATTGTACATTCTCGATTTGTTGCTAGGCTACTAAGTACCTGTTATATTTGTTATTTCTTGATCTTGAAAAGAAAATATAACCTTGTTAAATTTTAAATTAATTTTAATTTCGTATATTGAGACCTATTCATCCCAGCACCTTCTTTCACCTCTAGCTACCACGGATAACTCCGTAACAAAAACAATTAGGAGTTTCTCTCAAGAAATTTCAGACAATCTTACATCATTAAGTATTAGAGACTATAAAAGAATTTGGACGAAGCAGCACGGTTGGGTTGACACAGGGAAAGTAAGGTTCTAGGCGTTTGAGAACTAGAGTACTAAGCCTAATATAGAAAAGGGAGTGATCCTATTAAAGCAACATATATTAACTAACAAATGGATTAGGGAGCACAAGGGCTTGACATGCAGTGAATGGACAGAAGCAATCAAGATGAGTCCACATGTGTCAGCCATATACTCTGTACTGGGCAGATCTCACAACAACAGCCTCTGTTGATGGTATCACAAAGAGACAGAAACAATGGCAAATGTCCTGAGATCCTGTCTACATGTTGAACTGCTGTACAATACCTGCCACCATACCACCAAGTTCCTGACTGCTGATGGTCTAGGATTAAAAAGATACGCAGCCTACGAGGAGGTGCATGGTCTCTCCACTGATGGGAGCAACAGACAAATAGACATCCAGTTCGAGATCGATGAAGACCAAACCAAGGAAGTTGACCTTAAAAAACATGAATCTAAGAAACTACAGTACCTTACTAAGAACACAAACACAGTAGAAGCTTGAGTCTACTCATGCACTTCTTGAAAATATTTGGATGAAGTACTGACCTTCTCCACTCAATTGCGACAGCCACATTAAGTGGGGTTGATAGCCATCTTCTGAAAACACATCTATGAACCTTAAAAACCACCTGGTTTTCATTTAATTTTTCAAAATAAAAAAAGTGAAATTATATGTTGGCTATGGTACTCTTTTGTCCTTGTGGCAACCTGCAAATGCTGAAGGAAGATAACTAATTATAATAGGTGCATTCCACTTGTAACCGCATATCCGTATTGCCTTCTTTTCCTTCGCATAATCATGCAGTCTATAAGCAATAAAGACTCAATGCTGAAAAGTAGATGCTGCTGTGTAGTCAAGGGGTGAGGGATAGGTGAAACAACAAGAGAATGGAATAAAAGAGCAGTTAAGACCAGGTGCTTTCCCAGAATGAGCACCAGTTGATTGTCCAAATGGTACAGGAGAGGGCAAATAAGTCTCTGGTAAGGCCCCAAGTAGAGTATGGTTCCAGTGTATGGGGCCCTCCCCAGGATTACTTGATTCAAGAACTGGAAAAAATCCAAAGAAAAGCAGCTCGATTTGTTCTGGGTGATTTCCGACAGACAAGTAGCGTTACAAAAATTTTACAAAGTTTGGGCTGGGAAGACTTGAGAGAAAGAAGACAAGCTGCTCGACTAAGTGGTATATTCTGAGCTGTCAGCGGAGAGATGGCATGGAATGACATTAGTAGATGAATAAGTTTGAGCGGTGTCTTTAAAAGTAAGGAAGATCACAATATGAAGATAAAGTTGGAATTTAAGAGGACAAATTGGGGCAAATATTTGTTTACAGGAAGGGGAATTAGGGTTTGGAATAACTTACCAAGGGACATGTTCAATGGACTCAGAACTTCCAAAGGTAAGAGGGTGGGAATATGAGGGGATAAGTGCTGAAGAATTTTGACAGTAATTAATCAAATGTGGTTTGAAGGAGCCAACTGCATAAGGGGATAGGAAGATCCATGCTTTGGGTTTTGCAGGGACTGCAGTAGCCACATACTTGTTTGGCTATAGCATAGTTAGTTAAGTCATTATTATTAACAATAAAACCTACGCTTCCGCACCACCTGTACCTTGGCCTTTGCTACTCTCTCCCCCTACCATCAATTTCTCAATGCCCTCGCAACTTCGGGGCTCCATGCCCCACACAGTTGTATCTAGTATATAATTAGGAAGCATCCAATACATATGCAGGAGTGAAAATGAGCAAGAGAATGTTTACGGCATTCTTCAAGTTGAATGTGTTAGAATATGCTGCAGAAAATGATGCTTGTTGTTTAAAGGGGCCTAACATCGAGGTCATCGGCCCCTAATGGTACAAAATGAAATAACAAAAAATTCAAATTCATCCAGTGACCAAAATAAAATTAAAAAAAAAAAATTGTCATGAAGAATGAATGGATGGACATGAACCCTAAAAAAAAAAAAAAAAAGTGGATCAGACACAAAAAAAAGATTACTGACCAAGCGACCACTTATAAAGCACAATGATGCTTGATGTCTATAGAGGTGCAAAATCCACGACTAAGGTCCCACAGAATGGTACATGTCGTGAGTAAAGTAGAACCATGGTATTTGGCATGTTGGGGTACTAATCAAAAGTAGCGAAGACTCACGGTGTTCCACACAAGATGGTACTACTCACAACTATTGTACTTCGTACAGGTAACGCAGACCTATGGTGTTTCGCACACAATGGCGCCACTTACAGCCAACGCAAACCGATGAGTTTCCTCACCTAGGTGTACTAGTCACGGGTGCCGGTCCCACGGGCCCCGGGGTGTTCCTCACATAGTGGGTACTAATCATAGGCAACGCAGACCCACGGTGTCGCTCATATAGTGGTACAACTCACAGGTAACGCCTAGACCCGCGGTGTTGCTCACATGGGTACGATGCACGGGTACTGGAAAACCACCAGGCCAGGCTCTATACTGCTACTAATCACAAACCTATTTCGTACCTAATATAGTAGTACTACTCGCCAGTACAGGCAACCTATGGTGTTCCCCGCGTGATGGTACAAAAAGTAGTTTCATGGTTCTAATTCAAGCATCCCTTGGTCGCCTCTCAAGACAGGCAGGGGATACCGTGGGTGTATTCTTCACCTGCGTCCCCCACTCACAGGGGGTAGTGTGTTTGGTCCGCGAGAGGTATTTTATTTCCCTCAAGTCCGCCGGCACGCCAGTTAGGACCCCCCTATCCGCCACCTGGGACGCGCCACGTGGAAGTATCATCTGTCCCCCTGCTACGCCTGCGTAGCAGGTTCGTAGTGCAGAAAATGGATTGAGAGTGGAGAGTCATAAATATGCAGTGCAGCCATGTATAATTTGTTACTGGCATAACAAGAGAGACAAATTATTGAGAGAACAGAAAACATCCAAATCTTTCCATGGTCCAAAGAAAGGGAAATATGAAAATGTGGACATACAAGTTCTGGACTAGATTCGAGAAGCAAGAGAGAATAGCAACACTGTAAATCACGAAATGGTGCAGTTTAAATCATGTGAAATTGCACGAAGTCTTGGTATTCAGGGGGATTAAAAAAGCATATAGAGGCTGGTCAGAATGCTTTATGCGCTGAAATGGACTAAGTTTACAGAGAAGGACATCACAGTGCCAGCACCTTCCTCAGATTATACTGACAAAGTGAAATAATTTCACTCCTTGTGGCAAGACTTCGGAAGTGGCATCAGTTTCTCTTTGTCTCAAATTGGCAATGCCAATATGCTGTCAAATATCACCACCAACGCAGTTCGTGCCATCAAGCGTTCTAGTTAAAACTACTGGAAATGAAAAATTACAATGCAAAATTAACGATGCATAGTGTATTGCATATTTAAAAGGAAAATGCTGCCAAAAGAAGATTTCATAGGGGCATACTTGTCCGAGTACAAGAGAAAGGTTGAATGGAGGCCGAATTAATGAAGGACTCGAAGACAGTGTGGGAACACCAAACAGGAGCCCTGCTGAACAAGAAGTCTATGTTGGTGTTAGACAGCTTCTGCAGCCACTTAGTGGAAGCTGTGAAAAAGCAGAGGAACATAACGCAGACCTGTCCACCCATCATCCCAGGAGGCCTTACTCAATTTTACAGCCAATGGATGTCTCCATAAATAAGCCATTCGAAGATCATGTTACAAGGTTCTCAGCAACTTGGATGGTAAATAAACATGAGATGACAAAAGGCGGCACCCAAATCAAGCGACTGTCTTTTCCTGTAATCTAAGAGTGGATCATAAATGCCTGGGCACTAACCAGGCCTGATATCGACCAAAAAAGTTAAGAAAATAGGAATTTCTTCTGCTTTGGATGGAACCAAAGACGATCTACTCTGGGAAGAGGAGAGTGAAAATGAGGATTCGGACCAGCCATGTGACTGCCAAGGCAGTGACTACAGCGACGATCCCACTGACTGCTTTGAAGCACACTTGCAGAAAAGGTAAGAAATATAATTTTAATAGTTTATATTAAAATATTTTATAAAAGTCAGTCAGTATTAGAACCAAATATTTCATATTTCAGGCAGTTGCCACACGATGACGTTACAAAGCTGTGCAGCCTTGAACCCAGCTCCACGCTGTGCTGCGCTGCTATGGCGTGGTGCACAGTTGTGTGACCAGACAGCTGTAGCAATGCATGAGGGAGCTTGATACAAAAATGTGTAAATGTACAACATTTTGCATAAATTAAGTATAGATTACAATAACATAATTATTTTATGTGTTTATTTGAAGAAGTCAGATGTTCCGTTTTTGCTTTTAAACCATGCCAATCTAACCCATATTAATGTATGTGAAATTTTCACATATTATAGCCTCCCCAATTATTTGAAATTAGGAAAAGATAGTGTATGTTACAGGAGAGTATATATGATACATATGTGATACATTTTAGATCAAGGATTATGAAGGTACAAGAAAAGCTATTACACAAACAAAATGCTACTCTCTTCTCCTAACAGTTGTATTTTACTTCAGTTTTTTGTAAGCATAAAGCTGTTTAAGTCTTGTTCAGAGAAACTAACAGAGAAGCACTACAACAAACCACAGCATACATGCTACAGATGTGCAGCTAAAGAGAATTCAGCCTGTGACAAAGAATGCTGCTAATAAATACTAGTGTGTTAGTGGCCTCACAGGTTATGTAGACCAAATTAAAATAATTTACAGCAGCAGAAAACGTTTAAAAATTGTTATGTTGAATGATAGTGAAAAAGTGCAGAGAGAACACACAACATTACAACTTTGAATTTACAGGAGGTAAAAACGAAGTAAGGATCACAGAACTCACTACATAATAAGATGACATTTTATAGGAAAAACAAAGAATACTGAATTTAAAAATGCATGAACAATAAAAGGTAATCTGAACAAGCAGCTTCCATCTCGAGAGAAAGTTTGTGGGTTTGTTTGTACAGTACGTGGAGGTAAACTCGGGAATCACTCAACCAATTTCAGGAAAGTATTTCATAATATAGGCTGTATATAATTATGCTAGCTTATCATGGGAGCAGGTAGTAAAAAAAAAAAGAGATTAAGTCAGAAAAATTACGAACAGTGCACAAATCCAATGAAGCCCGGCTTCATTGCAGGCAGACCTAGAGGAACTGCAAGTAAGATTCTAAAGGAGCCGTTATGACAATGAAGTTAAAAGTGTAATTTATCTCCCTGAAATGTATAATAATAATAATAATAAAAATAATAATAATAGTTTTAGTCCCAATAACTATTCTTACAGTTTTTTGGAGACATCACAGTGTCAAAATTTTGAGCCACAGGAGTTGATGATGATGATGATGATGATGCTTGTTGTTTAAAGGGGCCTAACATCGAAGGTCATCGGCCCCTAATGGAACGAGATAAACGACATGAGAGATGATGTTAAAATATTAAAACATATCCACTGACTAAGGTTTAAAAAAATGATAATGGAGAAAAATGAGGGTGAGATTAAAACAATCAGTGGATCTAATACGCAATGCCTAATTTTCTAATAAAATAAGAGAATATACAGGAAAACAAAAGAATAAGGCATTGCCTGGTAGTACATAATTTACGAGAGACGTTAAAATAACACATTAAAATACGCAACACAGACTAAAATGAAGTCAATGGGATAAAAGCGAAAGTGACACAAAACACACTAGGACAAAGGACAGCATCACACACGATAAAACAGTCCACTATCCCTCATAAAGCGGACGACGAGGTCTGCTGACTGCTCGTCATCACGCAAGATAAGGGAGATAGTACTCGGAAGGTTAAGACTACGGCGCAGATTGACCAGGTCAACACACTCCGTAAGGATGTGCACCACGGTAAGCTGGTCGCTGCAGGTACACACTGGAGGGGGTTCTCCTTTCAAAAGATGCGAGTGAGTCAAAATACCGTGGACGATCCGAAGACGACATAATACCACGGCTTCCCTCCGCGAAGCCCGAAGGGAAGTCCTCCATACCTTCGTTGTTCCTTTTATCGCCCTCAGCTTATTGGGAAGTGGAATGGCCTGCCACTCCAACTCCCAATGGGACATAACAAGATGTCTCAGCTGGGAGCGAATATCACTTGCTGGAACCTTGAAAGGCAACGGGGGCAGTGTAACTGCCTCCTTGGCAGCCTGATCTACTAACTCGTTTCCCTATACGCCCATGTGGCTGGGGAGCCACAGAAACGTGATTCTGGTGCCAGCATCCCAACACCCGGCCAGCAGGTCCTGGATTCGCTGCACCAGAGGGTGCCGAGGGAAACAGGTATCTATAGACTGGAGCGAACTCAAGGACTCAGTACACACGAGAAAGTGTCGGCACTCATTGTACAGTGCGTACCGCAGAGCCTCACAGATAGCATAGAGCTCTGCAGTGTACACACTACAGGTTGCCGGAAGAGCAAAAAGGAACCTATCATTGTCAACAACGAACGCACAGCCCACCTTCATATCTGTCCTTGAACCATCCGTGTAGACAACGACTGAACCTGGAGAGCGGCCAACAACGGACTGGAAGAGCCTCCGATAAATCGAAGGGTCCGTGTTTTCCTTTGGGCTAGTGTGCAGATCCAGGATTATTTCAGGTCGTCGTACGACCCACGGAGGTACCCCACTTGGTTGTCTGACAAGGCAAGGAACCGAAGGTACGTCAAACAATTCGTAACTGCTATCCAAGCGTATCCCAACCGGCCGCGTCGCTCGAGGATGAGCAGCGTACAGCAAACGGTTGCCATTGTTGAACACGCAAGGATAGCTTGGATGAAGTGGCATCTGTCGCAAATTTGCAGCATACGAAAAAAGCATCTGCTGGCGCCTCAGGTGTAAAGGCGGCACACCAGACTCAGTGAGTAGGCTGGCAATGGGGCTTGTACGAAAAGCTCCTGGCGCCAACCGAACCCCGCCGTGATTGATGCTGTTAAGCTTCGCAAGAATGCTTGGTCTTGCTGAGCCATATGCTACACTGCCGTTGTCTAGCTGAGGTAAAATATGTGCCCTATAGAATCGTAGGAGCACCGTGCGGTCAGCCCCCCAAGAAGTGCTGCTAAGAAACTTCAAGAGGTTAAGCCTCTTGGTGCATTGCACTCTTAACTGCCGCACGTGTGGCTCCCACAATAATTTACTGTCAAAAAGGAGCCCAAGAAATCGGTAAGTGTCAACAACTGGAAGAACTACATTTCCTAAATAAAGCTCAGGATGTGGGTGAAGAGCACGTTGACGACAGAAATGGACAACAGAGGTCTTTGGCTGCGTGCACACCGAGGCCGCTTCGCATAGTGTCGCGTGTAGCGTGATATGCTATGCATAGCGCAAGGCGTGCTTGCTGTTCACACCGAAAACTCTACGCCGTGTTCTCAGCTTAGTTTAGCGCGAGTTTTTTAGGGTGGTCATAAATTAATGCCGTTGTCCAAGTACTCTAGAAACAGTTGAAAATTAGAACGAAGAATCGAAAGTGGGTTCATGAAATTAATGAAGAACGAATTACTTTCGGAGAATTCCATCGTTTGTACGGAGATGCAAGATTTTATCGCGATAAATTTTATGATTACTTAAGAGCGACAAAAAATACTTTTGACCTTCTAAACCCTGCATCTGAAATGTGGCGACAAGTAGCGGAGAAGTATTGAGAAAAATTCAATTTTCCAAATTGTCTAGGAGCACCGGGCAGCAAACACGTGGAAATTAAAATTCCGGCTAAATTACGCTCTTTATATAATAAATATAAATAGTATTTTGCAATATTGTTACAATTAGCATACACAATTTTTCATCGTAACAAGGGTGGAGTAAATGTGTGACAAATATAATTCATAAACAGAAATATTTACTTCCAAGCCCACTACTAGCCTGCAGAGTGATATTCTTCACGTTACCACCCTCCATTGGCAAAATTATAAGCCGATATGACAGAGTTTGAGAGATTCAATGCACTATGTCACAAAGTGTCCGGCTACATGGCTAAATGGTTACCGTACTGGCATTTGGTCACAGGAGTCCCGGGTTCGATTCCCGGCAGAGTCGGGAATTGTATCAAAATTAGTAAATTTCATTGGCACGGGGGCTGGGTTGTATTTGTGTATTCATAATCATTTCATCCTCATCACGACGCAGGTCACCTACTAGCATCAATTCAAAAGACCTCCACCTGGCAAGCCGAACTTCTCCTCAGACACTTCCGACACTAAAATCCATACGCAATTTCATCCTGTCACAATGTTAAGCCCAGTGAAGTGTGACGGTAGAAGTAATATTACTGTATGTGTTTACTGTAGGAATGCGATAAAACTGTTGTAGATACTTAAGTCCACTTATTTTGCAAAACAGTTATATTTTTATAGTTTTTGTGTGTTGGGTTCCATATTTCTTCTCTTTGAAACACTGCATGGATAATTTCTTTTTCCATAGCTTCAGAACCAGCTAGGTAACGCTAAGCAATTAACCAACACTGCGCGTTGTCTGGCGCTTCGCTTAGCAGTAAGGTAGGCGTTCAGCGCAGCAAAGCGCGGTCGGTGTGAACACCTAGCTTAGGAACAAAGCACTGGTTATGCTTAGCGTTGAGCAACACGCGACACACTATGCGAAGCGCACTCGGAGTGCACGCGGCCTTTGTGGCAGAAAACCAAAAGCCATGACCTAAGGTCCACTGCTCCACCCTCCTAATGCTTGCTTGCGATTGCCATACTGCACGAGCTATAGTGCACAGCAAAATCGTCTACATATAGGGACGGTATTACTGCTGGACCAGCAGCAGCGACAATACCGTTTATGGCAATCGCGAACAGAGTACACTAAGGACCGATCCCTGTGGGACTCCATTTTCTGGAACGTGGTATTGCGAATATGTCCTCCCTACTCCGACACGGAATAGACGGAGGGACAAAAACTTCGCAATAAATGCTGGCAAGTTACGTCGGAATCTCCACTGATGCAGGACAGAAAGGATGCCATATCGCCATGTGGTGTCGTAGGTCTTCTCCAGGTCAAAGAAAACAGCTACCAAGTGCTGTTTGCAGAGAAACGCATTATGAATAGAGCTCTCCAGGCGTACCAAGTGGTCAGTTGTGGATCGAGCGGCTCGAAAACCACATTGGTACTCGGACAAGAGTCCTTGTTTCTCCAGACACCATACGAGTCGGCGATTGACCATCCTCTCAAATAGCTTACACAGGCAGTTTGTAAGACAAATTGGTCTGTAACTTCCTGCATACTTAGGATCTTTGTCAGGCTTGAGGACAGGAATGACTATGCCCTCTCGCCACTGAGACGGAAAATCACCCTCTATCCAGATCCGGTTGAACACACGAAGGAGATATAGTAAACTATCATCACTAAGGTGTTTCAACATCTGGTTATGGATGTTGTCCGTGCAAAGCGCCAAGGCGCTGCGGAGTTCCCGCTCCGTAAAGGGCACGTTGTAGTCCTCTGAAGCTTGGGTGGCAAAACTAAGGTGATGACGTTCTGCCTCCCGCTTCAGAGCGAGGAAATCAGGATTGTAATTCCCGGAGCCAGATACATCCGCGAAATGACTCGCTAGATGGTTAGCAATCGCGAGAGGGTCAGTGGCGACACTGCCTGCAATTGAAATTCCCGGTACAGGAGATGATCCTTGGATACCCGAAATCCGTCGAAGCATAGTCCACATTTGAGATGGAGTATGTGACGTCATAGACAACACATCTCTCCCATGAAGCCTTCTTACTTTGTCGAATAAGAACTCGCGCCTTAGCGCGGAGTTTCTTAAATGTTACCAAGTTGGCCACAGTAGGCTGTCGACAGTAACGTTTATGAGCGCGACGGCGTTTTTGATGGCTGCTGCTATTTCATCATTCCACCAAGGAACGAGTTTTCGGCGAGGAGTCCCCGAGAAAAACGGAATGGAGTCCTCAGCAGCAGCAAGAATAACTTGGGTGACGTAAGTTATTTGCTCGCCGACGGTCCGCCTGACATCATCGTTAAAGACAGCTAGTGATGTGTACTGTGGCCAATCAGCATGTTTAAGAATCCATCGAGGGGGAGCCTCGACGGGTTTATGTTTCAACAAAGTAAGAATGATGGGAAAATGGTCACTGTCACAGAGATCATCGTGTGCATTCCACCGAAACAGTGGAACCAACGTTCGGCTGCATAGACTTACGTCTATGCGAGAATATGTGCCGTAACGTACACTAAAGTGAGTTGGTTCCCCTGTGTTCAAAATACATAAATCCAGATCTGTGAGAAGTGTTTCCAGCTCTCTTCCTCGGGGGCAAGGCGTCTCAGAGCCCCACATGGGATGATGGGCGTTAAAATCGTCCAATTAGAGGAAGGGTGGTGGAAGCTGATCTATAAGATCAGCGACATCATTGATGTTCAGATGCTGGCCTGGTGGAAGATAAACATTACACACTGTTGCTATGACAGGCAGCGAGACACGAACAGCTACAGCCTCAAGAGGGGTTCTTAATGAAACCTCTTCGCTGTAGCTATCAGAACGTACAAAAATGCCAACGCCTCCGGAAGCCCGGAGCATAGTATCGTTCTGTCGAGTATAGCTTGAAATTCCTCAAGACCGTATGATGATCAGGTCTGAAATTGGTCTCCTGAATACAGACTATACTCACTGCGTACTCACTAATAAGCTGACGTAACTCAGCAAGATGCCTGTCATAACCGTTACAATTCCACTGTAACAGTGCCATAGTGTGGACTATAACAGGAGTGTTAGGTTATAAGTGACAAAATGCTCGTAAGCCTAAACACTATCTAGTTCTACATCCGTAGATGTAGAGAACAGCGCGACATCCATCCCGTCATCAAAAGATGGCAGGGGTGCCGCCCAGAACTTCGACGCTTTTCGAGCGCGAGGGGGTCCCCTACGAGGAGAGCGCGCAGGTTTGGGAGCAGGAGTGCCTCCTGGCACAGACTCATATTCCCCAGATGGGGGACATGACTTCTCCTTCGCAGGGGAAATCCGAGAGTGCTCAGGATGGGCGCTCTTCTTCGCCTTTTTCTTTTCTAGTTTAGACGGGCTGGGAGATAGTTTCCCAGCCCTGTTCGACGATGCCGCCTCCGCCGGCTGGGGTACGACATTCGTCGACCTCGTAGGGGGGGGGGGAGACTTAAGTCTTCCCCCCTTGCTTTGCCGGCTGGCAACTGCCAGCCTGCACAGACTTCTGGTTGGTCGAAGGTGGGGTGGTACCCCCTTTGACTATTTGCGACGTTGCTGGGAGCAGCAACAGTCGCCTTGGGCGCAGCGGTCTGGACAGGTGTCGAGGTTGTAAATGACGAACCTGGAAGACTCTGAGCTATCAAGCTATAGTCGAGTGTACGGGCAGGTGTATTCGTAGAATTAAACTTACGGTGCGCTTCCTGGTAGGAAAGACCATCCAGGGTCTTGATCTCCTGGATCATCTTCTCACTCAGGTATGTCGGACAATTCCGATCGCGAGGAGAATGAAAACCGGAGCAGTTAGTGCACTTGTATGGAGTTGTGCACTCCTCCGCGCCGTGAGCTACTTGGCCACATGTACCAGATACAGCCTGATTCGAACAGCGAGATACCATATGTCCGAATCGCTGGCATTGATAGCATCGCATAGGAGGCGGGATGTACGGCCTCACATCGCAACGATAAGTTGTTACCTTGACTTTCTCTGTTAACACTGACAACTTGAAAGAGACAATGAAGGCACCAGTGGCAACGTCTTCACCGTTGACCTTGCGCATAATGCGCCGGACGTGTGTCACGCCACGGTTCTTCATGTCTTCCATCAACTCGTCGTCAGTGTTCAAAATAAGGTCGCGGTGAAAGATGACTCCGCGAACCAGGTTCAAGGACTTATGCTCCTCCACTCTGACGGGGATTTCGCCAAAGTGCTCGCACTTAAGCAACTGATCAGCTTGCAGTGCTGTACGAGTCTTTAGAAGCAAACTACCGTTGCGCATTTTCTTAAGTTCCTCCAGTTCGCCATAGACGCCTTCGATGTGTCTACTAAACAGGATCGACTTCACCAGCTTAAAATCCTGCCCATCGGTTCTGGTAGCGACCAGAAACCTAGGGAAGCTGGATCCCATTCCTTCACGCTGCGCATGTTCCCAGGGAGTTGAACCTCTCAGGGAAGCAAAAGTTAAAGACTTAGGTGGGCGACCACCTTGAGAGAGCCGACTTCGTTTGGAAGCCATGCCCGATAGCTTCCTCCCCGAATGCCACCCACTCCGATCAGGGGTCTCTGTAGCCGAACCAAGCAGCCAAGGCAATACCCACCTGGTCATAGCAGGTACTGCCCGGGGTCCGATGTTGGACGATGCCTAATACGGGATGACTGAGGCAATGAGCACTAAGACTCCCTTCCTGCAGTCACCCGCAATAGCATGTACCCCATAGCATGTACAGAGCACTAAATATAGAAAAAATAAATAAAAATAATTAATAAGAATATGTCCTTCTGGCATTCGGCTGTGCGGGGACCTGCGTTGTCAGGCGGATACTACTGCCCGGGTACATGACACTCCCACCCGCCACGTCCTGGGTGGTTGCTGGCACGGGCTTTCGACTGTAGTCACACACGTAGGAGCTCCATCGCCGAGCAGCACGCACATCAAAATTTGGAATGGTCTACATCCGACCCTAGGAAAAATAATAATAAATAAAGAGGGGACCATGGCCACATGACCCTTTAATTCGCCTTCTACGACAGGCAGGGATTACCTATGGACGTATTCAGCCTCTCCCATCCACAGGAGGTCCATCACATTATACCAAACCGCAATCCATGTCCGCGCCAAGGTCGCCCCTTTTTGTCGCCTGTTACGTCAGGCAGGGGATACCGCGGGTGTATTCTACATGTGCGTCCCCCACCCGCAGGGGGTCGTAGCAGGTTCGTTGCCACAGGAGTTCTTTACATGCTAGTAAATCCACGAACACAAGACTAGCATATTTTACCACCTTCAAACACCGTCAGACTGAGTCAGAATATTTAATGCTGTTCATGAAAATGTTCAAGAGACAAATATTTTGAAGAGTGTTATTAGGGAAATCATTTGACCTTTTAATTTTTGTTGTGTGTTTTCTCACTGGATTCTAAACCTGTTAAATGAGGAACACAAACAAAATAATGGGTGCTTCACTTAAAAAAAAAAAAATCTTCTGCAGTTATCAAAAAGAAAATTCCTTCTAGGAAACCAACATTATGGGTGATGAAATATAGGTTTATGGATGCATTCTAGCCTGTGGAAATCTCCATATTCAGCACATTGCATGAAATTAAACACTCACCACCAACAAAGAAAAACTACAGTGACCAAAGTTGAGAGATTGTTGAGGCATTCTGTTGTGTATATTTCTCCTTCCATTATTACCATAGATGGACAAATTCACGAGGCATTGTACGTAAGATGTCAGGCCAGGCAATGAAACACTATGATGAGCATATTCTGAGATTTTTAAGGTAATTAATTTCTCCAGCCATATACAACTGCTGTATTAACATTGACATATGTGCAAACTCTTGGGTAATTCTTTGAAAGCATGAAGAGGCCAGGCTAGTTACATGCTGGAGTGAGGCTTTTATAGGATGTCACAAATATTCACTACAAATGTACAAGTGAGAAGTCCTGCAGCATCCACCGTATTAACCTGGATCATTAGATTTCCACTTCTACTCAAAGGCTTCTTACCCAAAAAGAGATTCTAAGACTAAACTACAATTGCAAAACAGTAGTACGGATTTCATCACC
This sequence comes from Anabrus simplex, assembly GCF_040414725.1. Lineage (NCBI taxonomy): Eukaryota > Metazoa > Arthropoda > Insecta > Orthoptera > Tettigoniidae > Anabrus > Anabrus simplex. Next base: position 92,551,530 of record NC_090268.1, on the reverse strand, counting down.
CTTGGACTGCCACAAAAGAATATTTAAACATGCTCTGGGACAAATATTCATATAATGACAGAATTGTGAGGTGTACCTAATTATTGAGCTGCTCTTATATGTATATTAAGAAATATATTCAACATTACATTAAAATAAAACTGTTTGAAGTTATCAACAGGCATCCACCTCCATGCACATATATATACATTCGAACTTTCAAAAGAGAAAATAAAACCAGCAGTTAAAACAATATTAAAATGCTTTTGCTTTGGCATGCTAGAAAACAGGAATGGTGTATTTACAATTCCACAGCCGCAAAATATGACTGCGACTGAATTTTTACTACCCACTTGAACAAAGATAAATCTACAGAGCAAGCTGCGTTTTATAATTTTTGCACACAACAAAAACAATTTTTATCTAGATATTATTGAGGATGTTCAAAAATGACTGACACTCCCTCTGTAACTGAAAAAGTAGCAGTTTGAAATGCACGCCCAGTGTATGTGGAACTTGCCGAGGGCCATCAGATGATGTTGCCACTGTCCAGAGGTTGAACAGTGCAGTGTCATTCGTGCAAGGTGTGCAGGAGCATTCCTGAACAACACTCAGAGGGGCAGACAATCACAGCAATGGTGGACTGCATGGTTTCTCTGAAGGGAAGGAGTGCCTGCTTCACATGAAGTGAACTCGTGTCCTCATCCTGAGGTGGTGCAGCTCATAATAGGCACACCCCCAATGGAGGTGAGCTGCATGTGCCATTTCAACCATATACCAGCCTTCCTGCCACTCTTAAAGTTCTGGCAGTACCGGGAATCGAACCCGGGCCTCCGAGGATGGCAGCTAATAACACTAACCGTTGCGCTACGGAGGCGGACGCTGCTTCAAATAATTACACAACATAGTAGCCATATGTAGGGAAGCAGCATCGTCGCAGGACCATGACAAAACGTGGTCACATGGCAGTCGGCAAAGCATTGTCACCCTGTGCTCTAGGATACACCATGCTGCCTCATTCACCATAGTATGGAGGTCTTGCCCCTAGCGACTACACAATTAAAGAAGTCATCCAGTATACAAAGTTCATCTCCAACAACAGACTTCAGGCAGTTGTCCAGCAGAGGGGTCAGGATAACCCTAAAGAATAGTATTTATATAGGGAGTATATTTTAAGGCTTCACAGCAAAGTACCCACAATGACAAGTGGACATATTTGTCTCAAGAAGCGGCACAATGAAGAAAATGAACAGAACTGAACTCACCAACTATATGCATGCTCAGGATAGATAGATAATAAAGCAGACAAATAACCTTGTAAATGAACTCACCTGTATTTACAGAAGATGTGATGCAAGCTTCACATCTTATGAGATTTCGAAAGAGACTTCGCACTTCATGAATACTAATGGAATGCATAGTGTTCATAGTTTCAATTTTTAATTCTTCTGCAGTTCCAGAATTATTCCTGTAAACTTTCTCAGTTCAGCAAAAAATGGTTCGAGAATGCTGTGAATATAATGGTCAGAAGTAATAGTGTCCGAAAATAGCGCAACACACCCATCTTCAAATCATGAAGAGGTCTCTGGCCATTAAATATGTGGGTTCTCTGTATCCTAGATCTTATAATTCTGAGAATTGATATAGAAACTCAAATGAAACCTTCCAGGTTCATCACTCATAAAAAATAAAGTTCAGATCCATGATACCACTGTGGACACTATTCATTAAACAAAAACCCCATGGTACTACAGCCCTGACCTACCAAGCAACCGCTGCTCAGCCCGAAGGCCTGCAGATTATGACGTGACTCATAGTCAGTGCGACGAATCCTTTCGCTTGTTATTCTTGGTTTTCTAGACAGTGGTTGCCATCTCAGCACCAGATAGCTCCTCAATTGTAATCACGTAAGCTGAGTGGTCCTCATACCAAGCCTCAGGACCAGGCAAAAATCCCTGACCTGGCCGGGAATCGTACAGAGGCCTCCGAGTGAGAGGCAGACATGCTACATCTAGACTGCGGGGCTGGGCACTATTCATTAGCCAACTGCAAAATCTTATTCTTGCAATGAAATCTGAAGGCTGTATGTTATGGACTGATGAATCAGGCAAGATCGTAAATGTACAGTAATAATTTTGTTGCATTATGTGCTGACGAATGTAAAATACTAGCTTCTGGAGCTACTCTCCAAAGTGACATATGTGGACTGACTGGCATTCTTGCCTGTATATCTTCTAACCTCTCCTGTGTGAGAGCTGTTCTACTTCGCTTGTTTTTCTAATTAGTTACGGAACCAGTACCATGCCACTTGTGATCAAGTTGTTGGATGTAACATTAATGGTACTGTAGAACCGGGCTTCAAATAATCAGTAGACAGTTTCCTGGTTTCTTTTACCTGGTTTCTTCTTCTTGTGCAAATAACACTCGATCAAAAATATTCTCTGTGCTGTAGCGTACAGAACCAATGTGATAATAACCTTACAACACAACTCTAAAGTCCAATAGTTAGTAGCGAACTACTGCATCAGGTGTCAAAACTTACTATCACACCAATATTGACACAAGCCACACAGCGCTCATTTGGGGATTCCCGTGGCTGTTAGCAAAAGTGTATAAAATTTCTTGTATACAATTCTTAGAAAATGTACTTTAAGGGTCCACCTATTTAATATTTGATTGAAGCACCTCACGGTAAACAGCTGTATTAAGACACGTGCATGTTTCAACCCATATTAGGGCCATCTTCAGCTAAAAATCTAAAAATTATTGACCATGTAAGTTAGTTGTGACCCATTAAAAATAAATAGTACACAATAAAAACCACTGATGCATGCTGAGACATCTAAACACACTGCTGATTAAAGACTATGTAAAAAAAAAAAACCTTAATCTTAACTTAACCCTTGAATGTCCAAATATTTTTATTTTTTGAAATGTTAAATTTTTCTTGACAAACATTCTTAGGATAGGGTATTATTCAAGGGAGATCCATTATTTCGAAGCAAACATGTTTACATGCTGCATATATGCAATGCTAGGCGTTTAAGTAGTCTGCAAGGTACCAAGGTTGATATGTGTTGGTATTCTTGGAATTCTTTTGAGGTTGGCAACTTTTAGAAATGAAAAATAGGAAGATTTTTTAATTCTTGGATTTCATCACATATATTGCACAATGGTCTAAGTGAAAAAAGGACAGGATAAACGGCATACATATCTACAGTTACAATGTGAATTGACCATTAAATTTAAAATCTTAAACTAAAAAAACATTAAAAATGGTTACAAGAAAATGTACCTAATCACTCATTTATGACACATACATATGAATAATAATACAGTAATTTGTCACCAGTGCTTACAATCTGTACATTGAGAAAGGGATCAAGATATGTAAAGAGATATGGAGGGGATAAAGATCGATGATGATGATGCTTGTTTAAAGGGGCCTAACATCGAGGTCATCAGCCCCTAATGGTACGAAATGAAATAACAAAAAATTCGAATTCATCCACTGACCAAAAAAAAAAAAAAATTGTCATGAAGAATGAATGGATGGACATGAACCCTACAAAAAACAAAAACAAAAAAACAAACAAACAAACAAACAAACAAACAAACAAACAAACAAACAAACAAACAAACAAACAAAAACAGTGGATCAGACTCAAAAAGAAGGTAGTTAATTACTGTCTTACTAATAAACGGTGTATAACTTTTATACAAGGTTTATACACTGTTTATGTGGAATTCGTTACTAATAAACTGTGTATAAGCCTCCTGTGTATACATGCTATAGTTATTAATTGAATTGCTTATACAGACCAGGACCCTTGTATAAGCGTTGTATAGCAGCTAGTAGTGGAAAAAGAAACGAGTGAGCAGTTTATTTTGGTGGTTATTTATTGTCTACAGTAATATAATCGTCTTGAAATATTCGACTTATTCATTTAACATTGAACACACATTGAAAGAATGGACGATGATGATGATCTTCAAGATATTTTAAACATAGAAGATATACCGTACATCATTCAGAGGTTATGAAGGCTAGACATCTTCGTAAAGTAAAACACTTTAAAGAGACGGAATGACAATGAATAACTATAAAAGAAATGATGGTTGGGCGTATTTTCGTGTAATAATGTGTTACTGCTTAATAGACTTTTGATATTGCAAGTTTATTATACATTATCTGCTCCTGCAAAGATCTTTCTCAAATTTGAGTACCTATAAAAGGGGATATATTCCACGAGATAAAAAAATGGCATAACTTGAAAACCATACGTAATATGATTTCCATACTTTGTAGTTGAATACACAGAAATATGATGTATAAATGCCTAATACAAACTTTTTTGATCAAACCTTTAAGCTATAAACAGTTTTTCCTTTCTCCTGAAAAGCAAGGATTTTGGAATGTGTACCCTTTTCAACTCGCCGATTCAATTACAATTGCTTACGTTTTCTGTACAACCCCATTTAGGAGCTTTTGATAATTTCTTAAGCTTTACCATTTCTTTTTTGGTGATCATTACTTGGGAGCGGATTTTTATGTAATTACATATTTTTTTTGCGTAAGTTTTAATGCAAGTTACGAAGTTCATTATTCCTATTGTACATCCCCAAGTGTAAAAACTGAATCTTATTTCACATAAAAACACATATTTTCACATTTTAAAAATGTAAATACATATTTTAAGAAAATCTATAAGCACATAAATCGGCAATATTTGTTGATCAATAAAATTTAAAATGCTTCTGTGTTATAAAACAGTGTTCATATTTTCATTTTACGATTACGGTATTGTTTTTAACAGTGTATTTAACATAATGTATCTGAATGTTTCGGCTATTTATGGACTTCCCTCCATAAGTTCTAAAACTTGCTGGTCACTGGCTACGGAGTTACATTTAGACAGCGATTTGATTTGCTGCACAAGATGTTTCCTTGCATGATGTCATTCCAACTCTTTATGAGTCAGCCCTCTCGGGTTTTGTTTATAGAATATCAGCGAAAGGCAATCACGGAGAGATAAGGTGACGTAATTCCGTTACGACATGGGAGACTCGGAAGAATATTGCCCCACCATTAGGTAGTGGAATTTCATCACTCCTAAGAATAAGGTTAGCTGTTCGGGTCCATACATCATTCCCATGGTCGTGTGATTCTGTATGGATTTATAAGAAATATTTCCTTCAGTGTCCGCTGCTATTCTTTTTATTGAAACAGTGATTCACCGTAAATGCGTGCGTCGTAACCTGCAAAATAATGCCAAAAGAGAAGTCTAGTACAAGGTGGCGTCTTCAACAATATGTAGTGGAATTTAAAAGCATTTTCACTACCGACGGAAAAGTATTATTTAGCCAACCGTGTGGTAAAACAGTACGTGCAGATCAATGTTCTCAAGTAATCCAGCATTTGTCTGGAAATAAGCATACTGCGGCTGCTTCGCGCGTGCATTCGCGACAATTACTAATAGGTGAACCAGCTACTTCAAATGCAGGCCTGTCTAAATATTCCCAGTATTATTTAGATGTGTGCAGAGCATTTGTTTGCGCCGACATTCCTCTTGGTAAAATAAATACTCCGGGACTGAGAAATTTCCTAACAAAGTACATTAATTTTGAGCCTCCAGACGAATCCACATTAAGGTAAAACTATCTCCCAAAATGTTACGAAGAAACTTTACACAGAATTCAGGCAGTATGTGATAGCGAAAAACTGTGGGTGAGCATTACGAAACCACTGATTCAAGTGGCAGAAAAGTAGGAAATGTTGTAGTTGGTGTGTTGAAAAATGACTAAACTGCTTGCGAACATTCTTATTTGCTAGCGTGTAAAGAAAGGCTTGCTGCAAACCATGTCACTGTAGCTAGGTTATTCAATGAAGCCATGCACTTACTTTGGCCAAAAGGTATAAAATACGACCATGTATTGCTTTTCCTTACTGACAGTGCAGCTTACATGAAAAAGGCAGCCGAAGGCCTTTCTGCGAGTTTTCCGAAAATGATACATGTAACTTGCGTTGTTCATGCTCTACACAGGTTATGTGAAACTGTGCGGGCTCAGTATCCTCAAGTGGATAAATTAGTGTCTAATGGCAAAAAGTCTTCGTAAAAGCACCGTCAAGAATCGATCTCTTTAAAGAGAAAAACCCGGATCTTGCGCTTCCTCCTCTGCCTATTGTTACGCGGTGGGGTACCTGGCTTAGCGCTGTGGTATACTACGCAGACAATTTCGAAAGTTTTGCATTCGTTGTGAACGTGCTAGATAAAAACGACGCGTCGTCAATTGAGATTCTTCAAGAGATATTAAAAGACAGCTCTTTGAAAAATGATTTGGCGTTTATATCTCCCAATCTAAGCTTCTTGTGTAAAACTATAGACATACTTGAAAAATCCACTAACCTGTTGTCCGAAACAGTGAAGGAAGTGCGCGCTGTTGAAAATAAATTAGATTCACTCCCGGCTTCGCAGGTACAGGGACTGTTAAAGGTCAAATATCAAAATTTGTTCATGAAAAACAGAGGATTTCAAACAATGTGCCAAATTTCTAATGTATTAGAGGGTGCTCATGTTGGCGAAATTAATGGCGTTATTGTTGGTTACATTCCTCTCTTTAACTATGCTCGTCTGACTTCCTGTGATGTGGAGCGATCGTTTTCGCAGTATAAGGCGTTCTTTAGAGATAATCAGCATGCATTTGTGATGAACAATGTGGAGATGACCTTTGTTGTTCACTGCAATTCTGAGACTACTTCTAGCAACTAATATTCCAGCATGTAATGGTTGAGTACGAACTGGTACTATTTTTTCAAAGATGACAGGTTGCTTTTGCCATATTTAAACAAAACATTACCTTCAAAAAAATAATCATTCATAATATCTACTCTGGCATATCAAAAATTAATATGCCATACAGTACGTTTCCATACACAGACACCATTTTTTCTTAAGGAGCACGTTTGGTAGCACCCTATTCTAATACAAAACATTATATTTATTTACTTTTTGAGCATGAGTAGTTACGTGATATTTAAAGGAAAATAATTTCCATTTTTTATCACATGTTTTAAAGTTTTTCAGCACATAAAAAATAAATATTTTCCACATTTTTAGCACATAAAAATCCGCTTCCTAATCATTACACAAGCAAGCTGAAGAAATGTTGACATCTATCTAAGCCAATTTCAGCTGTCTCACTTAGTGTTGCCACTGCCTTTTCGATATGCCGTGCTACTGTGCGACTTTCCGGAAAGTTTTACTCGTAGATAACCAGCTGAAGCGATCATAAAGGCGGTGAACGTGTGAAATACGTCAGTGAACTGCAGGAAGGGATTCCTACACCTTGGAACGAGTGTATATGCGCTGTATAGTAATACAATGCGTATAACTCGTTTATTAGTAGGAAAAATGTAAAAACGCTTATACAGGGATCATTCACTGTGTAACTAAACAAGAGTTAAACAACTGTATAAGGACTTATTATTAGTAAGACAGTATTACTGAGCAAGGGACCATTTGTAAAGCACAATGATGCTTGATGTCTGAATGGGTGCTAAATTCACGTCTAAGGCCCCACACGGTGCATATCGCGAGTAAAGTAGAACCATGGTATTTGACATTTTGGGGTACTGATCAAAAGTAGCGAAGACTCACGGTGGTCCACACAAGATGGTACTACTCACAAGCATTGCAATTCATACAGGGAACGCAGACCTATGGTGTCTCTCACACAATGGCGCCACTCATGGCCAATGCAAACCGATGATGTTCCTCACCTAGGTGTACCAGCCACGGGTGCCAGTATTCCCGTGGCGTTCCTCACCTAGTGGGTACTAATCACAGGCAACACAGACCGACGGTGTCACTCATATAGTGGTACAACTCACAGACAACGCCCAGACCCGCGGTGTTGCTCACATGGGTACAACTCACGGGTACTGGAAACCCACAGGAGAACCAACTCATTGCTGCTACTAATCACAAACCTGTTTTGTACCTAATATAGTGGTACTGATGATGATGATGCTTGCTGTTTAAAGGTGCCTAACATCGAGGTCATCGGTCCCTAATGGTACGAAATGAGACGCAATTGAATGACTAATTAAAAGTCCAAAATTCTCCCCTAACCAGAATTCAAAACGTGAGGACGAAGAATGAATGGATGGAGATGAGTTTAAAACAATCAGTGGATGCGACCCGCAATGCCTAACATTCACAGATTCTGACGTAAAACAATATAATTACTGACCAAGGGACTGCTGCTATAGCATAACGTTGAATCGATGATGCTTGCAGTCTAAAGGGGGTCCAAAATCAAAGTTATCGGGCCCTCATAATGGTACTTATCGCTAGAAATGCAGAACCATGGTATTTGTCATGCTGCGGTACTAATCAAAAGTAGCAGAGACTTGCGGTATTCCACACATTACGGTACTACTCACAGGTTATGAAATTCGACATATACTACAGACCTATGGTTTTTCTCACATTGCGGCGCCATTTACAGGCAACGCAACGCTATGGTGTTCAGCACATAAGAGTACCACAGGGACCTTCCCCTATTCGTGGTGTTCTTTATATAGTGGGTACTAATCATAGGCAAGGCAGAACCATGGTAGCTATCATCCCATGGTCCCGCTCATACGGTGGTACTAATCACAGGTACTGCAAAAGCCGACTGCACAGTGCTCCTGTTTGCTACTAATAGCAAACCTATTTGGCACATAATATAGTGGTACTATGCACAAGTAAAAGTGACCCATGATGTTCTCCGCGTGGTGGTACTAATCACAAGTAGTTTCATGGTTGCAAGACAATCATCCCTTGGTCGCCCCTTTTAGTAGCCTCTTACAACAGGCAGGGGATACCGCTGGTGTATTCTTCGTCTGCGTCCCCCACCCACAGGTCCACGAGAGGTATTTCATTTCCCTCAAGTCCGCCGGCAAGCCGGTAAGGACCCCCCTATCCGCCACCAGGGACGCGCCACATGGGAGTATCACCTTTCCCCGTGCTACGCCTGCGTAGCAGGTTCGTGGTATAGTGGTATTACTCACAAGTACGGGCAACCCATGGTGTTCCCCGCGTGATGGTACGAATCAAAAGTAGTTTCATGGTTCTAATTCAATCATCCCATAGTCACCCCTTTTAGTCGCCTCTCACGACAGGCAGGGGATGCCGTGGTTGTATTTTTCATCCGCGTCCCCCACCCACAGGGGGTAGAGAGAGAGAGAGAAAAAAGAAGAGGAAAGAAGGGATCCGTCGCTTCGAAAAATGAAGTAACGGATGAAGAAAGGCAAGGGCCACCAATGGCATGAAAATGAAAGACTCCGTATGCCTCGAATGCTCTAATACCGTTGGGGTCAGAAAGGAACAAGAGTTGACCAAGGGAGGTCGGATAGGATAGACGAAAGTGAGATGCCTGGCACAAGTAAGTGGAAGCAACGCCAAGACTCAGCTAAGGGCCCCGTGGTCGCCACTCCACACTCCCAAGTTGAGGGACCCTTGTAGTCGCCTCTTACGATAGGCAGGGGATACCGTGGGTGTATTCTTCATCTGCGTCCCCCACCCACAGGGGGTGTGGTTGTGAACATAAGGGTTATGCATATTTCAGTGAAGAAGAACAACGCCAAACAGTGTTCAAACGGTTTTGGAATATGTGTGACTTTAGTTTACAAAATGCGTATATTAATGGGTGTGTGAAAGTAAACCTAGTGAAGAAAAGATATGGTGCAAGTGGACAAGAGAGCAGGAGACAACACACCCGTGAGTATTACATTTTGTTAGATGGTAGTGATAAAAGAGTTTGCAAACAGGCATTCATATCTTTGCTTGGAATAAGTAATGGTAGACTTTCGAGGGCAGTTTCAAAGAAACAGACTGAGGGAACACCAAAGCAAGATGGTCGTGGATGACATGTAAATTGACCAAATTAAACTAGTGATCATCAGTCCAATTTAGTTGTAAATCATATTAATAGTTTTCCGTAGCATGGAAGTCATTATTCTAGAGTTTCTGCTCCAAACAGAAAATATTTACCTGAAGGTCTTAATGCAGCTATGATATATAAACTTTATGTTACTTGGATGAAACAGGAGTATAATTCTGAAGATATTGTTAGTGAGGATATTTACACGGATATTTTAAATACAAAATTCAATCTCTCTTTTTCCTCACCATCCACTGACACATGCAAGGTGTGTGATTCACTGTGCATAAAATTGTATTGATAGGAGGATTTTATAAATATTTTCTTTTGTAAAGTAAATGTGCATAAAAGTTTCAGATGCGGAGATAGATGTTGAAAAAGCAAAATTCCAAAGAGAGTTAGATTTGCATCAATTAAAAGCGCAACAGACATATAATAATCTAAAGACTGATACAGCTTATTCTAAAGACCACAGTTCGTGTGAAAGTCATAGCTGATTGATTGATTGATGCTTGTTGTTTAAAGGGGCCTAACATCTAGGTCATCGGCCCCTAATGATACGAAACGAGACAAAATGGAACGACAAATTAAAAACCCAAAATCCTCCACTAACCTGAATTCAAAGTGTAAGGACGAAGAATAAATGGATGGATGGATGGATAAGAATTTAAAATGATCAGTAGAACAGACCCACAGTGCCTCACATGCACAGAAGCTGGCATAGCACAATAGTATAACTCACCAAGGGACTGCTTCTATAGCATGATACTGAAACGATAATGAAGCAGTCCAAAATCCAAGTCATCGGCCCCTCGTAATGGTACTTATCGCTAGAAAAATAGAACCATGGCATTTGTCATGTTGCAGTACTAATCAAGAATAGTGCAGACTCGCGGGTATTCCACACATTATGGTACTACTCACAGGTAATGAAATTCGCACGTGTATTACAGACCTAATGTGCTTCGCACATTGCAGCGCCCTTGACAGACAACACAAACCTATGGTGTTCATCACATAAGTGTACTAACCACAGGGACTCTTACTATCCCGTGATGTTCCTCATATAGTGGGTACTAATCATAGGCAAGCTAGAACCATGGGTTCCTTCATCCCATGGTGTCGCTCATATAGTGCTGCTAACCACAGGTACTGTAAAAGCCGTCGAGCCCTTGTTTGCTACTAATCACAATCCTATTTGGTACCCAACATAGTGGTACTACGTGCAAGTAAAAGCGACCCTATGTGTTCCCCGCGTGGTGGTACTAATCACAAGTAGTTTCATGGTTCTAATTTTGACCATCCATTGGTCGCCCCTTTCAGTCGTCTCTTACGACAGGCAGGATACCGTGGGTGAATTCTTCGCCTGCGTCCTCCACCCACAGGGGGTAGACAAAGAGAAAGAAAAAGAAAGAAGTAGGGATCTGTCACTTCGAATAATGAAGTATCGGACGAAGAAAGACAAGGGCCACGAAGGGCGTGAAAATGAAGGACTCCCTAGGCCTCGAATGCTCTAATACCTTACAAGTCATTACTTTCATTTTTGATCCATATTGAAAATAGCAATCTCACTTAATTTACAAAAGGTATACATTTATTATTCAACCTATTAAATACATACAGTACCACGTTAAGTGGTTAATTAGACATAAAAGATGTGAATATTATGGACATGTTTCGCCCTTCTTATTGGGCATCATTAGCATATTAACTAATCTTAAAACAAACATTTTTAAAAAGACGATAACATTTATGGTTTATAAGAAGTGAGCTAAGATTTGTTATGATATTAAAATTTATGGAACAGTGGTTAAAATATATGATATTTGGAAGTACAAGCACTTGTTAAAATTATTGTGGACTAATTTAAAATCTTGTCCAAAAAAGTATTTGTATCGATATAAAGTTCTAAAAACGGCGTGTGTCTGGAACTGAAATGGATCCTCTTCATTGTGATAGCATATATTTGCTGCAGTGGCTGCTAATGTAGGTCAGAGGGTGAATTTTGTTTATATTATACGTTCCAACATTAAAAGATAGGTTAAGAAAAGGTGAATGTTATGATGTATTTTCAGTAAGTTGATTGGTTTAAGATACTCTCTGATATAACCGTTGCGAAAGTGTACTGGTTGGAGATGCTGTGAGGAGAGATTATATCAGTATTTGAAGGTTATACTTGATTTTCACATAAAAGTGTAGTCTTCTAGAAGATGTAGGAACCTCGGTGAATATATTGTCATTAAATCAAACGCCGTATGTATCTTGTGTTAGCAGCGTTGGTGAGACAACAAGCTCTGCCTACTCCCCATCTGCACACTACAAGAGACAAGAGACAACTGTGGACTTATAACTTTTGTGAGCATGATTGTACCTCAGATGATGATCATGTTTAATTAAATATATTTGGAACAATCTTCGAAATATTGATATTAGTTGTGTATTCTGATAACTGTTTTGCTCCCAAATAAGAATATTTCCTTAGTATGTTTTTGGTTGCAAATTATTCACAAACAATATGTTGAGGAAATAGTTCACAAGTATCTAGTATCAGGACAAAGCTGTCCCTGTGATAGGGACTTTGGACTCAGAGAGGAAAAAAAAAAGAGTGGAAACATGTGTGTATACATCTGCTGGGTGGGTAGTTATTATAAAAAAAATACTAGGGCAGGTAAAAGAAAATTTAATGTAACTGAAATGCAACAGGTTGATTTTGTGAGTTCAAAGCCTTTAACTGATGATGATGATGCTTGTTGTTTAAAGGGGCCTAACATCGAGGTCATCGGCCCCTAATGGTACGAAATGAAATGACAACAAAAAGTTCAAAAATTCACTGACCAAAATAAATAAAAATGTCATGAAAAATGAATGGATGGACATGAGCCCAAAAAAACAAAACAAGAAACAAACAAAAAAATCAGTGGATCCGACTCAAAAACGGTCATAAATAATAGCATTACTGACCAAGGGACCACTTATAAAGCACAGTCCTGAATCGATTATGCTTGATGTCTAAAGGGGTCCAAAAAACAGGTCTAAGGCCCCTCAGTATGGTACATGTTGCGAGTAAAGTAGAACCATGATATTTCTCAAGCTGCGGTACTAATCAAAGGTAGCGTAAACTCACGGTGTTCTAAACTATAAGGTACTACTCACAAGTATTGTACATCGTAAAGGTAATGCAATGGCGCCACTCATAGCCAATGCAAACCGATGAGGTTCCTCACCTAGGTGTACTAATCACGGGTGCCGGCATTCCCGTGGTGTTCCTCACATAGTGGGTACTAATCACTGGCAACGCAGACCCACGGCGTCGCTCATATAGTGGTACAACTAACAGGCAACGCCCAGACCCGAGGTGTTACTCACATGGGTACGACTTACGGGTACTGGAAACCCACACTGAACCCCGCTTGAGTGCTACGAATCACAAAAACTATTCAGTACCTAACAGTGGTACCACTCGCAAGTAAAGGCGAACCATGGTGTTCCCTGCATGATGGTACGAATCAAAAGTGGTTTCATGGTTCTAATTCAATCATCCCTTGGTCGCCCCTTTTAGTCGCTTCTCACGACAGGTAGGGGATACCATGGGTGTGTTATTCGTCTGCCTCGCCCACCCACAGGGGGTGTGTGATTGGTCCGCGAGATGTATTTTATTTCCCTCAAGTCCGCCGGCAAGCCGGTTAGGACCCCCTATCTGCCAGCTGGGATGCGCCACGTGGGAGTATTACCTCTCCCCCTGCTACGCCTGCGTAGCAGGTTCGTGGAAGCCTTTAACTGATAAAATTACTAATCGTAAATTTACTGAGGATAAAGAACCTGTTGCTTTCAGTCGCATTTCAATACTGAAAGTCTCTGTTGAGCAACCATGGAAATATTGTGTCAGGTATTGTTATTCAGGTGGTAGAGAGCAAGGTGCACATGTGAATATTGTAAAGGGCAAAAGAGAAAGAATAAACACACCCTTTAACTACAACATGTTCAGCTAATACCAAAATATTCCAACCCAAGGCCAATAAACCCAAAGAAACTTAAAGATATTAGTGACCTTTTGAAATATGTTCCACCCATTCACCATTCATTTTACAATAGTCTGGTATCTCAAAATAGAATGGGAGAAGATGAAAATATACAACATATTGTGAAGGATGATAATGAAGACATTTTTGATATTCCTGGTTATGTATAGAAGGCCTACTGTGTAATCTTGCAAAATCATACTAAAAAAGTATACGGAACTGATAGCTCTTGCTTGTAATGATAAGTTCATAATCTTAATATTTTACTGACAGAAGCACTTCGTGTCCTGTGTAGTCACTTTAAATTCATATTAAAACTTGTAAAAGAACTATTAGGATGAAAATATGATTCATTACATTACATTTATTCAAATAACTTTTTTTTCTTTCTCATGTACAAATAAATGTCAGTGCAACAATGGTCTAACCAAGAAAAAGAGTTGCAGGTTCCTCATAAAAACTACTTAACAAAAGACTTTATAACACTGCGGTTAAGTTAACGAAACATCATGGAATACACCACTACCAAAAAAGTGTGATTTCCAAATTCCAAGAAAAACAACAATTATATAACTTTGACTTGCTGTTTCTCAATTTTTTTTTTTAAGTGGCTTAGACCACTGTTGCGCTGACCCTCTCAATTTACAAGTTTCTTAGACCAGTATCAAAATATAATTACTGTATGTAACAACTGGCTAGTTTCATAAATTTGTATAGACAGTGGCATGTTTTATTTAGTTCAGTGTCCTCAGGATATAGTTATTGGAATCTCCTCTATCATGTCTTCTTACAGGCATTCCATAAAAATTGTTTTAAGCTCCTTTAAACGATTAGTAGACTGAGTGCTGTCTTTACATTTTGTGGTAATCTGTTGAAGTGTATAAAACTATTAAAACACAAGAGAATGCTGTTATTAACATCATTTATTTTTCGAGAGGCTAGGTGCCAGTATGTTAATGATGCAAATACTAGAACAATAACCTGGCTCCTAGGTTTCAGTGCTGGTGCCTAGATTTAAAATTATTTGTCATGGCCTGTTCTTAACTTATTTGACAAATTATTTTCCCAATCACAAGATAAATTCCCAACAACACGTATCAAGCAAGCTGCCCTCTCCGCTCCCACAGTCCCTGCTTCCCTTCAATGGTAATAGATCTATGCAAGCTCAAATTCACGCTACTCAGATGACCACACAGATTGATAAAGTCACCATCACGAGCTGGAAGAAAGAACACAAGTTTTTACTTTTATTTACCCAATCCTATAGTAACAATATTCTGTATTTTCATCTTCAGTCTCTTTCTTTCTCTTTCTAGATTTAATACCATCTATTAGAAGAGTCACTCTACTTAGCCACTACCTCAAATTTGTAAGTTCCATATTGACATCTATACGAATACTTTGTTACAACAAAGTCCACTGGGCAAGTTGGCCGTGCAGTTCGGAACACACAGCTGTGAGCTTGTATCCGCGGGAGATAGTAGGTTCGAACCCAGAAGTAAAGCAGATTGTAAAAAAGAGCACTGTCCACAGAACAACAACTTTTCCAACTCACATGACTTTTAATTGGCATAACCACTTTTTTCATAACAAGAGTCATCTCTCCAATGAAGATCTGTTACAACGGTTTAACCAAGAACAATTTCAATGCAAATTAAGATTTTTATATAGCCTTTAATGAACAGTGTGTTTACATGTCTCAACAAGTGCCAACGGTTTTTAATGTGTCACAAGTATGGGGTCAATAATTTTTAGAATTTAACTGAAGATTGCC
The DNA here is from genome assembly GCF_040414725.1 of Anabrus simplex. Taxonomy (NCBI): domain Eukaryota; kingdom Metazoa; phylum Arthropoda; class Insecta; order Orthoptera; family Tettigoniidae; genus Anabrus; species Anabrus simplex. The sequence goes on along the minus strand of NC_090268.1, from coordinate 92,535,828 downwards.
CTACCAGGTGTTGAAACATGTACCAGTCTTATTACAGCTATCTAATGTGAATAGCCTCAATGAAGTATTGAATATGTGGACCCTTACAATAAATTCTTTCTAAGAATTTTGTATAGATATTGTTAATGTCAATATGGTACCGAAAATGAAGTTTGTAAGTTGAAATCATACAGAATAGTTTGCTGTGTAAATACAGAAACTGCTGGAATGATGACAAAGGTGAACAGACATTAGCAGTGAATACCTCCATTATAATCTATTGGTGTCAATCATTTTTGCATGGCCCATGTAACGTTTCAGACTGAATTTTAAATTAAAAGTTTTCCCTAAGCAAGCAACTGGATGGGTAGAATTTCAACTCATCGACATGATCCCCCTCACGTTTCTTTCCCCTTACTACACCACCATCTTCTAGTGAGATTCAGCTACAATGTATACAATCAAACATTTTGCAGTAACAGCAAGCGTGTTTGAAGGAAAAAACAATAACAAACAATATACTAAATAAACTCTTCTAAAATTTTACATGTTAATAAAGTTACCACTGCATTCAAACCAGAAAGTGAAATACTGTTAACAAGCCCCTTAAAACATCAAACTGCATTAGTATTTAAGCCATAAATTACAAAATTTACTTACTGTGCGAATGAAAATAGCCGACTCTAGATCAAGGGGAAGAGCAGTTGACAAGGCAGCCATTTCTTGTGCAATCCTCATCACCTGTGCAGAATTTGGAGGGAGGGCCACTTTAAAATTGGAGCTGAAGAAATGTGCATTTGCACCTTCCACTAAAATAAACAGGCAACTGAAACAGTCTTAGGCAGCAATCTAAAGCAACTGTGATTGGAAAAGCACAATAGAAATGCAAAATTAACAAAACAAGTAGCCAAACAACTATAAAGCATACAAACACATGCTTGAAACATAACCTTAACAGAAAACCAGAAGAAGAAAAAGGAGTCTACTGTAGTGGGAAATTATCCAAAAACATGTATAGGATGAGAATAATCCAGTATATTAACCCTTCTGTTCATGATTTATTTCTACTGATCAGAAAAATCTGGGCCGGGGGGGGTGTGTGTGTGTGTGTGTGTGTGTTTACTTCAGATTGGTTAGGTAATGAGGACTATATGACCATTTTTGTAAATTTATTTACGTGGTTTGGAAAAACAGCATGTCCTCATTTGAAGACAAAAGTAATCAACGATTGCAAATTCTTCACCTAAAAGCAGGATGAAAAATTGTACACACAGTAAAAGTCCGATAGTCTGGCAAGTTCGGGACCGGCCTGGTGCCGGATTACCGAAAATGCCGGACTATCAGGAGGTACCTCTTACTACGATATAGGTTAAGGCGTACAGCGAAAAACAGCTGTAACATGCGTTTTGCAGTAAAATGTTCATCAGCAGAATCATTAGTTTAATAATACACTCCTCTTTTCAAACGTGTTGTTTCTTATTGCCATTCCATAATAATGCCGGAGTTCATAGATTTTTATCTGTAAGTCTTCCTTTACCATTTAGAGTCTTTCCATCTACAACTTCTCTTTTTCTTCTGTCTGTTTGAATTTTTGAAGGCATCCGTTTTTGAACGTGGCCCATACATTCAATTACTGAAATCTGTTTTTTTATGATATGGTTGGCTTTCCAGTACTCAGTATAGCACACAGCCTTCTAGGCTGAATATTTCCAGAGATATTTAAGTAAGTCAATGCATAACAAAGGTATTGTATCAGATACATTTGCATTATTAACTTTGAAATAATAAAAAATACACTTCGATTGGTTTCGACAAATAATGCATCAAAATGTTCACGAGAGATCATTATTAAGAGATAATAACATTTTAAAAAATCCTGGAATTGTGCCGGACCATCGGGCGTTCCGGACTGTTGGATGCCGGACTAATGGAATCCTACTGTATTAGTTCCAAAATACATAATATTAAAGAGTTCAGCTCTTTATTAAACATCACCTATTTTTATTTCACTGTGTGAAAAATTGTGAAAGAGTTCCTTTTCCTTGGTCAGGCTAAGAGAAGCTTCACATTTTTTAGAGTGATGTCATGATTTCCATGGAGAGTTCTCAAATTTGCAATAGCCAGTATGTTCCCTCATTGTGGACGGGAAGGTGGTCCATTCCAAAGTGAACCTCTTGTATAGGCCTGGTTTCAGCATCTGTACGCAGCCAACCCGAGGGCTCATCACAAGAGGGGCTGCTCGCTGATGGACGTCCTCTTTTGCTTACTCATATTATTTCATTGTTTTACTAGTGCATCATCAATTTGGACACGAATATGTAGGAGATATTTTCTTTTTATGAGTACCAGGGTACACCTTTCCCAGCTATTTAAACTGCACAGCTTATCTAGGGCCCTCTATGTAAGTGATATCGAACTTTTAAAATTTTCTAGAACCTTCTTCCCCGATGGTTAGATGGAACTGCCATTTATTTTCTAGCAACCTCTAGTGGACTAGCCAGCTTCGCAGTGTAGGAGTAGCGTGCCTGCCTCTTACCTGGAGGCCCCGGGTTCGATCCCAGCCAGGTCAGAGATTTCTACCTGCATCTGAGGGCTGGTTCAAGGTCGACTCAGCCTACGTGATTACAATTGAGGAGCTACCTGATGTTGAGATGGCGGCTCTGGTCTCAACAGCCAAGAATAACGGCTGAGAGGATCCGTCGTGCTGATCACATGACACCTCGTAATCTTCAGACCTTTGGGTTGAGCAGCGGTCGCTTGGTAGGCCATGGCCCTTCGGGACTGTTGTGCCATGGGGTTTGGTTTGGTTTTTTAGTGGACTGATGATGATGATGATGCTTGCTGTTTAAAGGGGCCTAATATCTAGGTCATTGACCGCTAATGGTACAAAATGAGACGAATGTAATGACAAATTAAAAGTCCAAAATCCTCCACTGACCAGAATTCAAAACGTGAGGATGAAGAATAAATAGATGGATATGAATTTAAAACAACCAGTGGACCCGACCTGCACTGCCTCACATTCACAGAAACTGACGTAATAAAACAATAGTACTACTGACCAAGGGACTGCTTCTATAGCACAATACTGAATTCATGATACTTGTAGTCTAAAGGGGTCCAAAATCCAAGTCATCGGCCCCTCATAATGGTACTTATCACTAGGAAAGTAGAACCATGGTATTTGACATGTTGTGGTACTAATCAAAAGTAGTGCAAACTCGCGGTATTCTACACATTATGGTACTACTCACACGTAATGAAATTCGCACATGTAATAGAGACCTATGGGGTTTCGCACATTGCGGTGCCATTTACAGGCAGCGCAAACCTATGGTGTTCATCATATGAGTGTACGTACCACAGGGACTCGTACTGTCCTATGGTGTTCCTCATACAGTGGGTACTAATCATAGGCAAGCCAGAACCATGGTGTCGATCATATAGTGGTACTATTCCCAGGTACTGTAAAAGCCGACAGCGCACTCTGTTGCTATTAAACACAAACCTATTTTGTACCTAACAAAGTGGTACTACATGCAAGTAAAAGCGATCAATGGTGTTCCCCGCGTGGTGGTACTAATTTAAAGTAGTCTCATGGTTCTAATTCGATCATCCCTTGGTCGCCCATTTTACTCACCTCCGATGACAGGCATGGGATACCGTGGGTGTATTCTTCGTCTGCGTCCCGCACCCACCGGGGAGAGAGAGAGAGAGAGAGAGAGAGCGAGAGAGAGAGAGAGAGAGAGAGCGAGCGAGAGAGAGAGAGAGAGAGAGAAGAAAAAGAAGGGATCCGTCAATTCGAAAAATTAAGTAACGTATGAAGAAAGGTAAGGGCCACGAAGGGCGGGAAAAAGAATATCTCCCTAGGCCTTGAATACTCCAATATTGTCGGGGTCGGAAAAGAACAAGAGTTGACCAAAGGAGGTTAGGCAGGATAGATGAAAGTGAGGAGCCTGGCACAAGTAAGTGGAAGCAATGCCAGGACTTATCTAAGGGCCCCATGATCGCAACCCACGCTACCAAGTTGAGAGTTCCTGGGGCCCCTTTTAGTCGCCTCTTACGGTGGGCAGGGGATACCGTGGGTGTATTCTCCATCTGCATCCCCCACCCACAGTGGGTTTTCTAGTGGACTAAACACAAATTAATTTCTGAAGATATTTTAGCTGTCATGGTTGGTAAACAGTTTTTTTCCCCTGACGATAGATTGTTTTTATGTATCTAAGTTGTCAGTACTTCATCTGGTTCCTCCTCAAAGGTAATCTGCCTATCACATGCCTGTAGCAAATTTCTCTAACCAATCAAACTCGGGAGAGTGTATGGTAATTTAGCCTATCTGGGATTTAATTTAATCTATAACTTTCCCCTACGGAGCCACTTAAGGAGAACATATTTGGGGCCGTCTCGTCTGATTTGCTCCGGTTATTGAGAGTGCAACTTGACGGAGGTTAGAGAGGGCCAAGGGGCAGGGTGCGGCCGGCTTGAAGAAGATCCAGCGCTAATAGGTAATGGCAGAATTTATCAAAATATATGACCGAGCTGGCATGTGTTTCGAGGGGAAGACTGCAGCAGTTTTCTTAAAATCTACATGTAATCTTTTCTTTTTTGGGCTGAATGTAGGACCTTCTGCGCAGTCTTCAGACTCTATGTTCTCTACTGGAAAAATATTTAATGTAAGGGAGCACGAGTGGTGACCCTCGGATCTCTCCCCTTCTACTTTTGAGCTGGGTGACTAAAGCTTCCAACCTTTAAATTTTGGAAATCTTCTCTCGGCCTTTAAATTTTCTCCCCTTTAGTCACCCTTTTTAGTATGGGATTAGCATCTGTATCATTGGGCCTTAAACCCCACTTAGGTTCTCTTCTCTGCCTGAATGTTCATTAAGGAGTGCTGGCGTTTTGCCTCCTTTTATTGTAACCTTTTCTTTTTATTCTTAAGGCCTTTTAGTATGGGTAATTATGCCCCTGTATATTTATGATTCTTTGGGTAACCATGTCTACATTTAGGTTCCCTTAAGGGAAAGTACTTAAATATGATTGTGAAACTTTGTAATAGGTAAACCCACCATGGGGCAACCAGTGTATGAACACTATTAAGTGGGGGTCACTCTAGGCGGTACCGAGTGTAATTTAGATTGTAAATAGCATCTGATTGCTTGATTGAGGCTAGCCTCTATTGGGTCTTGGAGCTGAGACTCTTATAATATTGCAACCTGTTCGGAGCAACTATGCTCTTTCATATTATTGTACCTGTCAGGAGCAATTATGCTCTTTCGAGCTCGTTGTTAATGTAGGTAACCCTCAGTAATATTTCTACTGTTTCTTGTTATATCTTTAAATTATTTTAATTTTAAGAAAGGAAAGAAATAAAATTTCCAAATTTCGTTAAAATAAATGTTTGCTCTAAGTGATCCCCTATCCAGACATTCAATCCAGGCGCTTCCTATTCTCTGTGAGAGACAGAACCAGGGTAACAAATTAGACAAACCCCATGATGCTACAGCCTTATAGAGTCTTAGGCTGCTATTAGCCATGGACGTCTAGTGGTGCAACTAGTTGCCAGAGGATTTAAGTACCGGGCGATCAGTGGAGCAACTTGTGAATTATAATTGCTCGGTTCATACCGGGGAATGGCCAGTTGAGAGAATGGCGTCCTACGAAGAACTTCTTCTTCTTGCTCTTCTCGACTGACTAGAGGATTATATTATACATTGTTTGACAATCTAAACGAAGACGGCAGCAAATTTTTCAATTACCTGCGCATGTCAAAGTCGTCATTTTACGAATTACTCGGCTACATAAAAGAAGAAATAACGGGAAACGACACAGGACTAAACAAGTGTTTCCCACCTGAGCCGTAATTCACTAATATAGCCATATAATGGATCAATGGTACTTTTAAATGTAAACAATTATAGAATTTTTATGGGTATTACATATTTCCATATAAGAGTAGTAAACATTTTATAATACTCACCTAGAATATACTTCTCGCCTACCAGTTTTGCTTCGAATTCTGGAATAAAGTTCTTTAAAATGCTGTTCCAAGAATTCAGTGTTTCTATTTTGTCAGCGTAAGCTTCAGTTCTGGAATCCCAAGTGACCAGTTTTCATTCTATCTCAAAAATGGTCTTCATTATTTATTTGACTTTCAAATGATTTTGCCATCTCCTTCATTTGCTGTTGTAGTTTATTTGATGTCTCCATGTTCAATATATAAACTATCACAATAAGCAAAATATTCACTCTACCACAGCACGAGACCAAACAAGGTAATGAAATTGCGTTCCCTCTTCCGCATTAGGTCAAGCTGGTGTGAGAACACGAACATGAGTGACGTTTCCGTATGCGTAGTTAGGCACATCAGGCGACTAGTTGCGCCACTAGTCGCCCACGGCTAATAGGGTACATTTTCTGCAATGCCCCATCACGCATTTGAGCAACTAAAAGTCGCCAAAGCAGTTGCCGGCTCAAATGACGGCTGGCAACTAGTTGCTCAGTGGCGCCACTAGTCGCCCGCGGCTAATAGGCTCCATTTGATCCAATGGTTCACGACTCGCCACAGCAACTAGTTGCGCCACTAGTCGCCCACGGCTAATAGCGGCCTTAGCCTGACAAGCAAGTGCTGGCTAATTATGAGGTGACGTGGTCAGTGTGACGAATTATCTATAAACAAGACGGCTTAGGAATGGGGTTACCAGCCTCGGAGATTCTGGAGGAAATTTATTTAGATTTCCTTGAGGATACATTAATAATTAACGACAAATTTAAGAATATATAATTTTGCTCCAGGTATGTGGATGACACGTTTGTGATAATAGACAAATGTGTAATTGACACGTCAACTGCTATCGATAATCTTAATAAAATACACACATACAAAGTTCACTCTGGAATCCAAAAGGGATAAGTCAATCAATTTCTTGGACCTGAAGATTAATAATAATGTTATTTGTTTTACGTCCCACTAACTACTCTTTTACGGTTTTCGGAGACGCCGAGGTGCCGGAATTTAGTCCCGCAGGAGTTCTTTTACGTGCCAGTAAATCTACCGACATGAGGCTGACGTATTTGAGCACCTTCAAATACCACCGGACTGAGCCAAGATCGAACTTGCCAAGTTGGGGTCAGAAGGCCAGCGCCTTAACCGTCTGAGCCACTCAGCCCGGCGGACCTGAAGATTAATAGGCACACATCTTCATTTTCATTCAGTATTATTTTATAGAAAGCCTACACAGACAGCCGTCACGACAAGGCAAGATTTAACGAATCCACAATCCCATAAATACGTGACTTACAATAGCTTGGTGGATCGTGCCTTCAGGATACCTATGTCTAAGTGCAATTTGAACAAAGAACTGAATATCATTCAGTTAACAGCCAAGGCTAATGGCTTTAAAGAGGACTTTATAGAACATATAATTAATAAGTTTAAGCATCACCCTCGCACCACTTTGATTAAAGGTAATCCAAAACTACAAGCTTTTTCGACATAACAAAGATGTTTATACGGTCACTAATATTTTTAAGAAGCGGTACATTAAGATCTCATTCAGAACGGATAACAGAAGCGCAGAAGTATTAAATAATACAACAGCAAATAATAGAAGTAATCCCTACTCCAAGTCAGGGGTGTATAAGTTTTGATGCAATGACTGTGGCTGCGGGTATGTTGGGCAAACTGGGCGTAGTTTCAGGGTTAGATACACTGAACATCTTAATGCTGTGAAATATAATAGATTCTCAGCTGTAGGCCAGCATGTCCATGACCTTAAACATAAGTTCACGGACATAGAGCAAGACCTTGAGATTATCGAGATGCTAAACAAGGGGCCTTTGTTTGACATTCATTTAAGCAATACCAAGCAAACAAGAAATAAGATCGAACCCAGTATCTCAAGATGAAAAACTTTGAACACACACACAAACCTTATTTCTTCTTTTTCTTTAGCTTGTTTTTAATTGTGACACTGACCCACAAGTTTGTGAATTTGTAGAAATATGAGACAATAACTTTGTATTTTATCTAAATATATGTTTTAATATAAGGTCTTTAGGAGCTAGTGCTACAAAATGTTGATATATTTTTATATTAATTGCCAGTTTTTCACAACTTTCATGCCGCTGATGATGGCGCCAAAGTAACGCCGAAACTAGTACTGCTAAATATCAAGAAGATCGCTGGTACCACTTGGATGAGATCTGCCCAAGACCGTTCTACTTGGAGAAGACTGTTGAAGGCCTACCTATACCCACGACTTAAAGAGGCCACATCATTTTAATGATTGAAATGGCTGATTGTATATTCAGACAATATTGTTTTGTATTGAATAGGTGGAACCCCTAAATACTTTATAAGTATTTGTGATCTTGGTTCAATAAGGATAAAGATGAAATTTCTTGTTAAACAACCCTTATACATGAAGAAAAAAAAAAAGTACTAAAAACTGTTTACTCAAGTTGTAATTCCAGTAAAATGCCATACACTTACTGACCATAAGACAGATACCATTTGATATTTATTATAAATTATTTTTAATTGTAATTCTCCTCAATGGATGACAGAAGGATAGTCCTATCATTCAAAGAAACAATGATAAAATAGCACTCTACAAGGTGATAAAGAAGGACTACTGGAAGTCTAAGCTTTACATTTTGTAACATTAACTTGGCTTCAAAAAGATTTTTAGATATCAATGGGACAATTCATAAGTTTACAAAAAATTGCAGCAGTCTTCGTAAGTTATGGTTAACTTTCTTCGTCTTCCGATACAATAAAATTAATCACAAAAGATAATACACTTACAGCATTAGTAAATACTCCCAGTAAGCAGAGTCTGCTAGGAAAAGTTACTGTTTCTTAACATAAAGTTTTGTACAGAGGGGTGATCAAACCAGGTGATGGTAGAATGATAGACCAAGGACACAATTATCTTTCATCCTCTAAAAAATTCAATGAATTTTTAGTTATTATCTTCCTTTAATATGCTGGGTTAGGTCTACACAGATTATGTACAAATATTGTGAGTAGTACTGACGGAAAATCAGGTGAGTGATATAAGTGAGAAAGAGGATACGTTGAAAGATCAAAACAATAAGAACATGATTACTGGTTTATTCCGAATATGGACCAGATCTGAAGTACTATTAGTTGTGCAGCAATACATTTTGAAGAGACAATTGCGTGTAAAAGAAATCTGAACAGTGCCTTCCTGTCACTGTGCGGCTGAGCGAGATGGAATGATGACTGGGTAAGTAAGTCTGTGACAGCAAGCTGGCTCTCATCCCTACTGCCGATGAAGTTGCAAGCCCACACACTCTCCATACTGACAATTACGAAGTAGATTCCCCAATTTATGAACAATCACGAACAAAACAAACCATTTCATTAACATGACAGCACACGGCGATGAGTACATTATGTCAGGCAGGAGTCGTTTGCTACTGTGGAGTGACATTCTACACCCATCATACTTTCTGTCTGCACTGAGCTTCCATATCTTGCATAGTATTGATAGTAAGCCAAAATTCTCTTCTCAGCAAGTTACATGAACTTCATTCTTTCATTCCAGGGATTGACTGATGCATGTTAACGATTTTACATATATTTCTGGTGTTTTACCATTATGTGCAGTTTCTTTTTTCACAAGTAGTAAAACATCAAGTTAAGACTAACATTTATAGCTAAATTGGTAGGGAACCTATTTGTAGGATGTTTGTCTGTAGTAGAAAGAATGGTCTCAGGAAGACACTTCTCAGACAATACTCAACGATATTTGATTGGGTAACAAACTTTGTTGAAAGAATCCAAGAGGGGGTGTGTATAGTGTGCTATGGAAACAAGAGAAAGGGAATTGTTTATTGGCATCCCTACTGCAAGGCTGTTTTTAGTCTGGAGGAAAGTTTCAAAGTAAACCACACAAAAATACAATACAATACAGACTTTGTCATCATTTGTTTGTCAGCTTCCTTGTAATGTAAACTAAATGAAGTTGTAAGCCCATACAGTCTCTATACTGACAAATTCCCCAATTTATGAATGTAATTTTTTTTTTCTTTTACAAATATGGGATTTGCCTTCCATTTCAATGTAGAACAAGTTGTAGCACCACTTATCATTCTCCACTCCGTGTGGGTGAAAAGGATGCTTTTACATTTGTTAAATGCCTTTACTGGCAAGATGTAGTGTTTACAGTGCACTATATCTTCTGGTATGGACTAGTATAAATTTGTTACTTTCAGTGACCAGTCTCAGTCTCATCCTTGGCTTTGACACTATTAAAGTGACCGAGGTATGAGTGATACTAGTAATACCATTCTTTATGCAGCCAGTCCCTGTTATGAATGGTATGAAAACATCGCTCATAGGGTTTTTTGATGCATGCATTTCGGTGGGCTTGGCAGACTGATATGCAATAAATTCTGGCTCGGTGAGGAAAGCAACAGGAAAATACCTCATTCTTCATTTCCCTAGTATGCCTTTTCAGTGACAGCTGTTGGCAGAGTTGTGGAGGATCAAACCAGTCTTCGGGCTGAATACCTGACATACATACAGCATACATACAGTAAAACCTCGATTATTCTCTTAATGCCCGCGAAGGGGTGAACGGTTAATATTAAAAAATTTAAAAAACAGATAGTTCATGTTACTACTAATTTTAATGGACTTTAAAGTACATAAAATACATACCGTATAACCTTAAAATGCAGTGCATTAAACCCTCTTTAAAACAAAAATGTAGTCAAAGCTACAACAATACATACTAAATATTCACCTAAATTACCAGCAGACCATAATTAATTTACCTGGTGTCATTTAAGCTGCTTTAAAAAATCCATTACTTTTTTTTTTTTTGCACTCTCCTACAACTTATTTTCTTCTTTATGTCCATTCTGAGCTTTCTAATTACAAGAATGTTTGAAAAATCCATATTGTCATCTTGCTCCAAGAATTCCATTAACGTTTCAGCCGACTCCAGTGCAGTCTGAAGTGGTACGCGATTATTTGTGACATACTCTTCTTCCCCATTCTTATCACTTTCACTCGTCACTTTGTAGCTGACTGCCAAGTTCCCGTTTGCGCTTTTATTTACTATTTCGTCATCAGTTAAAATGTGACGCCCAGGCAATACATCGTCAGTATGAAACCACTCCTCAATGTTACTTCCATCCACTTCTCCAAAATGAATGTTATTTTCAATAGTCTTCAGGATATCTTTGATCAACAATCCCTCATTTTCATCTTCATCAGTGAACCCATGAAAATCGTCGGTGAGCTCTTCGACATCAACATACAATTTTCTCCACGATCGAGTGATATTCTGAGCGGTTACTAGATCCCATGATTTCTGGGCAAGATAAAGCACTTCTTTAAGAATGAGTTTTTCCAGAACTCAACCATCGACGTTTCTTCGGAAAGTAAGAGGCCTAGCAATTCCCGCTTATAATGCGCCTTAAAGGTTGCAATGGGTGAGAGTGTGCATTATCAAGAAAAAGGACAGCCTTTAATGGCAAGCTCTTGAACGCCACAAAATCTCGAACCTGCGAACGAACTTATTATGAACTAAGTCCTGAAAATATTGTGTGTCATCCATGCAGATTTGTTATGACAATAATCTACTTTGCTTTACCAACAACAGCTAATTTTAATTTATGGTTGCTACTAGCATTCGCACAGCACAAGATGGTAACATGCTCTTCACTAGATTTGTGACTAGGAGCAGATTTCTCTTCAGCAGCTGCTAGTGTTTTACTGGGTAAGCACTTCCAATAAAGTCCAGTTTCATCGGCATTGTACACTTGCTTTGGAACAAGATTGTATCTCTCAATAATGCGCTTAAATTTGTATCTAAAGTTTTCTGCTGCACTGCTGTCACTACTTAGTTTTTCTACTTCGCTGTTTAACCCTATCCCGCCCTTAGCGCCCGACTTTTAACTTTGCCTTCCGGTCCTTAGCGCCCGAAAGCGCCCGGTTGCATTATCTGCACACTTACGCAAGCTATGCAATAGTTTTTTGTTTTCGTCGGCTTTGAAGTGTTTACGAGGCATTTATGAATACGCAGTACGATCTAGAAGGCTTAGGAAATGAAAGAAGAGCGATAATCTGTCTTGACGTCTCCTAGGAAACGGTCTTGAACTTCCGCGAGCGCGGGACAGCTGTTTCGTTCATAAACATGGCAGGATTGAATACTGCGGATATTGAAACTGAGTTGAATATAGGCGAGGAAACTGACACAGAATCGTTGAGTAGGGGTGGAGGTGAATTTTTAGTGAGGGAATAATGTATCAATGAAGATAATTTTAGTGATAACAGTGATGTAAGTGAAAATGGATATCGAGAATTCGGACCTGATTGCGATGTTGCGGCATTTCAGTTAACACAAATATTCCGTTTCGTTACTCTGAATGATTATATGGATGATGTTGAACCTGTCCATAATTTCGTAAGAGTATTACGAGAAACAAAATATTTTTGACATATGTTAGGAAGAGACAAAATATTCAGTGAGATAGCCACTTGCGTAAATATCAATGAAGCATTCAAACAGGCACATTCTGGAAGCATAGATGATGATGATGATGATGCTTGTTGTTTAAAGGGGCCTAACATCGAGGTCATCGGCCCCTAATGGTACGAAATGAAATAACAAAAAATTCAAATTCATCCACTGACCAAAATAAAATTTTAAAAAAAAATTGTCATGAAGAATGAATGGATGGACATGAACCCTAAAAAAAAAACAGTGTATCAGACTCAAAAAGAAGGTAGTTAATTAGAGTATTACTGACCAAGGAACCATTTATAAAGCACAATGATGCTTGATGTCTGAATGGGTGCTAAATTCACGTCTAAGGCCCCAAAGAATGGTACATGTCGCGAGTAAAGTAGAACCATGGTATTTGTCATTTTGGGGTACTGATCAAAAGTAGCGAAGACTCACGATGGTCCACACAAGATGGTACTACTCACAAGTATTGCAATTTGTACAGGGAACGCAGACCTATGGTGCTTCTCACACAATGGCGCCACTCATAGCCAACGCTAACCGGTAAGGTTCCTCACCTAGGTGTACTAGTCACGGGCGCCGGTATTCCCGTGGTGTTCCTCACATAGTGGGTACCAATCACAGGCAACGCTGACCCACGGTGCCGCTCATATAGTGGTACAACTCACAGGCCACGCCCAGATCCGCGGTTTTGCTCACATGGGTACAACGCACAGGTATTGGAATCCACCAGGCCAGGCTTTTTACTGCAACTAATCACAAACCTATTTCGTACCAATTTAGTGATACTACTCGCAAGTACATGCAACCCATGGTGTTCCCCGCATGATGGTACAAATCAAGAGTAGTTTCATGGTTCTAATTCAATCATCCCTTGGTCGCCCCTTGTAGTCGCCTCTTACGACAGGCAGGGGATACCACGGGTGTATTCTACATGTGCGTCCCCCACCGGCAGGGGGTAGTGTGTTTGGTCCGTGAGAGGTATTTTATTTCCCTCAAGTCCGCCGGCAAGCCGGTTAGAACCCCTCTATCTGCCACCTGGGAGTATCACCTCTCCCCCTGCTATGCCTGCGTAGCAGGTTCGTGGTGGAAACACAGACACAGAATGTTAAGACACTTGCTCAGGGGAAATAGAAGCTGATATACAGTATACACTCCACTTCCAGAATCACACGGTTATTGGTTTAGAGGGATTCATACAACATGAGGATGTGACAAAAAGAGCCTACCTTTGTGTCGAGTACCACACTTGGGGGGGTGGAGGTTTGAACCAACAACCTTATGACTCAATGAATACGGAAATGGATGTGACGGTATGTTTTCTGATATTATTGAAAATGTTAATACATTGTGATCAACAGTTTTTATTATATTTAACTTTTTCTGAAACAGTGTGCTCTGCTCAATTTTTCCTAAATAATAGGTTGAAATCTGGCGATAAGCGGACTGAAAATGTGGGCGGGAATGGGTTAATTCTTGAATGCCATGTCTGGTCTTAAATCTCTGTAGCCAACCATTGGACGCTGGTGAGGACCGTGAGAGCCCCATCTTTTCGTGAAAAATTTGTGTCTGCTTTGTTATCATAGGACCACTAATAGATACACCTTCGCCTGTCTTTTGCTGAAACCACGTGAATAACGCAGCATCCAGTTCTTTTAAAGATGATGTTTTCATTGTTTTTCTTTTAGCGAGTCCATGCGAACTGTCAGAACTCGCCACAAACTGCAACAATTTCTTTTTATTCTCCATTAGGTCCCGCACTGATGTCACACCCACACCGAACTCTGATGCTAAATTTGAGACTAGTTCACTTTTCTTTAACTGTTCGATTATATTAACTTTATTTTGTATGGTTAAAACTACAAGTTTTCTTTTTGATGATGATGCTTGTTGTTTTAAGGGGCCTAACATCAAAGGTCATCGGCCCCTAATGGTACGAAATGAAAGAACAAAAATTGCAAAGGCATCCACTGACCAAAATAAAAATAAAATATGGCATGAAGAATGAATGGATGGACAGGAACTCAACAAAACACAAAAACAAACAAAAACCAGTGGATCGGACTCAATACAGATCAAAAATAACATTATTACCGACCAAGGAACCACTTATAAAGCACAATGATGCTTGGTGTCTAAAGGGGGTGCAAAATCCACGTCTAAGGCCCCACAGAATGGTACATGTCGCGAGTAAAATAGAACCATGGTATGTGTCATGTTGGGGTATTAATCAGAAGTAGCGAAGACTCACGGTGTTCCACAAAAGATGGTACTACTCACAAGTATTGCAATACGTACAAGTAACGCAGACCTATGGTGTGTCTCACACAATGGTCCAACTCAGAGTCAACGCAAACCGAGAAGGTTCCCCACCGAGGTGTACTAAACACGGGCGCCGGTATTCCCGTGGTGTTCCTCACATAGTGGGTACTAATCACAGGCAACGCAGACCCACGGTGCTGCTCATATAGTGGTACAACTCACAGGCTACGCCCAGACCCGCGGTGTTGCACACACGGGTACGATGCACGGGTACTGGAATCCACCAGGCCAGGCTTTAACTGCTACTAATCACAAACCTATTTCGTACCGAATTTAGTGGTACTACTCGCATGTACAGGCAACCTATGGTGTTCCCCGCGTGATGGTACGATTCAAAATTAGTTTCATGGTTCTAATTCAGTCAGCCCTTGGTCGCCCCTTTTGGTCGCCTCTTACGACAGGCAGGGGATACCGCGGGTGTATTCTACATGTGCGTCCCCCACCCGCAGGGGGTAGTGTGTTTGGTCCGCGAGAGGTATTTTATTTCCCTCAAGTCCGCCGGCAAGCCGGTTAGGACCCCCCTATCCGCCACCTGGGACGCGACACGTGGGAGTATCACCTCTCCGCCTGCTACGCCTGCGTAGCAGGTTCGTGGAGTTTTCTTTTTACTGCAGATTTCGATCTCAACATTTCTCAGCTGTTAGAATGGAAAATAAATGTTCAACTTTATCAGTCACTCTCACATTTCCTTACTTTGCACTGCGTTACAGAATGTAGCCTACCTGTCTACTAATAGTGGAGGTTGACCGCTAGGCCGGTTTCCGATTCCTGTGCATTGTGAAATATTTACGATGCAGTAACCTGTGGTGAAAATATTTACCCTTGACAGTGAACGATATGAAAGATCTACGTACGGTACTCGGAGATGTTACACGCTACTAAATTATCATTCTGAAGTAGAAATGACCAGCATACCGTACTCTACGTTCTGTGGGCTGGGAGAGGGCACATTACAGAATATTATTCGTCAACAATGGAATGGATAATAAAGTTTGTGACTGTTGAATCTGAATAGCATCCCTGTTCTTTTGTAACTGTTAGAAGTTAAATAATTTTACAAAACATAAAATTACGTAGTAAAAGAATATATGAAGTCATGTCTCCAACGCCGATTGCCGGTTTATGCATGTGTATGTACAGTAGTTACTGTACGTTATGATCGTGGACTCAGGAGTCAGAGAGTCAATGTACAGTCGCTCCAAAACGGAATACTGTATCAAGATACCTTGACGTCAAGAGCCGGGCTGAGTGGCTCAGATGGTTGAGGTGATGGCTTTGTGACTCCAACTTGGCAGGTTCGATCCTAGCTCAGTCCGGTGGTATTTTAAGGTGCTCAAATACGTCAGTCTTGTGTCGGTAGATTTACTGGCACGTAAAAGAACTCCAGTGAGACAAAATTTTGGCACCTCGGCATCTCTGAAAACCATCAAAGTGGTTAGTAGGACATAAAACCAATAACATTATCATCATTGACATCAAAAGTATGCTCATTCAGTTTTGGTTTTTTTAAAAAAGTCGAGATTTTTTTTTGGGCGACGGATAATCCACAGAACGGTTAATTAAAGGATGGATAATTGAGGTTTTACTGTACATAAATTTGTTATGTAAATTTTATATAACCTTTTCTAGTTGTCTCACTGACTTTTCTATGTTACTAAAGTCTTGCTCTTAGGAAAATTACTTTTATTTGAAGTTTCGGCCACGAAAGTCTATGTTCCACCACCTTGTAGGGGTTCCCACCGCTTCCCACATCCTGCCCCTTATTGTGTATTTAAACTTTGTTTAATATTGATTTTAAGATGTGTTTTAATTATTCTAAACTTGCTTCATTTTTTAATATTTTGTTGTGTTACCCGCTCAGTGGTTACAACCTTATTATGCAGTCTTCATTGATACAAATGCCTTCCAAAACCACATTGGCTCATGTAAAAGTGAACCATGAAACTGAGCTTGCAAGATCTTGTCATAAGATGAAAATTAATTGTACAGTGTATCGAATGAACAGTAATTTCAGTTTACACTAATACATTCCAATGTGTCATCTGTTCACTGAAAAATCTGTGTCCGTTTCACTTAAGTGAGTAACTATGGACATTTATGGCTAAGGAAAATAGTAATGTCTGAGGAATCTCTCTCATAGGATATTTATAATAGTTTGCTACCATCATAATTAATTATAAATGATTAATTATGTTATTTTATTTATTTACATAGTTTATGCCCACATTGGAGCACTTAAATCAATCCATATACACTACAATCTTAAATTTTATTTTGAAGGTCATCTAATGTTTGTGGATAGGATTTATAACCTCTGTCCTTTCAAGCACCTTGTCAGTAAAAGATGTACAGCATTAAGCCAGAAGAACAGGCAGGTCACAACTCTTCACTAGTTAGCCTGTCAAAAAACCACATCAACAATTGCTCGGAATGAAATTCCATCTGTTTAGGGTTTAGCCCCACGTCGCTGGATTTAGTTCCCAACTTGCTGGAACACCCATTTCTTCTGCCCCATTTAAGTGAGTTCTAAAAATCAATTCAATGAAATGGACAGCATTAACTGTTTCATGAAAAATCAGGGCAGATTATTTCAGTTGCACTTACCGCACACCTACCTTAGGATGATAGGGTTGTTTACTAATTCCCTCTACACGACATTTAATGCTTGAAATAAATGTGAACACGCAATGTATTCAGTGGTAGACGTATATACGTGCATGCGGGAACTTTCCCACCATTGCCATTTGTGACCTGGAAAGATAAATGCAACAATGCATGGCAGTGTGTTTAGTTGTTGGATAGCAGATAAAAGCAGTTTCACATGTGATGAACGTTTTTAGTGGTCTCTATTTGGGTTTGTGAAAAGATTCTCTCAGAGAAAAACTGATGGAAGATGTTACCCTACATTTGTTGCTTTGTTGGATAGAGCAGCATCATCAAGGCAGTCAATATTTACGCACGGAAACAAAGAGCTTGCCTAAATGTCTTGGGAGATGAATATACTAAATAATTCTGGCCAACGTACATCAACGTATTGGATGTCGACTTGGACAAGTGTGTGAAAAAACACAACTTGCTGTTGCAGCTGTTTCCACAATGTGCATATAAGAAAACTGTCCCCCCCCCCTCATGAATGGCTGATTTATTTGAAGTTCATGATTCTAACATTTTCCTGGGCCAAAGAAACCCTATACTCTTACCAAGAAATAAAGCATAACCTATCCCATTTTATGATCTGAAGGGTACCATTTATATTAAAGGGGCATAACAGTTTAACAGTTACCTAAAAGGGACATGTTACTGAATTTCCTATTTTTAACAGCCCTATTAGAGCATCACTTCTCTCTACATGATTAACAAGTAGGAAGTGCCACTACTCATTTTAACAGAACTGCTGAAATTCAGCATGTAAGTGCATCAGCGAACTTTGCTTGTCGGCAGCCCTGAAGATGGTTTTCTCTGGTTTTCCATTTTCACACCAAGCAAATGCTGGGGCTGTACCATTATTAAGGCCATGGTCGCTTCCTTCTCATTCCTAGGCCTTCCCTTTCCCATTGTCGCCATAAGACCTATCTGTGTCGGTGCGACGAAAAAAACGACTTTGCTTGTATTATTTGTGAATGTTTAAATACAATTTCTTCCCCATTACTGGACTGGACAGGAAACAATGTTCTAGCTCCTTTCCAATGGCCTCTGAGAAGCCCTGCCTTAGAACTGCTGATAACTCATACGGGCTTTCATTAAAAATGTCTAAGTGTTGGCATCCTTCAGATAGTAAAATGTCACACCTATATACTTGCCAGAGTAAGTAGGAGAATGTGGTGATGCATACGACTATGCAGAGATCATGGAGGAACCCACACAAATATTATGGATCCTTAAATGTGACCCGCTGTGCAAAATGGGACCCAAAGTCGGCAATGGAAATTTTACAGCAGAGATGAACAAAAGTATCTGTGGTGTAAAAATTGCATTTCTACGTTTTGACTTCTTGCGCTATGTATGGGTCTTCTTAACAAACTAAGTCATGTAGCAGATTGAGTCTTCACCACCTATTACATGAAACAAATTTCATCGTAAAACCTGAATTGTCATAAGTAACTACTTGTGCAATTCTTAATCATACACTCCACCTTTACAATACAATACAAATTGCCTGTCTTTATTAAGACGACACTAAAATTTGATATACGTTTCATCCTTTATCAGGACATCTGAAATCGAAAAATAAATGTACAGACCTTAAAATTGTAACAAGGATATTGAACATTAAGTACAAAAATTCAACGACGATTGTGACCAGCTAAAATGCGACGTATGAAACATCATGTCATAACAATCCTAAAATATCAGTGAATTTAAAATTCGCACAGGTGAAAATCTTAGGTGAGTCTGTCTGTGTGATGAATAAATACTTGATACACTCATTGTTGACCACTGTATAACTGTCTGTAATGTGCACAGACTGTTGCAAGCCTTGGTTGCTTTGTAAACAAATTTATGAAGTGGAATATTTGATTTGAACTGCTTAAGTTGCACCTAAAAATAGAAATAATCTACGAGCGAAAAATAAAATAAATCTTAAGTCTTAAGTAATGTAATGGCACATACAGTTACGTCCTGCCCCGTCCAAATGGGCTTGGCTCACCTTGAGTTCCAGCGCTATGCGCTAAGTGCTGTACTGGGAAGCCATTTGGGAAGCGAGCTAGCTACCTAGGCGGGGAAACTGCAGAGGGGCTGACTCAGTGTGGTGGGGGGGAGAGTGTGTTGACCTAATGTAGCGCCTAGGCCAATAGCATGTTGATACTTCTACTTTCATGGACCCCAAGACTAATTTTTTCATATTTGTTGTCTGGTGTTTTCCACAACTTTCAATATACTGTTATTTTATCAGCCCCAGTGGAAAAGGTTTCCATTATTGTTCTCTTGTGTTTTTCACACCTTTTAATACTCTCCTCTCACCTTTACGAACAGTAGATATAACTTTCAGTGTACCCGCACATACACAACATAAATTGCTCTCGTGCAATAAGTTTTAACTATAATTACGACTCAAGTTTTAACATAGAAGTCAAATTACAATTGTTTTTAATAAACTAGAACTTTGAGAAAACAATTTTAGCCAAATTTTCAACATTTGAAGACACTGTGTTTTGGTCGTCAATATCTTTAGAATTAATGGTTATTCCAATTTTAGTATAGTCATTCATATAGTTTAACTATTAATGTGTTCATAAATTCCTATGTTTATATATTTTATTACTTTATTGTTAGAATTATAATTAAGCACAAATTTGTCAAAACTAATCAAATACGACAGGTCTTAACCTTGAGATGATTATACAGGCTGAGGATGCTTGAAATTCAAGCGAAACATGTCCCTATAAAACAGTATTGTAGCATTATGATATAAGAACATAAAACCAACTGTATTGAAAAGGTGGAATAAAAAATCACAATATTGTAAGCATATTATAGCAAATTCAATACGGGTCTAATCATGAGATTGGTTACATGTAATCGTATGGGGTTGACAAATCGGTGTTTGCTGGACTCTTACGCAGTATTTGTGGTGCCAAACCCTGATATAACCATCTTCCGCAGGACTCATCACCATTCCTATGTCTAACGGAACATTTACTACACCACTGACTACATACCGCACAGTACACAAGGATCAATGGCAAACATTGCAAAGGATGCTGGGCCAGTAGTCTAGACTCGTTCAAACATGACGAATGGTTCTTGTTAAGATTGGCAAATGATGTGCAGGCCCCAAAGACTGCAGAATCTCAATGGATGAGTTGCCACTGTACGTTACTGAATGTCAGTGGGTATGACAATCCATTTTGTCTGTAGAGCATGTGTGATGGCAAGGCTAATGATGAGTCTATCTTCATGCTTTGTGCATTCCAACAATTCCACCTTTTTTTAAAGAGGGATATAAGTAAATTTTCTTCAGCTTATCCCAGTTATTTCTGGTGTCACTGGAGCCATCCAGGCTCATTTGGGTTTTGGCTGGGGATTGAAGGCTGGATGCCCTTCTTGATGACACATGATTTTTGAAAATGAAATGATTTTCTGACTCATCGGGTACTCCTAGCAAACAGATTAGTAAAAGGGCATAGTGTTTGCCCTGGGACTCTCCACTTTTTGACCCCACCCCCCTTCTCCGAAAAAAGTGTGTTCACGGATCACGGCTGTCTGCGGCCTGGTCATTCCAGCTTTGGACTGTTGGAGCGGCAATGTAGTACAGTTCGTCAAAAGTGAGAAAACATCTGGTTTTTCATTTGATTATTTCATATCATAGCATTGCTTTTAATTGCGCCATTCCTACTGACGTCATTGTAATGACCTATGTTCACTTCAGTTGGGAAAACTACTAACAAGGGAACATCCACAATGGTGAAGTCGCCAATCGTGATGAAACTTAGCAAACACATTGAGGTACATGTAAAAACAATGCCAGCATCAATTTTAGGCGCCAACATTCATTAGCATGTTAACTAAGGGGCCTAAAAGTTGCGACATTTCAAGTTCCGCGCGATCAGCGAAGAATACCTGCTGGCCAATGCTAAGCCAGCACACACACTTCCCGTCTGGAGATACACCCTCCGCACCGCCTTTTACCCTCCAAGTGGTTCTCCCCAGCATGTTCCCCTCCCTTCTCCTCGCGCTTGCGAGGAGAAATAAAACAAATAACTAAAATACATGTTGTTATGTGTATATGTATTGACAGGAACAACGGAGAACACAACTGTTTGTTTAAAAACAACGAGAGTGTTATCGGTAATGAAATGAAATGTTGTATGGCTTTTAGTGCCGGGATATCCCAGGACGGGTTCGGCTCGCCAAGTGCAGGTCTTTCTATTTGACACCCGTAGGCGACCTGCGCGTCGTGATGAGGATGAAATGATGATGAAGACAACACATACACCCAGCCCCCGTGCCATAGGAATCAACCAATTAATGTTCCAATCCCCAACCCCGCCGGGAATCAAACCCGGGACCCTCTGAACCGAAGGCCAGTACGCTGACCATTCAGCCAGTGAGTCTGACAGAGTTATCGGTATCAACATATCATAAACCTACAATTTCACATGCAGCGCAAAAGACCATGCTTCAATCTACGTTATTACGGCCTATGTCCGCAGTGTGACATCTCCCCGTCAGCGTCAAAACCTATTTGACAATAGTTGACTGCTTAACACACACCCTCAATCGCGTCATAAAGCTGCAGCTCCCGAAAGTTCAGCGGACCTTCTTCACCGTGACTTCCGTGCGTTGCCGTCTTCTTAGCTGTCGAACAGAACCTGTGCTACACTGCGTACGCTATCCGCCTTCCTCATAGCTCTCCCTTGGAATTTCCACATTGTATAGGCAGTTTACATTTTATGAAATATTTATGAAAAAGTTTGCGACGAGTCCTTAAGGGCAATGTCACTGAGCGTGTCAAAAATTATTTAGAAATGATATCCTCTGTATATTACACATGCTGACTTTTAGAACAGAACATGCACTACACTACTAGATAATGAAAAGATCAAACACGTCAAAATAAAATATTTACTCTGGAAGTATCACAACACACTACTATGTAAATAACTGACAAGAATTACGTTCTAAGCTGCATAAAATAAATCAAAATGCAATAGGTCGGGCCTACTCTTATTACTGAAAACTGAATTCCTCAAAACAAACCACACTATAACAATTATAAAACATTCAGAAAGAGAAATAATCAAATCTTAGAACACAGTACAGCACAACAGAATTAATTACTATACGTCTGAAAAACCATACAATTATTTCAAGTAATTATTAAAAATGAAATATGTCAACAATCAATATCATGAAGGAAATGAAACTTCACATTAATAAGTCAATGGATTTGTCATGTTTTTTGAAAAATGAAAAGACCCATTCTTTAGTTTTCAATCATCAAGCAAATGATGAGGGAAGGGAAGGGAAGGGAAGGGAAGGGAAGGGAAGGGAAGGGAAGGGAAGGGAAGGGAAGGGAAAGAGCTGTATTCATATTATACCATTACTTGGATATTTCCTATCTTATTATTCTTATTTATTGGCCACGTTGGACCACTCGAGTCGTCCAGGTACACTTTTTTTTTAGGGTTGTACTGTTTGATTCCTGTTATCTGCCCAGTACTTTTTCATTCATTCTGATCGTAGTCTGAAATCTCTATAGGCCTTCTGTGCATCATTGCAGTTGAAAATTTGTGATTCTAAAGTAGGGTGGTAATTTTATTCTTGTTCTCCGCATCTGTAATTTTCGAGTCCAACTGTTTTGAGATCCTCTTGATCGAATGCCCTCCTGTCTTCTTTCCCAGATTTCTCATCATAAGTTGTCGTAAAATCCTGTTTTCTGATAATCGTAAGATGTGAAAGAAATAAGATATTCTTTTCTTCTTCATCGCGCTGATAACTGGGTCAATCTCTCGATACACAGTTTCATTGCGGAGGATTCTCCAGACTCCTTCAACCTGGTACTTTTATTTATACAAGTTCCGGTAATCCTTCTTTCAGTTTAGAGAAGCTGATTAGTTCTTCTTTCATTCTTAATTTGGAACATGGTTTCGCAAGCGAAAGTGGCTTCGTGCAAAGTTACAGTTTTGTAGGGTTGGATCTTACGAGGGAACACATACATGTGTTACACTCTGATTCGGTTGAAATTTGGTAGGAATGTTCGTGGGAGGCAGTAGAATGCTAAGGTGAAAACTGCATGTGCCCAGCGCAAGTTTAAACGCCAAAATTGAACAAATAAATAGTCGAAAAATTAGAAGTACGAGTAACAAGAACTCGGGTGTGAATTTTTCAAACCTTATTGGCATCGTTGTACAAACATCGTCCTTTGTATACTTGTTTCATATGCTGTTTTCATATTTACGTTTTGCACATCTGATCGGGAAGTTAAGGGGAACGCGCTAACTATACGCTGCCTGGCTGCTGGCGCAGCTCGTTACAGCCTGGTTGCTTCATGTCCGCTGCTTTGCTCCTCCCTACCTCTCCGCCGCACCCCGATACTCCCGCGGAACTTCTAATTTTATCTGTTCAATTTTGGCGTTTAAACTTGCGCTGGGCACATGCAGTTTTCACCTTAGCATTCTACTGCCCCCCACGAATATTCCTACCAAATTTCAACTGAATTCGAGTGTAACACATGTTTGTGTTCCCTCGTTAGTGACTACTGACAAGCATTTTTGTTGTAAGTTGACCAGGTTAGAAATTGTGCTTTTTTCATTTTGTTGGTTCTATTTATCCATGCTGCTTTCTCTCTTAAGTTGTGCATAATTTCCATTGTATCAGAGATATTTTTAATTTTCTTAGCAGTGGCGGCTCGTGAAAAAATCGGCCTACGTGCTACAAAAAAAAAAAAAACAACGCTAAATACGTTGTTTTTAAGTCTGCATATTACCATGATGAACAACTCATACTTCAAACTTGTTATTAATAAACATAAGTAATAATAATAATAATAATAATAATAATAATAATAATAATAATAACAATAATAATAATAATACTTTCATCACAATTTATAACTCAGAACAAACAAAAACAAAATTAATTTGGAAGCAGATGAATACTTCAACAATTGTGTACGAGATAAATAATTCATTAGAGAAATATTGTTTTTACTCACCTAATGGCGCAATGCGAAGTCCATACAGATCTTTTTTTGCCGCCAAACTAGTCGATCACCTTTTGCTTGAAGTTCATTATTTCCGAGATAAGCTTTTTCTCGATTGATAGCATCGCTAATGTATTCAACCATTCCTGACACATAGTATTTTGGAGGAATGTTTTAATCCTTTTAAGACTCAAAAAGCATCTTTCCGGTTCTGATGTGGTCATTGGAGTAGTAATCAAAATCCTGAACAATTCTGTTATTTGGGCAAAGGTATCTCGCAGTTTGTTCTTCATGATCAGTTGAAGCAAGGAAGTTGCACCACCAGTTTCTCGGAAATCAGTTCTTTCATACAGAATGCTAAGCTCGTCATTAGTCTATTCTTGTTTGGGAGTCTGTAAACGTCACACATGGCGTTAACTCCTTTTACAGGGAACTGTTTTGAATATTTGCTAAAATTAATCAAATCGAATAAATTTGCAACCTCTAAATAAGAAAGAGGCTCAAATCTATGACCTAACTCTTCAGTGATTCGATCACAAACATTCTTAGCATCAACCGTCCTGCAGGATTCCGTTCTGAGTCTTTTGCTTTGTGGCATTTCTGAAGAAAATCCACTGGCTATTTTATCGACAGAATCCCTGAATGAAGCAACAGCCTTCGTAAAAATGCCAACAGCATTTCCTATTTTGATTTGCTTGTTGTAGCTGGGAGTACAATATATCCACGAGGCATTATTCTGTGAAAGAAGGACAGGCAAAATAAGAACTCTTCATCCTCCAAATTGTGTCTGAGTTCACATGCTTTTTGAACTGTCCTTACAGATTTCACCTTCTTGCAGGTCCAGAAAGAATTGCAACAAAGCATCTTTGTTTTCATGCACGACATTGACGGTTCTAGACTTGAAGTTCCGATGCTGATGATGATGCTTGTTGTTTTAAGGGGCCTAACATCTAGGTAATCGGCCCCTGATCGAACGAAATGAGATGAAATGCAATGACAAAATAAAAATCCAAAATCCTCCACTGACCAGAATTCAAAGCGTGAGGACGAAAAATGAATGGATGGATATGAAGTTAAAACAATTAGTGGAGATGACCTGCAATGCCTCAGTCTCAGAAGTTGATGGAAAACAATAGTAATACTGACCAAGGGATTGCTTCTATAGCTCAATACTGAATCGATGATGCTTGCAAGCTAAAGGGGTGCAAAATATAGTTCATCGGCCCCTCATAATGGTACTTACCGTTTGGAAAGTAGAACCATTGTATTTGACATGGTGTGACACTAATAAAAAGTATCGTAGACTCGCGGTATTCCACACATTATGGTACCACTCACAGCTAAAAAAATTCGCACATGTAATACAGACCTATCGTGTTTCATACATAGCAGCACCATTTACAGGCAACGCAAACATATGGTTTTCATCACATAAGTGTACTAATCACAGGGACTCGTACTATCCCATGGTGTTCCTTATATTGTGGGTACTAATCATAGGCAAGCCAGAATCCTGGTGTTGCTCATATAGTGCTACTAATCACATGTACCGTAAAAGCCTGACCGCACGGTGCTCCTGATTGCTACTAATCAAAAACCTATTTGGTACCTAACATAGTGGTACTACGCGTAAGTAATAGCGACCCATGGTGTTCCCCGCGTGGTGGTACTAATCACAAGTAGTTTCATGGTTCTAATCCAATCATCCCTCGGTCGCCCCTTTTAGTTGCCTCTTACAACAGGCAGGGGATACAGTGGGTGTATTCTTCGTCTGCATCCCCCACCCACAAGGGGATGTGTGTTTGGTCCGCGAGACGTATTTTATTTCCCTCAAGTCCGCCGGGAAGCCGGTTAAGATCCCCTATCCGCCACCTGGGACGCGCCACGTGGGAGTATCACCTCTCCCCCTGCTACGCCAGCGTAGTAGGTTCGTGGACTTGAAGTTCCATCTTGTTGATAAACATCCTGGAATTCGTTGTACTACCACATTTTCCAAAGCTGCCAGACGTTGAGGAGATATGGAAAAGAATACAGGAAATGCAGACAGGCTACAGAAAAAATACGCGCGCAGCTTGATTTTGAGAGGTTGCGCGTTCAAGTACGAAGTTGAGCTGATGGGCGTAGCAGTGAAGGTAATTGGCTAGCTTTGATTTTCCTTTGAACGCCACCTCTTTCACCACTGATCACAGATGCTCCATCGTAAGTTTGGGCGATAATTTTCACTGGATTAAACCGAAAAGTACTATTGACCTGATGCAGTATGCACTCAGATATTGCACCTGCGGTTTGTCCGTCTGGATTTAAAAATCCCCAAAATCTTTCAAGTGGTTGTCCATTTAATACGTATCTGAACACAACTGCCAACTGTAGCTCTTCAGAGACGTGATAGTAACTTAGTCTATTTAGTGTTATGTACTCCCTCACGTATCTTTTCATGGCAGACTTCCAGCATACAGTCTAGCAATTCATTCTGGATGGTTTTTTATGTGGCTTTAAATACCTTACTGGATTCCATGTGTTCCTTAATGGCACTGTATAATCTGCTCATGAAATCAACTAATCCCAAGAAGACTCCTGGATTTTCAGATCATTCACACCTTTCGTACTCCAGATATTATTTTCCAAATAAGATGCAAGGAAAACAAAACAAAGAACTTCTTACATCACAACCGCATATCTAACTATTATCGATGTAAACTTTACAGTTGAAATGCCTGACATAACTGGAATTTTTTCCTCTCGAAGCCTTCTGAGTTAAATTTCAGACTGGAATGTGACTACCTATAATTTTTATGTTCACATTTTCTACTAACGTTCTCCTAGAAAATGGTTCTTTCATCGAACTGTTCACACTATTCCACTGGATAAATAATTGGATATATCTCCGTATGAGCTTTAGCCCTAATACAATGATAGAAAAACATGCACCCTCAATATAACCGTGAGATCAAAACTGCACAAAGCAACTGAATACGCTGCCAACTGAATCAATGAGACCTCCCCTATTACCAGCATAAATTACATTGTAATGCGGGATAACATTAAGGGTCAGTCAAAGATTCCTTGACTCACCTACGAATTCCTTATTTTTGATACAAAAGGAAGATGGATATTTTAATAAGCATTGGTTGTTGGTTACCCTAATAACAACATTATGTTTGCGATAGATTGCCTCCACTTACGCTTTACTTTCGAGACTGACGTTGCTTTCGATCCCAGATGATGCTACTCTCTGGTGGCAGAATGGCTTACCACGTACAACATCAGGGTAGCAGGAGACATCGATCCGTTCTACCCCCTTGCAGGAGGGAAAGTAACTATAGACGGATGAGTGCAAGTTGATCGCGGTTTATGGTACAGTCCACCAGCTATGGGGTGTTTTGCAAG
Source organism: Anabrus simplex (assembly GCF_040414725.1). NCBI lineage: Eukaryota > Metazoa > Arthropoda > Insecta > Orthoptera > Tettigoniidae > Anabrus > Anabrus simplex. The sequence goes on along the minus strand of NC_090268.1, from coordinate 92,507,991 downwards.
CTTGGCTGCGCCTGCGTATTGCTTCCTTTAGGCTACAGGCCAGAGCTCACTTCACGTGAGCACGAGCTAAGTTCCCCGGGAGAACAGAGCCAGGTGTTCGACAGATCGCGTTCTGCTTTTCACAAAACACAAATTCATATTGTACTTAAAACAAAGAAAAGGCACCAGGATACTTGTACTGTACATAAATAATTCCTTACAGTTCCAAGCTACGTGCTGAAGCCCGGCAGCAGGTACTGACCAGCTGCCACTGCTTAAATGTTGAAACAGGCTATTGGGAACTATGCACATCACTGGAGGAGGAGGTAAGGTTACTTAGAAGACAGGTGGACTGTGTTGTAAAAAAAAAAAAAAAGCAAAAGGATAAGTCCTACGAGATGATGGATAAATTGTGTGTTTATGATTATAAAGACGATGGTAACAGTGGTAGAAGGTGTGGCAGTGTCAGCTTTACACATGCTTAGTTAATTCAGAGACAGAAGACAATAGTATCGTCTATAATGAAAAGTTATGAACATAGAAAATATATAAAAACAAACATCATTTGAGGTTCTAGTAAGTGAGCAATGAAGAGAATGGCTGTTTTTAATAATCGGCAACAGGTATTTTGTGATTGGATATACCTATACCATTCATTTAGCTATAAACTGTACGACTGATAAGGAACATACAAGGAACAGCTGAGCAGCCTTACAAATTGATAGCTAATGTTATCTCAAAGTCTGTTTAATAATTTAATAATTTACAATATCAAAATTCATCAACTGCTTGTAGCTAAAACATAAAATATTTATGGCCTTCAATAACGATTGTCACCCGCTCCATAACTTGATGATGATGATGCTTGTTGTTTTAAGGGGCCTAACATCGAAGGTCATCGGCCCCTAATGGTATGAAATAAAAAAACAAAAATTTCAAAGCCATCCACTGACCAAAATAAAAATAAAATATGTCATGAAGAATGAATGGATGGACAGGAACCCAACAGAACACAAAACAAACAAACAAAAACCAGTGGATCGGACACAATAGAGATCGAAAATAACATTATTACCGACCAAGGAACCACTTATAAAGCACAGTGATGCTTGGTGTCTAAAGGGGGTGCAAAATCCAAGTCTAAGGCCCCACAGAATGATACATGTCGCGAGTAAAATAGAACCATGGTATGTGTCATGTTGGGGTATTAATCAGAAGTAGTGAAGACTCATGGTGTTCCACAAAAGATGGTACTACTCAAGTATTGTACTTCGTACAGGTAATGCAGACCTATGGTGTTTCGCACACAATGGCGCCACTTACAGCCAACGCAAACCGATGAGTTTCCTCACCTAGGTGTACTAGTCACGGGTGCCGGTCCCAAGGGCCCCGTGATGTTCCTCACATAGTGAGTACTAATCACAGGCAACGCAGACCCACGGTGTGGCTCATATAGTGGTACAACTCACAGGCTACGCCCAGACCCGCGGTGTTGCCCACATGGGTACAACGCACGGGTACTGGAATCCACCCGGCCAGGCTTTTTACTGCAACTAATCACAAACCTATTTCGTACCAAGTTAGTGATACTACTCGCAAGTACATGCACCCATGGTGTTCCCCGCATGATGGTACGAATCAAAATCAGTTTCATGGTTCTAATTCAGTCAGCCCTTGGTCGCCCCTTTTAGTCGCCTCTTACGACAGGCAGGGGATACCACGGGTGTATTCTACATGTGTGTCCCCCACCCACAGGGGGTAGTGTGTTTGGTCTGCGAGAGGTATTTTATTTCCCTCAAGTCCGCCGGCAAGCCGGTTAGGACCCCCCTATCCGCCACCTGGGACGTGCCACGTGGGAGTATCACCTTTCCCCCTGCTACGCCTGCGTAGCAGGTTCGTGGCTCCATAACTTGGGACTTTAGCTGTTGGAAATGTGTGTAGTGGTATATGTGGGAAGACGCACACAGCGCTTCATGTAGCTCCAGCTTATGTTGATACAACACACTGGCCGACCAGTGTAGTGGAAGCATGCATGGACCGTGAACACACAACACAGAAGAAGACAATATCAGGCAATGGTGAAATATGCGGTTTCTCCCGAGGGAGGAGGGTGTGGCTAGATACAAGGTTAGAGGCTGTAGGTGGAAATGCAGCACAAGTCGCAAAATGTGTTTCATTGGATAGCCGAGTTCAAGGCTGGTAAGAACTGTGTGGAAAAAGACAAGAATAATGGGTGTCCAATCCTACATGAAAAACAGACAATATTCAGTGTGTGTCTGACCTGGTACATGAGAAAAAGGAAGTATGTTTGATGAACTGGAGAACACAACAGGCTTGTCAGACAAAACATTGCACAAAACCATCCATCACAACTTGAAGCTGAAACAAAGTCTGTTCAAAACGGGTGCTCCATTTCCACACCATTGCGCAGAAGCTAAAGCGTGTAGAGACAGGATAATAATTGTTACATTTGTACAGTGTGGATCCGGTGGAGTTCTTAAGACCCCTGGTCATGGTTCTGGCATACTCCTGACAAGAAGTACCCGTCCATGGAAAGGAGGCATACTAGGAGCCCTCCTCCCAAGAGCATAAGGCCAGGATTATTCGTCCAGAAGCGAATGGCAATAGTGCTCTGAGATCATGAAGAATCCTATTATTGGAAGAGCTGCCCTCCCAGGACATCCATCAACAGTTATCACTACTGCAATAACCCTGCATATGCATTTAGCAACCCCCCACTGGGAAAATGGAGGTGCGGATATCCTCTATGACAGGACCATGCTCGACCACATTGCAGCCGGCAGGCCATTGACACCCTGGGTGCTCTAGTGTACACCATGCTGCCTCATCCACCACATACACCAGATCTTGCCCGCAGTGACTATGTCCTGTTCGACACAACGAAAGATGTCCTGCGAGATAAGCAATTCACCACCTATGCGCAGCTTTGGGCTACTGTTCAGAAGTGGCACCGGGATAACTACAAGGAATGGTTTACTACTCAAATACATAAACTGTCAGGACGATGCATAGACATTGGTGGCAACTACCTCTAATATTACCTTATAGACCCTGTTCCAATAAAAGATTACTGTAGCGAAAATCACTCGAGTGTCAATCATTACTGTTGTAGTTGTTGTTGATTGTTGTTTAAAGAGGCCTAACATCGATGTCATCGGCCCCTAATGGTACGAAATGAGATGAAATGGAATGAAAAATTAAAAGTCTAAAATTCTCCACTGATCAGAATTCAAAGCGTGAGAACGAAGAATGAATGGATGGACATGATTTTAAAACAATCAGTGGATGCGACCTGCAATGCTTTACATTCACACAAACTGACGGAAATGAACAGGATTACTGACCAAGGGACTGCTGCTATAGCATAACACTGAAACGATGATGCTTTCAGTTTAAAGGGGGTCCAAAATCCAAGTTATCAGCCCCTCTACTGATCGCTAGGAAAGTAGAACCATGGTATGTGTCCTGTTGTGGTACTAATCAAAAGTAGCAGAGACTCGCTGTATTCCACACATTATGGTACTACTCACAGGTTATGAAACTCGACATATAATACAGACCTATGTTTTTCTCACTTTGCAGCGCCATTTACAGGCAACGCAGACCTATGGTGTTCATCACATAAGAGTACTAACCACAGGGACCTTCCACTATCCCGTGGTGTTCCTCATATAGTGGGTACTAATCATAGGCAAGGCAGAACCATGGTAGCTATCATCCAATGGTCCTGCTCATATGGTGGTACTAATCACAGGTACTGCAAAAGCCAACCGCACGGTGCTCCTGTGTGCTACTAATCACAAACCTATTTGGTACCAATATAGTGGTACTACGTGCAAGTAAAAGCGACCCATGATGTTCTCCGCATTGTGGTACTAATCACAAGTAGTTTCATGGTTCCAAGACAATCATCCCTTGGTCACCCCTTTTAGTCGCCTCTTACGACAGGCAGGGGATACCGTGGGTGTATTCTTCGTCGGCGTCCCCCACCCACAGGGGTAATCATTACTGAACGCCCCATCTACATTACTATGTGCACGTCATGAGAAGTTATAGCAGCATGTAGGTATGCCATAGGGAATAAAGAAGTTACTACACACTACGTGACAACCGTATCAGGAGTCAAATCATGGAACTCTGAACTTTAAAATACACTGGGTGTACCTTGAGATAATGGAAGTATAGATGTTTAACTGAGCATTAATAGAACTTTGTGACAATTAAATGTTTTAGTGATCAAAGTGAAAGTGAAATGGAAGGTGCACAAGAAAAACGATGCCAGTTAAATATGAATGGGTGAAAACCATAACGGTATAAGTAACATTTTGGTCATTCAGAGAAAAAGACATTTAAACATCTTCAACACTCATATAAAGCATGGTATTTGTAGTTACACCACCCATCACTAGAGCGCAGAATATTACCGCTATCACTTGTATCTCCTGGTTGGTGAAAGGATACATCCTCCTGGAGTTACATCCTGCACTTAACTCATTTTTTACAGAAATGTCACTTATACCGTTATGGTTTTCACCCATTCATATTGAAAATGTCATTTGTTCTTAGGCAACGAACTCTGGTACCTGGGCTGAAGCAACTGATATTACAGTACGGGAGTGCAGTTACCAGAGCAGGCAAGAAAGAAGACAGAGAACAAATCATTACGAGGGAGAACGGATTGCAGGCTTTACGTTGAGATGGAACAAGGACCAGTAATGGCTATATCATCACACGACAGCAGGATGGCAGAGTAAATAAAAGGGGCTATCATGGCTTAAGGTCTGAAGCTGGTGTAGGACGAGTATAAAATTTTGTAAATAATGTAGTGCTTGCATAAACGTCTAGTAGGGATTTGTTTTCTTTTTGCTATTTGCATTACGTCACACTGACACAGATAGGTCTCATGGTGACGATGGGACGGGAACGGCCTAGGAATTGGAAGGAAACAGCCGTGGCCTTAATTAAGGTACAGCCCCATCACTTGCCTGGTGTGAAAATGGGAAACCACAGAAAACCATCTTCAGGGCTGCTGACAGTGGGATTCGAACCCACTATCTCCCGGATGCGAGCTCACAGCTGCGCGCCCCAAACCGCACGGCCAACTCATCCGGTTGGGATATTTTAATAATGTTGTTAACTGAATAATTTCGTTAGATAGTACTGGTATTGGTTATAGCTGCCAGTTTGTGGGTGACAGTAAGTTATGTATTATATTGTTAAGACAGGCTGAGTGGGTTCCTGTTTATTTTGTCAATATTAAATTCTTTTCATGGAAATAACTTACACCGATTTGAATTAATGTATATATAGGAATTTTTTTACAATTTGCTTTACGTCACACCGACACAGATAGGTCTTACGGCGACGATGGGACAGGAAAGGGCTAGGAGTGGGAAGGAAGTGGCTGTGGCCTTAAGTACGGTACAGCCCCAGCATTTGCCTGGTGTGAGAAAATGGGAAACCAAGGAAAAACATCTTCAGGACTGCCGACAGTGGGATTTGAACCCACTATCTCCTGAATACTGGCCGCACTTTAGCGACTGCAGCTATCAAGCTCGGTATATATAGGAATAGATGTCATTTCAGTTAAAGATAGATTTATTACAATGTTCCATTTAATGATGTTCACATACCACAGACCTGAAGTCACAATATGTGATATAGATAGAAAGAGCATGTCACTGATTTGATCTGTGATGACAAACTTAGCTCGAGCCTTGATCTGTAGTTTTCATTGCTGGTGTAATTGGTGTTGGAAATACAGGGTTTGTCAAGGTTTTGTTTTTGTTGTAAAATGGTGATGGTACAGTATTCGATATGACTTGAGATACTGGCATCCAAGTAGTTTGAAGATCTTCAGCTTGATGCCCTGTTAATATTTGTTTTGCATCAAGATTCTTTTCTTGCATGAGTAAGTGTTTACAAGTGAATTTTATAGTGTGTACATAATTCAGTGATTATGTGTGAAGTGTGAATGGCAAATCTCAGTTTGATGTCCGGCGCATGCACCTGTAAATTTTTTTTTTGTCAGATTATGAATCTTTTGTGCAGTAAAATTCACTTGCAATATTTCAAGAGTGTCTTTTCAGTTTGATTTTAGGGAAGACATAGCTTTCACAAATTGCAGTAGATGTGAGTGCGTAATTAGGGTTGTATCGGTGCACCTGGACATGCGAGGCCAGGGTTTAAAAGTAGGAGAAATTGGATCTCAAAGTTTGCGGCGTTGTATGAGGAGCATGCAATCTCTGTTTTCATTATATTTTTCCCCATCAAAGTATACTGCGTCCAGATGATTTCCTTAACAATTGTCTTATTTGTGCCCACGTCCACAGTCAATCTTTCGTGTTCTGATTTGTTCAATCAATCAATCAATCAATCAATCAATCAATCAATCAATCAATCAATCAATCAATCAATCAATCAATCAATCAATCAATCAATCAATTTCTACTGATCAGCATTTAGGGCAGTTGCCCAGATGGCAGTGGCAGATTCCCTATCTATTGTTTTCTTTTTCTTAAATGATTGCAAAGAAATTAGAAATTTATTGAACATCTATCTCCTTGGTAAGTTATTCCAATCACTAACTACCCTTCTTACAAACAAAAATTTGCCCGAATTAGTCCTCTTGAATTCCAGCTTCACATCGTGATCTTTCCTAATTTTAAAGACACCACTCAAACTTATTCGTCTACTGTTTTTTTTTTTTTTTTGCTAGGGGCTTTACGTCACACCGACACAGATAGGTCTTATGGCGACGATGGGATAGAGAAGGCCTAGGAGTTGGAAGGAAGCGGCCGTGGCCTTAATTAAGGTACAGCCCCAGCATTTGCCTGGTGTGAAAATGGGAAACCATGGAAAACCATCTTCAGGGCTGCCGATAGTGGGATTCGAACCTACTATCTCCTGGATGCAAGCTCACAGCCGCGCGCCTCTACGCGCACGGCCAACTCGCCCGGTATATATATATATTCGTCTACTGATGCCATTCCACACCATCTCTCCAATGACAGCTTGGAACATACCACTTATAATACCAATATAGATGTCCAATAACGGGCCATTTATATTGGTATTATAAATTTACTCATTTAGGACAAATATTTCAGGTTCGCTACGGGAATCAACATCTATAAAATACCACTTAGTTGAGCAGCTCGTTTCCTTTCTTCCAAGTCTTCCCAGCCTCAACTTTGCAACATTTTTTAACGCTACTCTTTTGTCGGAAATCACCCAGAGCAAATTGAGCTTCTTTTCTTTGAATTTTCTCCAGTTTTTGAATCAAGTAAACCTGGTGTAGGTCGCATACATTGGCCATACTTTACTTGGGGTCTTACTAGAGACTTATGCCCTCTCCTTTACATCTTACTACAACACCTAAATACCCTCATAACCATGTGCAGAGATCTGCGCCCTTTATTTACAATCATATCTATGTGATTACCCCAATGAAGATATTTCCTTATATTAACACCTACGTACTTACAATGATCCCGAAAAGGAAGTTTCACGACATCAATGCAGTAATTAAAACTGAGAGGAGTTTTCCTATTTGTGAAACTCACACCTGACTTTTAACCCCATTTATCGTCATACCATTGCCTTCTGTCCATCTCACATTATCGAGGTCATTTTGCAGTTGCTCACAATCTTGTAACTTATTTATTACTCACTCTGTACAGAATGACATCATCTGCAAAAGCCTTATCTCTGATTCCACTTCTTTACTCATATCATTTAGGAAACATAAAGGTCCAATAATACGGCCTTGAGGAATTCCCCACTTATTTATTACAGGGCCAGGTAAAGATTCGCCTAATCTAATTCTCTGAATTCTGTTTTCTAGAAATATAGCCACCCATTCAGTCACTCTTTTGTCTAGTCCAATTGCACTCACTTTTGCTGGTAGTCTCCCATGATCTACCCTATCAAATGCTTTAGATAAGTCAATCGCATCTCAAATTCTTACACTTTGTCGGTAATGAAGCATACGATGAAGCTCCATGTGGTACGAAGAAACTCTACAAACTGATACCAATTCTGGACCACTTGAATAGCAGATTCCGAAACGCATACACACCCGAAAGCGATTTGTCTGTAGATGAGTCTTTTATGTTATTCTAGGTTTCCCGTTGTTTTCCTCACTGAGCCAGATTCTCTTGGCACTGGCACTGCAATCATTTTAATAACTCGAAAGTAAGAGTTTGTTTTTTTAAACCTGTTGAAAATACCTGACCAACTAAAAGTATCTCACGGTGTGCTCCCGTTGCTTTCCTCAGTGAGCCAGACGCCTTGCCCTTTGTACTATGATCATTTTTAATAGCTTGATAGATATTCTGTACTTTTTGAACCTGATAAAAGTACTATACTACACAAGTGTATCTCACTGTATGTTACTTCCCAGTACCTTATGGAAAATGCGCCACTGTGTTAGTAGCTACTCAAAAGAAATGTACCGCTTGAATGGTCAAAGTACCTATACATACCCTTCCATTTTTCACTAAAATCTGTATGACCGCCAATTATGCTTGCCATCATGTTATCCTTACCTGACTTCTTTGCTAGATTCAATTTCCTAGTAAGTTCCTTCAATTTCTCCTTACTTCCACAGCCATTTCTAAGTCTATTTCTTTTCAACCTACACCTCCTTCTTAGTCTCTTTATTTCTCTGTTATGATAAAGTGGATCTTTAAAGGTACAAACATGTTTTCACATTCCTCAACTCCTCAACAATTGCTTTAAATCCATCCCAGAGTCTGTTTACACTTTTATTTACCGTTTACGGTCGCAAACCCACACTCCCAAGTTGAGAGCACCTGGGGCCCCTTTTAGTTGCCTCTTATGACAGGCAGGGAATACCATGGGTATATTCTTCATCAGCGTCCCCCACCCACAGGGGGTGACAACACCTTCAAACACAAACCTTCACGTAGGGAACACTAATGTTTTAAATGTTTGTTATAGGCTAAATTTAATGAAATATTTCATTTCTGCATGAACATATGGGTTAAATGATTCTTACTTAACACACAATGGCCAGTATTGTGGAAGTGGGTTGACAGTTTGGGCACTAGGAAGCATATATAATGTTGTTTAAATCATTTTTGCTTAATACAGAGTGTCATTTTACCAACCTAGCTATGTCAATAACTCATATTTTAAAACTTTTGTTGGTTAACCCATTTTTTCAGAACACCGTCCAATTATGTGCATGTATTTTAAAGAGTTGAAGTATATGTCCCCAAAACTTTATTTAGATCTAGAACTAAGCACGCCTGAGTTCGCTAGTTACATGGTGCATTACGAGATTTTGGTACTCGAATGGGTACAATAAGGTACCTACTAAATAAGAATACCTAGTCTACACAATATTAAAATGTAAGAAACAAAAAATATAAATATAATGTGATTGTTGATAAACTTAATGTAATGGATAATTCAAATTGAGCCACCCTCTAGTGTTATTTGGTGTTTTGTCCTTGACTATGTGCAGACATATTTGAACAGTTCAGTTTGTGTTGCTCACTTCACCTGTTGCTTGCTTGTTGTTTAAAGGGGCCTAACATCTAGGTCACTGGCCCTGTTAACCTTGTTCTACTTGTGTGATGAATAATTAACAGGCGCCATATTTCACCTCGCAACCCACAACTTTATTTATACTTAACCATAAAAGGTATTTGTTCCTGTATAGACTTGTCTAAACCTATTTAAAATAGTATATACTTGAATCCACCTTGTCAATACACTTTTATCAATGAAAACCATTTATTCATCGAACATGTTTTGGGAACATCATACGTTCCCTTCATCAGCAATTATCAAAGTACAACTCATTTACAAATATCAAAGAACAAAAACAGTATAACAGTTTCTTTTGTTTAGCCCAAAATTTAAAGAACTATTGTATCATAATTCACCATATCAATGAATAAACAAACGCTAGTGGTATATTAGAAAAATTATTATTACATCAAATTTTAATATTTAGATGATATTGAATGAGAATCACTTCCTAAATAAATTTAAGATCTTAAAGTCTTATCTTTTTCTTCCTTAAATGCTAGTTTATACAACAGGTTCTCATCTGTAATTCTTTCATTCAAACTTATTTCAAAGTGATTTTTTTGAACAAGATAAGTTTCTAAACTTTCTAAAACATTCATTAATTTTTCCTTTTTGGTCAAAAGTATTAATCCCATGTCATTAGAATTGTCTGTAAATTTATGATTCTTTTCAACCATATCACATACAAAACTGATACTCCTACTACTACTAAAGCTTACAACCCTAGGGTTGGTTGGCAACAGCTCTCCAAAGGTACCATCCTCTTCAGTTCTACGTAAGATTAGCATCCCAGCCCCTCCACCAGTTGACCAATATATTCCAGTCTAGGCCTTCCTCTAGAATTTCTTCCTTCCAGAGCCCTCCAGGATGAAGGCTAGTAACCTCTCATGCCTGATTTTATATGTTCAATCTAGGTATTTCTTCTTTTCTTCATATTCACTGACTAGCTTGGAGTTTCTCCAGCTCATTCCAATACATCCTCATTGGTAACTATCTGTCCAAGGAAATTTCAGTATCCATCTATAGCACCAGTGTTCAAAGGGATGATGATACTAATAAGATAACTTCCAATTCCGAAAAAATTGAGAATAAATGTACATTTAATAAGTAAGGAATTAAAAAACTGACATGCCAAAGATGTAGGCAGCGATAAACAAGACAGTCTGGAAGAACTTTTGCTATAAAGTACTGTAGCGGTTACGAGGGGTACATGCAGTATTTTTTGACGATCAGTTATATTTCATCTTCACGCAAGACATTCACTGCAAAGTTGGTTTGTTTACACTCGGCGAGGCGGCTTGAGCCAGCCGCAGCTGAGTGAGTGACGTAGCTGCAGGAACAAGACCGCCTGACGTGTAACGTGTAGCCTGCCTGGCCTGGTGTGTTCCAGAAAGAACGTCACACCTTTGCGAATATTTGATGTGAAAATGTTAAAAACTTTTATTATAATAATCACAGCAACTTGAGAGATACGTTATTTTGAAGAGGATCACATAAACGTCTCCAATTGAGAATCTTAAGCAAATCCATTGAGGGATTTTCGAGATAATCAAAATCAAAAATATCATGTTATCCTATGACATAGGAGCCCAAACAGAATATAAGACGAGCTCACTTGACCCAAATCAGTCAGTCACAGCTGGGAGTCCAGTCTGACTCTCCACGCAGCATTATTATGGTTCATCGAAGTGCTGACCAAGTCTATTTTCAAATTATTCAAAGTCTTCATAGTCGACTTAAACTCTGACAGTCGAGTTGAACTCTGAATTTGTGCGCATGGTGGAACTCTAATGGTGACAAGTCTTATAGTGGACTTGGTGCTAACAGTCGAGTTGAACTTAGAATCTGTGCATATGTAGAAACTTCTCAATGTGACCTACCTTTATGATTGTGTAATTTAGTTTATTACGGCGTTGCCATTGGGGAACTTAGATGATGATGATGCTTGTTGTTTAAAGGGGCCTAACATCGAGGTCATCGGCCCCTGATGGTACAAAATGAAATGATAACAAAAAGTTCAAAATCATCCACTGACCAAAATTAAAAAAATGTCATGAAGAATGAATGGACACGAACCACAAAAAACAAAAGAAAACAAACACACAAAAAACAGCGGATCCGACTCAAAAAAAGGTCATAAATAATAATATTACGGAGCAAGGGACCACTTACAAAGCAAAATCCTGAAGCAAGGATGCTTGATGTATAAAGGGGGTCCAAAATCCAAGCCTAAGGCCCCTCAGAATGGTACATGTTGAGAGTAAAGTAGAACCATGGTATTTGTCATGTTGGATTACTAATCAAAAGTAGCGAAGACTCACGGTGTTCCTCACCTAGGTGTACTAGTTGACGGGTGCCAGTATTCCTGTGACGTTCCTCACATAGTGGGTACTAATCACAGGCAACGCAACCCACGGTGTTTTCATATAGTGGTACAACTCACAGGCAACACCCAGACCCGCGGTGTTGCTCACATGGGTACGACGCACGGGTACTGGAAACCCACAGGAGAACCCACTCTTTGATGCTACTAATCACAAACCTATGTCGTACCTAACATGGTGGTATTAATCAAGATGTTAGTAAAATAACCACCTAATCGATACTTTATTATTGCCTCAGGCAAAATTAAATATAAAATTAGCACTTACAGGACATGTTTCGACCACTTAGTGGTCCTCTTCAGCTGCATAAAGAAAGAACTGAGAAGAAAAAACATTAGGACAATAAGCACAAATAATAGAAGTTCTTTGGAGATTCTTTTGTTAAAAAATGGAGGTCATCAGAACAAGGCATCTTGTCTCTCGTTCTTGTTTGGAAAAGATGTTTATTCTGCGCTATCTAGAGGATTTGTCTTTGAGCGCGACCTGGTGAAGTAACGATGTGACACAGTCTGACAGTTCATGCAAAGCTCTGGAGAGAAGGGAAGTAGAGTTTTGTCGTCATCTAAAATATCATGTGAGGGAGGAGGGAGACTGGGTTGTGCTTCTGCGATGTCATGTTTGATGATATCTCTTGTCCGTCTTGTCTGTTTTATGTCTACCCATTCCAAGTATTTACTAATGTTCTCGTATAAGATGTTTTTTCGCTCCTTGTTTTCGTTAAGATTCTCTTCACCGTTTTCTAATTTATCAAGAACGATGTGGATGTTTTCCAGGTTGTTCATTAGATTTCCTTTATTTATCATACAGATAATTTGAAGGTCTTGTCTGATATTGGTGAATTTGTGGTTGGACTCTTTCATATGGGATCCCATGGCAGAGAATCTTTTGTATTTTTCAGCATTGACGTGTTCTTGATATCTAATTAAGAAGTTCCTTCCAGATTGTCCCACGTAAGTTTTTTTACATTGAGTACAAGTTAGCTTATAAATACCAGATTCCTGGAATTCGTCATCTAAGTTTATTAGCTTTATTGTGACTAAAGAAGGAAATGAAGGAAATGTATTACATTATGTTTCCGAAACATGTTCGATGAATAAATGATTTTCAATAATAAAGCTGTATTGACAAGGTGGATTCAAGCATATACTGTACTATTTTAAATAGTTTTTAATAGGTTAGATATAATACAATGACAATGATAACGGATGAATAAATAAATTACAGCTCACAGCAGTTCTCAAATAGGGATAAGGAAGCTTAACACTCTCAACATCACAATTGCAACCTCCAAACACTTTCTGTAGAATGCAGCCCTCATTCTCCAGCTGACCTCTTAACAAATGACTTTACATGAATGACATGCGACTCCTACTGCGCGTGAAATGAGTAGCTTATTCATTAAGAGACGGCAGCCACAGCCAGAAACACAAAAAAACTGAACTTTCGTGAAAACCATTAGATGTATGAAGAAAATGCATATTACGTCTCTTGTAGAAAATTTAATTTCGAAGCCAAGTGCTTCACTTTATTTTTTGAAAAGGCAAACCATTTACCTGTTACTTTACTTAGCTCACCGTGGACCACAGCCAAAAACAGAGGGAAAGCTGAATTTTCTCGAAAACTGCTAGGGATGCAAAGAAAATGCATATGATGTTTCTTGTAGAAAATTTAATTTCAAGGAGACATGGCGCATTTCATTTAACAATAGGGCCAAACCTTTACCTGTTATTTTAGTTGATGTAGGGCAAAAGTTGCCCAAATTTTGGAGATACTGCTTAAAAATCCACCACTAGTTCAAAATGGTGAAATACTGTATATCAAAAGTATCCCTTGTGTGACTTGGAATGTCAAGCTTCACCAAACTTCAGCTCAATTCACCAAGTAGTTTTTGAGCCTATGTAGAATATGATATAGATGTTGATTCCCATAGGGAATCTGAAATTTTTGTCCCGAATGAGTAAATTTATAATACCAATATAAATGGTCCGTTATTGGTACTATTTAGAATAAACAAACACTGAGCGAGTTGGCCGTGTGATTAGCGGCATGCAGCTTTGAGCTTGCATTTCAGTGACAGTGGGTTTGAACCCCACTCTCACAACCCCGAATATGGTTTTCCGGGGTTTCCCCATTTTCACACCCAGCAAATGCCGGGGCTGTACCTTAATTAAGACAAGGATTACTTCCTTTCCACTCCGAGCCCTTTCTTACCTCGTCGTCGCTGTAAGACCTGTGTCGATGTGACATAAAGCCAGTTGTGAACAATAAAAATCTAGAATTTAGATATTATAATTAATAATGTCATTTTACGGACAGTTGGAAGAGACTTTTTCATTAGACATTCAGATGTATTTGACCAACAACACTACCACTAAAATTCAATTCATATTATTTTAAGGTAAAGCACCATACCTTCAATATCACAACTGAGAAACTGCATATCCTTGAGAGCTTCTTTGTATGTCTGTGCTAGATTTGCACTACCATTGGAGACACAATCAGGCAGCAGTGGAGCCAATTCAGATGAGTCTGAGTTACTTGTAGTCAAGAGACCTGCATCTTTCAGTGCAGTTGACACTGCCTGGCTCATTTCATAAAAGCTTCTCGCCAGCTTTTCCTCCTCTGATGTTTCATGAAGAGAACCATTGCCACTACCACCGCTTCCACTTTTAGGAATATTCCCATTAGCTGAAGTTTTCCCTAATCTGACTAAGATAGCTTTTGCTTTATCTTCAAGTCTATTTACTAAACTGTAGATGGACTGCTGTTGATCAGGCAAGTTCCACAGAAGGGGAACTAGAGTTGGACGAGATGCAATCTCCATGATAATATCAACTATACTCTGGTAAAGAGATGTATGTTGACAAATTTCAAGGAAACTATCAACCTGGAGTTTGAATTCCAGGAAAGGCACTAGTGATGAAGCTTCGAGAATATTAAACAAATCCTCCATGTCGGTCACAGGAGAAATACCATTTTGATGAGGTTCTGTCTCCATTTTTTCATTCTTTAGGCTACTTACTTCTTTAATACTAGGATTTACAGCATGAAACCCCTTATTACACAAACCTACAAATTTAACAGGTACTGGATGTCCCAAGTAATGATCAATTAATTCATTACTTTGAGTTTTTTCCTCTTTAGATGAGGAAAAATTACTACAACATGGAATGCTGAAGCTGCTGTATGTATCATCTGTTCCTCCAGCAATATTATATTCTACTTTCTCATTTACTCTTGAACAGCAACCATTCTTCAGATCTTCAAAAATGTTTTGTAAAACACATCCAATTTGACTGTCTTTCTCCTTTTTAGCAGCCTGAAAAGCATTGATGTCCCATCCTTTATGGAAATCTGAACTGAATCCAGTTCCAGCAGGGAAAAAATTCTTGTATTTTTCTTTGTTCACATCACTGTTAGAAGAACAGGACATCAAAATTTCTTCAGAGATTTCTGGGAACCTACGGTTGGCACGAGGTGGAATTTCACTTACACAAGCTAACCACAGTAAGTGATTCTCTATTGTAAAATAGGCCTGCGGAAAACAAGATAAATCATTATGCTTACTGTTCAAGTCAACTCGTGCCCAAATTTCTAGATAATTCTTTATTTCTTGCAAGACATACTTCATGTCACGTGCTGGATTCCAGCATGAAAGTTTCAATAAACTGGCCACTCTCAACATCATGGAACCCTGTAGTCGAGGTCGAACAACCTTCACAATGGGGGGATAAAAAGGATAAAGATCCATTGCAAAATCTAACTGTAGTTGAATGTAATCATAGCCATACAAGGCATGCAGCTGATGTAAGTCCTGTTCTAGTTTTCCGTTTGGATTGAATGATGATAAAAATACGGCCCATCTATATATATTATCATCAATGGGTTCTGCATTGATACCAGTACTTTTAGCAGATTTCATAATTCCAACTAGATCATTAGTGAGAATACCAGATGCTCCAGAATTGCTAAACACTTGCTTAGGGTGGTCTTTAATGCTACCCTCAAACATATCGGAGGTTTTTGGCTGTTTCGTAACAGCTCGTAACTGAGCCTCTTTCAGCCGCCATTGTTTTTTCTTCTGAAATAAAATGCTTTCCCATTCTTCATCAGAATCTTCACCAACTATCATATCATCTTCAGGATCTCCTTCTGAGTCAGATGAACAACTATTGCATGGTGAGTTATCAGCATTTTTGCAGTACAGTGCTGCTGCTTTGTATAGAACAGTCTCTAATGTTAACCTGGAATCAGAATCCAGGATAAATTCATTTATAGTGTTACACCACAACTGCAGTGTTGGATCAGCTTCCACAAAAAAATTGTCTTCATAATTTGGATAGGGTAACGGACAGAAAAGAGAAAAACCTTTACCCTTGCCCATAATGAAATGCAATCTAACTCTGCCATCTTCACACAAGCACTCCGACACTAATTTAATCAGGTTATTATTCTTCTTTGACCATTCATCATACTCTGCAAGTAGAGCCAGTTTGGTTTGTTGATATTTTAACACATCACTTTCAATTTCCATACTATTACCATCAGGAGAGTCTGTATCCATTGCAAATTCTTGTAAAAAACAGCTACAAAACAAAATTTGTTAGGTGTATATATGTCGGTGAAACATTGAGTTATTTCAACACATAGCTCCAGAAACGCTCCTTAAATGCCAATGGTTTTCTTCAGGACTCTGAAACACAAAAAAGTAAGGATAAGAATCTACTTCCATTACCATAAATCAATGTAGGTCATTATGCCATATACATCAACACACAAGTTTAGAGAATAACAAACAAGTGTTAGTTTTCTTTTCCAATTGAACATAAGCCAGGAGTGCTTCTTTTGTACTTCTTGGCTTCAAATGAAAGAAACTAAGTTTCCACTATTCACAGACTGAACAATAATATAACAGCTTTCTGAGAAGATAGACCACCACTAATATTCTCTGAAGAATGTATGCCACACGAGAACAATTAACACAATCCCACCTAACTGGTGTTTAGTTTTGAAACCCTAGTTCAAAAGCAGAATTGTTTTATGAGGATCAATATTACAAGGTCAGTAACTTACACTGTGACCAATCACATCACCATAGTTTGGATGCTGGTGTTAGTACATTAAATAAAACAGTACTTATATTTGTGTGGTCCAGTAGATATATCAAAGATTTTGAATGCCCACTAATGGCACCTCATTGTTCTAGTCCAAGTTTTCAATCTTTAAAATACAGTTTTGAATGTAATGATTTGCAATTTGATATGACCATAAAAATAATAAGAAGTTTAATAAATGATAAGAAGCATATTTATCTCAGAGTTACCACTGGTTTTGTTGATTGCTGATTGGATGCGATACAGATATTTCTCACAGGGAAAACTGATACAATAGCATAAATTCATCCACAAAAATTAACACAAGAACATTCGTACATGACTACTCACACGATGAAAATTAAACAAGTAATGATATTCTCATACTTTTCTATCGAAACAATTACCACATAACCATGACAAATTTGGAAAATGGCAAACGAAGGCAAAACTAATCCATGTGAAATAAATGGCTTTATTTTGGGTTGTAACAGGTATTTAACAACTAACATTCAAGAAACAAAAATTAGAGAAGAGAAAACTGGATATACAGGAAGAAGCCATGCAAATAAGGGCAATAACAACAGCCCCGAACAGCTGAACTATTGAGGTACACAAGTCCAATGATCATAATCACCCTCTCTCTCTCTCCCCAGAAGAAGTGGAAGCTGCTCACAACTAAAGCGAGCTGCAGATAATGAACCAACTGCTGCACCATCACAAATAATCCAAAAAAAGTCAGAGAGAATGCCATCAGGAGTACTACCATTTCTTTCTGAATGAGAATCCTCAAATGCGAATATTAACAAAAGGTGAAAATGCCATTTGCCTGGAAACACCAAACCATTAAGTTATCTTATATATTTCCTGTGAATTTACAGTAACAATGACTGTAGAATTTTTTTTGTTTCACAATACTTTGATGATAGTGACAATGATGATGAATATGAATTTGGCTGTATACTAGTGCAAACGATTATTGTTGTTTAAAGGGGCCTAACAGCTAAGTCATAAGCCCCTTATCATACAAGGTACAACGAAATGGAACTACTTTATAATTTAAATTTAAAAAAAAGAGTATGCACTGACTAGGGTCTAAAATGAATGATGATGAAAAAAATGACCATGAATCTCAAACAATCAGTGCAATGCCTTATTTTCTGGGATGATGCTTGTTGTCCAAAGGGATCCAAAGTCCAGGTCACCGGTCCCTCATAATAGTACTACTCACTGGTAAAACACAACCATGATATTCCTCCTATAGTAGTATTAATCATGGGTAATGAAGAATCACTGGTACAAACCTACCAATCTTGGGAATGGGGAAAGCGCAGAATAAAGAGAAACAATGTGAAGGGTGTCTCGAATCTTCACGTTTAAAATATATTTAACCTAAAAGAACTGTTCACGTTTAAAACCTGTTTAACTGTTCTGGTGTACATATTGTGTTATAGCATGCTTCACCTCATGTAACTGCCTCAGTATTCTGGTGTGCATATTGTGTTGTTGTATGCTTAGCCTCTTGTAATTGACTCAGTGAAATTTTTCTTGAAACATACAACACTGTCTGAAGCCATCTTTGGTTTCTCAATAAGGAGCAATGACAATGTATTTGTACTCAGCGAGGACCTAAATTCTGTTTGATTTTTTCCTTACAATAATAAAGATTCTCTCTGTGCATTACACTGTGGCACTAACAAAAGAGCATATATAACCTTACTGAGAGTGTTATAATTCATTTGACCACTTTCATTCTTTATATTTGCAACTTTACTCCAAGCAAAATCAATCCCAGTATAACTTAGAATGTCATCATATAAAATATCACACCAGAAAGGTGCAAATTCTGATTCAAGATAATCATGTTCTGACTCAACTATAATTTTGGAAAAGTTATTGATCAAATATTCTATAGCATCAAGTCCTCGTCTCCTTTTTGCTGACCTCCTTTTTTTTTACACACATCTAGCGCCATCATGAAAATCGAGGGTTATTGCATGGGACGAACTCGGTAAAATCATTTTTGTGATTCTTTCCCATTTCGACTTAATTTCTTTCCTCCTAGTCACAAGATAGTATGGGGTTATTCTCTGTTTTAGTGTTGTTCTTGTTTTCTGCTTCTCGGGATTGTGATTACTTTTGATAGTTTTATTTATGACCATGTGCCCACCGCTGGTCATGCCATGCATTGGTTTAAACTGCCTGTGTGGGGTGTCAGTATGTCGCAAAGTTGGCATTACTCTCTCACATTTTGATACTTCATGACTTTGGGGCTGCGCTACTCCCTTTAGTACAGAAAACCGTCTACGGAAAAGACAGCAGTTATGCTTGAACCCACGCCACCGCGAATCTAACAGTGTGCCCATGTGTCACAGGTGTTTTCGGATTGAACATATAAGTTAGCTTGGTCAAAATTAACCTGCAACTTATGATTCCTAAAGACGTACAAAAAAAAAAGATTTTTTGTTAATCACATTCCTGAAATTGTTTTCCAAATTTTTATACTAACTGTGCTTACTACACAAAGCATATGTGGTATTAAGATGATGCTTGTTGTTTAAAGGGGCCTAACATCTAAGGTCATTGGCCCTTAGTGGTACGAGATAAACGACGTGATTAGATAATGAACATAAATTTTCGTGGCTCATTGCATTAATATAAAGAAATAAAGAAATAAATGAACTGGATTAAAGCCACTATATATATATTTACTAATAATAAAGCCAAGCTTTCAGCCAAATTGCATTGCCTTCATCAGGGCATGTGAAGTTTTGCCTCCGACAGTGAGCGAAGATATTATCTGAAGGAACATGGAAGTCATGCCCGTACTATCCACGGCCTACCCCCACTAACTGGACTCAAGGATCGTGATGCTGTGCTGTGGTGGTTGGGAGGGAAGTTACTGATGCACCGCCCTATGTCGACAGTTTGAGTGCGTCCCGCTGTGCCATGGTGGTGTTATGCATGTATTTCTGCAGTACAGGTCTCCATGTATTTGATAACTTGAAGCCGTCTTACCTGTTGATGTTATTTGGGCGCAGCTCTATCTCTATGGCTTCCCTCACAAGACGAGCATAGAAGTCTTTTACAGGCGCGATGACCTTCGGCTGGTCAAAGAGGATTTCATGGTCTGTACTGTAGAAATGTTCTGCTATGGCAGACTGGCTTATAGCGTTCTCCGTGGAGGATGAAAGAGCGACATTCTTTACCGATCCGATGTGCTCTTTCACCCTGGTGTTAACAAGCCTTTTTGTCATGCGAACATATGAACAACCACAACCACAACCACATGGAATTTCATATACGCCCGGTGTTTCAAGACGTGGCTTCTCCTTGACTGGTCGAAACAGGGATTTGAGCTTCCGGTCTGCGGTGAAAACTGGAATTACATTGTACTTCTTAAGAATGCGCCCTATTCTGTCAGTTATACCTGCCACGTAACGAAGGAATACTTTTTTCTTTTTGCTGTAGTCCTGGTTGGTGCTATTCAAGTTAGGCTCCTTGATCTTCACAGCTCGTGTTATGTCTCCAGATGTATAGCTGTTTTTCTTCATGGATGTTGTCAGTTCTCTCACTGCACTCGAGCAGTTTTTTTTTTGCTACTTGCTTTACGTCGCACCGACACAGATAGGTCTTATGGCGACGATGGGATAGGAAAGGCCTAGGAATGGGAAGCGACCGTGGCCTTAATTAAGGTATAGCCCCAGCATTTGCCTGGTGTGAAAATGGGAAACCACAGAAAATCATTTTCAGGGCTGCCAACAGTGGGGTTCGAACCCACTATCTCCCGGATGCGAGCTCACAGCTGCGCGATCCTAACCGCACGGCCAACTCACCCGGTACTCGAGCAGTTATCGTCTGCAACATTATTCACCCTAGTATATAACGTACGAAGGCGAGCTGCTTTTTGGGAGGAGTGGTGATGTGAAGACTTATGAAGGTATCTTTCAGAATGTGTAGGTTTCTTGTACATTGCATGGCCTAGTGTACCATCGTTGTTCTTGTAGACTAACACATCAAGAAAAGGTAATTTGCCTTCATTTTCTAGTTGCTATTTTTTTTTTTGCTTCACGTCGCACTGACACAGATAGGTCTTATGGCGACGAACGGATAGGAAAGGCCTAGGAATTGGAAGGAAGCGGCCGTGGCCTTGAGGTACAGCCCCGGTATTTGCCTGGTGAGAAAATGGGAAACCACGGAAAACCATCTTCAGGGCTGCCGACAGTGGGGCTCGAACCCACTATCTCCCGATTACTGGAAGAAACACTTGCTTACATCGGAGAAAACCTGTCTGAGGACTTGACCAATCTGACAGCAGTTTGTTTAAAATCCACTTACTTCTACTACAAAGGGGATTATTACGAACAGACAGAAGGAGCAGCAATGGGTTCACCTTTGTCACCAGTGGCTGCTAATATTTTTATGGAACACTTTGAGTCTACTGCATTAACAACAGCGCCATTGAAACCTAAGTGCTTCTATCGTTACGTGGATGACATATTTTCGGTCTGGCCACATGGAAGGGAAACTTTAAATGAATTTTTAGAGCACCTAAATTCCATTAACAGTAAGATCAAGTTCACAATGGAAGTAGAAAATGAAGGCAAATTACCTTTTCTTGATGTGTTAGTATACAAGAAGAACGATGGTACACTAGGCCATGCAATGTACAAGAAACCTACACATTCTGAAAGATACCTTCACAAGTCTTCACATCACCACCCCTCCCAAAAAGCAGCTCTCCTTCGTACGTTATACACTAGGGTGAATAATGTTGCAGACGATGATAACTGCTCGAGTGCAATGAGAGAACTGACAACATCCATGAAGAAAAACGGCTATACATCTGGAGACATAACACGAGCTGTAAAGATCACGGAGCCTAACTTGAATAGCACCAACCAGGACTACAGCAAAAAGAAAAAAGTATTCCTTCGTTACGTGGCAGGTATAACTGACAGAATAGGGCGCATTCTTAAGAAGTACAATGTAATTCCAGTTTTCACCGCAGACCGGAAGCTCAAATCCCTGTTTCGACCAGTCAAGGAGAAGCCACGTCTTGAAACACCGGGCGTATATGAAATTCCATGTGGTTGTGGTTGTTCATATGTTCGCATGACAAAAAGGCTTGTTAGCACCAGGGTGAAAGAGCACATCAGATCGGTCAAGAATGTCGCTCTTTCATCCTCCACGGAGAATGCTATAAGCCAGTCTGCCATAGCAGAACATTTCTACAGTACAGACCATGAAATCCTCTTTGACCAGGCGAAGGTCACTGCGCCTGTAAAAGACTTCTATGCTCGTTTTGTGAGGGAAGCCATAGAGGTAGAGCTGCGCCCAAATAACATCAACAGGGAAGACGGCTTCAAGTTATCAAATACATGAAGACCTGCACTGCAGAAATACATGCATAACACCACCATGGCACAGCGGGACGCACTCAAACTGTCGACATAGGGCGGTGCATCAGTAACTTCCCTCCCAACCACGTCAGCACAGCGCCACGATCCTCGAGTCCAGTTAGTGGGGGTAGGCCATGGATAGTACGGGCATGACCTCCATGTTCCTTCAGATAATTTCTTTGCTCACTCATCATCATCATCATCATCATCATCATCATCATAATTTCCCTTTATCTAGCTCACTGTCGGAGGCAAAACTTCACATGCCCTGATGAAGGCCAATGCAATTTGGCTGAAAGCTTGGCTTTATTATTAATATATATATATATATAGTGGCTTTCATCCAGTTCATTTATTTCTTTATATGGAAGTGATTAGATGATTAAAATTTTAAAATGTATCCACTGACTAGAGTTTAAAATAAATGGTGATGAAAAATGATCATGAGATTAAAACAATCAGTGGATCAAATTCTCAATGCCTTATTTTCTAATTATATTATAGAAAATACAGGTGATAATGGAATAAGAGATTGCCTGGAAGTACACATATATGTACGAGGATTGGGGCAAAAGTCATGGCAACTACTTTTTGTCTTGTAGATATGTGAACGGATTACAAACGTATATATGTCGTGTGGAAGTTCTGCAGGCATAGTTTTATGTAGAACAAAAGATGGCTCTGTGATAGCTGGTAATAGCGCAGCATGGGCTGTGAAATCAGTCAGTTGGTGAGTGTCGTGCGAAATGGAAGTAACCCGAGTTGAGCAGCGCGCTCACATCAAAATAGCGGTTCTCCGAGGGAGACATGCGATGGAATGTCACAGTGAATTAGTGGAAGCCCTTGGGAATAATGCCCTACCATACCGTACAATAGCACGGTGGGTAGGAAAGTTTCAGCAAGGACGTGTGTCAACCAGTGATGAGCAACTTTCGGGACGACCTGTCAGTGTGTGGACCGACGTGGCACGTGCCCTCATCGAGCAGCTCCTGAACGAAGACAGACGATGGACGCTGTACCGGGCGGTACACCTCTACTCTGTTTATTTAAAAGTTGCGCCAGTTGAAACTCCTCTTCTGGAGGAAGGTTGAACTTTATCTATTCTATTAATTCTTTACTTTCTCAGAAGATGTCACCACGTGGAAAATTTTGAGTTTTTGAACTGTGTCACTTTTGATGTGTTTTTGTTTCGCTTGAAGTAAGAAGTGTGAACTTTCTCTTCTAGAGGACACTACTGAAGATCAACTATAGTGCAACCTAGTGCGAAATCAAAGAACTATTTTGTTGGAGAAATTTTTATTTCAAGAGTTTGTTCTTTGTTAAATTTCTTTCTGTCATGGTTTAAGTTGGCTGTATACCCCTTTTTTTCCCCTTATTTTGGATCTAGCCAATCCCGAATTTCTTTAATTAATTTTCCACCAATAATGTGTTTCCTTTTCCTCCATGTAGGGGTTTCTTTTCCCGAACCAATAAAGATTTTGTGGGAGGGTGTTTTCTTTCCCCTAACGCCTAGAATCTTCCGCGAGAGGATATAAACTGCTGATTTTGGGGTCTCCGGGCCACTTCTGTTCCATCTTTCAGTGTATTAAGTACATAGCAGGAGGCGGGAAGCGCCTCTTTCTTCTTCAGCCGTTCAACACCAGGTAATGGCCTATTAATAACTTCTTTTCTTGCTAGGTCGGCAGTTTAACACTCGCGGCGGGTTCGAAGCATTTCCATCATGTAACCTTTTCCTAAAATGTAACTACTTTTTTCTTCTATTCTCTTGTAAAGCTATATTATGGGATAGAGAGTGCTAACCCTCTCGAGTTCCCACTCACATCGTCTTGAGGTGAACTTATTTTTCTCAACCAATTCTCCCGTAATGTAATGTAAATTGCCATTAAGTCACCTCTGTAGTATGGGATTAGCCCTTGTATTAACGGCCTAGTGCCAAGTAGGTCTTAAGCAAAGTGTATTAGGAGTGCAAGTTCGCCTCCTCTCAAGTTGTATTTTAGAGGTCATGTATTAATCTTTTCTCACCTAATAGACCTCAGTAGGTTGGGTATTTTACCCCTGTGTATATGTCCTTTGAGGACAACTTGAAAGTTGAGTTTGGTGTGGCCTGGGAGAGGCTTAACTTTAAGAGCGAGTGGCTCTTTTCTAAAACTGAGAGTTGTATGCCTTGAGGAGGCTTTGCTGTGTAATTTGGAGCAAGGGCTCCAGGGTTTGATTGGGGTCTTCTGCCCCTTTGTTGAAATTGGTATATCGTAAAGTTGAGCTAGTTGCTCAAGAATTGTGTTTTCAGGGCTCGAAGCCCAAATTCTTTAATCCCTGTAATTGTACATTTCAAGTTGTATTTCGGCTACTAAGTACCTGTTCTATTTGTTGTTACCTAATTTTGAAAAGAAAATATAACCTTGTTAAATTTTAAAATTTAATTTCTCTTTAGTAGCTTGAGACCTATTCACCACCCAGCACCTTCTTTCATGCTTAACTACCACAAAAACACGGTAACAAGTGGTAGCAGAGCGTGGTTGAATGGGTCTCAATTTAGCCCCTTTTGACGGCTAAACATTGCTTTGATCCGAACTCTAACAATTTTCTCAGTTGCTGGAATTTTTTGAGTTTTTCAAAATTGTTCTGTCATCATGCCCGGCCCTCGCGATGTTCTCCTCCTTAACTACTTGCGCAAAGAGGAGTTGATATATGAGTTAACTATCAGAAACGTTCAATCTGGAGGCACGGTTGCAATAGACACTAACAAGCTTAGAGAGTCCCTTGATTTGCCCATTTCCATCCCCAATTTGGGAGAGAAAGAAATTGATGACTCTCTTTCCACGATTGTCGAGAATATTACTGGGCTAGCATCGGTAGTCAGCTTTTTTGATGAAAACGACCCATCTCCTAATCAAATTAAGCGTGTGCAAGGCAGGCTGTATCACTTTGCAAATAGAGTTAATGATCTGTTGTCTCTAAAGGTGAATGACGTTCAGAGGAAGCAAGCTAATACACTCCTTGAAACTATTTCTGAATTGTCTAATAAGGTCACTCTATTGCTAACCGGCGAAGCTCCTCCCAAAACTGATCAACCCGCCGCGGTGAATGTAGGTAACGAGGAAGAGCCTCCTCAGGGAGAAGTCAATAGGATAACCGTTGCTGCTCAAACTATCTCTGCCCCATCGAACAACGAATCTGAACGCCGTGCGTCATTGAGTAACATCCGCTCTGAATTAACTTCTTTGCCATTGAAACCTTTAACGACTATGTCACCTGGGTTCAGCAGCTTGCCTCATCCATTGGCAATGTTGCTTAGAGGTATCTCTAAGTTTTCCGTCAACACCACCAGTGACGTAATTTCATTTTTAAGATTTCTAGTGGAATTTCAGGATCATGCCCTTGTGTTTTCTCTTTCCCCATGTCAAATTTTGCAAATTATCTATCCTTATGCTATTGGTGTCCTATCTGACAAAATAGTTAGAGCCATTGCCGAGCAATCTTCTATTGAGGATTTCCATGCCCATTTGCTAGCTAACTTCATCCCGGCTAGGGCCCGGTCCTCCCTTATTCAGAAATACTATTATCGGGTACAGCGCTTGGATGAAAACCTGGCAGACTTCATCCAAGATATTAAGTTTTATACTAGGGTGTTTGCTCTCCACTTCCCCGAGGATCAGATCGTGCAAGCTATTGTCGAAGGGATTTCACCACCCTACAGGTCATATTTGTGTTTCGCGGCGTGCCCGCAAACTTTCTCTGAACTTGAAGCATTGGCCGTTTCAGCGGAAGGAGTTAGATACGCCGATTCTTTGCGTGTCGCGAAAGAACCCCCGCCTTCTTTTAGTAACACTCGGCCTCCACCTCGCCGACCAGTCAATCCTCGTAAATGTTATGCTTGCGGGTCGCCTGACCATCTGCGCGACAAATGCCCTCTGATCAAGTCAAGTGGGACAAGGAATGGAGCCGGGTCATCACAAGGCTGTTTTAAGTGTGGGGCCTTCTCACATATCGCCAAGAATTGCCCAAACTCAAATAGCACCCCCTCCTGCTCAACTTCTGGTGCAAATTCCAGCTATGCCAATAATAAAAAGTGACTAGTGGCGTCGGCTGAGCCGACTAATCCATATTCCCGAGACTCAGCCCCTAGTAAACAGGTTGTAAATGCAGAGAACGACCAGCCTTCAAATTCATCTTTTGAATGCCCTAAAGAGTGTCTTAGGATTGCGGCGGATACCCCCGCACCTGTTCCTTTTCTTAAGATTGAGTTAAATAACGAGCCTATAACAGCTCTCTTAGATTCAGGCAGTGTTTGTTCCATTATTTCGGCTGATTGGTATTCTAAATTGAAATCTGTTTGTAAACTCCCTGACTATGTCTCTTCTCCTGTTCAATACGTTTCGGCTAATTCATCTCCATTAGAAATTCTAGGTTCCTTACTGGTCAAAATTCGTGTTTTTAAGTTTACATGGAAAATTAAATTGTTTGTGGCCAAGCAATTGTCTTGCCCCATTATATTGGGAGCTGACTTTATCTCTCACACTGGTCTTGTGCTCGATCTCAAGTCTAGGTCGTGCACATTCAAATTTGCTTCTAGTTGTAAAATACCACTATTAAAGTGTAATTCTGTGTCATGTTCTTCTATTTCGCCTACCCAGGATGAGATGTTGTTAGACCTTAGACATCTACCTGAGGAGCAGGCTGATAGTATTCGCAAACTGTGTCAGTCGTTTCCCGAGGTGTTCTCCGATACTCTTGGTGTTACTGACCTTATTGAATACAAAATTGAGGTTACGGATTCGATTCCTGTCCGTTTCCCACCGTATAGGCTATCTCCACCTAAAATGAAGGCTCTGAAAGAAATCATCGATCAGATGTTGAAGGATGGTATTATTAGGCCCTCTAAGTCAGCGTATTCTTCGCCTATTTTTCTAGTCCCGA
Source organism: Anabrus simplex (assembly GCF_040414725.1). Lineage (NCBI taxonomy): Eukaryota > Metazoa > Arthropoda > Insecta > Orthoptera > Tettigoniidae > Anabrus > Anabrus simplex. Next base: position 92,480,631 of record NC_090268.1, on the reverse strand, counting down.
AACCCCAAGGAGGCTTCAGGCCTGTCATTGATTTTTTTTTTTTTTGAGTTTCACTTTTAAGGCATTCTGCCCCTTCTGTAATATTTTGGTTTTAGATGTAAGCCTTGTATAAAACCTGCCCCGACCCGTTAAACTGCCATCCTGTTCTTGCCACGGCCATTACCACGCTCCCGTCTCCTGCTTCACCTTACACTGTGGCTTCATAATAGTAAATGCCATGGATATCTACACGCCGCTGGCCCCTCAACCTCTCCACAAGCATGTACCCTCAAAGAAGATGATAGTCCAACACAATTCTGCCGCCTAGCTTTAATGTTTCAGCGCCCCCGCAGCCGCGCAGCGCCGTGCAGCGACTGGGGAGGGGGATGGGCCCCCTCCTCTCCAGCGAGGACGACATGTGCACGGCGAGCCGGAGCTCTCCCCCCGGCCAAGGCTGATGTGCGGCGCACGACCTGCTACATGCCCGCAGCCTGTATCTGTTCACCGCGGGCGCGGCGTACTTCAACACCTCTGCTCCCCTCATAGTGCGGGCGAGCGGTATCTCAGGGTACTTGAGGGGTCCGAGCGGCCTCCGTTGGACGCAAGCTGCAACGGCCGATCTGGCCATCCGACTCAATCTACATCAACTACATGGACAGTCAACATAAGCAATAATTACATTTGGGAATTTAACAACAATATTTGGTGGACATTGCAAAACTTTTCTTCACTTTTAAGCATTAAAGGTTTATCTTCAGAAATTCAACTACTACAACAGAAAGACTTTCATTCACCTGCAACAACAATATTTTGAAATTGAAACCAACCAAATTACTAAAATCTTATAAATGCTTCCGCAATTAATCTTAATATCAACATCATTACTTGGACTTTGTTTCAAACTGATTTCATGTGTCACCCCTGGAGGAACTTTTGGGGGGGGGAGGTCTGTACCGGGCGGTACACCTCTACTCTGTTTATTTAAAAGTTGCGCCAGTTGAAACTCCTCTTCTGGAGGAAGGTTGAACTTTATCTATTCTATTAATTCTTTACTTTCTCAGAAGATGTCACCACGTGGAAAATTTTGAGTTTTTGAACTGTGTCACTTTTGATGTGTTTTTGTTTCGCTTGAAGTAAGAAGTGTGAACTTTCTCTTCTAGAGGACACTACTGAAGATCAACTATAGTGCAACCTAGTGCGAAATCAAAGAACTATTTTGTTGGAGAAATTTTTATTTCAAGAGTTTGTTCTTTGTTAAATTTCTTTCTGTCATGGTTTAAGTTGGCTGTATACCCCTTTTTTTCCCCTTATTTTGGATCTAGCCAATCCCGAATTTCTTTAATTAATTTTCCACCAATAATGTGTTTCCTTTTCCTCCATGTAGGGGTTTCTTTTCCCGAACCAATAAAGATTTTGTGGGAGGGTGTTTTCGTTCCCCTAACGCCTAGAATCTTCCGCGAGAGGATATAAACTGCTGATTTTGGGGTCTCCGGGCCACTTCTGTTCCATCTTTCAGTGTATTAAGTACATAGCAGGAGGCGGGAAGCGCCTCTTTCTTCTTCAGCCGTTCAACACCAGGTAATGGCCTATTAATAACTTCTTTTCTTGCTAGGTCGGTAGTTTAACACTCGCGGCGGGTTCGAAGCATTTCCATCATGTAACCTTTTCCTAAAATGTAACTACTTTTTTCTTCTATTCTCTTGTAAAGCTATATTATGGGATAGAGAGTGCTAACCCTCTCGAGTTCCCACTCACATCGTCTTGAGGTGAACTTATTTTTCTCAACCAATTCTCCCGTAATGTAATGTAAATTGCCATTAAGTCACCTCTGTAGTATGGGATTAGCCCTTGTATTAACGGCCTAGTGCCAAGTAGGTCTTAAGCAAAGTGTATTAGGAGTGCAAGTTCGCCTCCTCTCAAGTTGTATTTTAGAGGTCATGTATTAATCTTTTCTCACCTAATAGACCTCAGTAGGTTGGGTATTTTACCCCTGTGTATATGTCCTTTGAGGACAACTTGAAAGTTGAGTTTGGTGTGGCCTGGGAGAGGCTTAACTTTAAGAGCGAGTGGCTCTTTTCTAAAACTGAGAGTTGTATGCCTTGAGGAGGCTTTGCTGTGTAATTTGGAGCAAGGGCTCCAGGGTTTGATTGGGGTCTTCTGCCCCTTTGTTGAAATTGGTATATCGTAAAGTTGAGCTAGTTGCTCAAGAATTGTGTTTTCAGGGCTCGAAGCCCAAATTCTTTAATCCCTGTAATTGTACATTTCAAGTTGTATTTCGGCTACTAAGTACCTGTTCTATTTGTTGTTACCTAATTTTGAAAAGAAAATATAACCTTGTTAAATTTTAAAATTTAATTTCTCTTTAGTAGCTTGAGACCTATTCACCACCCAGCACCTTCTTTCATGCTTAACTACCACAAAAACACGGTAACAGACGCTACTGGAGTTAGAATGGGCAAGTGGCATTGAAAACACACAGTCCACAGGATATTGTGTAACGATCTGCAACTGCACAAAATCGCATCGCGGTGAGTACCGCACGCACTGACGGAAGTTCAAAGGTGGGTGCGCTATGCCATATGCTCTAACCACCTTGCACGCTAGCAATGGAACGGCGATCAATTCTTGTCACAAATAATCTTCGATGAATTCTGGGCCAGGCATACAAACCAGAACTGAAACGTCACTCCACAGAGTGGCGACATGCTGGATCACCAAGGAGACAGAAGGTCCATCAGAATCCTTCCCCAGTCAAATTGATGGTGATTGTCACGAATGACATCAGGGGTGTCACTGTTTGCCACTTTGTTCCACATGGCAGAACAGTGACCGCACAGTACTACAGAGACTTCCTGGTGAGACAGGTACAATGTGGCATTCGGGAGAAACATCTGGATCTTGTGAATACTGCAATAATCCTGCACGACAATGCAAAACCACATAAAGCAGAGCGTGTAGGGCAGCTACTGCGACATTGGGGATGGGAAGAATTGGAGCACCCACCGTACTCTCCCGACATTTTGCCCTGTGACTTAGATCTCATTCGAAAGAATAAGGAATCACTATGTGGTAGGTGGTTTGCAACACGAGAGGACATTGCTAATGCTGTGCGCCAACAGGTGACCTAATTCACACATTCACACAATTTATTTCGATGAGTTCGAGGATAATATTGAAATATTTATTTAATCTTAAGGAGTTATGTTTTTTTTTACCGCGGACTATAACATAAAATCTCTTCTAGAGGGCAAACGGTTCGAAATAGTTATATACCATCCCGGACTATTTTATAGAGATATTTATGCTCTACAATTCGTACGCCATACTTGGGGTCTATCGTTGACGGTTCAGACAGCGTAAGCCAAGAAAGCAAGTGACCGACCATGGTACAGCGCTGGTCTTCTTAGCCCAACTTCGCAGGTTCGATGTCGGTTAGTCACTTGCTTTCTTGGCTTACGCTGCCTGAGAGATCAACGATATACCCCAAGTGTAAGAGTACGAATTGTAGAGCATAGAAACCTCCACAAAAAATTCCGGGATGGTATATACCTATTTCGAACCGGTTGCCCTCTAGAAACGATTTTATGTTATAGTCCGCTGTAAAAATAACGCCTTAAAATAAAATAAATATTTCGACATTATCCTCGAACTCCTCATTGAAATAAATTGTTCGACCTCCTCCACTATTTCATAAGGATTACAATCACCTTGTAAGGACATTATTTGCATGAAAGGTTCAGAAGTTATGACCATTTTAGACTGTAGTGGTAATTCGTTCCATTTGTCTGCTAGCAACTTGCCTCTACCTCGCCGCTTGGAGCGCTGTAGCCGCCTCGATGAAAAATATCATCAGAGCTTCGCGACTGTATATATTACTGTGGTAGAACCATGGTATTTGTCATGTTGGGGTACTAAACGAAAGAAGCAAAGACTCGCAGTGTTCCACACAAGATGGTACTACTCACTAGTATTGCACTTCGTACAGGGAACGCAGATCTATGGTGTTTCTCACACAATGGCACCACCTATAGCCAACGCAAACCGATAAGGTTCCTCACCTAGGTGTACTAACCACAGGGACTCCTACTATCTCGTGGTGTTCCTCACATAGTGGGTACTAATCACAGGCAACGCAGACCCACGGTGCTGCTCATATAGGGGTACAACTCACAGGCTACGCCCAGACTCGCGGTGTTGCTCACATGGGTATGACGCACGGGTACTGGAAACCCCCAGGCCAGCTTCTTTACTGCTACCAATCACAAACCTATTTCGTACCTAATTTAGTGGTACTACTCGCAAGTACAGGCAACCCATGGTGTTCCCCGCATGATGGTACGAATCAAAAGTAGTTTCATGGTTCTAATTCAATCATCCCTTGATCGCCCCTTTTAGTCGCCTCCCACGACAGGCAGGGGATACCATGGGTGTATTATTTGTCTGCGTCCCCTACCCACAGGGGGTAAAGAGAGAGAAAAAAGAAGAAAGAAGGGATCCGTCACTTCGAAAAATGAAGTAATGGACAAAGAAAGGCAAGGGCCACGAAAGGCGTGAAAATGAAAGACTCCCTAGGCCTCGAATGTTCTAATACCGTCAGGGTCGGGATGACCAAGGGAGGTTGGACAGGATAGACGAAAGTGACGAGCCTGGCACAAGTAGGTGGAAACAATGCCAAGACTCGGCTAAGGGCCCCATGGTCGCCAACCCACGCTCCCAAGTTGAGAGCCCCTTGGGCTCCTTTTAGTCACCTCTTACGAAAGGCAGGGGATACCGCGGGTGTATTCTATATGTGCGTCCCCCCCCCCGCAGGGGGTCATCAAGGAGCGAGTTTTCGGCTATGAGTCCCTGAAAAGGAGTGAATGGACTCCTCACCAGCAGCAAGAATAACTTGTGTTATGTAAGTAATTTTGCCATGTACGGTCCGCCTAGTCTCGTCATTAACCCTTTCACACTCAGCGCTCCGATCTATCGGCACGAGAGTTTACGGTGAGAACGCTCACGGTGCCGAAACATCGGCTCTGTCCTATTGAGGGATTTTGGTCATTTGCGTTAAATGGTAACAGCTGATAGTGACAGTAACTTAAAGTGTTGAATTTGCGTTTTACTCCACAAATATATCCACCAGACCTAAAAAATATTTTTAATTTCAGCAAATGAAATCTGTTGATCGTGAATGTTTACGTTGTGGTTACTGGAAATTGTTACTGCATGGATCTATTTCGCTTGGCTTATTAATACAACAATTTGATCTTACTACCAGTTTAGAGTTTATTTCGTTTCTTTGGTACATCGTATGTTCGCTGCACTGCGCAAACTATAATTTTACACCTTCTTATTACTCTGTCGTTGCACACGTGCTTGAGTCGTCTTTTTATCGTAATGGCTAGGACATATTCAAGGCCGAATGGGATGATATCCTTGAATTTTCAGATGATTTAGACAGTAGCAATGCCGTTCTTTTGCCAAAAGTTATTCCTGTTATGTAGGGAGTGACAAAATCACAGCTGCTCAGTGTGGATCAGACCGCAAGGACCCGACTTCGATAACAGTTACGAGTACCGTGAATAACTTTTTGCCATACTTCATGAATGAATTGCAGCACACACATCATATTGATATAAAATTATTCAGAACTGAATGTTCTTTCTTTATGTCTAAGAGTACAGAAGAAAGAGACAACAATATCTGATCTTCCTGTCATTGAAAAGCATTAATTTTTTTTTTAAATTCCAAAGTTTAATATATTTTTTTTTGGATTTACCAATAATAATACGTCCAAGGTATATTTATTTCTGAAATGCTCATAGTTTCTTGTATTAGTGTGATTTATTTTATTTTAATATTTGTTAACATGTTTAGTGTTGATTTTTTGTAATTTGCTTGGAAAAACACAGAAATTTGTTTGAGCTTCTTTGAGCCAACTCCTGCATATAGGCTGAGTGCGAAAGGGTTCAGGACAGCTAGTGATGTGAACTTTCGCCAATCAGCATATTTAAGAATCCATCGAGGGGGAGCCACGACGGTTTTTTGTTTCAACAAAGTAAGGATAATGGAAAAATGGTCACTGTCGCAGAGATCATCATGTATATTCCACCGAAACAGCAAAACCAATGTTCGGCTGCATTGACTTACATCCGTGCAAAAATATGTGCCGTAACATACACTAAAGTGAGTTGGTTCCCCTATGTACAAAATGCATAAATCCAGCTCTGTTACAAATGTTTCCAACTCCCTTCCCCTGGGGCAAGGCGTTTTAGAGCCAGGAAGGGAGGAGGAAGCTGATCTAGAAGATCAGTGACATCATTTACGTTAAGAGGCTGGCCTGGTGGAAAATAAACGTTACACACGAGCGGCGTACAGCAAACGGTTGCCATTGTTGAAAACGCAAGGAAGCTTGGATGAAGTGGCATTTGTCGCGAATTTGCAGCATAGGTAAGAAGCATTTGCTGGCGCCTCAGGTGTAAAGGCGGCACACAAGACTCAGCGAGCAGGCTAGCTATGGGGCTTGTTCGAAAGGCTCCCGTCGCCAACTGAAACCTGCTGTGGTGGACGCTGTTTAGCTTCACAAGAACACTTGGTCTTGCTGAGCCATATGCTGCACTGCCATAGTCTAGGCGAGATAAAATATCTGCCCTATAGAATCATAGGAGCACCACGCGGTAAGCCCCCCAAGAAGTGCTGCTAAGAAACTTCATGAGATTAAGCCTCTTAGTACATTGCACTTTAAACTGCCGCATGTGAGGCTCCCACGATAATTTACTGTCAAAAAGGAGCCCAAGAAATCGGTAAGTGTCAACAACTGGAAGAACGACATTTCCTAAATAAAGCTCAGGATGCGGGTGAAGAGTACGTTGACGACAAAAGTGGACAACAGAGGTCTTTGCGGCATAAAATCGAAAGCCATGTTCTATGGTCCACTGCTCCACCCTCCTAATAGCTTGCTGTAATTGTCGCTCTGCGACTGCCATACTGCACGAGCTATAGTGCAGAGCAAATTCGTCCATATATAGCGACGGTATTACTGCCGGACCAGCAGCAGCAACAATACCGTTTATGACAATCGTGAACAGAGTGACACTAAGGACCGATCCCTGTGGAACTCCATTTTATTGAACGTGGTATTGTGAATATGTCCTCCCTACTCGGACACAAAATAGATGAAGGGACAAAAAATTCGTAATAAATACCGGCAAGTTACCTCGGAATCTCCATTGATGCAGGACTGAAAGGATACCGTATCGCCATGTGGTGTCGTAGGTTTTCTCCAAGTCAAAGAAAACAGCTACCAAGTGCTGTTTGCGGAGAAACGCATCCTGACTAGAGCTCTCCAGGCATACCAAGTGGTCAGTGGTGGATCGAGCGGTTCGAAAACCACATTGGTACTCGGACAAGAGTCTTTGTTTCTCCAGACACCATACGAGTCGGCGATTCACCATCCTCTCAAAGAGCTTACACAGGCATTTGTAAGACAAATCGGTCTGTAACTTCCTGCATATTTAAGATCTTTGTCAGGCTTGAGGACAGGAATGACTATGCCCTCTCGCCACTGAAATGGAAAATCACCCTCTATCCAGATTCGGTTGAACACACGAATGAGATATAGTAGACTATCATCACTAAGGTGTTTCAACATCTGGTTATGGATGTTGTCCGATCCAGGAGATGTGTCCTTGCAAAGCGCTAAGGCGCTGCGGAGTTCGCACTCCGTAAAGGGCATGTTATAGTCCCCTGAAGCTTGAGTGGCAAAACTAAGGTGACGACATTCTGCCTCACGCTTCAGAGCGAGGAAGTCAGGATGGTAATTCCCGGAGCCAGAGACATCCGCGAAATTACTAGCTAGATGATTCGCTATCGCAAGAGGGTCAGTGGCGACACTGCCTGCAATGGAGATTACCGGTACAGGAGATGATCCTTGGATACCCAAAATCCGTTGAAGCTTAGTCCACACTTGAGATGATGGAGTATGTGACGTCATAGACGACACATATCTCTCTCATGAAGCCTTCTTACTTTGGCGAATAAGAACTCGCGCCTTAGCACGGAGTTTCTTAAATATTACCAGGTTGGCGCAGTAAGCTGTCTACGGTAACGTTTGTGAGCGCGACGGCGTTCTCTGATAGCTGTTGCTATTTCTTCGTTCCACCAAGGAACGAGTTTTCAGCGAGGAGTCCCCGAGAAGACCGGAATAGACTCCTCAGCAGCAGCAAGAATAACTTGGGTGATATAAATGAGTTCCTCGTCGACGGTCTGCCAGATATTGCCGTTAAAGGCAGCTAGTGATGTGTACATTGGCCAATCGGCATGTATAAGAATCCATCGAGGAGGAACCTCAACGGATTTTTGGTTCAGCAAAGTAAGAATTAAGGGGAAATGGTCACTGTCACAAAGATCGTCGTGTGTGTTCCACCAAAACAGCAGAACCAACATTCGGCTGCAGAGACTTACGTCTATGCGAGAATATGTGCCGTAACGTACAATGAAGTGTGTTGGTTCCCCTGTGTTCAAAATACATAAGTCAAGTTCCGTTACTAATGTTTCCAGCTCTCTTCCCCGGGGGCAAGGCGTCTCAGAGCCCCAAACTGGGTGATGGGCGTTAAAGTCGCCCAACAAGAGGAAGGGAGGTGGAAGCTGATCGATAAGATAAGTGACATTGTTGATGTTGAGAAACTGGCTAGGAGGAAGATAAACATTACACACTGTTGTTATGACAGGCAGCGGAACCCAAACACCTACAGCCTCCAGCAGGGTTCTTATTGAAACCTCCTCGCTGTAGGTGTCAGAACTGACAAAAATGCCAACGCCACCGGAAGCCCGTTGAGCATAATGTCGTTCTGTCCAGTATAGTCGAAAATTTCTCAATACCCTATGATGACCTGGTCGGAAATTTGTTTCTTGAATACAGACTATACTCGCCGAATATTCGCAAATGAGCTGGCGCAGCTCAGCAAGATGCCTATCATAACCGTTACAATTCCATTGTAAGAGTGCCATATTGTAAGTGTGGACTTCTGTGGTTTAGGATAGGAGCAGCATAATGCTACCTAACCTAACCTACACTGACATCCCCATCCGAAGATGGAGATTCACGCTCCATGTGTAGCGCCTCGTCACTGGACGAGGTGATGCATGCCTTCAGTGTCGACTTCTTCGGGGGTGGGGTTTCCTTCTAAGAGGGGAGCGTGCAGGTCTTCTAGAAAGAAAACCCGCTGGTGCAGAATCAGGCCCTCCAGGTGGAGGGCGTGCGGCCGCATTCGTAGGAGAAGTGGAATAATGCCTGGTAAGGGCGTTGTTCTTCCCCACCGTCGATTCTTGTTTAGACGGGCTTGGAGGTGGTCTCCCAGCCCTGGTCAATGATGCCGCCTCTGCCGGCTTAGGCTCGCTTTCGCCGACCGCGTAGGGGAAGGAGACGTTGTCTTCCCCTTTTGTGCCGGCGTCTGTTTTTTAGCCGGCACAGGTATATTGGGAAGGCCGGGATGGACCCAGCTTTGAGCTTGTTCTATTTGCCTTGGGCGCAGCGATCTTCGGGATAGGTGTTCCAGATGAAAATGAGGAACCTGGCAGGGACTGTGCTATCAAGCCGAAGTCAAGTGTCTTGGCCGGTGCATTTAGAGAATTAAACTTACGGCGCGCTGCCTGGTAGGAAAGACCATCCAGGGTCTTGATCTCCTGGATCATCTTCTCGCTCAGATAGGTCGGACAGTTCCGATCCCAAGGAGAATGAAGATCAGAACAGTTAGTGCACTTGTACGGGGTGTGCATTCCTCCGCGCCGTGAGCTACTTTCCCACATGTACCACACACTGACTGATTCGAACGAGATACCATGTGTCCGAATCTCTGGCATTGATAGCATCGCATAGGAGGCGGGATGTACGGCCTCACATCGCAACGATAGGTTGTTACCTTGACTTTCTCGGGCAACACTGACAATTTGAAGGAGACTATGAATGCACCTGTGGCAACGTCTTCACCGTTGACTTTGCATGTGATACGCCGGACGTGGTCACGCCACGGTGCTTCATGTCTTCCATCAATTCATCGTCAGTGTTCAAGACGAGATCATGGTGGAAAATAACTACACGAACCAGATTCAAGTATTTGTGCTCTTCCACTTTGACAGGGATGTTGCCAAAGTGGTCACACTTAAGCAATTGATCGGCCTGGAGCGCAGAGCTCGTCTTCAGAAGCAAACCACCATTGCGCATTTTCTTCAGGTCCTCAAGTTCACCATATATGCACCATCGATGTAGTGACTGAAGAGGATCGATTTAACCAGCTTGAAATCCTGCCCATCAGTTCTCGTAGCAATCAGGAACCTAGGGAAGCTGGAACCCAGACTAATTCGCTGCGCTTGTTCCCAAGGGGTTGCCCCCCTTACGGAATCAAAAGTTAAAGACTTGGGTAGCGAACTACCTGAGGTGGCAGGCGGAAGTGGTTTCGACGCCATGCCCGAAATCATCCTCCCCGAATGCCACCCACTCCGATCAGAGGTCTCTGTAGCCGAACCAAGCAGCCAAGGCAATACCCACCTGGTCGTAGCAGGTACTGCCCGGGGTCCGATGTTGGACGATGCCTAATACGGGATGACTGGGGCAATGAGCACTAGGACTCCCTTCCTCCAGTCACCCGCAGTAGCATGTATCCCATAGCGTATACAGAGCACTAAATATAGGAAAAATAAATAAAAATAATTAATAATAATATGTCCTTCTGGCATTCGGCTGTGCGGGGACCTGTGTTGTCAGGCGGATACTACTGCCCGGGTACATGACACTCCCACCCGCCGCTTCCTGGGTGGTTGCTGGCACGGGCTTTTGAGCGTAGTCACACATGTAGGAGCTACATCGCCGAGCAGCACATACATCACAATTTGGAAATGGTCTACAACTGACCCTCGGAAAAGCAATAAAAAATAAAGAGGGGACCATGGCCACATGACCCTTTAAGTCGCCTTCTACGACAGGCAGGGATTACCAATGGATGTATTCAAACCCTCCCATCCACAGGAGGTCCAACACATTTTACCAAACCACAATCCATGTCCGCGCCTAGGTCGCCCCTTTTTGTCGCCTCATACGACAGGCAGGGGATAACGCAGGTGTATTCTACATTTGCGTCCCCCACCCACAGGGGGTAGTGTATTTGGTCCGCGAGAGGTATTTTATTTCCCTCAAGTCCGCTGGCAAGCCGGTTAGGACCCCCCTATCCGCCACCTGCGACGCGCCACGTGGGAGTATCACCTCTCCCCTGCTACGCCTGTGTAGCAGGTTCGTGGAATATTATATTTTGGTCCAGGTACGTAGACGATGCTTTCATTACACTGGATGAACATAGGACCAACGCTTCTACAACTCTTCATTAACTCAACACAATAGATACCCACATAAAGTTCACTTTGGAATCCGAAATAGAAAATTCCATCAATTAAATGGACCTCAAGATCAACAGGCATTCCTCGTCATTTTCTTTTTGCATTTACAGAAAGCCTACTCAGACTCCAGTCACAATACAACATGATTCGATACACCCCCATGCTCACAAACACGCGATCTATAACAGCTTGGTGAATCGTGCATTCAGCGTGCCAATGTCCAAGCAAGACATGGACAATGAACTGAATATTATTCGGTCAATGGCCAAGGCTAACGGCTTTAAAAGGAATTTTATTGAGCGCATAATAGGTAGATTTAAAAATCGCCCTCATACAACTTTGACTAAAGGGCCGTTTCTGTATCATCTTCTATGGCACAGTATGCTGATGATACCATCATTTACAGAGCCATTCGCAATGAGAATGACGAACATAAGTTACAGTCAGATTTGGATAATGTGGCTCTGTAGTGCAAAATAAATAGAATGTCTATAAATGTACAGAAATGTAAATATATACGCTTAACTAGAGCAAGATCACAGTCGCAACACCAAATTTTACTGTGTGGTAAGAACCCGATGGCCTGCACCTCAATAAAATTGCTTGGCATTCACATTTGCAGCAATTTAAAATGGAACAAGCATGTAGAGGAAATAAGGTGCAAAGCAGACAGAGTCCTGGGATTCATCCGCAGATCTCTACTGGGAGCCAGGAAGAATAAAGTTCAGGCAGCCTATTTGTCATTAGTACGGCCAATACTGTTGTACGGGCATCCTTCCTGACACCCTACTACAGTGGAGAACATGATGAAACTACAGGGAGTTCAACACCGAGCTGAACGACTAATTACTCAACACGGTCATTTAAATACAGCCAGGTCACTGCCCCCCATAACAACCCTCTGTAAACAAACAGATATTGCTTTCCTGAGAAAATCCCTCGCAGGTAACATTCATATATGCCCTTTCAACCACTTACAGCTGAACTATCGATCCACTCAAAGAGGTCGAGGTGTGTCCCTTTTCCCTCCATTTGCAAGAACAGTATCATATCGAAGTGGGTTCTTTAATCATTCTGCTCGGCTGTGGAATGAACTCCCATCACAGATAAAAGAACTACCTCCAGAGAAATTTTGTAAAGAGGTAAAAAGGATGTATATATAATGAAACCTTCTGTACATAATTTTTTTACTGTGTGAATTTTCAGGACGGATAAAAGTTTATCAGAGAGAGACACACACTGTGTGTGTGTCAAATTACTTGAATGTTGAACAGGTCTTGTGAGTATGTGTAAATATGCCTTGTAAATATGGTACGGTAACTGTATATAAGCACACTAAGTAGAATGTAATTGTATATCTGAATATTATAATTTTAAGTGGTGATGGAGGCACTTTCGTGTATGTGGGGCTATGCCCTTTCTCCATTCACCATCCATAAATTGTACCTACAATTAGTGGAAAATAAATAATAATAAACCGGAAGTAAAAGAAATCGCAACTTTCACGTTCAATAAAGAGGTTATAAGATTACTAATATTTTTAAGAAACTTAACGTTAGGATTGCTTTCAAAACAGTTAACAGAAAAGCAGAAGTTCTGCACAATGCATCAGCCGTTAATAAAATCAATCCATACTCTAAATCTGGTGTATATAGGTTCGAATGCAAAGATTAAGGGAGCGGATATGCAGGACAAACTGGACGCAGCTTTAATGTCAGATATCGTTAACACCTCAACGCTGTGATTCTCAGCCGTAGGCCAGCATGTCCATGAGCATAAACATAAATTCATGGACATAGATGAAGATCTCGAGATCATGGAGATGCTAGGTAAGGGACCGAGGCTTGATATTACAGAAGCGTGCGACATACATTTCGACCAGTATTACAACGCTAATCTTAACTTAAATGAAATTTTGGAAAAACCCAAAGTCTTATTTGATTGCTTGATCATGTTACTTGATAAGCTAAGAATTCCGGAAAATTCTACTGTTTTTCGAACTTTACGTAACAGTTTTTCGTATTACTGTTTTCATCCACAATGTCCCCCGGACCCCCTCCTACGACACCAATGTTCCAGGAACATTCCCCTTGCCGCCCCTACTTACCCCTCCTTAGCGCTCCATCGCACAACACATGACACGAGCTGACACACTCATTGTGCTACAGTCACTGCACCAAGTACACGGCCATTGAGGTGAGTCTGCCTAAATATAAGTTCAATTAGATTATGTAACAGTCATTTTCTTTATGCTAATATTGGGCTTTCATCATTGCAGGGATTGGTATTGAACTGAGAGGCTAGGCCCGTTTAACATCAGGGCAAGTATTATTCATAGTTCTAACCAATCAGATATACATAAAATGATTTACGGTTCTATTCAACAAGCTCAAGAAGATGGTGGGTGCATTTTGTTACAATATTTCAACAGAACATAATTAGTTTTTATCCAAAAAACCATCTAGAACTATATCTTTGAAATGAACATTTTAATAGCATACTACTGGACTCAGATCTATTTGTCCAAAACTAACGTTGCAATTGAATTAGACTTTCTATGCTTACGAGTGTATAAAAGATATACCCAGTTATTACCAAATATTTGAAGTTAACTCATCACCTTGAGATGAGATTTTTGTACTGTTTAAAAATTTTTACTCATATTATCTTGTTGGAAACTAATGATTTTTAAACTTAACATAAATATTAGTATAGGAAACCAAGGAGTTAACTGTTATTGCATATTGTTGTATCGCCAAGTTTCTCTTCACTTGTTATGCAGCTGATGATGGAGTCATGAATGCCGAAACTAGTTCTGTAATTAAAGATATGTTGTAAAAAACATCAGACAATATTGTATTTCTGTTGAAAAAGGTGGAACCTATAAGATTTTTTAAATCAAATGTTAATATGGTTCTGTCGAGTATAGTCTGAAATTTCTCAAGACCCTATGATGACCTGGTCTGAGGTTTGTCACCTGAAAACGGACTATACTCATCGCAAATTCACTAATGAGCTGGCGTAGGTCAGCAAGATGCCTGTCGTAACCGTTACAATTCCACTGTAACAGTGCCATAGTGTGGCCTAAAAGAGAATATGTTAGTTATGAGGGACAAGATGCTCTTAAACCTAAACACTGTCAACATCTACATCCGTAGATGTACATGAAAGCTCGATGTCCATCCCATCATCCACAGATGGTGGGACTGACGCCCAGAACTTCGACATATGTTGGAGGTGGGATTTCCTCCTACAAGGAGAGTGCGAAGATTTAGGGGTAGGAATTCCTGCTGGCGCTGATTCATACCTTCCAGATGGAAGGTATGGTTATCCCTTCGCAGGAGAAGTGCGGGAGTAGCGAGGAAGGACGTTCCTCTTCTCCGCCTTCTTTTTATGTTTAATATTAATAGTTTTAATTATTCTGGCAAAGTTAGGGATGTACTCTCTTTCTTACACTTATCCAGTCTTAACCTAGAACACTGTTAATAATAACTACTGATGACAATAATATATTAACAACTAGCTGATGTACCCGTGCTTCGCTACGGAATTCTACATTGTATACAGAATTCTAGGTTAGGTAGTGATGATGATGCTTTTGTTTTAAGGGGCCTAACATCGAAGGTCATCGGCCCCTAATGGAACGAAATGAATGACATGAGACATGAAGTTAAAATTTTAAAAAGTATCCACTGACAAGAGTTAAAAAAGAATGGTGATGAAGAAAAATGAGGGTGAGATTAAAACATTCAGTGGATCTAATACGCAATGCCTTATGTTCTATTAAAATAAGCGAAAATACAGGAAATCGAAGGAATAAGGCATTGCCCAGTAGTACAGATATTAACACATAATTTACGTTAGAGGTTAAAATAACACATTAAAATGCGCAACACAAACTAAAATGAAGTCAATGAGATAAAAGCGCAACCGACATAAACAACACTAGGACAAAGGACATCATCACACACGATAAAACCGACCGCTCATAAAGCGGATGACGAGATCTGCTGACTCCTCGTCATCTCGCAAGATAAGGGAGACTGTACTCGGAAGGTTAAGACTACGGAGCAGATCGACCAGGTCCACACACTCCGTAAGGATGTGTACCACGGTAAGATGGTCGCCGCAGGTACACACCGGAGGGGGTTCTCCTTTCAGTAGATGGGAGTGCGTCAAGATACCGTGGCCGATCCGAAGGCGACATAATACCACGGCTTCCCTCCGCGAAGCCTGAAGGGAAGTCCTCCATACCTTCGTTGTTCCTTTTATAGCTCTCAGCTTATTGGGAAGTGGGATGGCCTGCCACTCCATATCACAGTGAGACATAACCAGATGTCTCAGCTGAGAGCGAATATCACTTGCTGGAACCTTGAAAGGCAACGGGGGCAGTGTAACTGCCTCCCTGGCAGCCCGATCTGCTAACTCGTTTCCCTCTATGCCCATGTGGATGGGGAGCCGCACAAACGTAATTCTGGTGCCGGCAATCGAACACCCGGCCAGCAGGTCCTGGACCCGCTGCACCAGAGGGTGCCGAGGGAAACGGGTATCAATAGACTGGAGCGAGCTCAAGGAGTCAGTACACACGAGAAAGTGTCGGCGTTCATTGTACAGTGCATACCGCAGAGCTCCACAGATAGCATAAAGCTCCGCTGTGTACACACTACAGGTTTCCGGGAGAGCAAAAAGAAACCGATCATTTCCGACAACGAACGCACAGCCCATCTTCGTATCTGTCCTTGAACCATCCGTGTAAACGACGACTGAACCTGGATAGCGGCCAACAAAGGACAGGTAGAGCCTCCAATAAATCGAAGGGTCCGTGTCTCCTTGCGGGCCAGCGTGCAAATCCAGGATGATTTCAGGTCGTCGTAATACCAACGGAGGTACCCCACTTGGTTGTCTGACAAGGCAAGGAACCGAAGGTACGTCGAACAATCTGTAACTGCTATCCATGCGTATTCCAACCGGCCGCGTTGCTCGAGGACAAGCAGCATACAACAAACGGTTGCCATTGTTGAACACGCAGGGATAGCTCGGATGAAGTGGCATCTGTCGCAAATTTGCAGCATACGTAAGTAGGAGTTGCTGGCGCCTCAGGTGTAAAGGCAGCACACCAGACTCAGCGAGCAGGCTAGCGATGGGGCTTGTACGAAAAGCTCCCATCGCCAACCTAACCCCGCTGTGGTGGATACTGTTCAGCTTCGCAAGAACGCTTGGTCTTGCGGAGCCATATGCTGCACTGCCGTAGTCTAACCGGGATAAAATGTGTGCCCGATAGAATCGCAGGAGCGCCACGCGGTCAGCTCCCCAATCGGTGCTGCTAAGAAACTTCAAGGGGTTAAGCCTCTTGGTGCACTGCACTTTTAGCTCCCGCACGTGTGGCTCCCACGATAATTTACTGTCAAAAAGGAGCCCAAGAAATCGGTAGGTGTCAACAACTGGAAGAATGACATTTCCTAGATAAAGCTCAGGATGCGGGAGAAGAGTACGTTGACAACAAATGTGGACAACGGAGGTCTTTGCGGCAGAAAACCGAAAGCCATGTTCTAAGGTCCACTTCTCCACCCTCCTAATAGCTTGCTGTAATTGTCGCTCTGCGACTGCCATACTGCACGACCTATAGTGCAGAGCAAAATCGTCCACATATAGCAACGGAATTACTGCTGGACCAGCTGCAGCGACAATACCGTTTATGGCAATCGCGAACAGAGTGACACTAAGGACCGATCCCTGTGGGACTCCATTTTCCTGAACGTGATATTGCGAATATGTCCTTCCTACTCGGACACGGAATAGACGGAGGGACAAAAAATTCGCAATAAATACCGGCAAGTTACCTCGGAATCTCCATTGATGCAAGACTGAAAGGATACCATATCGCCAGGTGGTGTCGTAGGCCTTCTCTAAATAAAAGAAAACAGCTACCAAGTGCTGTTTGCGGAGAAACGCATACTGGATAGAGCTCTCCAGGCGGACCAAGTGGTCAGTGGTGGATCGAGCGGCTCGAAAACCACACTGGTATTCGGACAAGAGTCCTTGTTTCTCCAGACACCACACGAGTTGGCGATTTACCATCCTCTCAAATAGCTTACACAGGCAGTTGGTAAGACAAATCGGCCTGTAACTTCCTGCATACTTAGGATCTTTGTCAGGCTTGAGGACAGGAATGACTAAGCCCTCTCGCCACTGAGACGGAAAATCACCCTCCATCCAGATACGGTTGAACATATGAAGGAGATAGAGTAGACTATCATCACTAAGGTATTTCAACATCTGGTTTGGATGTTGTCCGGTCCAGGAGACATGTCCTTGCAAAGCGCTAGGGCGCTGCGGAGTTCCCACTCCGTAAAGGGCACGTTGTAGTCCTCTGAAGCGTGAGAGGCAAAACTAAGGTGATGACGTTCTGCCTCTCGCTTCACAGCGAGCAAATCAGGATGGTAATTCCCGCAGCCAGATACATCCGCGAAATGACTGGCTAGATGGTCAGCAATCAGGAGGGATTCAGTGACAATATTGCCTGCAATGGATATTCCCGGTACAGAAAATGACCCTTGGATACCCGAAATCCGTCGAAGCTTAGTCCACACTTGGGATAATGGAGTACGCGACGTCATAGACGACACATATCTCTCCCATGAAGCCTTCTTACTTTGACGAATAAGAACTCACGCCTTAGCGCGGAGTTTCTTGACTGTTACCAAGTTGGCTGCAGTAGGCTGTCTACGGTAACGTTCGTGAGCGCAACGGCATTCTTTGATAGCTGCTGCTATTTCTTCGTTACGAGCTTTCGGCGAGGAGTCCCCGAGTAGAACGAAATGGACTCCTCAGCAGCAGCAAGAATAACTCGGGTGATGTAAGTTATTTCCTCGCCGACGGTCTGCCCGATATCATCGTTAAAGACAGCTAACGATGAGTACTTTGGCCAATCAGCATGTTTCAAATCCATCGAGGGAGAGCCTCGACGGATTTTTGGTTCATCAAAGTAAGAATGATGGGAAAATGGTCACTGTCACAGAGATCATCGTGTGTATGCCACCGAAAGAGTGGAACCAACGTTCGGCTGCATAGACTTACGTCTATGCGAGAATATGTGCCGTAATGCACACTAAAGTGAGTTTGTTCCCCCGTGTTCAAAATACATAAATCCAGCTCTGTTACTTATGTTTCCAGCTCTCTCCTACTGGGGCAAGGCGTCTCAGAGCCCCAGATGGGGTGATGGGCATTAAAATCTCCCAACAAGAGGAAGGGAGGTGAAAGCTGATCTATAAGGTTAGTGACATCAGTTATGTTAAGAGCGTGACCTGGTGGAAAATAAACATTACACACTGTTGTTATGACAGGCAGCAGAACGCAAACAGCTACAGCCTCGAGGGGAGTTCTTAATGGAACCTCTTCGCTGTAGGTATCAGAACGTACAAAAATGCCAACGCCACAGGAAGCCCGGTGAGCATAGTACCGTTCTGTCGAGTATAGTCTGAAATTTCTCAAGACTGTATGTTGACAAGGTCTGAAGTTGGTCTCCTGAATACAGACTATACTCGCTGCGTACTCACTAATGAGCTGACGTAACTAAGCAAGATACCTGTCATAACCGTTACAATTCCACTGTAACAGTGCCATAGTGTGGACTATGAAAGGAGTGTTAGGATATGAGCGAAAAAATGCTTGTAAGCCTAAACACTATCTACATCTACATCCGTAGATGTAGAGGACAGCGCGACATCCATCCCGTCATCAAAAGATGGCAGGGGTGCCGCCCAGAACTTCGACGCTTTTCGGGTGCGAGGGGGTCCCCTACGAGGAGAGCGCGCCGGTTTGGGAGCAGGAGTACCTCCCGGCGCAGACTCATACCCCTCAGGAGGGGAGCATGACTTCTCCTTCGCAGGGGAAGTCCGAGAGCGCTTAGCACGGCCCTCTTCTTCCCCTTCTTCTTTTCGATTTTAGATGGGCTGGGAGATGGTTTCCCAGCCCTGGTCGACGATGCTGCCTCCGCTGGCTGGGGCACGACTTTCGTCGACCTCCTAGGGGGGGGACTTAATCCTCCCCCCTTGCTGTGCCGGCTGGGAACTACCAGCCTGCACAGACTTCTGGTTGGTCGAAAGTGGGGTGGTCCACCCCTGGAGCTTTGACTCTTTGCGACGTTGCTGGGAGCAGCAACAGTCGCCTTGGGCGCAGCGGTCTGGACAGGTGTCGAGGTTATAAATGACGAACCTGGAAGACTCTCAGCTATCATGCTGTAGTCGAGTGTACGGGCAGGTGTATTCGTGGAATTAAAGTTACGGTGCGCTTCCTGGTAGGAAAGACCATCCTGGGTCTTGATCTCCTGGATCTTCTTCTCACTCAGGTATGTCGGACAATTCCGATCCCGAGGAGAATGAAAACCGGAGCAGTTAGAGCACTTGTACGGAGTTGTGGACACCTCCGCGCCGTGAGCTACTCGTCCACATGTACCACATACAGCCTGATTCAAACAGCGAGATACCATATGTCCGAATCGCTGGCATAGATAGTATCGCATAGGAGGCGGGATGTACGGCCTCACATCGCAATGATAAGTTGTTACCTTGACTTTCTCTGTTAACACTGACAACTTGAAAGAGACAATGAAGGCACCAGTGGCAACGTCTTCACCGTTGACCTTGCGCGTAATTCGCCGGACGTGTGTCATGCCACGGTTCTTCATGTTTTCCATCAACTCGTCATCAGTGTTCAAAATAAGGTCGCGGTGAAAGATGACTCTGCGAACCAGGTTCAAGGACTTATGCTCCTCCACTTTGACGGGGATTTCGCCAAAGTGCTCGCACTTAAGCAACTATTCAGCTTCCAGGGCTGTACGAATCTTCATAAGCAAACTAGCATCGCGCATTTTCTTGAGGTCCTCCAGTTCGTCATAGACGCCTTCGATGTGCCTACTAAAAAGGATCGACTTCACCAGCTTAAAATCGTGCCCATCTGTTCTGGTAGCGACCAGAAACCTAGGGAAGCTGGATCCCATTCCTTCACGCTGCGCATGTTCCCAGAGAGTTGAACCTCTCAGGGAAGCAAAAGTTAAAGACTTAGGTGGGGGACCACCTTGAGAGAGCCGACTTCGTTTGGAAGCCATGCCCGATAGCATCCTCCCCGAATGCCACCCACTCCGATCAGGGGTCTCTGTACCCGAACCAAGCAGCCAAGGCAATACCCACCTGGTCATTGCAGGTACTGCCCGGGTCCGATGTTGGACGATGCCTAATACGGGATGACTGAGGCAATGAGCCCTAGGACTCCCTTCCTCCAGTTACCCGCAATAGCATGTACCCCATAACGAGTACAGAGCACTAAATATAGAGAAAAAATTATAAATAATTAATAATATGTCCTTCTGGCATTCGGGTGTGCGGGGACCTATGTTGTCTGGCGGATACTACTGCCAAGGTACATGGCGCTCCCACCACGCAATGGTCCTGGGTGGACAGTTGCAGGGTTTTGGGCGTAATCGCACATGTAAGAGGCCCATCTCCGGGCAGCACGCACATCAAAATTTTGAATGGTCTACATCTGACCCTCGGAAAAATAATAAAAAATAAAGAGGGGACCATGGCCACATGACCCTTTAAGTCGCCTTCTACGACAGGCAGGGATTACCTATGGATGTATTCAGCCTGTCCCATCCACAGGAGGTCCATCACATTATACCAAACCGCAATCCATATCGCGCCAAGGTCGCCCCTTACGACCGGCAGGGGATACCGCGGGTGTATTCTGCATGTGCGTCCCCCACCCGCAGAGGGTAGGTTAGGTAGTGTACACGTTGTGAGCAAGATTGTCTTAAATTGTATAGCTCTTAACGTTACCCTAGAAACGTGACGGGAGTTCACCAAACATATTTTCTCATGTGAACACTGAGGGAATTTTCACTGTAATGGTAGACCCAATTTCATACCATCAGTCACAATCAGGTTGGGAAGTTTTCATTATAATGCCTTTTTACATCCTCAGAAAGACTGTCTTAGTGGTTTTCCCAACTGAAATGAACATACAATGACGTCTATAGGAATGGCACGATTAAAAGCAATGCTTTCATATTATGAAATACTTGTTCAAATGAAACACCACACATTTTCTCACTTTTATCGAACAGGACTTCGCTGCCTATCCAAAAATCCAAAGTTCCAGACCTGGAATGACCAAACCACAGACAGCCGTGATCTGTGAACACTCTTTGGCTTTCTTCGGCGGGGAGAGGGTTGAATAGTGGAGACTCCCAGGGCAAAAACTATGCCCAATTACTATTCTGTTTCCTAGGAGTACCCGATGAATCGGAAAATATCAATTCACTACACTGGCAGCGGCAAAATCTATCTGACTTGAAGGCAAATTTTTCCTCCAAGCCAGAAGAGAAATCCCCTCTTCACTGCTAGTTTGGAATAAATTGAATGTAGAATTTAATAAAAGTGAAGAGAAGGAAGGTTTTATTAAGAAACGGCTCTTTTCAGAGTTGAATTTTGAGTTATTTAGTGAATATTGTGGTGCTATAATTCGGAAAATGCCTAAATTGTTATTGTAGACCAGGTCATCCTACTACTACTACTACTACTAAGTGAGGCTCTGCCTTAAGTATGCACACTGCTCAAAGAAACAGCGCGCCAGAGTAGGGATCGAATAGCTGAAATACTATGATGATCCAGTGTGTTACATTCCAGCAGTATCAGAAAATGTACGGACCAGAGGAATGGCATGCTAAAGAAGAAAGTTTTCTAACTCCCCGGCTATTTCCCGTCACTATTCAGTCAGGCTGTTATACTCGGAGTTGAGAGGCAGCATAAGAGACAAAGACAATCGCAATAAACAATGGTCAATGTAATGTTATTTTTGATCAATGTTATGCACTTTCGATATTATACGCCATCACATTTCGTTTTCTTCCGACTCTGAAATACCACTCTTATTATAGACAGTGCGGTAAAACTGAATAAAAGATAAATGATCGGAAATTTTATTCTCTGTAACTTTTTTATATAGCACTTTTCGATAGGACCAATAACATTGGTATTTAAAAATTACACTTTAGGCACCTTCTCCTAAACTACAATTTCATCCATCCAGGATGAATAAAATTGTTTATAGCTTAGACTGTAGTTTGTTATTCCCCAACTCTATATACCGATTTTCATTAAATTCTGTTAACCCATTTTCTCATGGCTCGGCGTTGATATGGACTTAGCAACAAAGTACAAATTCATGAATATCTTTGTTATCATAGCCAGTACAGTAAAAATGTATAAGACATAAATGGTCGAAAATTTAATTCTCTATAACATCGGTTATGTAGTATTTATCGATACGACAACTAATAATATAAATATTTCAGAATTACATTTACGCCTTCCCCTAAACTACCATTTTACTCAGCATAAATAAAATTGCTTATAGCTTAAATTGCAGTGGCTCATTCTCCGACTTTGCATACCATTTTCAATGAAATAGTACCACTAATAACGTAAATATTTAAAAATTAATTTTTAGGCCTTCCCCTAAACTACCATTTCACTCAGCGTGAATAAAATTATTCATAAGCTATACTGTAGCGACGTATTCTTCGACTTTGCATACCAATTTTTATGAAGATAGGACTACTAAGAACATAAATATTTGAAAATTAAATTTTAGGCCTTCCCCTAAACTACAATTTCTATCAGCGCGAATAAAATTATTTATGGCCTAGATTGTAGCGACTTATTCCCCGACTTTGCATACTGATTTTCATTAAATTCTCTTTGGTCGTTTTCTAGTGATGCGTGTACATACATACAGACAGACAGACAGAAATTACGGAAAAGTAAAAAGTGCATTTTCTGGTTACTGTGGACATGACCGATACAGAAATACCATTCTTTTCAAATTCTGAGCAATGTACAGACAAAACTCTTATTTTTATATATAGATAATAACATTAATAAAAGTTATCACACGTTAAAAAAACAAATTATATCATCTATATAATACACATCGTTCGTAGAGTAGCCTACGTTACAAACATATGAATAATGAGTACTGTTACCGTGTTTTGGTGGATCGCAGAGAGGTGAAAGAAGGTGCTGGGTTTGAATGGGTCTAACTATGATATTAAAATTAATTTAAAACTTTAACAAAGGTTATATTTATCTTTTTATCGCAAATTTAACAAATTTTTCACCGCGTGAAATCAACAAAATCTCCGGTACAATGCCAATTTTGCCACAAGGGTGGAGCACCCCAGATTAGAGAATTTAACAATTTTGGGCTTCAAGCCCCCTAGTTCACACAATTACAATTTCAAAGTGGTATTATTAAGACAAGGATAGAAATCTCCCAAATTCAAGAGCACTTTGCTCCAACCAATATAGAGCCTTCCAGAGGCACTCCTCAATATTACAATAAACAAGAAAAGAGCTTACATACTCTCCTACATTCACCGAATTTTAACAGCCCGCTTAAGGCAACATTACACCAAACTTTATGATCTCTGGCCTCTCAAGGCACAATTTACAAAATTTATCTTACACAGGGGTATCATTACGCAACCTACTGGGCCTTCGTGGAAAAAGTGATGATGATGATGATGATGCTTGTTGTTTACATGGGCCTAACATCGAGGTCATTGGCCCCTAACGGTACGAAATGAATTAACACAAAGTTCAAATTCATCTACTGACCAAAATAAAATAAAAAATGTCATGAAGAATGAATGGATGGACATGAACCCCCCAAGAAAAACCAGTGGATCGGACTAAAAAAAAAAAAAGATCGTAAATAATAGTATTACTGACCAAGGGACCACTTATAAAGCACAATGATGCTTGATGTCTAAAGGGGTGCAAAATCCATGTCTAAGGCCCCACAGAATGGTACATGTCGCGAGTAAAGTAGAACCATGGTATTTGTCATGTTGGGGTACTAATCAAAAGTAGCGAAGACTCACGGTGTTCCACACAAGATGGTACTACTCACAAGTATTGTACTTCGTACAGAGAACGCAAACATCACACGGTTAAAAATATCAATCATATCAAAGAACGAGTTACCGACTTTCGTGGGCTTGCCTTCAAACCACGCAAACAATCGATTGTACGGAAGTGGAGTGATTATTCAATGTTAACGTTTCAAATTTTTGTCCGCGAAGTCGTAAAATGACACCATCCATCCGTATAACCATAAAATTAAAAATAGGAGAGGATTTCCACCAATCAATACTTATTTATTGTACACATTAAACTACAGGACCGGTTTCGACCTCATATTCAAGGTCATCTTCAGCTGAACCATATATACATATTAATATAATGAAGCTTTGATTAAGATTGTGGTGTTGAAGGAATGCCATATGATGATGATGTACATTTAGTTACATACAAATGGGGCACGTCTTAGCGTGAGCTGGTGTATATGTCATTCTGTGCAATATTGCAACTGTATGTCTAAAATGTTGAAGGTCTTAAAACTAGTGTATAAAACACGTCTTTTCCTAAACTAACTTATATATATGTACAAGATAAAAACAATACATAAAAACACTTCATGTACATGAACATTCGTTCTTGCTTGGTGGTCAATACATCGACTAACTTCCGTATTTAAGTCTTATTCACAGTTGTACACTTCAGCTGCTATTCATAGAGTTTGTAAAATTGCATGGATAAAAGTTTTGTCTTCCTGTGCGTATGTGAGATAAAACACGATAGATAGATAGATAGATTACGATAACCATAAAATGCTGCAATTTCCATCAATTTCACAGATAAACCGTAAAAGTTGGCAGGTATGTTAAAGACCGGTGGGGGGCCACCTTGGGCAGGTCGAAGACATTTCGAGGCCATGCCCGAAATCATCCTCCCCGAATGCCACCCACTCCGATCAGGGGTCTCTGTAGTCGAACGAAGCAGCCAAGGCAATATCCACCTGGTCGTGGCCGGTATTGCCTGGGGTGCGATATTGGATGATGCCTAATACGGAATGACTAAGGAAATGAGCACTAGGACTCCCATCCTCCAATCATCCGCAATAGCATATACCCCATAGCGTGTACAGAGCACTAAATATAGAGAAAACAATAAAAAACAGTTAATAATTATACGTCCTTTTGGCATTCGGCTGTGTGGGGACCTGTGTTGTCATGCGGATACTACTGCATGGGTGGATGACGCTCTGACCCACAAGCTCCCTGGGTGATGTAGATGTTGATTCCCAAAGGGAACCTAAAATATTTGTCCTGAATGAGTAAATTTATAATACCAATATAATGGTCTGTTATTACACATTATAACAGACCATTATATTGGTATTCCCTGGGTGGTCACAAGCGGGCTTTCGGGCGTAATTGCACACATAAGAGGCCCATCTTTGAGCAGCGTGCACATCAAGAATTTTGAATCGGTCTACAACTAACCCTCAGAAAAAAATAAAAAAATTAAGAGGAATCCAATGGCCACATGACTGTCCCGCACGGGGTGGACTACGCTACATCACTGCCATCACCAGCAAGTGTTGCCTTTATCCTTATGGTCTGACTGCATGTATATATTATCCCTGAACAAGTTAATATCCATTGGAAAATGCTATATTAAAGTTACACATTAAAAAATAAATATAAGAACTTCCATCCCCAGACTTCATGAGCCAGCACTGCCTGAAACAGAAATGTACACTCTACTAACCACGTAACTCTAATAGGCTAAACTCTAGTGTATTACTTAATCCATGGTGGCTAAACTTCAACACAATTTCTTTAAGCCTACTTTCCTTTAAAGACAGGCACTAAACCACTCCAATTTTGACTATGTCTTGTAAAATATAGACTACTTCAGTAGTAATTACCTCGAGAAGTTATCTGCGGTGAATCTACTGCATTTTGATATTTCAATTGAATCTGAAGTCAGGCACAGCTTCTCATTACGTTCAATTGTTCACTCAACCGCTGTCACTAACAGGCCACTTTCCTATGGGTAAAATCAGGAAGGATATAACTTACTTGGTTATTCGGCTTTTTCTGCTTAGAGCATACAGAAGCTATAGCTTGCCCAGCTGGGTAGGGGTTGTTCTGCCAAGTGAACCAGCAAAAGCTTCTAAAATAGTGCTAGGCAAGTGTTCGGAGGTATACGGAATACATGTTTCAGAAAGATGCTGTGTAATGCAGATTTCTGTTTACTCCTGAACAGTGTTATGGCAGAAATGTTTTATAAAAGTTTGCAACAATAGTAGCCTAAACCGTGTGTTTTAAAATGACAAAAAACAATGTTACAGTTCCCAGAAAACTAACTTTTCAACAAAAAGGGATAGAGAGGGGTTGGTGGTGATTATTGTTTACAGAGGAAGTACAACTAGGCAACCTTCCTTTATATAACACTAATCAGAGAGAAAAAAATGTAAGGATCTGACATTTTGAAAAATGAAGGTATTGGCCAAAGAAAAAACAAGGGGCACAAAGGGCATGAAAATGAAAGACTCCTTAGGCCTCAAGTGCTCTAATACTGTCGGGGTTGGAAAGGAACAAGAGCTGACCAAGGGAGGTCAGATAGATGGAAATGAGGAGCCTAGCGCAAGTGGAAGCAATGCCAGGAATCAGCTGAGGGTGTCGTGGTCGCCAACCCACGCTCCCAAGTTCAGAGCCCCTGGGGCCCCTTCCAGTCACCTCTTACGACAGGCATGGGCTACCGTGGGTGTTATTCTACCACCCCTAGCCACATGGGGAAGAGAGAGGGAGAGAAAGCAACCTTAAAATCAAAGCTTTTGGGAAGGCCACTGTTTCTGAACCTCCCTCAGCAAGATAGTTATGTGAAGTACTCAAGCCTCAAATTTATCTTCAGTTTCAAACCTCTGGCAGCAACACATCGATTTCCACTTCTACCGTTTTGAGCAAATGTTACTTTTATCCTTATGGTCTGATTGTATGTTTATTTTATCCCTGAACTAGTTAATTTCCATTGGAAGATCCTAGGTATATAAAAGTTAAATTAAATATATCAACTTCCATCCTCGGACTTCATGAGTTGAAACTGCCTGAAGTAGAAAAGTATCATAGAATACTTCACAGTTCAAGTTCAATTCTCACTGAACACACTGCCCATATATTTATACCAGGACATTGGTACCTTGTATGATGCAACAACGATGCAATTGGCTCCAGACATTTCCTTGTTGAAAAATTTCACAGAAAACAAAAGGAAAGTTTGAACAGCAGAGTAGTAGTAGTAGTAGTAGTAGTAGAGGTTAAATTGCCAACTTAGAGCAAGTGATAAACGGGATGGTTGAAAGGAATTCATTAAGGGTAAAACATGTAATGCATTAACGCAGTGTATATCATCGTCATAATCATATAAATACGACTGCTTCATAAAGATTCAAAATACAGCATAAAAGAACCTAATATTCTAATATCGCTCTTTTAAATTGCTTCTACCGGTACAGTAGGCCATCAAGACGTCAATATTGGACAACCATGTAGAATTCAGGAAAATAAATCATTCTCGACAACACACCACCCGTACAGGTAACACAGCATTTTAAGTTCAGTAACTCACGTACAATTGGAATATATGACAACCAAGAAATTTGCAAAGAATTCACAATTTACCAGCAAACATCGGAAAAAAAGCGTGTACACAAATCCACATGAAGATAAGTTACTTACAAAAACACAACAAAACGTCAATCTGTTTCACGAAGAACGATATATCGGCAACAGGAAATCGACACATTCTGGAGATAAAACATCAGAATTAAACGGGAATACTGACAACAACAAAAAAAACATAAATCTACAAGTAATTCCTTGAAAACATACCGAAATTTGAGTGCAGACCCTATATTATTTCTGACCACAGCTATCGATACCTCAGCTTTTTGATACATCGATATACGATTACACCTGTTCCATAGAGTTTACAAGTATTTTCTTCTTTCTCTTTGCCTTATTCCTCTTGTTTATGTTTTGACATCATAGAAAAATGCTACGCTATGTCCAGTCCTCATTTGAGGGTTAGAGTTTATTCTATTGCGGGTGCGAACTTAAAAACATAAGAGAAGGGATGCCTTTATATTTGGACTGTTTCACAGTGGGAAGTGACTAAATTACGGTAGTAAATTACTAATTTAATAGGGTTATGTTATCTGGACATTATACAGAACACTAGAACACAAGGTTCTATCGATACAGTAGAGACAATACGCGACGCTTGCGGATTTAGCCTTGTTAAAATGGGAGACAAGTCGCAAGTGGCGCTCATAGTGGCTTGACCTGAAAATTCGCGCTAAATTCAAATATAAATGGAAATGGATAAATAAATTACGCCTAGAAAGAAAGTGTTACTAAGATATTAACTTAAAAGTTGCTAAAGCAATTCTGGATAAATGAATGAAGAATTATTTAACATGTTATTATTTAAAGACTGAAATTAAACATATAATCAAGATGTGAAATGGACTGCTGTGAAAGGGCTTGATCTTTCATTTATGCATTACCTTTTTAGCTTTAGAATTCCTGTACGAACCTACGCGGCTAGACTTTTCTTTTTTCTCATTTAAAAGCACTGTATTATCATATTAAAACACTTGTCAACAAAATACCGGCACATTCTTTACACACATGATTCAATGAATTTACATTTAAGAGCTGGGCAATTTTCCTTTTAACTTGAAGCCTACTAACAGAAGGAAAATCCATAAATTTAGCCTCAAAAACATTCAAACTTTCCCTATAAGCAATACTTGCCATAATGGCATTACATTAGGGTAAAGCAAATTCGCATCATCATACTGTTTCAGAAAAATATGTACATTTTATAAATCACCCATATTTTCTTCAGTGCTTGACAACGCATTATGGCATTCCAAACGGGGTAACTTGGAACACAACCAGCCACACTCATATGCATTTGTATTTTCCTGAATTAAATCAAACCCACAGATCACACCTACAACAACACATCGGTATTTAAGGTTAACTGCTGCACTATACAATAAAATATGCATATTATATTTTAAGCCAGTTAAAATATGGGTCGAGCAGGTCAGAAGAACTATAAAAATATCTTTGTCACTGGAAGAATATACTGTATATGAGGTAGACATTTCCAAAGGGTTCCTTGTCCACCTATATGAAAAATTCATGTTATGGTATCAATGGCTTCGTCTATGATGATGATGATGATGATGCTTGTTGTTTAAAGGGGCCTAACATCAAGGTCATCGGCCCCTAATGGTACGAAATGAAATAACAAAAAATTAAAAAAATCCACTGACCAAAATAACTAAAAATGTCATGAAAAATGAATGGATGGACATGAACCCAAAAAATAACAAAAACAAACAAGAAACAAACAAACAAAAGAACAGTGGATCCGACTCAAAAACGCTCATAAATAATAGCATTACTGACCAAGGGACCACTTATAAAGCACAGTCCTGAATCGATTATGCTTGATGTATAAAGGGGTCCAAAAACCAGGTCTACGGCCCCTCAGTATGGTACAAGTCGCGAGTACAGTAGAACCATGATATTTCTCGAGCTGCGGTACTAATCAAAGGTAGCATAAACTCACGGTGTTCCAAGCATTAAGGTACTACTCACAAGTATTGTACGTCGTAAAGGTAACGCAGACCTATGGTGTTTCTCACACAATGGCGCCACTCAGAGCCAACGCAAACCGATGAGGTTCTCACCTAGGTGTACTAAGCACGGGCGCCGGCATTCCCGTGGTGTTCCTCACATAGTGGGTACTAATCACTGGCAACGCAGACCCACGGTGTCGCTCGTATAGTGGTACAACTCACAGGCTACGCCCAGACGCGTGGTGTCGCTCACACGGGTACAACTCACAGGCAAAGCCCAGACCTGTGGTGTTGCACACACAGGCACGACTCACGGGTACTGGAAACTCACACTGAACCCCCCTCGAGTGCTACGAATCACAAAATATGGAGTACCTAACAGAGTGGTACTACTCGCAAGTAAAAGCGACCGATGGTGTTCCACGCGTGATGATACTAATCAAAAGGAGTTTCATGGTTCTAATCCAAGCATCCCTTGGTCGCCCCTTTTAGTCGCCTCTCACGACAGGCAGGGGATACCGTGGGTGTATTATTCGTCTACCTCCCCCATCCACAGGGGGTGTGTGTTTGGTCCGCGAGAGGTATTTTATTTCCCTCAAGTCCGCCAGCAAGCCGGTTAGGACCCCCCTATCCGCCACCTGGGACGCGCTACGTGGGAGTATCACCTCCCCCCCAGCTACGCCTGCGTAGCAGGTTCGTGGGGCTTCGTCTATGTATCATCTACTGATTGATACTTATCTTACTGAACCAAAACGGCCTAAAACCCTCGAAAATTGCATTTGAATATCCTATGCAGTTCCAATGTAACTCTTGTCTAATTCCAGAAATCCAATATGGCAAACATAACAATATACAGTAACAAACGGTTACTTGTCCCATTGCGAGGGTAAGCAAGCTGCACTACTGAACTCTAAAGTGACCCTTGTCCATGTGTTTGATATCCAATTAGCATACTTTGTTATAAATGGAATTATTAACTCTTTGCTTTATTTCAATGAATAATACGTGTTTTCCACTTGGCAGCATTGCTTTCGTAGATAAATAAAATCAAAACATCCTATTTTCAACTAACAGGAAGCCTGTAATGTTTATGTGAATTATTGGTTCGAATTAGGTGAGTAATTGCAATGTGCTTATGTGTTTTATACTTCATTCATTATTTAGTGTACTTTATTGTGTTCATAACGAGAATTCTGGTTTTACAATGTAAGTCAATATCAATTGCAGACATGACGCAAGAATCAACACGTAGTGAAAGTGAGGTTAGGCGAGAAGGAACAGTGACACCGTGTCCTAAAGGAAAGGCCAGAAAAAAAAAGAAAAAGAACGAAATCCAATGTTATGGAAGAAGAATGTGCATAAAATAACTGTTCCACAACATATTTTATCCCAGGAAAATGGATTATAGTTCAGCTAAAATAGATCAGGATACCATAATTTTTAAATAAACCAGAACAGAATCTCCTAAACGTAAAAGAGCCAGGGGAGAACGTAAGCAAACGACAAAAATCTGACATAAGTACTAGGTATATTCCCATCACTAAACATGGCCAAACAAAGCAATACCAAATCTATATAAGAAAGCATTTCTGTGCGTTTTAAACATTTCGAAGAAAAGAGTTGAAAGAGTGTGTAGGGCACATTTTCAAACTGGTGAAAGTCCCAGAGAAACTCGTGGTGGTGATCATCGCTCACAAACACATGATGAGCGAAAACAATCAGTCAAAAGTTTCATTGAGGCCCTCGTGCCATTAGAATCCCATTACTGTCGTATTATCCAGACAAATAAGTAGTACTTAGATAGTACGCTAACAATTGCGAAACTTCATACATTTTAAAATAATTCATGTGCTGAAGAAGCCTTGAATGTGAAGTATGAATACTTCAGGAATATTTTTGTAAAGGAATATAACCTGAGTTTTGAATCACCTGCTGTAGATGCCTGTTCAACGTGTTTGCAATATGAGGAAAGATGCAAGTCCAATAAACTGGACAGAAATCTTGAAATTGAGTTTGAGTGTCATGAAAGGCGTGCAAATGCTTTTTCTTTCACTCTTGAAAACGGATGTAGAGAAAACCATCACATTTTCCTTCGACTGCCAGAAAAATCTGGTTCTTCCTAAGTTACCTGACCAAGCCACAATTGTACTTGTACAATTTTACGATATGTGAGGGCACATCGAAAGATAGGCAGTCTTGGGATAAAGTTTTCATCTACACTTGGACAGAAGCAGATAGTCATAAAGGATCATGCGAAATTGCCTCTGCGGTTTATCATCGACTAACCTCTACCGACTTAGAACATTATGAAGTAATACGGTTGTTTGCTGATGGTTGGGGGGACAAAAATAAAATTACAATTATGATAGGGATGCTGATGAAAGTGTTGCACAATGCCCCCCTCAACATTCGTGAGATACAACATCTTCCCAGTTCCCGGACATCCATTCCTTCCACCCGACCGTGTGTTTAGGCGCATTGAAAAAGAACTTAATAAAATGAACACGATATGCAAACCTGAACAGAACTATAGTGTATTCGAGAAGAATGGGACTGTCCTGAAGATAGGTAGGGACTTCAACGTGTACAATTGGAAAGCAGTATCAGGAGAAATTTTGAAGAAACCTAACCAGTGGCACTTCCAATTTGCCGTAAGCAAGACATTTATTATCACTCGAGGAAGGACACCGAATGGATATAATCTTATTCGAGGAGAGCATCCATACAACACAGATCTGGGTGTAGGGCGGAAGGTTACAAAGCCAAATAAGAAGGTAGCAGGCATTGATCCACAGCAGGTCAATGTTGGAATTCCGGTGAAGCAAACTAAAAAAAGGATATCAAGAGGTTACTTCAACATTATGGTGAAGATTGGCATACCGTACCTGATTTGCTTTTCTACAAAGAAATCATATAATCAAATTGCGCTAGAGACAATTCGGGCGTACCAGCGAAAATGAGGGAGGACTGATGAAGGATGTTGCTGATTCAGCTGAATAATTTTGGATATGTTGGTTTCTCAACAGCAATGTAATCTATTTTCAAGTTTTATGAATAAATTAGCTAACATTACATCAAGAATACTTGTTATTGTTAAAACAGTAATTTTAATTCATACAGAAACAAAGTCTCCCTTGTCCATTTCATACTGTTCCAATATGACCCTTGTCCATCTTGCCGTTCCAAATGGCAACTTGTCCAAGTTATATTTTTTATTTTACGAAGAATTGTTGGGTTTTATAAGCTGTGATCCCTCCAAAAGGCTTCCATGATCAATAGGAAAAGGTGTGCAAAATATTATGAGCATACAATAAGCAGTATGTCTGATAAACATTTTTCGCGTTTTCCCAATAATTTCACTTCTTGGAGAAGGAACCCTTTGGAAATGGACGCCTCATATGCAAACGCAATATGACTTACATTTTCTTGTCACGAGAGAAACGGCAGAAAGACCACGCATTCTTCTCTAATGATGATTGACTGATGTTTGTTGTTTAAAGGGGCCTAACATCGAGGTCATCGGCCCCTAATGGTACGAAATGAGACGAAATGAAATGACAAATGAAAAGTCCAAAATCTTCCACTGACCAGAATTCAAAGCGTGAGTACGAAGGATGAATGGATGGATCAGAGGCGGTTTCTGGATAGCGCAATGGAGCAATGCACCTCCAGTTTATATCAAATTGGACTCAGCTACTTAATTTTCACGATTCTCCTGTCATTTTCAAAGCTCGTGCTAAGCCCATCTGTCCGTAATATACTCGTACTGGCTTTCAAATCATGTAAGCTGCGCATAGTCTGTGGCTGGATACTCGTCTGGAATGAACCCCCATACAAGGCGACATCTCCATCCGTACCTAGACGAAGGGAGCAGTGAGGTGGGGGGGGGGGGCGGAAGTCTGTCAGCATTAAGGCAAGACCTGGATATCGCAGAAAAGAATATCCGTACTTTACGCTTGCGCAGTATGCCACTCTCTCAAGTCTGTCGCAAGTCGTGTTGTTGGGGTAAGAAAACTGTAATAGTACCGGTATGTGCCTGCCATCTGTTGCCCTTACAGGAATTTAACCAGGCAGGAGAGAATGGTGCACATAGTTAGCGCTAGTGTTGAACAGCTTCATTACTGCCACAAGTCATATTAAATTGCCAAATTCCAATTGATACCTTGTCCCAAATATATCAATACTTACTAAACATTTATTCATTTGCCTTCTTTGGAATAATTACTTTTTTGGAGAGAAACTTAGCTTAAAAATCATTGAGGCAAAGAGTAGCGGGAAGGTAATATGTACCAATGAAAACGCTAATTGACCACCTCACACTAGTTCTTAAAATTAAATTACCAACATTGTGAAAAGTGCGAACATTCATTCCTATAGTTTCCTCGTGTTTTTCAAGTGTGAAACTAGTGTTTGTAAACGTTTGTACGTAGTAATTATCATAATTCGTAATATTATTGTACGCTGTGCAAGCGTGTGAGTGGTTTTCTGCACTGTTGTGCTGTTCAGAAACTTAATTTTTAGGATATAAAGAAGTTACAATATTTTGTCCGTTTGTGTATTTTTGTGCGTTGTAGTTGCTTCCACAATCTTTGTGCCCCGGAAAGGTAAGGAGCTACATAATGAGTTTGAACAGTGTCCAGATACTTAAGAAGACAAACTTTTCTTGTCTCTCTCTTGAGCGAAAACTTGAGATTAAGAATGCCGGGCGTCCAATGCCTGATCTTGATATAACGAGGCATACTAAAAGTAAAAGTAAAGAAATCGTGCGTAAATTCAGAATGGATATTTACAAAAGAACCGAGTGGATCTGTGGGTGCAAAGTTACTAACAGGTTGTTTTGTTTTCCGTGTTTATGCTTCGTGAGTGATTAAAGCGAAGGGACTTGGACCAAAGTCGGAGTGGTAGATTTAGGACATATACATGCTTGCCCAGTTAGAATTCGATCTTCTGGGAAGACACGATATCCGGCAGCAACTTGACTGTGCTTACATGCAGTCTATGGAAAGACACAACGATCAAGTACGGAAAAATCGTTATGTGCTGTCAAAAATTATCGACTGTGTGAAGTTCTGTGGCGCGTTTGAGTTGGCATTACGCGGGCGGGCATATTTCGAGGCCTCGTTAATTTTAGTTCCGTAATTGTTGCATTAAAGGACCATCTGTCCAAAGCTACCGTTTTCAAAGGCACCTCGAAAGACATTCAGAATGAATTGCTTTCGTGCATGTTTGAAATCTATCGCGACAAAATAAAGAAGGAAATCACAACTGCGCACTTCATTTCGGTAATCGCAGACGAGACCACCGATATAACAACTACAGCACAATTAGTTATTCTACTGCGCTACGTTCTTCACAACGGTAAGCCAGTTGAAAGATTTTGGGCCTTTCTCTCACCCGCTGGTCATGATGCTAAGACAATAGCAGAGTGTTTGAAATCTTCTTTGAGCGATGTTGTGGATAGCCCAGATAAGTTAATTTCACAAAGTTACGATGGGGCAAATGTAATGAGGGTCGCCATTCAGGAGTGCAAGCTCTCATCAGGGAAGATTTTAAGCATGCACATTATGTTCACTGTTATGCCCATTCTTTGAACTTAGTCATGGCACAAGCGACAAGCCAGAATACGGAAATATTTTTTTTGCAGATTTAAGTGATATCCCCAGCTTCTTTCATAACTCCCCGCAGCGATCAGGTGTATTGACCGAAGTAGTTGGTAGAAGAGTACCTCATGCTTCAAACACAAGGTGGAATTTTAAATCAAGGACCGTTGAAGTAGTTTTTGAGAACAGGGATGCTCTCATCGAATGCATGGATCAACTGGAAACTACCCTCTCGACAGCCTAACACCATATCGCAAGTAAGAGGTATGCGTTTAAAATTGGAGCACCCGTTATTTCAGTTCTGGTTGGCTGTTTTCCATCAGATAATGCCTCATGCGGACATTTTATAAAGTCGGCTACAAAAGCGAAATTCAGATCCGTTGGAAGTCAGAGGTGCACTTTCAGGTTTCGAGGCTGCTATAAAAATGGTTCGGGAAAATAAAATTGACTACATCGCTGACGAACATGACATACTGCCCCCGCCAGTGAAGGTATCACGAGGGCCGCTGCGTAACTCGAAACGAGTTGCGGCAAAAGAAGTTTGTGACACAGTCATTCTTCAAGCAAAGGAACGGTTTCAATTCACAAACCACCTTCTTGCAGCATACAAGTTTCAAGCTGAGAATTTCGGCAGATTTGAGAAGTAGTTTCCTCACTAAGTTCTGTACAAAGCGTGTGAAGTCTACCCATTTCTCGACAAACCGAAACTGAGAACCGAACTTGAAATGCAGTATTATACATGATAAATGATTTTCGAACTGTTTCTGGGGCTACGACTTTGTTGCAGTTTCTTTTAGAAAATAAGTTGCAGAGTGTCTTTGGTGAAGGCATGAAACTTTTAAATATAGTTATTACTATTCCCATGACGACATCGGAAGCAGAAAGGTGCTTCTCAATCCTGAAGAGAATAAAGACTTTCTTGCGCACCACAATGACCGAGGATAGACTTAATGCTATTGCTATGCTGTCAATTGCAAAAGACTTGGTTCGAGACTCTGTGGACTTCAACGAAGCAGTTATAGATAAGTTTTCATCCCTCAAGGAGCGCAGGATGGATGTTTTGTATGTGGTAAATATCGACATGGATTGTTTGCTTCTCTCGTATTCGATCACATTTTCAAAACTTCTATCATCTCATTTTAGGAGGTTACGGCCCACGACCGTGAGGTGGAGGGGGGAGGGGGTGCAAATTGTTTTCTTCTTTTGAACCCCCAGTGACGAAAGTCACGCGCCGCCACTGGGATGGATGGATATGAATTTAAATCGATCAGTGGATCCGGCCCACAGTGCCTCACATGCACAGAAGCTAGCACAAAAGAGTTTTACTGACCAAGGGACTGCTTCTATAGCAAGATGCTGAATCGATTATGCTTCTAGTCGAAACGGGTCTAAAATCCAGGTCATCGGCCCCTCGTAACGGTGTTTATCGCTAGAAAAGTAGAACCATGTTATTTGTCATGTTGCGGTACTAATCAAGAGTAGCGTAGACTCGCGGTATTCCACACATTATGGTACTACTCACAGGTAATGAAATTCGCACATGTATTACAGACCTAGGGTGTTTCACATATTGCGGCGCCATTGACAGGCAACGCAAACCTATGGTGTTCATCACCTAAGTGTACTAACCACAGGAACTCGTACTATCCCGTGGTGTTCCTCATATAGTGGGTACTAATCATAGGCAAGCCAGAACCATGGGTTCCGTCATCCCTGCTGTCACCAACATCCCTGCAACTCACACACCACACATAACACTATCCTCCACCACAATAACACGCAGTTACCTACAAATGGCCGATGCCGCCCACCCTCATCGGAGGGCCTGCACTCAGCTAGAAATAGCCACACGAAATTATTCTTATTAATCATCCCTTGGTCGCCCCTTTTAAACGCCACTGACGACAGGCAGGGGATACCGTGGGTGTATTCTTCGTCTGCGTCCCCCACCCATACAGGGTTGTGTGTTTGGTCCGCGAGAGGTATTTTATTTCCCTCAAGTCCACCGGCAAGCCGGTTAAGACCCCCCTATCCGCCACCTGGGACGCGCCACGTGGGAGTATGACCTCTCCCCCTGCTACGACAGCGTAGCAGGTTCGTGGCATTCTTCTCTACTTCATAGTTACTGTAGCCAAACACAGCACATACCTTTCCCCTCATGTTGAGAGGACATATCAAGGAATGACACACGCTACTATTTAATTATATCAACTCACTGAAAACGCATAAATAACACCAAAAACTTCACACACAAATACACGTGCTCTTATGACAGAATCAGTAGTTTTCAGGTCAATCCGCTAGAGAGAGCTCCAATTGCTATCCCTCGATATCTCGCTGAGTGTCGCGTATTGTCTCTACTGTATTTGGTTCTATGTCTTCCGGTCTGTGTAATCCGTCACGACGGTTTACAACAAACTAATTACACCGGATCGCATATAACGAATAGGATTTTATTGTACATAGCTTGTGTGGAAGGAAAACTTTACAATTGGATATTACACGCACTTAAAAAGTTGGTTATTAATTCTGCAATGTGACCCTTGGGATGGTACACCTAACATGAAACATTTAAGGGAAGTTGGTAGCCTGTTTTGAGTAGGTTGGTTATAATAGTGGCTATTAGACCGCCATATTGTAAGCGATCAAATCAAGCGGGCGTGGTGATGAATTAAGTACAGAGGCAGTGGTAATAAATACCATTTCACAGATTTTTAATTAGGGAAGCACTCAAAGATACATAATGTCTGCTTAAAAGGACATTAAACATAAAAGATACAGGCTACATACTTACATAATGTACCAAAGAAAGAAAATTAACGCATTTCCAGTAATTACAAAAGAGATCACGATACATTGCTATTAAACTAATTTAGTCCTACTTACAGAATGAAAAAGCAGAACAGAAAACTTGAACAAAATAATGTAACAAAATCGAGAAGTAGTTCATATCTTCTTCTTCTTCTTCTTCTTCTTCTTCTTCTTAGCGTGCCTGTCCGCCTCGGACGTTGGCGATCAACATGGCTATTCGGGCTTTATCCATTGAAATTCGGAACAGTTCTGCAGATGTTTTGTTGAACCAGGTTTTAAGGTTGTCGAGCCAGGAAATTCTTCTTCGCCCAGGAGATCTTTTTCCTTCTATTTTCCCTTGCAGGATAAGTTGAAGCAGCTCATACCTTTTCTGATTCCTCATGATGTGTCCAAAATATTGTAGTTTACGACACTTGATGGTGTTGATCAGCTCTGGTCTCTCGTTAGCTCGGCGTAGAACCTCAACGTTTGTAATCTTCTGAGTCCATGATATTCTCAAAATTCTTCCGTATAGCCAGAGTTCAAATGCTTCCAGTCTAGCAGTGGTGGCTTTTGTAAGCGTCCATGTTTCTACACCGTAAAAGAGAACTGAAAACACATAGCACCTAAGGAGTCGCATTTTGGTATCCATGGCAAGGTCGTGATTCTTGAAGGTTGAGCTCATCGAATTGAAAACACTTCTCGCTTTTCCAATTCGACACTTTATCTCTTGCGAATTGTCCCATGCTTCGTTAATGATGGTACCCAGGTACGAATACTGTGAAACTCTCTCTATACTTGCTCCATTGAGGAACAGATTCATGCCTCGGATGTTCTTCTTACTGATGATCATCAATTTTGTTTTATTAGTGTTGATGTCCAGACCATATCTCTTGCTTGTTTCAGAAATTTTGTTCATCAACTTCTGTAGCCCTTCCATCGTATCTGCAAAGACAATTGTGTCATCTGCGTAGCGCAAATTGTTGAGTTTGACTCCATTCACTGAAATTCCTTCCTCCACATCAAATAGGGCTTCTTTGAATACGTGCTCAGTATAGTATCGGTGATATTATACATCCTTGCCTGACTCGTCGGCGTATTCTCACTTGCTCAGATTGGTCTTGATCTATTTTCATGACTGCAGATTGGTTCCAGTATAAATTTGCTATTATTCTTAGATCTTTCCCATCAATTCCTGTTTTCTTGAGTACGTCTATCAGGTGTTCATGAATCACGCGATCAAACGCCTTTTGATAATCAATGAGACATGCAAATACATTACAGTTGATATCCCTACATCTTTGGAATAGTACCTGTACACTAAATATTGCTTCTCTAGTGCCAACTGCCTTCAAAAACCCAAACTGTTTGGACGCTATCTGTTCTTCACAAATACTGTATATCCGCTTGTGTATCACTTTAAGAAATAATTTTAGCAGATGGCTCGTTAAACTGATGGTACGGTAGTCCCCACATTCTTTGGCATTTGAATTCTTAGGTAAAGCAATAAATTCTGATTTTAACCATTCTGGAGGGATTTTACCTGATGAGTAAATGTCGTTGAATATTTTTGTAATCATTTTTATTTTTTCCTCACTGAGCAGTTTGAGAAATTCTGCTTGTATGCCATCTGGCCCAGCTGCTTTCCCTTCCTTCATTTGTTGTATTCCCGCTTCCACTTCACTTACTAGGATATCTGGTCCTGTTGTATATGATATCTCTGGTTCCTCTCTCCTCATGTCATCTTGGAATAACTGTTCCAGATATTTCTCCCTTTTTCTCTTTTTTTCTTCCTTGTCGATTATGAGGTTACCACTACTATCTACAAGCTTTGCACAGTTTGATTTGCTATATTTTGTGTTGCCTCTCTGACCTTCCGGTGAACATTAAAATCGTCATGTCTACTCTGATAAATCCTGGTCTCTTCCCAGTTACCTGGATTTGGCATTCTGTATGGATTCACTTGGTTCTAGGGGCTGACAAAGAGCAGCCATTCGGGTCTGCTCGGGAGAGCAATCAGCCCAGCCACTCGGGTCAGCTCGCCCGGCTATGTTCGTTCTCACTCGGTTCGCTTTTTCAGCTGCTTGCGGTAGCTAGCGGCTCCCTCCCGAAACATTCTCTCGACCGCGACAACAAAGGAAGTATTCTTGTTTTCATACCCAACATGCTTACATTATAATACAAGAGCATAGTAAAATACAGTATATTATAATAAAGCAGGCACTTTATATGAAACAATAAAATATTTCTGCCAGTAGAGACTTCAGTCTTTTTACATATAAAGTATCGGTTAAAATGAAATGGCGTGTAGCTTTTAGTGCCGGGAGTGTCCGAGGACAAGTTCGGCTCGCCAGATGCAGGTCTTTCGATTTGACGCCCGTAGGCGACCTACGTGTTGTGATGAGGATGAAATGATGTAAGAAAACACATACACTCAGTCCCCGTGTCAGCGAAATTAACCAATTATGGTTAAAATTCCCGACCCTGCCAGGAATCGAACCCGAGACTCCTGTGACCAAAGGCCAGCACGCTAACCATTTAGCCATGGAGCCGGGCAACTTATCGGTACGGTACGTAGATAAATATGTTATATTAAAGCATGCACTTTATACAGTATAAAACTTACCAAACCTAATATTTTCATCTCCAGCAGAGACTTCAGGCTCTTTCACAGTTACATGATGAAACAGTATAACTGTTTATACACATGGTTTTCAACACTCGTGTTTTTCACAAAATGTCATATTTTTAAATAGGTCTATCGGTAAATGATACTATACAGAATTTACACATATTCACTGGTGCTAGAGTTACACACGCTTTACGATTACTATAATGGTGAATTTTAACTTAAGCCAATCAACTGTATGTACAAATATTTTACACAAATTTATGAGTCCTTAGCGCAACAACAAATTCACAGAAATTACTTCTTGCTCATTATCGGTTGGCCTCGACAAGGACATTGATGTCTTAACATGTGGCTTCTTAGTGCAAAACAATCTTTTTTGAAGCTCGAACTTTGTTTTTAAGTTTTTAGGTGGATTAGGTGTCTCAAAAATTGTAGTTTTTCGAGCCTGAATAGTTGGAATAATGGGTTTAAGATGTTCTTCAACTATTTCAGCGTCTTCTGTCGATTCTATTGCTGCAAGAATTTTTTCAAACTTTCCCCTAAGCACTGACCTGTATTGTTCAATGTTCTCGTTTGTTTTTCAGTGGATTCCTTAATTGATTTAGGATAGTTTCTTTTTCTTCGCATGTTGGGTCTTCTTGCATTAGAAGAACATTTTCTGTGCTATCGTTCCTGTAATTATCGGTATATATATTTGAACTCATCCCTATTAAATGAATATGTTTGCACATATTGAATTTGATAGAGGAATCGTGGCAGGTGCAAGTGTAAGCATGAATGCAGATTTTGCATTCTGTGCACCGTAACTCGCAATTGCAGTCTTTTTCATCCGTGTTTCTTACATCATAGAATTCATTCCTCTTCTCTGAAGGAACTCTCCACACGTCTCCTTCATTAGTGATTCCTTCTGATGTCAGAGACAATGATTTCGCGTGTCTCTGTCTAATGAATGACAGCTTGTTTGTCAGTTTTCCTTTATTTAGTTAAATCAGGCGATCGTACAATTTGTCTCGGACGAACCGCATCAGAGTATGAATGGCTATGTCTAATCTGTTGGGTTTTTTGCCTCCCATATATATATGCTTTACGACCCCATGCATCCGCTCAAGATGCATGTTCGTGTTTAAACCAGCATGTAGGCGATAGCAATAGGCCTAACTAGCAGTACAGTGTTTGTAATTGGCTTCAAAATACACTCCGAATTCTCGTGTGTCAGGGTCACTTTTTAGGTCATGTACTTCTTGATCCAACATTCTTGAAAAGGAATGTTTCGTCCCTTTCTTCCAACTCTTAACTGTTTATATACTTCCGCTTGTTTTTCGCGACCTTTGATTTTACAGAGGTTTTTCCTCCATGTCCGATCGACATGCCATGTGCAAAACAGCCGGAATTTAGCTGGCATCATTATTCTTAACCAGGCATTGTAAAATGTGTCTGCCATGTCCGACATGAATACCTTGGGTTGCAGTGCTACTGACAGAGCGTCTCTAATTTGGGACAAGAATACCTCCATAACTATTGTATCAGACCTATTTGTAAACATGAACGCACATGGAAAACCTTGGTATTTATCGTCAACAGTTAGGAGGGTCGTCAGCTCAAAACCATACTTATTTAGACCATGTGTACTATCGAGACAAATGTAATTAGTTCCGTATCGTTCGAGTGTTTCCTTTTGCGCCTCATTCATGATAACGAGGACGAAATCTTCTTCATTCAGTTGCGGACATGTCACCGAAGATATACCTTGAGCTTTATAAAAACGCACTAAACCACCACGATCTTGCATTTCATAAACCCATGATTCGACGCTGGTATAGTCATTATTGTGCCGTACATCTTCAGATTTTAAATTGTACGTGTGTTCTATATTCAGAAGATCCTTCCTCGTAAGAAGATGTAGACGCTCTATGTCTGATTCGTCGAGAGAAAATCTTACGTCATCCAAGATACAATCGAAAGGAATTTTCATGGCGATTTTTCTAGCAATGTCATCTCTTTCAGATTGCGTTAGTCTCAGATGACCTAATTCTTTACGGTGACAAACATGTGACGAACAGAAGTTTACAGTGACTTCTCCAGATGAATGGAAAGTAAAGTCAATCTTGGCTGGGCAGTGTCCACTTATTTTGTTCGAACCAAGTACCTTTTGGTGTCGCATGTGTTCTCCTCTTGGCTTAAATTCCCCAGCCCTGTGGCATCGTCCACTTTTCGTACATATTTCGAACGCCATGTAACGAATTCACAAACCTGGTTCTTTTCTATTGTGCGCTTCCAGTTATAGAATTCCTCACCACTCGAAAATTCTAAAGTTTCATTTTTGATTGGAATTCCATGGTCATTTTCAAAATGCTTAACCATATCAGATTTTGTTGCTCGTTTCTCTAAACAAAGCGGGCACTTCACCTCCGAATACACTTCACTGGAAGGTCTTGTAGTGGGCCTGTGTTTCGCACTTTTATGACGCATTAAATTGAATTTCGTGTTAGTGCTGAAAGTGCACAAATCACATACAAATTGTAAATAAGTATTTGAATGTTTAACTTTTACATGATTATTTAAATTTTTCCTATAATTAAATGACGTGTTGCATACACTGCAGGTAAACTTATCCATTGTGGAAGTACTAGCTGGAATATAGATATGACAGGTTAGGCCACTTTAACTGCTATCTCTTTGCAATAGAATACAATCAATAACAGTACTGAAAACATCACAGAATGAGAGATGCATAACAAATATTGCAAAAAGAATCCGACAATTGCCACGCTTTAAAACTGAGACGTCCAGCACATATCACCAAAAGAAATATCTATCACGCTTCTCATGAGGAAGATGACTGACTGGGGACAGTGAGTGTCCGTATGTGTGTATGTCCGGGCGAACACAAAATAACAGGCCAAATGCTTATTAATTAATGAGCCACTTTAAGTACTATCTCCTTCGAGTAGAACTTAAACGCATATTATTCAACAACAGTACTGAAAACATACGAGAGACGCATGCCAACTATTCAAAAAGGAATCCAACAATTACCACGTTTTAAAACGGAGACATCACAAATCACCAAAGAATTAACTCTCACGCTTCTGATGAGGGAGATGCGAAGCATGTGTCCGGGCATACACGGAAGGACCCGAGCTGACGCGAGTGACTGGGCTGACTGCTCTCCCGAGCAGACCCGAGTGGCTGCTCTTTGTCAGCCCCTAGAACCAAGTTATGGATTCGGCCTAATGTTACAACCGGATACCCTTCCTGACGACGCCAACGCTAGGTGGAGTGATGCATTTACTATTGCGTGTTTCTGTGGTGGTTTGTAGTATGTTCTGTTGTGTGTAGACGAAGCAGGTTATCCAGTGCCCGATCCAGAGGAATTAACCCAGATCTCCCAACTGTCCTATTTTAAGGACAGAAGGCTTACCACCACCTTTTACTACTGCCTTAGCTTTCAGGCAGTAATTGGTGCTAATGGTTAAGTTGGTAGCACACTAACGATATAAACTGTCATTTGTTTTGGTTTCAAGCAGTTTGA
This sequence comes from Anabrus simplex, assembly GCF_040414725.1. Taxonomy (NCBI): domain Eukaryota; kingdom Metazoa; phylum Arthropoda; class Insecta; order Orthoptera; family Tettigoniidae; genus Anabrus; species Anabrus simplex. The sequence continues at coordinate 92,436,161 of NC_090268.1, read as the reverse complement.
AAAAGTTTCTTATATTTTTGATAGCTTTATAACAACCAGACTTCGGCATCATGGAAACGGTCGTGCCCTGGAAGAATTAAGGGAAAGTTACACAGTACATTTTGTTGATATTTATAATCTAGTTGGTGTGATATGTTGGTCAAGGTACAGGTAATGAATGTAAGAACTCTCTCTTCTTGGTGGCGAATAATTGGCTATGCGATTTTCATTTATATTTGAGTGTTCTCTTTATAGGACAGTGGGCATAAGGGGTACTTTACATAGTTTGTTTCTTTTCTTTTCCAGCTTGTCTCTGAACGCGATTTTGTCAATTCTGTAGGAAGAAACAGACTGTAATGTAGAATCTGTTGCTAGTTCCATGGATAACATCGTTACTGATGAGGAATCCGGTGAAGAGGACGATTTGAACGTGAATTATCTTCCTGGATCAGAGTTACGTACTGATGCTGAAATGATGTACCATGAACAAGACGAGGTAGTGGATATAGAAGTTGTAAATAAGATTTCCAGCTGTGAATGCACTGCGGAAAACCACCCGAAATTGTCTGTGTCTGCTAAAACTGCATACATGTGTACAAAACATGACATGGAATCTGAAAACAGTGAACGGCCCAGTTTGGATTTTGTTCCAAATAATCTCACTTCGTTAGAAACATTTTCATCCTTGTTTGATGATGAAAGAATTGAGTTTCTTTTCACTCATACTAACCGTGACGCAGCGCGCAAGAACCACATGGGTGATATTTCCGAGAATGAAATGAGAACATTTATAGGAATTTAGCTTTTTAAGTGGATACGTATCTGTTTCAAGAAGGAGAATGTACTGTGAGGGTAGTCGTGAGTCTTACAACGAACTTGTTGCTAATTCTATGTCAATAAATCGCTTTGAATACATTCTGAACCATCTTCATTGTTGTGAAAATGAGCATTTAGGTAACAATGATATGTATGTCAAAGTCAAGCCTCTCATTACATTGTTGAATAAAACATTTCAGGAGTTTGTACCTCATCACGAATACCACATTGTGGATGAGGCTATGGTTCCATACTTGGGAGAGCATGGCTGTAAACAATTCTTTCGTGGGAACCTAATCCGTTTTGCATTCAAGCTTTGGGTTGAAGCTGTCAGTGCAGGGTATGTAACGTGGATGGAAACATATCAAGGAGCAAGACGCATTGCAGGGGGAAATTATTGGAATGAGCTTTCCTTAGGGAGTGCTTGTAGTTTTCCAATATGTTCATATACTTTCTAACATCGGTCCCTTCCCTTATCATACATTCTTTGATAATTACACTAGTGTCCAAAAGTTAAGCATAATCACTAAACGAGGCCATACCGCCCGATAGAAGAGTCAGACGGATTGCTGAACAAACGGAGGCCAAATCGCACACCATGTGTCACACAAATTGTCAAAAAAAAAACGGTGTCACAAAGTTTCTGATAGCTAAGGTACACCTTTGACAACAACTAACAAAACTTGGCAATGTCTTCCACAACAAAATATACTGTTGATAGGGTGTATGATTACCCCTAACGGCAATACATGCTTCGCAGCGACGTGGCATGCTCTCTATCAGATGGTGCAAGAGCTCTTGTGTCAGTCGATCCCATTCCCGCGGAAGGGCAATGCGAACGTCTTGGAAGGTTCTTGGTGGAGGCTGACGGGATGCAATTCGCCTCCCCAATGCGTCTCAGGATTCTCTAGGATTCAGATCCGCAGACCTCGCTCGCTAGTCCATGCGATGAATATCTTCCCCAGCCAGAAATTGATCCACCAGAGCAGCGCGGTGCATTCGGGCATTATCATCCATTAAGAGGAAGTCTGGACCAACCTTACCTCTGAAGAGTCGAGCATGAGGTCTCAGTACCTCATCTCTGTATCTCCGAGCGTTAACAGTGTTCCTCGGACCACCCACGAAGATGTGTAGGTCCGTACGGCCATTCAACATGATGCCGCCGCACGCCATGACACCACCATCACCATACTGGTCCCGTTCCACGATGTTTCTGTGGTTGTATCGGCTATCCGGTTGCCTCCAGATTAATGTGCGACGGGAATCGTTCTGCAAACTGAAGCGGGATTCATCTGTGAAGAGCACATGCCTCCATTATTCATGGTCCAGTTTCGATGTTGACGGCTCCACAGTAAACTGGCCCGTCTCTGTGCTAGATTGAGCGGGACGCACACCGGTGGATGTCTGGCAAACAGCCCTGCTGTTCTGAGCCTCCGGTACACAGTTTGCAGGGAAACAGCAACCCCTGAGACGACTGCAAGCTCCGCCGACAATTGTCTTGCAGGCGCACTCCGATTTCGTCAGGCGGTTAAGGCCAGATATCGGTCCTGCTGTGGTGTGGTTACCCTTGGTCGACCTAGTACTGGCCTACGACTAACATCTCATGTGTCTCAAAATCGTCTCCAAAGCCTGGAAATGACACTTTGTGGCACATTCAAGGATACGGCGACTTCGGTCTGTGTCTGGCCTGCTTCCAAGCGGCCGAGTATACTACCCTGCAAAACGGGGTCCAAATGGCGACGTTGTGCCATTGTGTTGTCACGTTCACCACGAGGCTACACTCCTCACACAACAACAGGGCAAACACGACTGAGGGAATATGGGGCGCAGGCACTAGCTGTGTTTACCTTACAGTTACGCCGCTAGTCAAAGCAGGGAACACTCCTTTCCTATACAGAGCGAATACGTAATGTTGGTAGGTGCAAATTTCGTGCGATTTGGGGTCTATTTCCTGTTGCCCTGCTTACTCGTAACTTATGCTTAACTTTTGGACACTAGTGTATTTTACTACAGTTCCACTTTTGGATGAAGTAAGTTCAAGAGGAATAAAAGCCACTGGAACAATAAGAGAAAACAGAATGCCAAAATGCCGACTCTTGTCGAAAGATGAGCTTAAGAAGACCGAGGTAGTTCGATTTCATATCAACACATGATGAGAGAATAGTAGTGGCAAAGTGGATCCACAACGATGTGGTACCTGCTGCTTCAAATGCAGTGTCAGTGCTTCCAACTCGTCTCGCCAAGAGGTATTAAAAAACTGAGAAAAGAAGGATGACTGTAGAACAACCGGAAATTATCAGTTCGTATAATTATTGAATGGGGGGCGTTGGTAGATCTGACCAAATCGTGTGTCCCTATCGCATTTCAGTTCGAGGAAAAAAATGGTTCTTTCCTCTTATCACGCATTGTATAGATGTGTGTGAGCAGAAAGCTTGGAAGATCCATAAACTGAACAGATGTAAATTGGATCATCTGACTTTTCGAAGACGAGTGGCTGTTCCTCTCTTGCAATGCAATGAACGAAAAACGGCAAAAAGCGCAGTCGTCCATCGCCGCTAGAAAATGCTGATTCCAGATATGACCACGTAGATCACATGATTGAATCCCAAGGTAAGCAAACAAGGTTCAAGGTATGCAAAATTAGGCGTCTATGAGGCGCAAAAAGTGCAACATAACGCTACATGTGCAGTGTTTTGAGAAGTACCACCATGCCGTGTAGAAGCACCAAGGTCCTTTGAAATCTTACATTTTACTGTATTCCCTTCAGTTCAAACTCTAGCAATTCATTCTGTAATCAGACTGCTTGTATTAGATTGGAATTAATAATAATATAACATTAAAATGACATACATATTTTTCCATACATATTTTTCTTATTATCATACCCTTTTGCCCACTGACCCTTTTATAAGACATCCTCTCCAGTCAATACAACAACCTATAGGTCAGTTATATACCATTAATCTTCAAATTCAAGCAAAACATTTTTTGGGCAGATCTGGGTTAACTGTCGACTACACAGTTAAAATCCTCAACCCGGTAGAATCCGGCCCCCTTTGAACGGAAGGCCAGCACGCTGATCATTCAGCCAAGGAGCCGGACACTAAGAAACTTGATAGGATCGATCCTGGCTCAGTCCGATGGTATTTGAAGATGCTCAAATCCGTCAGCCTCGTGTCAGTAGATTTACTGGCACGTAAAAGAACTCCTGCTGGACAACATTCCGGCACCACTGCGTATCCGAAAAAGTAGTTAAGTAGGACATAAAACTAACAATAATTCACGAAAAATCAGTATTCTAGAGCCATGGAGTCCAAGGTTTGAAGTGAACAATGGTGTAGTAAAGTATCCTTTAATTAATAATAGACCGAGCTCGATAGCTGCAGTCGCTTAAGTGCGTCCAGTATTCGGGAGATCGTGGGTTCGAGCCCCACTGTCGGCAGCCCTGAAGATGGTTTTCCGTGGTTTCCCATTTTCACACCAGGGAAATGCTGGGGCTGTACCTTAATTAAGGCCACGGCCGCTTCCTTCCCACTCTTAGCCCCTTCCTGCCTCATCGTCGCCATAAGACCTATCTGTGTCGGCGCGACGCAAAACAAATAACAAAAAAAATTAATAATAGGCCGAATAATGATAATAATAATAGTGATAAAATTAAAATCAGAACAAGAAGCTGTAGGGTAAACAAACTGAAATAATTATTGAAAAAGGACAGTCCTTCTTGTGTTAATGATATTAAATCACATAAGTTTACTTTCCTGAATAATACACTTCGACATTTTCGGACGAAGATTATGGTAATGCGATTTCTATTTTATTTGCCCTATGTTGCACACACTCAGACAGACCTTATCGCTACAATGGGACAGGACAGGGCTAGGACTGCGAAAGAAATGGCAGTGGCATTAATTAAGACACAGCAGCCCCCGTATTTGCCTGATGTGAAAATGCGAACCACGGAAAACCAGCTATCAGAGCTGTCGGCAGTGAAATTAGAACTCACTATATCACGAATATGAACTAAGAGCTATATGCCGCGAACCACGTAGCCAACTCGCTAAGTAGGTGATGTAGGACTGAAAATCCTCATATTACTCCGTATCGTTGGCAGAGGGGATGAGGTGATTAGGAAATTCAAAACACTGTAGGTGTGGCGTTGAACAGTAAGCGTTTTGTATCATCGTTGTTCTCTATGTATTGTCCGGCTCCATGGCAAAATGGTTAGCGTGATGGCCTTTGGCCAGAGGGGTCCCGGGTTCGATTCCCGGCAGGATAGGGAATTTTAACAATCATTGGTTAATTTCAGTGGCACGGGGGCTGGGTGTGTGTGGCGTATTCATCATCATTTCATCCTCATTACGACTCGCAGGTCGCCTACGGGAGTCAAATCAAAAGACCTGCACCTGGCGAGCCGAACATGTCCTCAGACACTCCCGGCACTAGAAGCACTCCCGGCACTAAAAACAATTTAATTTCATTCTCTGTATATTTATTTTCAACATTCCGGGGGACTGTAGCTGTAGGATACCATTTAATAATACATAGTGTTATTGGTTTTTCGTCCTACCGACTACATCGTACAGTTTTCGGAGAAGCTTAGGTTTCAGAGTTTTGTCCCTCCAGAGTTCCTTTACGGGTCGGTAAATCTACCGACACAAGGGTGACTTATTTGAGCATTTTCAAATACAAAATATGCCAACTTGGGCTCAGTCAGCACTCTACCGTCTGAGCCACTCAGCCAGACAGGATACCGTTTATAGTGTTCGGCTGTTTGGTCAGTTCCTAGAAGAAAATAAAAGCAGGCCTACTTTACACGTTCCGGATTGTGCTACACAGGCAGTATAATGTGCACAGTAGTAAAAACAACATATTTGAAATATGATATATCCTTCGTGTTTTCTCTACGATTTATACAATTGCATCCCGCACAGGTAGAGAGCATAATTTAATCGATCTAATCTATTAAAAGTAACTCACTGTAAGCGGAAGAAACTATATGGATGGCGCTTAAACTATGGAGTCGCTGTTTCGCCTTGGCACCACCCAGAGCGCTGAAGCAGCCATGTTAGCCTCTCTATAGTCTTCTTTCTAGCTCGTTGGTTATAATAATTTATTAAGGTGCGTAGAGTTTTCCCTACTATATTCGCTAACTGATTTCACCCTTTTCGGACATTCCATTATATGATATAGACTGAACTTTTGATCACAGAGTTGGCAAACGCACTCATTGTTTGGTTTATGATATTTCTATAAATACAGTGGTGAAAGCCATGTATGGCTAGTCTGGTAACAACATGCCTATGTTCTTGACCTTCTTTAGTCCTGTTTATGTCAGATATAGCGCTTGTACTGTAAAACTTCTCTTCTATCTCTTCTCTCTTCACCCCTCTCAGTCGTTGAAGCTTCTGGCTTGATCTAGTAGCTGGCAGGGATTATTTTAATCGTATGTCATCTATGAAGAAGGTTTACATCATAAGAACATATACTAGCCTCGAAGGGGATGCCTTGCTCACACACATAATTCTCTTCATGAAATACGCCTTCACCTTTTCAATTTCCATTAAGTCACTAAATGACAGCTTTTCCCATATTATTCCAATACCATAGGTGACTATTGGCTTTATTGCACTGTGAAAGAGTTTCATCGCCATATCAGTTGACAGCTGAGTTATAATTCTTACTTTATAAGTGGCTCTGATGGCCTCTGCGGATATTTCCTGAATATGTATCCTGAAAGAACTTCCTGTCGATTGCATGGTGATTCCTAAGTACTTGTACTTCTTAACAACTTGAAGCGGGTACACCTTCTAACGTTATATTATTCGTATGTCTGGCATTGAAGGAAGATGTTATTTATACTACCAAATACCTGTCCACAAGAACATATATTACCTTCAGTAATATTGAAGCGAAAAGGATGTTCGGGCGTACATGCATGGTTTAAACGAATCCGTATAATTGTAGAAATATGACAGCGTGTGTATTTTCCGAAAGTGAACCGCGGTTTGTTAGGGATGTCGTTCAAAATATTAAGTATGTGTTTACATTTCTTGTGTGACGATCGACGCCATTCATCGTTCCACTGGTCTTTCATGAAACTCCGACAGTGTTCCTATAAGTCTGTGTGTGGAACTACTATGTAATAGTCCAATCCGTCACCCATCGCAGCCTCGTTTGCAAGTGTGTCAACATTTTGTTGCCCAGGATGCTAGAATACCCTAGTATCTACGTGAAGATTAACTTAATATTTCGGAGGAATAAGTCATACATAGCTTAACTTGCGTACATTCTGAATATATCAGTTTTCTAATGCCATAAGAGTGCTTGGGAATCGGTACATATTAAGACTTTTAAGGTTCCGGAATATTTTGTATACAATATGTTGGAATGTTGTGATTTTCTTATAAAGATAAAATGTCATGTATTATATCTTGTATTAGTTATAAGAAAACAACATTAAGGTTATGTGTTGGTAATTCAGGTAAATTGAGTCGAGTGGTTTATCTTGGTTTGGTTTGTTCTTTGAAATGCTTGGTGTGTGTGATGATCAGTTGTGGCACAACAGCTCGTAATAAAAGGATGTGTGTGAAGAAGCAGCTGGTGTTTCTGTGGTATAATTTGCTTACCTAAACCGGTGTAATGAGTAGAAATGAAGATGTACCAACAGGTTATGGGCTCACAGCTCCAGAGCGCCAAAACGCTGCAGTACTGTACATTCCGGACAATATAAGTTGAAATGGAGTAACGAGAAACAACGGACGAAGCAAGTTGTGACATTATTGACGGAAAAAATGGCGACCTCGTGGACCGGTGAAGAAACACTGAATAGGAATGTGGCTAAGCTTACAGTGGAGAACTATTTTTCGTGGGCATTGAAGGTGAAACAAGAGCTGTTGTTGAAAGATGTGTGGGAATCAGTAATAGGGTATGAGGATACTCCAGGTTGTCAACTGCCTCAGACAGAAACAAGACGGCGAGCGCGAAACAATGTGATCGCGTTAGCTGTTATTTTGAAATATGTCGGAGAAAATTTTGAAAGTGACATTACAGATACTGAATCAGCAAAAAAGGCACGGGAGAACTGGACGAGTTGTGCAATGACGGAGGGCTAGTGAATGGTGGTATGACATTGAAACAGTTAACTCATTTTTTGAAGCCCAAGGACATGAGTGTTCAAGAATACTTTGTAAAAATAAATCAACTGTGGAGGAGAACGAATAAAGCCGGATACGATTTCACAGATCAACAAGTTGCAGGAATGATCATAGGAAATCTTACAGAGGAACATACAGGTTGTATACGTTCCTTGGAAGCTGATTTGGTGAAACTGACAATCTCGAAGGTGAAGGCGAGATTACTCACTGAGGAAAGCAGAAGAAAACTTCGGCAAAATGGAGGAAAGGCTTACGACACTGAAAGACATGAGGAGGATGTCCGACTCGTTGGCTGAACGGTCAGCGTACTGACCTTCGGTTCAGAGGGTCCCGGGTTCGATTCCCGGCCGGGTCGGGGATTTTAACCTTAATTGGTTAATTCCAATGGCACGGGGGCTGGGTGTATGTGTCGTCTTCATCATAATTTCATCCTCATCATGACGCGCAGGTCACCTACGGGTGTCAAATAGAAAGACCTGCACCTGGCGAGCCGAACCCGTCCCGGGATATCCCGGCACTAAAAGCCATACGACATTTCATTTCATTTCATGAGGAGGATGAAGCTCAAGCCATGGTTGTTCAACAGAAGCAATATATCAAGAAAGAAGGCGTGGGACGAAGAAAACAGCGTAGTTGCTACAATTGCGGTAAACAGGACATGTATCTAAATATTGTCGCAGTACCCACAAGTGCTTCAATTGTGGTAAGTCAGGACATTATTCTAAAGTATGTCCAACAATAAATAATGACGAATCATCACAGGAGAGTAAATCAGTGAATGCGAGTGGAAAAGTGGTAAGCTCAGAAATTACGCATGTAGTAGATAAAGTTATGATCATGGTAGTTTCTGTAGGAACTGAGAAAATTAGAGATTGACTGTTCGATTCAGGCGTGTCCCATCATATGTGTCCAACAGAGGAAATGTTTATAGACATGTCAACAAATGCAACTGGGAGTGTAGAAATATGAGATAACAGTAAGCTGGATATTAGAGGTATAGGTAATGTGAAAGTAAAAATGTCAACAGGATGGACAATTACATTTACAGATGTGTTGTATGTACCAAACTTGGGTGCAAATTTAATATCAGTTGGTAAGTTAACCAGCAAAGGTTTCAAAGTAGGATTTGCAGGTGAGAAAGCAGTGGTTGTAGATAAGAATGGAGATGAAATGTTGTTTATTGCAAACAGCAGGAATGATGTATATGTAGTACAGATAGAGGGAAGAAATATTTTAGCTGTGAGTGATTGTGACCAAATAATAGAGCAAGAATGTAATAACAATGTAGCATTTAAATGCGTTAGGCAGGTTAGGTTGTAGCATGAGATATATGGACATGTACATTCTGAAGCATTGTTTAAATTGCAATGTTAGAATGAAAAAGAAGTAATGATATTAATACTTGTTTTGTATGCATTCAGGGGAAACTAAATAACAAGGGAGTGCCTAAGTATTGTGAGCGTAAGGGAGAAAAACCACTTGATGTAGTTGGAATAATTAGTCCACCATCATTTGGGAAAGCTCAATATACTGTAACTACGACTGATGAATTCTCCAGATATAATGTGGCTGTATGTGTGAAAAATAAGAATGACGGGTTGGAGGTGTTTAATAGGTATCAGCCAAAGGCAGAAAAGTTAGATGGTGTAGGAATTAAGGTAGTGCAATCTGACAATGGTACAGAGTATACATGTAGCGGGTTTCAAGCACGATTGCAAACATGTGGTATTACTCATAGGAGGTCTGCACCGTACACTCCACAACAAAATGGATTAGCAGAGAGGCAGAATAGAACGATGTTTGATACTGTTAGACGTCTATTGATCCAGTCTGGGTTATCAAAATAATTTGGGGGAGAAGCGGCAATGACTGCAGTTTATTTAAGAAATAGGTGCCCATCCTCAGCAATAAATTTTCAGATACCGTATGAACTGTGGTTCAATAGGAATATGGATGAAGAATAAATAGGTAGATTGAAATTATTTGGATGTCAGGCGTGGGCTGTGAGAGCAGACAGCAGGAAGTTAGATCCCAGAGCAGAATCATGCGTTGTTATAGGATACGAGGCAGGTACTAAAGATGGATATAGATTATGGAGTCTTGAAAGGAAAAACGTAATCGTGAGGAGAATTGTGGTAGTTGTGGAGCAGATATTTCCCCTTATGGTGAAAAGTCCTGGAGTTTGTATCATAGAAAAGATAAATGTTTCAAAGGGAGAGGGTGGTGAAACATACTTTAATATATTGTGCATTGAAGATCCAGAGATAAATTTAGGGACTGAAGTAGACACAGGGGAGGACGGAGAGGAAACATTGGCTACTGAGTCAACGATTGGGGAGGAACAACTATAGGTTGAGTCTATAGCAATACAAGAGCCAGGGAATAATCTGAGAAGGTCATTAAGACAGAGGAAAGGAAAGACTAATGCAGATTGTAAGCCAGGGATGGAAGTTAGACATGTGAGTGTAGTGGAATCTAGAACAGTTGAGGAGGCTATATCAAGCCAAGAGTCTGATAACTGGATGGAAGCCATGAAAGTGGAGATCAATGAGATGAGAAAGAAGGATGTTTGTGATGATGCTTGTTGTTTAAATGGGCCTAACATCGAGGTCATCGGCCCCTAATGGTACGAAATAAAATGACAAACAAAACCTTCAAAATCATCCACTGACCAAAATAAAAAATGTCATTAAGAATGAATGGATGGACATGAACGCCCTCAAAAAACAAAAAAAAACAAAAAACCCCGTGGATCTGACTCAAAGAAAAGACCATAAATAATAGTATTACTGACCAAGGGACCACTTATAAAGCACAAATCTGAATCGAGGATGCGTGATGTCTAAAGGGGTCCAAAATCCAGGTCAACGGCCCCTCATAATGGTACATATCGCTAGTAAAGTAGAACCGTGGTATTTGTCATGTTGGGGTACTAATCAAAATTAGCGAAGACTCACGGTGTTCCACACATGATGGTACTACTCACAAGTATTGTACGCAGACCTATGGTGTTTCTCACACAATAAGTAAACTCGTGTCCTCATCCCGAGGCGGTGCAGATTTTTTCAGGCACACCTCCATTGGAGGTGAGATGCATGTACCATTTCAACCACATACCAGCCCTTCTGCCATTCTTAAATTTCTGACAGTACCGGGAATCTAACCCAGGCCCCCGAGTAAGGCAGCTAATAACACTAACCGTTACGCTACGGAGGCGGACTTTCTCACACAATGGCGCCAATCATAGCCAACGCAAACCGATGATGTTCCTCACCTAGGTGGACTAGTCACGGGTGCCGGTATTCCCGTGGTGTTCCTCACATAGTGGGTACTAATCACAGGCAACGCAGACCATGGTGTCGCTCATATAGTGGTGCAACTCACAGGCAACGTACAGACCCGCGGTGTTGCTCACATGGGTACGACTCACGGGTAGTGAAAACCCACAGGAGAACAAACTCATTGCTGCTACTAATCACAAACCTGTTTCGTACCTAATAGAGTGGTACTTCTCGGAAGTACAGGCAACCGATGGTGTTCCCCGCGTGATGGTATGAATCAAAAGTAGTTTCATGGTTCTAATTCAATCATCCCTTGGTCGCCCCTTTTAGCCGCCTCTCACGACAGGCAGGGGATACCGCAGGTGTATTCTACATGTGTGTCCCCTACCCGCAGGGGGTAGTGTGTTTGGTCCGCGAGAGGTATTTTATTTCCCTCAAGTCCGCCGGCAAGCCGGTTAGGACCCCCCTATCCGCCACCTGAGGCGCCCCACGTGGGAATATCACCTCTCCCCCTGCTACGCCAGCGTAGTAGTTCGTGGTCAAGAAATGGAAAAAATCCTGGTGATGGTCCCATACACTGGAACCATACTCTAGTTGGGGGCTACCCGGAAACTTATATGCACTCTCCTTTACATCCTTACTATAACCCCTAAATACCCTCATAACCACGTGCAGAGATCTGTACCCTTTATTTACAGTCCCACTTATGTGATTACCCCAATGAAGATCTTTCCTTATATTAACACCTAGATACTTACAATGATCCCCGAAAGGAAGTTTCACGACATCAACGCAGTAATTAAGACTATGAATTCGTCACTAATATTGTCATTTTTGGATTTTTAAGTTTCACTCCCTTCCTTTAGGTGTGCTAGGAGTTTCTTGCCCCTACAATAATTTTTACAGATAGTAAGTTATATGAGTATCAAATTTAGTTGAGAGCTATGCTGGAACATACACACATTCACCCGTAATCTCTGTAATTTGCGACATTTTCTCACCTTCTCACCCCCTGCGCCATGGAGACAGAACTCGGACTTTTCATTTTTATATTTATTATATAAGATAAAAGCAGAAATAAGTTTTAAGAAACACATCATAATCTTCACATACTGTTGGGTAGGCAACCCGCTGATCAGACTTGTCTTGCGGTTTGCTTATCTTCCTCTATTTTCTTTTTCACCCCTTAGTGCCGAACTACCAATCAGATTTCGTTCAAACTACTTCATAATCCCTCTCAGAAGTAATAAGAACAAACTGTGAAAATTTCAGCAAAATCCGTTCAGTAGTTTTTGAGTCTATTAACGTCAATATACCAACAACCAATTTTGTGTATAAGATAGAAGCTTTATTTCACGAAGGTTTATCTGTAGGAATAGTGTCTGCGCTCGAGGTACATTGAGACTGTTTATGAGGTCTCCACAATCGAGACTCTTTGCAATCGAATGATACCCCGCACAGGCCTATAACTGCTCGTGGCTGAACAAAGGTACTTTTACAAAACTACACTTTCTCTAATGTCTGAGCCCCCTGCGGGTGGTGGCAGAATAACAACCACGGTATCCCCTGCCTGTCGTGAGAGGCGACTAAAACGCGCCCCAGGGGCTCTTAACTTGGGAGCGTTGGTTGGTGAGTCCTGTCATTGCTTCCACTTGTGCCATGCTCCTCACTTTCATCTATCCTATCCGACCTCCCTTGGTTAACTCTTGTTCTTTTCCGAGCCCAACTGTATTAGAGCATTCGGGGCCTAGGGAGTCTTCACGCCCTTCGTAGTCCTTGTCTTTCTTTGGCCGATAACTTCACTTTTCGAGGTGTCGGATCCCTTCCATTTTTCTCTCTGATTAATGTTATATAGAGGATGGTTGCCCACCTGTTCTTCCTCTTAAAACAGTAATCATCACCAGCACCACTTACTTGTGATTAGTATCATTACGTGTGGAACATGGGTCGGCGTTACTTGTGGCTAGTTGATGATGATGATGCCTGTTATTTAAAGGGGCCTAACATATACGTCATTGGCCCCTAATGGTACGAAATGAGACGAAATGGAATGACAAATTAAGAGTACAAAATCCTCCACTGACCAGAATTCAAAACGTGAGGAAGAAAAGAATGAATGGATGGATATGAATTTAAAACAATCAGTGGATCCGACACGCAATGTCTCGCATTCACAAAAACTGACGTGAAACAATATTAATACTGACAAAGGGAGTGCGTCTGTAGCATAATACTGAATCGATGATGCTTTTAGGCGAAAGGGGTCCAAAATTCAAGCCATCGGCCCCTCATAATGCTACTTATTGCTAGGAAAGTAGAACCATGGTATTTGTCATGTTGTGGTAATAATCAAAGTAGCATAGACTCGCGGCATTCCACACAGTATGGTATTACTCACAGGTAATGAAATTCGCACATGGAATACAGACCTATGGTGCTTCGCACATTGCGGCGCCAATGACAGGCAACGCAAACCTATGGTGTCCATCACATACGTGTACTAACCACAGGGACCCGCACTATCCCGTGGTGTTCCTCATATAGTGGATACTAATTATAGGCAAGCCAAAACCAAGGTGTCGCTCCTAAAGTGGCACTAATCGCAGGTACTGTAGAAGCCGGCAACGCACTCTGTTGTTACTAATCACAAACCTATTTGGTACGTAACATAGTGGTACAACGCGCAAGTAATAGCGACCCATGGTGTTCCTCGCGTGGTGGTACTAATCACAAGTAGTTTCATGGTTCTAATACAATCGTCACTTGGTCGCCCCTTGTAGTCGCCTCTTACGACAGGCAGGGGATACTGTGGGTGTATTCTTAGCCTGCGTTCCCCACCCACAGGGAGTTGTCTGTTTGATCCGCGAGAGGTATTTTATTTTCCTCAAGTCTGCCGGCAAGCCTGTTAGGACCCCCCTATCCGCCACCTGGGAAGTGCCACGTGAGAGTATCACCTCTCCCCCTGCTGCGCCAGCGTATTAGGTTCGTGGACTTGTGACAAGTACTACCTTGAGAGGTTCTATGTTATGTAGATGCAGTTCCATTCTGTGCGGAACATTATGGGTCTGATGATGATGATGATGATGCTTGTTGTTTTAAGGGGCCTAACATCAAAGGTCATCGGCCCCTAATGGAACGAAATGAACGACATGAGATATGAAGCTAAAATTTTAAAAAGTATCCACTGACTAGAGTTAAAAAATGGATACGAAGAAAAAATGAGGGTGAGATTAAAACATTCAGTAGATCTAATACGTAATGCCTTATTTTCTAATAAAATAAGAGAAAATACAGGAAAACGAAGGAATAAGGCATTGCCCAGTAGTACAGATGTTAACACATAATTGACGTTAGACGTTAAAATAACACATAAAAATGCGCAACACAAACTAAAATGAAGTCAATGGGATAAAAACACAACTGACACAAACAACACTAGGACAAAGGACATCATCACACACGATAAAACAGACCGCGATCCCCACCTGGTCGTAGCAGGTACTGCCCGGGGTCCGATGTTGGACGATGCCTAATACGGGATGACTGAGGCAATGAGCACTAGGTCTCCCTTCCTCCAGTCACCCGCTATAGCATGTACCCCATAGCGTGTACAGAGCACTAAAAATAAAAAAATAAAAAATAAATAAAAAATAATTAATATGTCCTTCTGACATTCGGCTGTGCGGGGACCTGCGTTGTCAGGCGGATACCACTGCCCGGGTACATGACACTCCCACCCGCCGTGTCCTGGGTGGTTGCTGGCACGGGCTTTCGAACGTAGTCGCACACATAGGAGCTCCATCGCTGGGCAGCACGCACATCAAATTTTTGAATGGTCTACATCTGACCCTCGGAGAAATAATAAAAAATAAAGAGGGGACCATTTCCACATGACCCTTTAAGTCGCCTTCTACGACAGGCAGGGATTACCTATGGATGTATTCAGCCTCTACTATCCACAGGAGGTCCAACACATTATACCAAACCGCAATCCATGTCCGCGCCTCGGTCGCCCCTTTTTGTCGCCTGTTACGGCAGGCAGGGGATACCGCGGGTTTATTTTACATGTTCGTCCCCCACCCGCAAGGGGTATTGTGTTTGGTCCGCGAGAGGTATTTTATTTCCCTCAAGTCCGCCGGCAAACCGGTTAGGACCCCCCTATCCGCCACCTGGGACGCGCCACGTGGGAGTATCACCTCTTCCCCTGCTACGCCATCGTAGTAGGTTCGTGGATTATGGGTCTGAGTATTGCTTGTGAAAGCGGTCTTCAGTTTATTCAACTGGTCCTTTCCACTGTGTTCAGTATTGTCTGCGTTACCTACGGCTCGTACCACTTTATGTGCTATACTATGGGTCTACGTTGTTTGCGGTAAGTACTACTATGTGAGAATCACCACGGGTTTGGCTGACACCCGTGAATGGTACAACTATTTGAGGATAACTATTGGTCTGCGTTGCCTGATAGTAGTGTTATTATGTGAGGAACACCATGGGATAGTGTTGCCTGTGAGCTTTACCATAATGAGTGATCCACCGTAGGTCTGCTTTGCTTATGATTAGTACCACTATGTGACCGACTCCATGGATATCGTGACCTGTCATTAGTACACCTGGGTGAGGAGCACCGTGGGTCTGCGTTGCTTGTGAGTGGTGTCCTTATGTGTGAAACGCCATGGGTTTGTGCTACCTGCGTGTGGTGCGATTGTGTGTGACATACAATGGGTTTCCATTACCTGTGATAAGTACCACATTGCGAGAAACATTACGAGTCTATGCTACCTGTGATTAGTACCACTCTAGGAGTATCACCATGGTTCTGTTTTACTCGTAATTAGTACCATTTTGAGGGGCCGGTGACCTGTGTTTTGGACGCCTTTAGATAATAAGCATCTGTCTCTCTGTTAGATCATCAGTACAGAGGCTGGCTGGATCCTCAAATAGCACCACCAAAGTCTATGCAGCTATGACAGCACTAAAATGAGGCGTACTAGGCAAAACGAGGTGTGAGGTAGTTTGCCGTTGCTTTCTTCATTGGGCCAGACAGAGGTTTGTAGCAGGACTAACGCTATGAGCAACACCTTTCACAACCCTCAGATGCATTGGATGTGTTCAAATGTCATTACTCAGCACCACCCATACCCCAGCAGCTTCCAAATTGTCACAGCCGTGGATGAGACTTTGACTTCAGTGGAAACTACACTTTGCTCTGGCCTGTGTTAAGAGATGGATGCGAAAGTACTGCACTCATAAAGAAATGACAGCAGGCAGAATAAGCATCATGCCAGTAATTCAGTGTGAATTGGATCCACTGATTGTTTTTGATTTTCGAATATTTTCTCACCACCATTCGTTTTGGATTCTAATGAGTGGATACATTTTGAGTTAATTTTCGTTTCGTTACAACTCATGCTATGAAGGGCCTATGACCTAACGGTTAGGCCCCTTTAAACAACAAACATCATCATCATCATCCTAGACCATGATGCTTGTCTGAATGGGTCAATATCCATTTCAACGATCCCGCATAATGGCATTTATCGGTAGTAAAGGAGAACCATGATATTTCTCAAGCTGCGGTACTAATCAAAGGTAGCGTAAACTCACGGTGTTCCAAACATTAAGGTACTACTCACAAGTAAAGGTAACGCAGACCTATGGTGTTTCTCACACAATGGCGCCACTCGTAGCCAACGCAAACCGATGAGTTTCCTCACCTAGGCGTACTAATCACGGGCGCCGGCATTCCCGTGGTGTTCCTCACATAGTGGGTACTAATCACTGGCAACGCAGACCCACGGCGTCGCTCATATAGTGGTACAACTCACAGGCAACGCCCAGACCCGTGCTGTTGCTCACATTGGTACGACTCACGGGTAGTTGAGTGCTACGAATCACAAAACTATTCAGTACCTAAGAGTGGTAATACTCGCAAGTAAAAGCGACCCATGATATTTCGCGGATGATGGTACTAATCAAAAGTAGTTTCATAGTTCTAATACAATCAGCCCTTGGTCGCTCCTTTTAGTCGACTCTCACGACAGGCAGGGGATACCGTGGATACCCACAGGGGGGTGTGTTTGGTCCGAGAGAGGTATTTTATTTCCCTCAAGTCCGCCGGCAAGCCGGTTAGGACCCCTCTATCCGCCACCTGGGACGCGCCACGTGGGAGTATCACCTCTCCCCCTGGTACACCTACGTAGCAGGTTCGTGGTAAGGTATCCTTAGTCCACCCGACTTCATTGGCATACAGCAAGGTTGGTCCGAAAACAGACCGGTGTAAAGATAGTTTAACCAGTTTAACCCGGGAGCCGCCTTCTTCCTTACGGAATACTGTTAATCACAACTACGAGCCCTCTGCATTAGCTTTACTGCACCTTAATTCAATCTGACTTACTATAATATAATCCTGGGAGAGCACGAATAATAATAATAATAATAATAATAATAATAATAATAATAATAATAATAATTATTATTATTATTATTATTATTATTATTGTTACGAGGTTACCCGTGGACCAGCAGAGGCGAAATAAGGTGCCTGGGTGAATGGGTCTAACTACAAAATCGACGTTAATTTAAAACTTTAACAAAGGTATATATATATATATATATATATATATATATATATATATATATTTCAAAGATCAACAAATAACAGTGTAACAGGTACCAGTAGCAATAAACAAGTCTAGGAAAGACAAGATTGGTGGTATGAACAGCACTTGGGCTTCAAGCCCTCACTTAACAATTCCTGAGCTACACACTTAACTTTACAAAGATCATACCATTACTTAAGGGCAGATATCCCCTAATACCTGGAGTATTGGCTCCCAACTCACAATATCAAGCCTTCAAACGGCATTCAGTAATCTTACGTTGAAAAAGAGCTAAGAGGCTCTCTTTCAAGCCTATTCAAGGCAACACCTAAAATATCTTACATCTTTTGGCCTTCCGTGGCCCAGCTTTGTATACTGAAACAGGGGTATCTTGTACCCAACCTATAGGGCCTACGTGTAAAAGAAATAACAGTTAAATGAATGGCCCGAACACAAAATGAAAGGAAGCGAATACTTGCACTCCTCGATGTGACTTCTTAAAACCTAAAGGGCACTAGGCCGATGAAACAGGGGCTATTCCCAAACTATGGAGGTGACTCGTATAAGAATAATTCAAGACATTACGGAAAGGAAGAAAACCAGTTACAATACGTAGTCAGCTCAAACCAAAGTGAAGGGGAGCTCGAGAGGTTAGGTCACTCTCTATCCCCGATTTACAGTTAAAGATTTTAGGAAGTTTTTATATAAGTCAGCAGAACATTACATTTGTAGAAAAGGTTACATGGTTAAAGTTTCGGACCTTTCCCTCAGGTTAATCTGCGGAGGTAGCAAGAAATAAAGGTGTTAACTGGGCATTACCTTGCTAAAGACCTGCTGCCTGATGAAAGAGGCGCCTCCCGCCTCATGCTCGTCACACACACTAAGATGTTGATCCAATGGCCAAGAGACGAGAGAATCTGCAGTTTATAAACCATCGGGGAAAGTTCGAGACCTTTCAGGAATAAAACAGCCACACCCTCACAATTTTATTGGTGGATGAAAGGTTTACACTCAATATCGAAGAAGAAATACGGGATTGGTTGAAAATAAATGACAGAAATTCTTGATTGGCTAAATTCAAAACTGGCGGAAAGAAAAGATAAAAATTGCCAACCCAAAGATTAATGAACTAAATTTAGTAAGAATAAAACTTATGAATAAAAAATTTCTTCAAAAACGTCCTTTCACTTCGCACCAGGGTGCATGATCATAGTTTTCTAGCAGTAACATCTACAAGAGAATGTCCAAACTTCTTGATGAATGGAAAACAAAAACAAGCAGAAATTCACACAGTTCTGGAAACTTCACAATAACAAAATTACGTCAAATTACTGTGGTGACATCTTCTGAGTAAAGGTTTAAGGAGGTCTAGCTTTCAAGTTCACTGTTTCTCCTGTAGAGGAGTTCTTTTAGGCGCAAGATTTAAATGTGCGGCGTAGAGGTGTACCTCTCGGTACAATAATAATAATAATAATAATAATAATAATAATAATAATAATAATAATAATAATAATAATAATAATAATAATAATAATTTTACTGGGAGGTACACCTCAACCCCGCAGATTCAAAATAAGCGCCTTAATGAACTCCTCTATCGACCAAAATGTGAAATTGCTACTACATAAAGTTGAGACTTTAATTAGACGATGTCACCACTAAAGTATTAAGTAATTGTGTTATTCTGAAGTTGCCTAAACTGAGTGGTTTTATTTGCTGTATGTTAGTTCAGATAAAAGTTCGTCTATCGTGTAAGGTCTCTCAACGAATTGTACGCTACTTCGGACATATAATGCGCCGAGATGGTAGTCTACAAAAGCTGATTGTTGAGGGCAAAGTCCAGGGAACCAGACAACGAGGACGAATACCAACGCGATGGATTGACATGGTGAACGGCCCCCTACAGTGTTCTCTCAGAGTAACCACATTGAAAGCTTTAGATAGGGAAGGATGGCGGAGTATGGTTCATAGGCTAGAGGGCTGAATATTATGATAGTCACGACGCCTCAGTCATGAGGCAAAACGAAGAAGAAGAAGAAGAAGTTTGCATCAAGAAGTTTGGACGTTTTTCCACAGATATCACTACCAAAAAACTATAGTCATGGTGATGATGATGATGCTTGTTGTTTAGAGGGGCCTAACATCTAGGTCATCAGCCCCTATGGTACGAAAAGAGCGAAATGGGATTACAATTTAAAAGTACAAGATTCATCCAATGACCCGAATTCAAAACGTGATGATGAGGAATGAATTGCCGAATATGAATTTAAAACAAGCAGTGGATAAGACGCGCAATGACTCACATTCCCAGAAAAAAAATGTTACTGACCAAGGGACTGGTTCCAAAGCCCAATCCTGAATCGATGATGCTTGTCTGAATGGGTCAATACCTATGTCAACGATCGCGCATAATGACACTTATCGGTAGTAAAAGAGAACCATGATATTTCTCAAGCTGCGGTACTAATCACAGGTAGCGTAAACTCACGGTGTAACAAACATTAAGGTACTACTCACAAGTATTGTACATCGTAAAGGTAACGCAGACCTATGGTGTTTCTCACACAATGGTGCCACGCACACCGATGAGTTTCCTCACCTAATGTACTAATCACGGGCGCCGGCATTCCCGTGGTGTTCCTCACATAGTGGGTACAACTCGCAGGCAACGCCCAGACCCGTGGTGTTGCTCAGATGGGTACGACTCACGGGTACTGGAAACCCACACTGAACCCCGCTTGAGTGCTACGAATCACAAAACTATTCAGTACCTAACAGAGTGGCACTACTCGCAAGTAAATGAAACCCAAGGTGTGATGGTACTAATCACACGTAGTTTCATAGTTCTAATACAATCAGCCCTTGGTCGCCCCTTTTACTCGACTCTCACGACAGGCAGGGGATACCGTGGGTGTATTATTCGTCTGCCTCCCACACCCACAGGGGGTGTGTGTTTGGTCCGCGAGAGGTATTTTATTTCCCTCAAGTCCGCCGGCAAGCCGGTTAGGACATCCCTATCCGCCGCCTGGGACGCGCCACGTGGGAGTATCACCTCTCCCCCTGCTACGCCAGCGTAGCAGGTTCGTGGAAAAACTATAGTCATGCACTCTGGTGCAAGGTAAAGAAAGTGTTATTGAAAGAAGTTTTGTCTTTATAGGTTTTCTCAACTTTCATTTGTTTTTTTTATGTAATAATAGGTTTGCAACACTTCTGTCTCATTCCGCCAGTTTGAATCTGGCCAATGAACGTTTTCTGTAATTAATTTTTAGTCTATCGCAGGTTTCTTGTTCGGTTTGGAGTGTCACTTTTGGGTTCAGCCAATAAAATTGAGAGGGTGTGTCCGGATTAGTCCTGAATTCTCTCGAACCTTCCCTAAGGGTATATAAGTTGCGGCTTTTCGAGTTTCCTTGTCAATGGATCGTCGTCTTTCTGAGTGTGTGTGTTAAGGCAGGAGGCGGGACGCCTCATTCGTCGGCAGTCAGTACATCAGCCAGGTAATGACCACATAAATTCAATCCTTCTTGCTGTTTCCGCATACTTATCTGAGGTGAAGTTCCGAATTTTTAACTATGCAACCGTTTTAATGTAAACGTCTTCTTTTTCATGTAAAATTTCATAAAGTCTTTAACTGCAAATCGAGGATAGATAGTGAGTTACCTTCTCCAGCTCCCCTTCATCTTGGTTTGAGGTGACTACGATTTCGTAACTGTTTCCTTTCCTGTAATATATCAAAGTTATTTCCATGCGAGCCACCTCAGTAGCTTGGGACTAGCCCCAGTTTCATCGGCCGAGAGCCCTGTAGGTTTTTAATATTTCATTATCTGGGAGCGCAGTGTACGCTTCCATTCAGTTTTGTGTTCGGGCCATTTATTTCACCTGTTCTTTTCCGCAAAGGCCCGGTAGGTTGAGTACTAGATACCCCTGTGTAAAACTATTTCTATTTGTAATTCGAGCCTTGTGAGACCAGCGAGTGTAAGATTTGATGATGATGATGATGATGCTTGTTGTTTAAAGGGGCCTAACATCGAAGGTCATCGGCCCCTAATGGAACGAGATGGACGAAATGACATATGACAGTTAAAATTTTAAAACGTAGCCACTGATTAGAATTTAAAAAAATGGCGATGAAAAATGAGTATGAGATTAAAACAATCAGTGGATCGAATTCGCAATGCCTTATTTTGGAACAAAATAAGATAAATTACAGGAGACAATGGAATAAGGCATTGCCTGCTAGTACAGATATATATACATACATACTTTACATTAGACGTTAAAAGAACACATTCAAATACGCAACACAAACTAAAATGAAGTCAATAGGATAAGAGCGTAATTGACACAATGATACAAGCACAAAGGACATCATTACATACGGTAAAACAGACCACTATCCCTCATAAAGCGGATGACGAGGTCTGCTGACTGCACGTCATCACGCAGGATAAGGGAGATGGTATTCGGGAGGTTAAGACTACGGCGAAGATCAACCAGGTCCGTACACTCCGTAAGGATGTGTACCACGGTAAGATGGTCACCGCAGGTACACACCGGAGGAGGTTCTCCTTTCAAAAGATGCGAGTGAGTCACGAAACCATGGCCGACACGAAGACAACATAATACCACGGCTTCCCGCCGCGAAGCCCGAAGGGAAGTCTTCCACACCTTCGTTGTTCCTTTTATCGCTCTCAACTTATTGGGAGGTGGAATGGCCTGCCACTCCATCTCCCAAAGGGACATAACCAGATGTCTTAGCTGAGAGCGAATATCACTTGCTGGAACCTTGAAAGGCAACGGGGGCAGTGTGACTGCCTCCTTGGCAGCCTGATCTGCTAACTCGTTTCCCCTCTATGCCCATGTGGCTTGGGAGCCACAGAAACGTGATTCTGCTGCCGGCATCCCAACACCCGGCCAGCAGGTCCTGGATCCGCTGCACCAGAGGGTGTTGAGGGAAACAGGTATCGATAGACTGAAGCGAACTCAAGGAGTCAGTACACACAAGAAAGTGTCGGCGCTCATTGTATAGTGCGTACCGCAGAAATCTGCAGATAGCATAGAGCTCTGCCGTGTACACACTACAGGTGTCCGGGAGAGCAAAAAGAAACCGATCATTGTCGACAACGAACGCACAGCCCACCTTCGTATCTGTCCTTGAACCATCGGTGTAGACGACGACTGAACCTGGATAGCGGCCAACAACGGACAGGAAGAGCCTCCGATAAATCGAAGGGTCCGTGTTTTCCTTCGGGCCAGTGTGTAGGTCCAGGATTATTTCAGGACGTCGAACTACCCACGGAGGTGCCCCACTCGGTTGTCTGACAAGGCATGGAACCAAACGTACGTTAAACAACCTGTAACTGCTCTCCAAGTGTATGCCAACCGGCCGCGTTGCTCGAGGACTAGCAGCGTACAGAAAATGGTTGCCATTGTTGAATACGCAAGGATAGCTGGGATGAAGTGGCATCTGTCGCAAATGAGCAGCATACGAAAGAAGCATTTGGTGGCGCCTCAGGTGTAAAGGCGGCACACCAGACTCAGCGAGCAGGCTAGCGATGGGGCTTGTACGAAACGCTCCCGTCGCAAACCTAACCCCGGCGTGGTGGATGCTGTTCAGCTTCGCAAGAACGCTTGGTCTGCGGAGCCATATGCTGCACTGCCGTAGCCTAACCTACATAAAACGTGTGCCCTGTAGAATCGTAGGAGCACCGCACGGTCAGCTCCCCAATTAGTGCTGCTAAGAAATTTCAAGAGATTTAGCCTCTTGGTGCATTGCACTTTTAGCTCCCGCACGTGTGGCTCCCACGATAATTTACTGTCGAAAAGGAGCCCAAGAAATCGGTAAGTGTCAACCACGGGAAGAGCGACATTTCCTAGAGAAAGTTCAGGATCGGGATGTAGAGTACGTTGACGGCAAAAGTGGACAACGGAGGTCTTTGCAGTAGAAAACCGAAAACCATGTTCAAAGGTCCACTGCTCCACCTTCCGGAGAGGTTGATGTAATTGTCGCTCTGCGACTGCCATACTGTGCGAGCTATAGTGCAGAGCAAAATCGTCCACATATAGCGACGGTATTACTGCTGGACCAGCAGCAGCAACAATACCTTTTATGGCAATCGCGAACAGAGTGACACTAAGAACCGATCCCTGCGGGACTCCATTTTCTTGAACGTTGTATTGCGAATATGTCCTCCCTACTCGGACACGGAATAGACGGAGGGACAAAAAATTCGCAATGAAAACCGCCAAGTTACCTCGGAATTTCCGTTGATGCAGGACTGAAAGGATATCTTATCGCCATGTGGTGTCGTAGGCCTTTTCTAAGTCAAAGAAAACAGCTACCAAATGCTGTTTGCGGAGAAACGCATCCTGGATAGAGCTCTCCAGGCGTACCAAGTGGTCTGTGGTGGATCGAGCGGCTCGAAATCCACATTGGTACTCGGACAAGAGTCCTTGTTTCTCCAGACACCACACAAGGCGGCGATTTACCATCCTCTCAAACAGCTTACACAGGCAGCTGGTAAGACAAATAGGTTTATATCTTCCTGCATATTTAGGATCTTTGGCAGGCTTGAGGACAGGAATGACGATGCCCTCTCGCCACTGAGACGGATAGTCACCCTCCATCCAGATTCGGTTGAACACACGAAGGAGATATGGAAGACTGTCCTCACTAAGGTGTTTCAACAGCTGGTTATGGATATTGTCTGGTCCAGGAGACGTGCCCTTGCAAAGCGCTAATGCGCTACGGAGTTCCCACTCCGTAAAGGGCACGTTATAGTCCTCTGGAGCCTGAGTGGCAAAACGGAGATGACGACGTTCTGCCTCCCGCTTCAGAGGTAGGAAGTCACGATGGTAATTCCCAGAGCCAGACACGTCCGCGAAATGGAGAGCAAGATGGTTAGCAGTCGAGAATGGTTCAGTGACGATATTGCCTGCAATAGAAATTCCCGGTACCGAAGATGATCCATGGAACCCGAAATACGCCGAAGTTTAGTCCACACTTGAGATGATGGAGTGTGTGACGTCATAAACGACACATATCTCTCCCATGAAGACTTCTTACTTTGGCGAATAAAAACCCGCGCCTTAGCGCGGAATTTCTTAAATGTTACCAAGTTGGCCGCAGTAGGCTGTCTACGGTAACGTTTGTGAGCACGACGGCGTTCTTTGATAGCTGCTGCTATTTCTTCGTTCCACCAAGGAACGAGCTTTCGGCGAGGAGTCCCCGAGAAGAACGGAATGGACTCCTCAGCAACAGCAAGAATAACTTGGGTGACATAAGTAATTTCCTCGCCGACGGTCCGCCTGATATCATCGTTAAAGACAGCTAGTGATGTGTACCTTGGCCAATCAGCATGTTTAAGAATCCATCGAGCGGGATCCTCGACGGATTTTTGGTTCATCAAAGTAAGAATGATGGGAAAATGGTTACTGTCACAAAGATCGTCGTGTGTGTTCCACCGAAACAGCGGAACCAACGTTCGGCTGCATAGACTTATGTCTATGCGAGAATATGTGCCGTAACGTACACTGAAGTGTGTTGGTTCCCCTGTGTTCAAAATACATAAATCCAGGTCTGTTACCAATGTTTGCAGCTCTCTTCCCCGGGGGCAAGGCGTCTCAGAGCCCCAGAGGGGGTGATGGGCGTTAAAAGCGGAAGAGGAAGGGAGGTGGAAGCTGATGTAGAAGATCAGTGACATCATTTATGTTAAGAGGTAGCCCTGGCGGAAAATAGACATTACACACTGTTGTTATGACAGGCAGCGGAACGCGAACAGCTACAGCCTCCAGCGGGGTTCTTAGTGGAACCTCCTCGCTGTAGGTATCAGAACGGACAAAAATGCCAACGCCACCGGAAGCCCGGTGAGCATAATGTCGTTCTGTCGAGTATAGTCGAAAATTTCGCAATACCGTATGATGATCTGGTCGGAAATTTGTTTCCTGAATACAGGCTATACTCGCCAAATACTCGTTAATGAGCTGGCGCAACTCAGCAAGATGCCTATCATAACCGTTACAATTCCATTGTAACAGTGCCATATTGTAAGTGTGGACTTCTGAGGATCAGGATAGGAGCAACGGAATGCTACCTAACCTAACCTACACTCACATCCCCATCCGAAGATGGAGATTCGTGCTGCATGTGCATCTCCTCGTCATCAGACGAGGTGATGCAGGCCTTCAACTTCTTCAACGTAGTCCGGGTGCGGGGTTTCTGCCCACGAGGGGAGCGCGCAGGTTTCCCCGAAGGAAAACCTGCTGACGCAGAATCGGGCCCTCCAGGTGGAGGGCGTGACGCCCCGTTGGTAGGAGATTTGGAAGAGCGCCTGTTAAGGGCGCTCTTCTTCCCCGCCGTCGATTCTTGTTTAGGCGGGCTGGGAGTGAATTTTCCAGCCCTGGTCGACGATGCCGCCTCCGCCGGTTTAGGCGCGGCTTTCGCCGACCTTGTAGGGGAAGGTAGGGCAAGGAGACGTTGTCTTCTTCCCCTTCTGTGCCGGCGTAGGTTTCTTAGCCGGCACAGGCATATTGGTGGTCGAAGGCTGGGATGGACCAGCCTTCGAGCTTGTTCTCTTTGCGGCGTTGCTCGCAGGCGCAGCGATCTTCTGGACAGGTGTTGCAGATAAAATGAGGAACCTGGCAGGGACTGAGCTATCAAGCTGAAGTCTAGTGTCTTGGCCGGTGCATTCAGAGAATTAAACTTACGGCGCGTTTCCTGGTAGGAAAGACCATCCAGGGTCTTGATCTCCTGGATCTTCTTCTCACTCAGATAGGTCGGACAGTTCCGATCCCGAGGAGAATGATGACTAGAGCAGTTAGTGCACTTGTACGGAGATGTGCACTCCTCCACGCCGCGAGCTACTTTCCCACATGTACCACACACTGACTGATTCGAACAACGAGATACCATGTGTCCGAATCTCTGACATTGATAGCACCGCATAGGAGGCGGGATGTACGGCCTCACATCGCAACGATAGGTTGTCACCTTCACTTTCTCTGGCAACACTGACATTTTGAAGGAGACTATAAACGCACCCGTGGCAATGTCTTCACCGTTGACTTTGCGTGTGATACGCCGGACGTGGATCACGCCACGGTGCTTCATGTCTTCCATCAATTCATCGTCAGTGTTCAGTACGAGATCACGGTGGAAAATAACTTCACGAACCAGATTCAAGTTTTTGTGCTCTTTCACTTTGACGGGGATGTCGCCAAAGTGGTCGCACTTAAGCAACCAATCTGCTTGGAGCGCAGTGCTCGTCTTTAAAAGCAAACTGCCATTGCGCATTTTCTTCAGGTCCTCCAGTTCACCGTAGACACCTTCAATGTGGCGACTAAATAGAATCGATTTCACCAGCTTGAAGTCGTGCCCATCGGTCCTGGTAGCAACCAGGAACCTAGGGAAGCTGGAACCCAGACTAAGTCGCTGCGCTTGTTCCCAAGGGGTTGCCCCCTTAGGGCATCGAAAGTTAGAGACTTGGGTAGCGAACTACCCGAGGTGGCAGGCGGAAGTTGTTTCGGCGCCATACCCGAAATCATCCTCCCCGAATGCCATCCACTCCGATCAGGGGTCTCTGTAGCCGAACCAAGCAGCCAAGGCATTACCCACCTGGTCGTAGCAGGTATTGCCCGGGGTCCGATGTTGGACGATGCCTAATACGGGATGACTGAGGCAATGAGCACTAGGACTCCCTTCCTCCAGTCACCCGCAATAGCTTGTACCCCATAGCGTGTACAGAGCACTAACAATAGGAAAAAATAAATAAAAATAATTAATAAGAATATGTCCTTCTGGCATTCGGCTGTGCGGGGACCTGCGTTGTCAGGCGGATGCTACAGCCCGGGTACATGACACTCCCACCCGCTGCGTCCTGGGTGGTTGCTGGCACGGGCTTTTGAGCGTAGTCGCACACATAGGAGCTCCATCGCCGAGCAGCACGCACATCAAAATTTTGAGTTGTCTACATCTGACCCTCGAAAAAATAATAAAAAATAAAGAGGGGACCATGGCCACATGACCCTTTAAGTCGCCTTCTACGACAGGCAGGGTTTACCTATGGATGTATTCAGCCTCTCCCATCCACAGGAGTTCCATCACATTATACCAAACCGCAGTCCATGTCCGCGCCAAGGTCACCCCTTTTTGTCGCCTCTTACGACAGGCAGCGGATACCGCGTGTGTATTGTTCATGTGCGTCCCCCACCCGCAGGGGGAGGTATTTTATTTCCCTCATGTCCGCCGGCAAGCTGGTTAGGACCCCCTACCAGTCACCTGGGACGCGCCACGTGGGAGTATCACCTCTCCCCCTGCTACGCCTGCGTAGCAGGTTCGTGGTACATCAGGATTAAACTGTCATGAAAAGCGGTATAGATGTTCGTGGGGTCGGCAAGCCGAATCCCCTCGGCCGTTATTCTTGGCTCTATAGACCGTTCAGGATGGCTATATTTAATTCAAAATTGTTTCAATATTATACACCTTAGTGACAAACTAAGGTGTTGTAATGAACTAGACCTTAAATTGGACTGTACACGTAACAAATGTCTGTAATAATAATAATAATAATAATAATAATAATAATAATAATAATAATAATAATAATAATAATAATAATAATAATAATAATAATATTTATTGTTTAAAGTGGCCTAACAAGTAGGAACCCTTGTGGGTGGGGGCGGTAGAATAACACCTACGGTATCCCCTGCCTGTCGTAAAAAGCGACTTAAAAGGAGTCCGAGGGAATCTCAACTTGGGAGTGTGGGTTGCGACCATATGGCCCTTAACTGACTCCTGGCATTGCTTCCACTTACTTGTGCCAGGCTCCTCACTTTCATCTATCATATCCGACCCCCCTTAGTCAACGCTGGTTCCTTTCCGACCCCGACGGTATTAGAGCATTAGAGGCCTTGGGAGACTTTCATTTTCACGCCCTTCGTGGCCCTTGTCTTTCTTTGGTCGATATCTTCATTTGTTGAAGTGTCGGTTCCCTTCCATTATTTTCTCTCTGTTTAGTGATATATAGAGGATGGTTGCTTGAAACAAAAATCACCTCGAACACCACCACCACCACCACCACCACTACCTCTTATAAACGGTTATGTGCGAAGGTGTGTCGTTGGAGTTACCTTATTATAAGATACAGTATAAGTACGCAATTTTTGAAGGTGTCCTTAAAAAGTCTCTCGAAGAGGGCGGAAGATTTATGACTCCAGAACTTTGGATAAATATAAAGAGCTCATTCCCCAGTTACATTAACTAGCCATGAAATATCAATGAGCTTCTCCCTTTCGGTCGCATTTGTACTCAGGGACGTGTTTTCAGCGGATCATTTGCATCTAGGAAAGTATACAAGAAGAGTTGAAAGGAGCATACCTGTAAAGTCGAGAAAGGACCATATACAGGGTAATGGGCCCCTACCTTAATAATAATAATAATAATAATAATAATAATAATAATAATAATAATCATAATAATAATAATAATAATAATAATAATAATAATAATAATAATTGTACCGTGAAGAAGATTTTCTTTCACTCTTCGTTTTATTTTATCAGTGTAATTGTGCTTGCAAGCTGTTTTAATTTAGATGTTATTTATATATGTCATGTTGTATTATGTTTGCATTGCCCTTCCTAAATAAACGTTGTCCTCATGCCCTCATGGCCCCAGGATAAAGGGAAGTTTCTTCCCGTCCTGGGGTGTTTTCTACCTTAGGTTGGCTATCCTCCTCTTGCCTGCACGTCTGGAGACAAAACTCCCCTCCCCTTTGAGTGCGCGCGCGCCTCTCCCTGCTGGGCAGGCGAGCGCTCGCTGCTCCTTGCCGTCATTCTGATTCCGGTCTGCTTGACTTGCTCGCTGCACATTCGCAGCCGGTCCCGCCGCGGCCTCGAACCGAGGACTCTCCAGACGCGGAGGTAAGATGTTAAGACAGGAGCCCCTTGTGTAGCGCGTTATGAAAGTTGAGGAAGCGGATTGCAATTGTAAAGAATTTCATGTTAAGGCTTTAGCCTACGTAAGGTTTCAATAGCTCTTTGCCCCGGGCAAGTTTCACTTAAAATAAAGTATGTATGATAGAGGTATTTTAAGGTCTGTAGACCTGAGTTCGTTTGCTATGCTGTCCTTATGTATGGGACGAATAATGTTTTAAAATTGTATTAGCGTAAACTATTCCGGTCTCTGAACTTTAAAGAGTTTTGGTCAATGTGTGAAATAATTGAGGACGAGAGGCGAACAGAAGGCTGTGATGTATTGAGCAAGCAGTATGTATTTAAAGTTCTTGCTGTTATGTATGACACTTTAGTGGCAAACGCTCTTGCGTATTTTCTAGTAAAGATTATACTGGTTAGAGTCAGAATCTTGGTACTATTGAGCAGATTGGCATACCAAGAGACCCTAAGTTAGGTGTTGGTAAGATAAATCACCTATTGTTTATAGGGCTAGACCCCCCCCGGTTTCTAATGAATGTTCTATTAATCAGTATATTGTGCTGGTCACATGTGTTTAAATTCTTTTAGTATGGTACTATAAATTGGGACATGTCCCTGGTCTTGTTTAACTTTGTATACTGAAGTAACGCAAACTAATTTATATAATAAATTATTATCTGGCAAACTTTATGTGCCTTCAAGCCCCATTCCCTTGGCCCACTGCTTCTTGCTTCGAAAGCTATCGGGTATAAACCCAGTACAAACTCTGGTAGCAGACCATGGTTGAATGGGGCTTATCTTACTTATACTTGGCAGTTAACCTTGTGTAGGGGTGGAGGCTGGAAGTTCTTTCGTCAGAGTAGTTCTTGAGTTTTGGCCTTTCTTAAAATGTCTACTCGTGACGTTCCCTACCTGGGGGCGCTCCGAAAGGAGGAGCTACTATATGAGCTAAAAATGCGTAGTGTTGAATCCAGAGGTACAGTGAAGGGTGATGAAGCTTTATTAAGGTCAAGCTTAGATAGGGCTATTTCTGTCCCTCAATGTACTGACGACGAGGTCGGGTCTGCGGCGGCCCTGATTGACGCGAATCTTTCTGATATTCTTTCAGTAATCGATTTCTTAGAAAGTGATGTCGCTTCACATCATCAGCTTCGAAGAGTTCAAGGTCGTTTGACCCATTATGTCCATCGTATCGGAGACCTTCTCTCCTTGGACTTAGGCGAGGAAATAAGAAGCCAGGTTAAGGGATTGGAGACTAAAGCTCTTAATCTCTTAGAGAAAATTGACCAATGGCTTTCTAATTTGGTAACTAAATCTAAGTCGGTTCCTGCCAGTTCTATTTTTCTTGGAGAGGAGCTAAGTAAACCTACGGAGAATGGTGCGTTTACTGATCAGCAATCTGTACGGCCCACCGTACCGTCTTATGTCTCTGCCTTTTCTAGCATTCCTCACCCGCTGACATTAATGTCAAAGGGAGCTCTACGGTACTGTTAATTCAGCTAGTGACGCGGTGTCTTTTCTTCGATTTTTCGTCGAATTTCATGATCACGCCTCAGTTTTCGGGTTATCGCATGAGCAAGTGTTACAGATTATATACCTACATACGGATGGTGTGCTTTCTCAAAAAATCGTCAGCGCTATTGCCGAGCAAATGTCCATTCAGCAGTTTCATGCGTATCTATTGATCCATTATATTCCATCTAGGGCTCTCAATTCATTTATTCAGATGTTTTATTTCAGGGTACAACGTATGGAGGAATCGTTGTCTGCCTTTATTTCTGATATTAGATTTTATGCGAGGGTGTTTGCTCTCGATTATTCTGAAGAGCAGATGGTTGCTACGAGTGTGGAGGGGATTTCACCCATCTATAGGTCTTGTTTGTGCTTCGTGGCTCACCCCCACTCTTTTGTTGAATTGGAGGCTATGGTCGTCTCGGCCGAAGGGGTTCGCCATGCGGACTCCTTACGTACGGGTAGTGAGTCCTTGCCAGCTAATGTTGCTAGTACCCCTATGTTACGAAAGCCGGTTAATGCTAGGAAATGCTATGCCTGTGGGTCCGTTGATCATTTACGAAACCGCTGTCCTTCTTGTGCGCTGGGCGCGCGGCCACCTCGTGTGGCACCTGAGGTGAACATTTCTCCTAGCAGTGGCAGTGTCATTTGTTTTCGCTGTGGCCTTGCTGGACATGTGGCGAGACGTTGTACCACGAACCCGAGTTCCAGTTGACTAGGACAGGGGGCCAGTGTGGATTCTTTCACCGATGGAACCCCCTTGGATAACCGCAGTAAAGATGTCCCGGCAAATCAGTCCTCTATTACGTGTCCGGTGGAGTGTTCGCGCATTTCCGCTGATGTTAGAGGATGTGTCCCTTTCATTAAGGTCGAACTTGGCAACGAGCCTGTTTCTGCGCTTTTGGACTCTGGCAGTGTAGTCTCTCTGCTTAGTGAGCAGTGGTATGTCGCTCATAAAACTATTTGTAAGTTTTCCAATTTAGAACCTACTTCCATTACTTGCGTTTCTGCTAATTCATCTAAAGTTGAAATTATGGGTTTGGTTAAATGTAAAGTCCGTGTCTCCAATTTTACTTGGAGGTTTTCCTTTTATGTTGCAAAAAATTTGTCGTGCCCTGTTATTTTGGGGACGAATTTCTTTTCCTATTCTGGATTAGTATTGGACCTCCAGGACCGTTCCTGCTGGTTCAAGTTTTGTGAGACAGTGAAGATTCCGTTAACTTTCGTTAATTCTGCTTCGATATTTTCCGTCACGCCCCCTCAGAGTGAGATGGTGTGTGATCTTAGCCATCTACCTGAGGAACAGGCGCAGAGTATTAGGGAGATGTGTAATACCTTTTCTGATGTATTCACGGAAAAATTAGGCATGACAAACATCTTAGAATATAAAATTGAGGTCTTGGATTCGATCCCCGTCAGGATTCCCCCTTATCGACTCTCTCCTCCTAAGATGAAGGCTTTGAAGGAGATTGTCGATAATATGCTTCGGGAGGGAATTATTCGGCCTTCTACGTCTGCCTATTCGTCACCTATTTTTCTCGTCCCTAAACCTCAAGGTGGATTTAGGCCTGTTTTGGATTACAGGGTTTTGAATAAGATTGTATTACAGTCGGTTCCTCTCCCGGATTTGCACTCGTGCTTTTCTTGGTTTAAGAAGGCCAAGTATTTCACCGTGTTAGACTTAAACCAAGCCTATTATCAAATTCCTCTCGCGGAAGAATCGCGCCATTTGACCGCCTTCGCTACCGATTGGAATTTATACGAATTTTGCCGCCTGCCTTTCGGAATTTCTACTGGAGCCGCTGTGCTCACGAGGCTCTTGGATAAGCTCTTTCGGACGTCAAGTTCGAGTACCTTTATCATTATTTAGATGATGTCGTTGTGTACTCTGAGACATTTGAAGACCATCTCTTACATCTACGTGAAGTCTTGACTCGTCTTCGCCACGCCGGGTTGACCGTCAAGCTGTCTAAGGTTTCTTTCGCGAAACCGCAGATGTCCTTCCTGGGGCACATTGTGTCGGCTGAGGGCGTGTCTGTGGATCTGTCACGTACTCAGGCGATTCCTGAGTTCCGTCCTCCGAACGATGTGAAAGGAGTTGCTCGCTTTGTGGGCATGATCAATTTCTTTCGGAAGTTTATCCCGGATCTGGCTAAGCGTGCGGCTCCGCTTAATTTGTTGCGTCGTAAAGGGGTAAAATTTGAGTGGGGTCCGTCCCAGCAAGCGGCTTTCGACGACCTTAAGTTAGCCATTTCGAATGCCCCGGTCTTGGCCATGCCGGACTTTTCTAAAGCCTTTATCGTGCAAACCGATGCCT
Source organism: Anabrus simplex (assembly GCF_040414725.1). Classification (NCBI taxonomy): domain Eukaryota; kingdom Metazoa; phylum Arthropoda; class Insecta; order Orthoptera; family Tettigoniidae; genus Anabrus; species Anabrus simplex. Next base: position 92,402,572 of record NC_090268.1, on the reverse strand, counting down.
CTTCATCTGCGGTAGCGGCTGTATTGTTGCAAGAGTCAGAGTTTGGGAGACGTCCGATTGCTTATGCCTCTAGGACGCTTTCGCCCCTTGAGTCCAAGTACTCGATTTATGAGCTGGAAGGGTTGGCTGTATTATTCGCTCTTGAAAAATTCCGTATGTACTTGGAGCACGTAAAATTCGAGCTGGAGACGGATAACCAGGCATTGAGCTGGGTGTTAGGTAGGCCAAGGAAAACTGGTCGATTAGCTCGGTGGGCGATTCGTATTTTGGCGTTCCAATTTGACGTGCGTCATATTCGGGGCACCGATAATGTCTTGGCTGACTCCTTGAGTCGTATATTTGGTCATCCCGAGGTTCAAGACGACGACTCGTCCCTTCCCCTGCTTAATGGTTCACAGACCCTTACGGGCGCGATTTTGTCTGACACCCCGCTTTTGTACCATGATGTTGCCAAGTTTCAAAGCGAAGATCCGGTGTTAGGTCCTATTGTGCGAGATTTGGAGAGTGGGAAACACCTCCCTACGTATGTTCTGAGAAATGGGGTCCTCTGTTGTCCCGCTAGGCACGACCAAAAGATGAAGGTGGTGGTACCTGCTATATTAGTACCCATGATATTTAAATATTATCATGAGACTCCTCTTGCGGGGCATCTGGGAGTGTTCAAAACGAGGGAGAGAATCAGGGAGAATTTAATTTGGAAGGGTCTAGATGGTGAAGTACGGGAGTTGGTTAAGGCTTGTAAAATCTGTAGAGTTAGTAAGCCAGCGTTGAATTCTAAGGTAGGGTTTCTCTCCTCGACTCAAGCTACGCGCCCCATGCAGCGTCTTTTCATCGATTTCGTTGGACCCTTACCTAAATCTAAGGGAGATGGGAACAGGTTCGTTTTGGTTTGTGTTGACGGGTTTACTAGTTTTACGTGGCTGTTCCCAACTAAACTCGTTACCGCTGAAACTACCGTAAGGTGCTTGAAGTCTATTTTTTCCGTCTTTGGTCCCTGCCAGGTTTTAGTTTCAGATAACGCTAAAGCCTTTACTTCCAACCTATTCAGAAAGTTTTGTTTTAGTCTTTCCATATCTCATGTTACCACCTCGGCGTACTATCCCCAACCTTCGTACGCCGAAAGGGTCAACCGTAATTTGCGCTCTGCCCTCATTGCCTTCCACCACGAAGATGTTTTGAGGTGGGACACCTCGATTCCCTGGTTGGCTTACGCCTTTAATACCGCTAATCATGAGGCCCATAAGGCGACCCCCTTCTCCTTAATGTTTTCGTTTGTCCCTAATTCTCCCTTATGCAACTTGTGGAGCATTGGTGAACTATTGCCTGAGAACATCGATCCCCCTGACATTAGGGCCACCTGGAAGCGTGCTTTGAATAATCTTAAGAGTTATCGTTTGAAGAAAGAGGAGCGTTACAATCAGGGGCGTAGCCCCTCGAGCATCGCCGTCGGTGACAGTGTATTTGTGAAGAATTTCACCCCCTCTGGTAAATTAGCTCTTCGGTTTCGGGGGCCTTGTACGGTAGTGGATTTTCTTACTCCCGTAACTCAACTTCTTAGAGATCCTAGTGACGGAAGGGTTTTTAGGGTCCACCTCTCGCAGGTTAAGCCTGCTTAAGTTTTCTTTGGTTTAAAGTGGAATGAGTTTGCCTTGCTTCTGTATTGTAGTGTGGGGTTTCTTGGTATTTCTAAGGTAAATTGTGTTTATGTTTATGGGGCGTTAAATTAAATTATTGTTTGAATTTGTAATGTTTCCGCTTCCTCATCCTTTCCTGCATTACCCTCCCCTTCCTATTCGGTTTTGGCTATGCTCCTTACCTCCACGTCTGTCCTCGGTTATTCTGTGTGCGGTCGCTCTCCCCTCTCTGTGCCCGTCCCTCCCCTTGAATTGGGATCTTGGAGAAACATACTATTGGCTCTGCATTTATTTTCCAGTTGCCTGGAGTTTCTGCCTCGCCGTTTGCTCACTGAGAGGGCCCCTCAGTTGAGCCTCTTGTCGGCTTCCACATCTCCGGCAGCCGTTCCTCACGGCTAATATGGACACTTCTTATGCACGGAGCCCCAGGGCTACCACGCTCCCTGGATGGATCTTCATATGGAGCTCGCTTGCCTCTCAGGCTCTTTTCGTCCTGATGCGATTTTCAACTGGGCTATGGTATAAAGCACTATTACATCGCTCGGCCCTGCTGGGCATTGGACTCTATTCTCCAGATTCCTGGTAACCTTTCTCCGAAACGTGAGATGAAATGCTATCCTGGGAGGTGTGACGTGGCCTGAAATGTTATGTTCGTCGCATGTACGACCACCTTGTTTGCGGTCTGGAACTTACTCCTGAACGACAATCTTTCTACGTAAACCAACGTTTACTATAGAACTTTACACCCTGTTTGGAGTTTTGAGGGGGGAGATCTGTACCGTGAAGATTTTCTTTCACTCTTCGTTTTATTTTATCAGTGTAATTGTGCTTGCAAGCTGTTTTAATTTAGATGTTATTTATATATGTCATGTTGTATTATGTTTGCATTGCCCTTCCTAAATAAACGTTGTCCTCATGGCCCCAGGATAAAGGGAAGTTTCTTCCCGTCCTGGGGTGTTTTCTACCTTAGGTTGGCTATCCTCCTCTTGCCTGCACGTCTGGAGACAAAACTCCCCTCCCCTTTGAGTGCGCGCGCGCGCCTCTCCCTGCTGGGCAGGCGAGCGCTTGCTGCTCCTTGCCGTCATTCTGATTCCGGTCTGCTTGACTTGCTCGCTGCACATTCGCAGCCGGTCCCGCCGCGGCCTCGAACCGAGGACTCTCCAGACGTGGAGGTAAGACGTTAAGACAGGAACCCCTTGTGTAGCGCGTTATGAAAGTTGAGGAAGCGGATTGCAATTGTAAAGAATTTCATGTTAACTTAAGGCTTTAGCCTACGTAAGGTTTCAATAGCTCTTTGCCCCGGGCAAGTTTCACTTAAAATAAAGTATGTATGATAGAGGTATTTTAAGGTCTGTAGACCTGAGTTCGTTTGCTATGCTGTCCTTATGTATGGGACGAATAATGTTTTAAAATTGTATTAGCGTAAACTATTCCGGTCTCTGAACTTTAAAGAGTTTTGGTCAATGTGTGAAATAATTGAGAACGAGAGGCGAACAGAAGGCTGTGATGTATTGAGCTAGCAGTATGTATTTAAAGTTCTTGCTGTTATGTATGACACTTTAGTGGCAAACGCTCTTGCGTATTTTCTAGTAAAGATTATACTGGTTAGAGTCAGATTCTTGGTACTATTGAGCAGATTGGCATACCAAGAGACCCTAAGTTAGGTGTTGGTAAGGTAAATCACCTATTGTTTATAGGGCTAGACCCCCCGGTTTCTAATGAATGTTCTATTAATCAGTATATTGTGCTGGTCACATGTGTTTAAATTCTTTTAGTATGGTACTTTAAATTGGGACACGTCCCTGGTCTTGTTTAACTTTGTATACTGAAGTAACGCAAACTAATTTATATAATAAATTATTATCTGGCAAACTTTATGTGCCTTCAAGCCCCATTCCCTTGGCCCACCGCTTCTTGCTTCGAAAGCTATCGGGTATAAACCCAGTACAATAATAATAATAATAATAATTGTTACCGTGGTTTGGTGAAAAGGCAGAGGTGAAGGAAGGTGCCGGGGTGAATGGGTCTAACTACAAAGCCGAGATATGAATTAAAATTGCATTAAAGGTTATATTTTCGAAAATAGCAAAACTTAACAATTCTCACATAGACTTACAAAATTTAACAAATAACAACAAGTCAACGAATAACCGACAATCAGGTACAAGACCAGTAAAGCCAAGATTTAGGTACAAATTAACAATCTGTCCTTCAAGCCCAACTTTTTACAATTTCTGAGCTCTCCGCTCAACTTTACCAAGGCACATTTTTGTCCAAAGGGCAGAAAACCCCTTCATTCAAGGAGCCTTTGCTCCAAAATCCATATCAGGCCTCCTAGAGGCACTTTTACCACATATAAAAGAGCTGACCCGCTCTCAATTTTCTGAGCCTACCAAAGGCCACAACAGACTTTAGCATAAACTGCCCTCAAGGCACACTTACAAAGAAACAGGGGTATCTTGTACCCAACCTACTGGGCCTTAATAGAAAAATAACAGGTTAAGTTAATGGCCCAAAGTGCAAAATGAATGGAGGCGTGAAAGTGAACTCCTACATGAAACTTCTTAAAACCTAAGAGGCACTCAGCCGATGAAACAGGGGCTATTTCCAAACTATGGAGGTGACTCGTATACAGAATAAATTTTACACATTAAGGAAGGGTAGAAAATCGGTTATGAAAACGTAGTCAACTCAAATCAAAATGATGGGGAGCTCGAGAGGGTATAGCACTCCCTATCCCCGAATTACACTTAAAGATATATGAAATTTTTTGAAGATAGGTTACATAGTAAAGGTTTCGGACCTTCCCCGCGGGTTAAACTGCTGAGCTAGCAAGGAATAAAGATGTTAAGCGGCAATTACCTTACTGAAGAACTGCTGCCTGAAGAAAGAGGCGCTTCCCGCCTCCTGCTACATGTCCATACACTAAGTTAAATGTTGATGATGTGGCCCAGAGACAAGAAAATTAGCAGTTTTTATATCTTCGGGGCAGATTCGAGACCTTTCATGAATAATTAAGACACAGCCACAGGCGTTTATTGGTCGCAGTACACAGTTACACACAAAATCGAAGAAGAAGAAAGACACGATTGGTCAAAAATTAATTACAGAAATAATTGATTGGTTAAGTTCAAAACTGGCGGAAAGAAAATATTAATATTGTCAACCCACAAATGAGAGAACGAAATTTAGTAAAGAGAAAACTTACGAATGCAAAATTTCTTCAAAAAAGTTCCTTCACTTCGCACCAGGGTGCATGATCGTAGTTTTTTAGTAGAGACATCTATGAGACAATGTCCAAACTTCTTGATAAATAGTAAACAAAAACACGACGAAATTAACACAGTGACATCTTCAGAGCAAAAGTTTAAGTAGATCCAGTTTTAAGTTCACAGTTTCTCCTGAAGAGTACTTTAAGGCGGAAAATTCAAATGTGCGACGTGACGTTCTACAAACTACTTTTACCGTTTTGACTCAGTGGTGCCTGAATCCTGTCTTGGAAGAGCTCTTTTACGAGCAAGAAAAACTACAGACGTAAGGCTGGCTATGTGAGACCCTTCAAATAACATTGTACTGAGGCAGGCTCGAACCTGCCAACTCGCAATCAGAAGGCCAGGGCACTACCGTCGGACGTACACAGCTTACTTTTCGTTCCTTGTTTAATATCATGCTTGTATTCGATTATCCGTGTCAGTTTCAAATTCAGAATACAGCTAGGCTCGAATATCAGTGTGAGTTTGAAATTCAGAATCACCGGTCTTCGATGATCCGTATCACTTTCAGATTGAAAATTTTCCAGAATTCTATTATCTGCGTCAGTTACGGATGTGCTTGAATACGAAGATACGTACCAGTTTGCAATTTAGAATTTACCTCTGATTGATTGTCTGTCTTTCATCCACACTCTCTCGTACTTCTTAAACTGGATAATCTGGATTTGCTGTAGTCTCACAGGTTATCGGAACTTCTAGGGAGTGGGATACGCGTATTTTAAGGTGGCAGGTTCTATGGGTTTTTATCAGTGTGTGCCTCTTCAGTAAAACGCACTGGACAGCGATGCTGCTATAGCCTAAGTCACGGCCAAGGAGATAATGCAGCTTCTAGTGACAGGCGGTTGTAAATCGTTGGGAGATATTACTGGTGATGTGTGAAGCGAATGGCTATCCACGCCCACTAATTAGTGTGGTATAAGGTAAGTGACCTCCCGACTGTCGCTACCACATTTATCATCTTCGTGACATCCGTGACTCTTCCCTCTTAGCGGTCTCATCACACAGAAATACTTTTATTGTAAAGCGAAGAAAAGAATGGCTCACCAAAAATATTTCGAGATATGATGATGGTGCTTGTTGCTTAAAGGGGCCTAACATCTAGGTCATCGGCCCCTAATGGTACGAGATGGAATGAAATGTAATGATAATTAACATTTTAAAATGTATTCACTGACTAGAATTTAAAAAATGCTAATAAGAAGTTATTATGTATTTAAAATAATAAGCGGATCTAACTCGTAATGCCTTATTTTGTTTTAAAAAGATAGAGAAAATAGGTTAAGGTAGAATAAGGAATTGGCTTGACGCCCAATTTTATATATATAATATATATATTTAAAGTTTAAAAACTCATTGAAATACACTAAACAAACGAAAAAATCAACAGAATAAAACGTAGTTAACATTAAAATGACAACTAATAGAAAATACAGTTTTATACTCGATCGAACAGGCCACTACCACTCATAAAACGGATGTAATAATGTTATTTGCTTTACGTCGCACCTAACTTCTTTTACGGTTTTCGGAATTTAGTCCCGCATGAGTTCTTTTACGAGCCAGTAAATCTATCGACACGAGGCTGACGTATTTGAGCACCTTCAAATACCACCGGGCTGAGCCAGCATCGAACATGCCAAGTTCGGGTCAGAAGGCTAGCGTCTCAACCGTCTGAGACACTCAGCCCAGCATAAAACGGAAGAGGAGGTCTTCTGACTGCTCGTACTGGTACTCGGAAGATTCTGACTACGCCGCAGATCGCCAGGTGCGCGCACTCCGTAAGGATGTGTACCACGGTAATATTACCGCTGCAAATACACATCCGGGGCCTTCTAACTTCAGTAAGTATGAGTGCGTTGCTATAACCGTGGCCGATCCGAAGACGACAAAATAGAAGCCCGACGGGATGTCTTCTATACCTTCGTAGTTCCTTTTATCGCTCTCAGCTTATCTGGGAGAGGGTTGGCCTGTCTCTCCATCTCCCAATGGGACATAACCAGATATCTCACCTGAGAACGAACATCAGAGGTGATGATGATGATGATGATGATGATGATGATGATGATGATAATGCTTGTTGTTTAAAAGGGCCTGACATCTAGGTCATCGGCCCCTAATGGTATGAAACGTAATGACACTTTCAATGTTCAAAATCATCCACTGATCAGAATAATAAATGTGATGATGAAGAATGAATGGAGGGATATGAATTTAAAACAATCAGTGGATCCGCTCCAGAAACTATCAGAAACAATAGTATTACTGACCAAGGGACTTCTTCTAAAGCACAATCCTGAATTGAGGATGCTTGTTGTCTAAAGGGGGTCGAAATTCCAGGTCAACGGCCCCTCATAATGGTATCGCTAGTAAAGAAGAACCTCGGTATTGGCCATGTTGCGGTACTATTCGAAAGTAGCGCAGACTCACGGTGTTCCACACATTATGGTATTACTCACAAGTATTGTAAGTCGTACAGGTAATGCAGACATATGGTGTTTCTTACATAATGCCGCCACTCATAGGCAACACAACCCATGGTGTTCCTCAACTAGATGTACTAATCACGACCGCCTGTATTCCCATGGTGTTCCTCATATAGTGGTACTAATCACAGGCAACGCCCAGACACGTGGTGTTTCTCACAATGGTACTCATCACGGGTACTGGAAACCCACAGTGACCCACTCTCTGCTGCTACTAATCACAAACCTATTTTGTACCTAACAGTGGTACTACTCGCATGTAAAGGCAACCCATGGTGTTCCCCGCGTGATGGTACTAATCACAAATATTTTCATGGTTCTAATGCAATCATCCCTTGGTCACCCCTTTTAGTTGCCTCTTAGGACAGGCAGGGGATACCGTGGGTGAATTTTTCGTCTGCACCCCCAACCCACAGGGGATAGACAGAGAAAAAAGAAGAAAAGGAGGGATCCGTCACTTCGAAAAATGATGTAACGGACGAAGAAAGGCAAGGGCCACGAAGGGCGTGAAAATGAAAGACTTCCTATGCCTCAAATGCTTTAATACCGTCAGAGTAGGAAAAGAACAAGAGTTGACCAAGGGAGGTCGGATAGGATAGATGAAAGTGAGGAACCTGGTACAAGTAAGTGTAAACAATGCCAAGACTCAGCTAAGATTCCCATGGTCGCCAACCCACGCTCACAAGTTGGGAGCCCCTGGGGTCCTCTTAGATGCATCTTACGACAGGCGGGGGATACCGTGGGAGTATTATTTATCTGCGCCCCCCAGCCACAGGGGGTTATTCTTAAATTAGATTTTGTCAAATATATCTCATTTTCGACGTGGAATATACTATGAAAATTGCATTCTATTTGTAGACAACGATCCTTCCTTTCGTGTGAGCTCCAAGGGCTCTGAACTTGGAACCGTGGGTTGGCGGCCACGGGGCCCTTAGCTGAGTCCTGGCATTGCTTTCACTTAATTGTGCCCGGTTCCTGGCTTTCCTCTATCCTATTCGACCTTCCTTGGTCAATTCTTGTTTTTTTTCGACCCCGAAGGTATTGTCTTCATTTTTCATTTTTCGAGGTGTCGGATTCTTTCCATTTTTTCTCTGTGATTAGCGTTATATAGAGGATGGTTGCCTAGTTGTACTTCCTCTTTAAACCACCACCACCACCACCACCACCCACTACAGAAATCCGTAAAGTAATGAATAGGTCCCTATCATCGGATTGGATAAGGAAGGGCATCTGGTCGTGAAACTTGGCTTAATTTTCATTAGAGTTGACTCCGAATGATTGGAAAAAGGCCACAAAAGAGGAAGATAGATCGGAAGAATGAACTGAAACGTTCTGTAACAGATTATCCCATCTGTCAGTAAAGCTGCGGGCAAATTCCCACAAATTGGCGTATATGGGCACGACTACATAAGCGGGGACATAAAGATTCCGTTATAGAATTTTACGTGTGGGAACAATGAAGATATGGCTTTCGACAGACTGTGAGCCTTGTTAAAAATAAAGGAGACTGATTTGATAACTTGGAATATCTTGTTCCTTGACAGCTCACTCAAGTAGCTGGGTAACGATGATACATTATCTCATTCTGTATTCTTGACCTGTTCCTGACCACAGAGTGGTGTTGTATCGGGTGACACGTTCTGTTTGATGCCGAGAATCTTCCAATAATCACACGACTAGCTTAGAACAAGTTAAGAGAAGACAGCAGGTTGCACTCAGTTGAACCATGGCTACTGGCTAGCAAGTTCCATTATTTGGTCGGGCGCACATTGAGAAGCAGTTGGCCGCAGAGCAGGGAAGAGCAGAGCAGAACAGCGCGAGGCTTACGAAACTGCGAAGCACGCCACGCAGGGCCTCGTCGGTTTTCAGAAAGTACATGTTTTCTTTAGACTCTGTGATAATGGGGCATCCAGTATAAAGAGGCTCTTTTTCCTTTTCATTCAAGCATTAGTGATTTTTCTCATTTTGATAGTTATCTTCACAATTTTCCTTCTGCTGATGACCACACGGTTGTTCACCTTAAGATCGGCGTTCATATGAACTAGGCAAGAAAAGTCTAAATTCATGATTAAGTTTTATTTTGTTTACGTCGCACCGACAGAGATAGGTCTTATGGCGACGATGGGACAGGAAAGGGCTAGGAATAGGAAGGAAGTGACCCCCCTACAGCATTTGGCTGGAGTGAAAGTGGGAAACCATGGAAAACCATCTACAGGGTTGCTGACAGTGGGGTTCGCCTCACTATCTCCCGAATGCAAGCTCATAGCAAGGCGATCCTAACCGCACGACCAACTTGCTTGGTAAATTCATTAATACCTTTCTCTGTTATCATAGCCGGTACGATAAAATAGTAAAAGACATACACGATCAGAAATTGTATTCTCTATAACTTTTGTTTTGTAGTATTCATTAATAGGATCAGAGAGGGGGAGAGGTAGAAAATATTTATTTACAAATGTACTGCTAGATTTCCATCTAGCTGCCACAAGACATTTTATAATACTAAAATCAATACACATTGGCAATCTGTTGTGAACGCGTTAGCATTTATATTTGACAAGATATGATAAATTATTTTTCGTACTTATTTCTTCACATACATGTGATGGTGGATGACGGCCATGGAGTCGGCGATGATCCTATCCAAAATCAACATTAGATCTTAACGTTAAATACCCAATGTTGCGAGAACTTGGGCAACGGATTGCTTCATAGATATTTGAGGATTTGATTTTGATGATGATGATGCTTGTTGTTTAAAGGGGCCTAACATCGAGGTCATCAGCCCCTAGTGATACGAAATGAAATTACAACAAAACGTTCAAAATCATCCACTGACCAAAAGAAAATAATGCCATGAAGAATGAATGGATGGACATGAACCAAAAAAAAAAGTGGATGCGACTCAAAAAAATCATAAATAATAGTGTTACTGACCAAGGGACCAGTTATAAAGCACAGTCCTGAATCGAGGATGCTTGATGTCTAAAGGGGTCCAAAATTCAGGTCACGGCCCCTCAAAATGGTACTTATCTCTAGTAAAGTAGAACCATGGTATTTGTCATGTTGGGGTACTAATCAAAAGTAGCGAAGACTCACGGTGTTCCACACAAGATGGTACTACTCACAAGTATTGTACGTCGTACAGGTAACGCAGACCTATGGTGTTTCTCACACAATGGCGCCACTCATAGCCAACGCAAACCGAAGAGGTTCCTCATCTAGATATGTTAACCACAGGGACCCGTACTATCCCGTGGTGTTCCTCTCACAGTGGGAACTAATCACAGGCAACGCAGACCCACGGTGTCGTTCATATAGTGGTACAACTCACAGGCTACGCCCAGACCCGCGGTGTTGCTCACATGGGTACGACTCACGGGTACTGGAAACCCACCAGAGAACCTACTCACTGCTTATACTAATCACAAACCTATTTCGTACCTAATATAGTGGTACTACTCGCAAGTAAAGGCGACCCATGCGTTCCCCGCGTGATGGTACGAATCAAAAGTAGTTTCATGGTTCTAAGACAATCATCGCTTGGTGGCCCTTTTAGTTGCCTCTCACGACGGGCAGGGGATACCGTGGGTGTATTTTTCGTCTGCGTCCCCCACCCACAGGGGGTAAAGACAGAGAAAAAAAGAAGAAAGAAGGGATCCGTCACTTCGAAGAATGAAGTAACGGAAGAAGAAAGACAAGGGCCATGCAGGGCGTGAAAATGAAAGACTCCCTAGGCCTCGAATGCTCTAATACCGTCGGGGTCGGAAAAGAACAAGAGTTGACCAAGGGAGGTCGGATAGAATAGACGAAAGTGAGGAGCCTGGCACGAGTAAGTGGAAGCAATGCCAAGACTCAGCTAAGGGTCCCGTGGTCGCCAAACCACACTCCCAAGTTAAGAGCCCCATGGGCCCCTTTTAGTCGCCTCTTACGACAGGCAGGGGATACCGCGGGTGTATTCTACATGTGCGTCCCCCACCCGCAGGGGGTAGTGTGTTTGGTCCGCGAGAGGTATTTTATTTCTCTCAAGTCCGCCGGCAAGCCGGTTAGGACCCCCCTATCCGCCACCTGGGACCGCCACGTGGGAGTATCACCTCTCCCCCTGCTACGCTAGCGTAGTAGGTCCGTGGGGATTTAATTTTAAGCTTTCCTCTAAACTACCTTGCTACCCAGTGTTAATAAAATGATATATAGCCTAGACTGTAGTGCCTTATTACCCGAATTCACATACCGATTTTCATTAAATTCTGTTCGCCATTTTCTCACGATGCGTGTACGCACATACATAACGAAATTAAAATTGATGATGATGATGCTTGTTTTTAATGGGGCCTAACATCGAGGTCATCGGCCCCTAATGGTACGAAATGAGACGAAATGGAATGACAAATTAAAAGTCCAAAATTCTCCACTGACCAGAATTGAAAACGTGAGGACGAAGACTGAATGGATGCAGATGAATTTGAAACAATCAGTGGATGTGACCCGCAATGCCTTACATTCACAGAAACTGAATTACTGACCAAGGGACTGCAGCTATAGCATAACACTGAATCGATGATGCTTGCAATCTAAAGGAGGTCCAAAATCCAAGTTATCGGCCTCTCATAACGGTACTTATCGCTAGGAATGTGGAACCATGGTATTTGTCATGTTGCGGTACTAATCAAAAGTAGCAGAGACTCGCGGTATTCCATACATTATGGTACTACTCACAGGTTATGATTTCGACATATTGAACCCTTGAACTTATCATTCCATCGTTGGTCGGCCACAGCTGCTACAGCAGAGCGATATTGAACTCTTAAATCTTGGGTCGTTGCGGGGAGAAATTCGGTCACGATCTTAACCAAACGATGGGGTTCAGAAGAGAACCTAACTACTTGAAGTGAGGAGCAATTATGTGCTTACTAACTTTTATTAAATTCGAAATGGCATGACAACATTATTATTTTATATAAATCATTGAAATAAAAAAATATAAATTATTTATTATTGAATGTTTCAAACGCAGTCACATTGCATAGCGTTGATTTATTTCTCACAATATCGAAGTGTTGCTTCGGGGAAAGTAATAAATTAGTGGACAGCGAAACTGAAAAAGGAAAAACCTGAAAATCGGGCACCTATTATTGCAAAAGATAACTGAGAATTAATCCACACGATCCGTAGAAAATCTGACTTTCAACAAGTAGAACGCCTGATTTCCTCTCAATTAAGGTTATCCACCAGTCGAATACCCTTTCGGATACGGAACACCCGCCGAATGAACCCTTAATCGAACCAAATTGACTATCAGTTGCTTTGGATAGTTTGCGAAATATTGTAGGAAAGCATGGTGTTCACTACGAGTTAATAGCAGTATTCACAATTGAAACAAATTCCACCTTGTATTTGTCATTCATGACACCCTTAAGTGATAAAATAATCCCGATGCTAAACGTGCATCACCCAAACAGCTGTTCAGAAGGAACCAAAAACACCACGATCCGCGAGGATCTTACGTTACGTCGTTCTGAAGGAACAAAACTGCGAAATGCAGGAAACACTTCTTCATCACGCATTTAGAAGAAATGCCAAACACTGAAGTTAATTAAAAAGTGGTAAATCACTTGAAAAATATTATCAAACCGATTTTCAAGTTAGAAATGGTTACGTTACGCTTAATAAAATTACCAGTCCACATTGAAAAATAAAACAAACTTAAGGAATTCTTTCCTTCTTACAGATCCATCTACTTATTGTTTGTCCCAACACACTACCTACAAAGTTATCACTTGATCGAATTCAAAATACATATAAAATGCCAGAACGACAAAATTGAAAATAATAAAAATAATATTACTGGCTGACGAATCGAAACCGCATTCGCAACTCAAGTCTCACACTAATACATTGAATGTCAATATGCACACTATAAAAAATGAATACCAGAACGCCAAATATTTAGTTCCGTAAAATAAAATAAAATATCGAATTTATTTGAACTCAACACGCGTGGAGAACTGTAGTAAAATGTTCAATGTTCAATTAGCTCGATATCCAATGTTGGACAACCCTTATTATGCACGCCGTCAGGGGTCCCGTAATCTTAGGTCAACACCTTTCAGCTGTTGAGGGCTGCGAGCAAGTTTGGCCTCATTATTATCAAGCTAACTCTCTTCATATTTCGTATGTTACTGTAGATGCTACCATCACCCAGGTCACTTCGCAAAACATCTAATCTGAGACTTGAGTATGTACAGCTGACATCCCAAACCCATCGTCGGCTTACTTAAAGTCTGTACACCCTAACACTAATCTCTATGTACACAATACCTTCCTAATTCTATCGTCGAGCGTGAACTAGGACGTCTCATTATCAGTATACTCCTAGGATAACATGTGACGTCCTAATTCTATTGTCGGGCGGACATTGGGTCGTATACACTTCCCCTGGCACATCAGGCGAACTAGCAATTTCAAACAAACCCTGACATTTCTGTTGTAAACCTGGTCAGACTAATAACACACAACTGAACAACTTCTCTTACTATTAAACGAACGCAAGTCGGAAAATGCAGTAAGTCTATCTCGTTACAAAAACAACGTGAACTTGAAAAATAAATATCAAGTGACGAACAATCCCCCAACTCAAACACGATCTCAGCATGCGCAATGAAATTTTAGGGAAGAATAATTGTGGATGTTGTCCAAAAATAATAATCATCACCACCGCATTGGAAACCCTCAAATCGCCTACCGTCATTTCCAAATATTTATATACATGACTATCCAGTGAAACGAAATTCAATAAATTTACACGGTCAAAAACACCAACCGTGTATTCTAAATGCTCTTTTATCCTTGAGGTCACATTATCCTAATATTCATACTGACTTTACGTAACTAGTCACTTGAAATTGTTACTACCAAGAGTTACCCACCAGAATCTTTTTTACTTGGGATCTCAATTAACATTTACTGTGCTTCGCACAATAATGATCTCGGACCGACCTTCTCCAGGTCCCAGCTTTCGGATTGTTAGCGGAATATACTACAGCCTGCCGCATAAAATCTCACATTTAATATACAGCCTGTCTCACAAATCCTTCCTCGGCAAACATAGCCTGTCTCAAAACTCATTCTCCTCGCCTTATCCCGGCGGTATTACTTAAAATCCAGGCTCCCTTTCACCTTCAATATTTCTACCACTCTCATCTCCACATATATAAATTCTTCGCTCTCAATCCTTCTTATATTTCAAGACCCTTTTCAAATTTCAATCCTCTTGTGAAAAACAATAACCCTTATAAAATACACCTGTTTATTTTACTGTTACTACAACTGTCGGACCTCGAGAATACAAGAACACACCGTGATTTTCCATATCATCGACATACACGATGTCACAATATTTTACTTCCCATGAATAAAACATAACTTTATCGGATTTCACTGGAATTTTCTAAATACCTGCAATCCTGGTAAAACATACTTGTTAAATGCACTTTTAACATAGGAAAATTTTATCCCGCGGTAGATATTATTATTATTATTATTATTATTATTATTATTATTATTATTATTATTATTATTATTATTATTATTATTATTATTATTATTAATTTCGACAAAAATTTCTTAATTCAAATGATATTTGAAATTAAGACATTCGCCACGACTACTTTGACATTATCACATTCCTA
Source organism: Anabrus simplex (assembly GCF_040414725.1). Taxonomy (NCBI): domain Eukaryota; kingdom Metazoa; phylum Arthropoda; class Insecta; order Orthoptera; family Tettigoniidae; genus Anabrus; species Anabrus simplex. Next base: position 92,387,495 of record NC_090268.1, on the reverse strand, counting down.
ATTTTTCCTCACTTTGGACAATATCTCATAGAACATTAACACCAGATTTAAACGTCGCATTTTATAGTTTCTTGATGTGAAATTTTACAAAACTAAAGATTTTCTCACGCTGACCGAAATTATAACACTTTTCGCCTGATAATTACAAATATCAACCCGACACACGCCTTGAAAAATTGGTTGGGACAAACAACAGTCTAACTACAACATAATACAAAATATAGACAGACCTGTTTTGATGTCATCTTCACTATTCTGGCTACATTTATCCAGCTGACCTCGTGCTTAGCCGCACATGGCTACAAGGAACATCATCTTCTTAAATATATCTATCTTACAAATACTGCCTTTTCACACGTTATTAAATGACAACACAAATCACGCACTTCCTTCGTTATGATTTTGTACAGCAAACCTCCTTCGTTCTGCAGTCGACCGCAACTGTCTCCCTTCTACCCAGACTCGGCTTTCATTCACCCTAATACAACAGGTGTTCCACAGATAACGAAATCAGAACTACTCTGACTAGCTTCCCAACTCCCTTAACAATTTCCAACACACACGAGGTGATACAATAAAATCAGCATTGTATTTAAACAGACGCCTATGCTTTCACAGTTTTGTCGGCGAAAGTTCAGAAAAATTTCTATCACCTTCCATTTCTAACAGTGGATGTGAACCATAGCCACGAACATGTACTAAGTTATTTGGAGATCAACCTTATACACTTTTCTGCCGGCGATGGGCGTGAGCTTCCGCTGCTTCAAAAGCCAGACAGACACTGAGAAATATACAGATGAGGGTTCCTTTTATAGTCTTATGGGATGACGCCACTCACACCACTAAGCTTGATCATGCAATCTGCTAATTTCGCGTCCAATACACCGATTTTCATTAAACTTGTTCCAGAATTCCGGACAGACTTGCGATTTATTTAGATGTTAATCTCATAATTTTACCACACTCGCGACAGGTGAAATACCGGTAAATTATTTCTACCCGGGCTTTTCGCGGGTTTTCTTCATCCATTGACCTTGGCACGTGGAGCTAGTCCCCTGATCGGGCGCAGATTTGTACCTAGGCTTAACTGCATTTATATTTACCCTGGGGGTTCTGTCTTCACGTAGGGTTTAAGAATAATTTAGATTATTTATTTCTGTATTTACTGTGTTGCCAAAATCTCTTGTTACGAAGAATTCCACGAATTTGAAGAATTGTTCAGTACTCGAAGTTCACCGAGGTGTCACGGTATTTCACGAGCTTGCGGCTCAGTTTGCCACGGGTGAGTTCGTTCCCACGAGACAGCTCGGCTCTTGAAATGCAACATGGCTCCTCTCACAAATAAAAGTAGCTTGTTATTTGAAATAAATATTGAGAAAAATGAAAAATAATTTTCTCATCGTAGAATTATGGGTTCAATATAATACAGACCTATGGTTTTTCTTACATTGCGGCGGACTTGAAGGCAACGCAACCCTATGGTGTTCACCACATAAGAGTACTAACCACAGGGACCCGCACTATCCCGTGGTGTTCCTCGTATACTGGGTACTAATCATAGGCAAGGCAGAACCATGGTAGCTATCATCCCATGGTCCTGCTCGTATGGCGGTACTAATCACAGGTACTGCAAAAGCCGACCCCACGGTGCTCCTGTGTGCTGCTAATCACAAACCTATTTGGTACCTAATATAGTGGTACTACGCGCAAGTAAAAGCGACCCATGGTGTTCTCCGCGTGGTGGTACTAATCAAAAGTAGTTTCATGGTTCTAAGACAATCATCCCTTGGTCGCCCCTTTTAGTCGCCTCTTACGACAGGCAAGGTGTATTCTTCGTCTGCGTCCCCCACCCACAGGGGGTTGTGTGTTTGGTCCGCGAGAGGTATTTTATTTCCCTCAAGTCCGCCGGCAAGCCGGTTAGGACCCCCTATCCGCCACCTGGGACGCGCCACGTGGGAGTATCACCTCTCCCCCTCCTACGCCAGCGTAGTAGGTTCGTGGGAAATTAAAATTAAACATTGCATTGCAGTCCACATGATTCACATAGTACCTACAAAACATGATGAGGCCGAACGGCTGTGGTAATTTTCTCCTCCATCTTAACTAACTACGTGACACGTGCGCAGGAAACTGTGTTTCGAAGACTGCGCGTGGTAGGCGGAAGTAGGTGCAGAACCGGCCTGCTCTGCTCTGTCCTGCCCTGTCTGTCAACTTTCGATGGTGCAATGATGCCTACGGATTACAAAAATCTGCTCTGCGCTGCGCTGCTTTAGCTGCTTCGCCTGCGTCCGAATGTCCTCCGGCCCGACCTTACTGTCGAAGACGTTCCGTACATACAGTATGGGTATCCCTACTTGAATGAAGCAAGAAAACTTGTAGTTGGTATCGTGGTTTGTCCAGTTTGCACGAAATTCGAACTACAGAGGTATAGAAAATCCACATGCATTAGCAGGGATTCGTATTCGAACATTGGGGCCATTTTGATGAGAAGTCAGTTACAAGGACACTCAACCATCACATTATTAATTCAAAATAATCCTTGGTCGTTGTTAGCTCTGTGGATCAGTGGTAGAGTGTCGGCCTCCCGATCCAAAAGTCCTGGTTTGAAACCCGACAGTGGTAGTTGGATTTTTAAATAGTCAAAAAACGCCTATGCCCTCTATATTGTACGATGTTGGCATGCGTAAGATCTGCGGTGACACATCTGGTTTTAACCCAACAAAATTAATTACATTTCATAGATTACCAACAGAGTCCCGGTTTGGTCTGCCCTCTGGTAGAATAAAGCAGAACGTCGAAATTGCGAACAGGTAGCCAAGATGGCGTCAAATGAAAGTGTGGGTTGGCGACCACGGGGCCCTTAGCTGCGTTCTGACATTGCTTCCACTTACTTGTGCCAGGCTCCTCACTTCCGTATATCCTATCCGACCTCCCTTGGTCAACTCTTCTTCTTTTCGACCCCAACGATATTAGGTTGCGTATCCTGGGGAGTCTTTAATTTTCACGCCCTTCATGGTCCTTGTCTTCCTTTGACAGATATCTTCATTTTTCGAAGTGTCGGATCCTTTCCATATTTTCCCTCTGATTAGTGTTATATTGAGGATAGTTGCCTAGTTGTACTTCATCTGAAAACAATAATCATCACTATCACCTCCCCATTTCCTGACGTTTTATTCATTTTATCGAGGTACTCTACTGAAGCCAGTGAATATAGGCAGGGATATGGCTCAAATCTGGCAATTAATACACACACAACATCCCTCGGTCAATTCCCCCTGTGGGTGGAGGCGGTAGAATAACAAACACAGTATCCCCTGCCTGTCGTAAGAGGCGACTAAAAGGGGCTCCAGGGGCTCTCATCTTGGGAGCGTGGGTTGGTGACTACGGAGCCCTTAGCTTAGTCCTGGTATTGTTTCCACATACTTGTGCCAGGCTCATCACTTCCATCTAACCTATCCGACCTCCCTTGGTCAACTCTTGTTCTTTTTCGACCCCGATGATATTAGAGCATCGAGGCCTAGGAAGTCATTTTCACGCCCTTCGTGGTCCTTGTCTTTCTTTGGCCGACACCTTCATTTTTCGAAGTGTTGGATCCCTTTTTTTTCCCCCTCTCTGATTAGTGTTATAGAGAGAATGGTCGCCTAGTTGTACTTCCTCTTAAAACAACAACAACCACCACCACCACCACCACCACCACCACCTCCCTCGGTCAAGAAGACGAAGCCATTTTTGTTGTCTTGATTGCCGTTACCGGCAGTCCGGCACGGTTAATACTCGAATTCAACTGGTCAATTCCGTCAAAGACTTCGCAATTCCTTGATCGACTAGAACATGTTCTAATTCACTTTCAAGATTTCTGAAGACTTCTCAAGACTTGACGATGATGCTTGTTGTTTAAAGGGGCCTAACATCAAGGTCATCGGCCCCTAATGGTACGAAATGAAATTACAACAAAAAATTCAAAATCATCCACTGACCAAAATAAAAAAAAATTGTCATGAAGAAGGAATGGATGGACATGAACCAAAAAACAAAACAACAAAAAAAGCAAACAAAAAAGGAGTGGATCCAACTCAGAAAAGATTATAGATAATTCATTACTGACCAAGGGCCCACTCATGAAGCACAATCCTGAATCGAGGATGCTTGATGTCTAATGGGGTCCAAAATCCAGGTCTAAGGCCCCTCAGAATGGTACATGTCGCGAGTAAAGTAGAACCATGGTATTTCTGAAGCTGCGGTACTAATCAAAAGTAGCGTAAATTCACGGTGTTCCAAACATTAAGGTACTACTCACAAGTATTGTACGTCGTAAAGGTAACGCAGACCTATGGTGTTTCTCACAAAATGGCGCCACTCATAGCCAACGCAAACCGATGAGGTTCCTCACCTAGGTGTAGGCCTACTAATCACGGGCGCCGGCATTCCCATGGTGCTCCTCACATAGTGGGTACTAATTACTGGCAACGCAGGCCCACGGTGTCGCTCATATACTGGTACAACTCACAGGCAACGCCCAGACCCGTGGTGTTGCTCACATGGGTGCGACTCACGGGTACTGGAAACCCACACTGAACCCCGCTTGAGTGCTATGAATCACAAATCTATTTTGTACCTAACAGAGTGGTACTACTCGCAAGTAAAAGCGACCCATGGTGTTCCCCGCGCGATGGTACGAATCAAAAGTAGTTTCATGGTTCTAATTCAATCATTCCTTGGTCGCCCCTTTTTGTCGCCTCTCGCGACAGGCAGGGGATACCGTGGGTGTATTATTAGTCTGCCTCCCCCACCCACAGGGGGTATGTGTTTGTTGCGCGAGAGGTGTTTTGTTTCCCTCAAGTCCGCCGGCAAGCCGGTTAGGACCCCCCTATCCGCCACCTGGGACGCGCCACGTGGGAGTATCACCTCTCCCCCTGCTACGCCTGCGTAGCAGGTTCGTGGCTTCTCAAGACTTCCCAAGTATTGCAAGTGATTTGACAAGTAAACTTGTATAGTACTGAATTTGACAAACCTTTGATCGTGTACAATGGGCTTAAGCTTGATAGCATTTCATCAGCATTTATTGCGTGAAATAAGTTTCTCATATGGAAACGTGCGTCCCGATAAATTTTGTCACAAGCCTAGAAAAGTGCTGCATGTTCATCTATGCGTCCTTTAATATCCTTAGCGAAATTGAAAACAGAATGTCAGAATCTTAAACGGTTCACGAATTCTTTTCCCCTGTGTGTTGGGGCGGTTGAATAACACTCACGGTATCCCCTGCCTGTCGTAAGAGCGTGGGTTGGCAACCACGGGGCCCTTAGCCGAGTCGTGGCATTACTTTCACTTACTTGTGCCAGGCTCCTCACTTTCATCTATCCTATAGGACCACCCTTGATCAATTCTTGTTCTTTTCCGACCTCGACGGTATTACAGCACTCGAGGCCAAGGGAGTATTTTAATTTCACACCCTTCGTTGCCCTTGTCTTTTTTGGCCGATACCTTTATTTTTCCAAGTGTCGGATCCCTTTCATTTTTTCTTTCCGATTAGTGTGATATCGAGGATGGTTGCCTAGTTATACTTCCTCTTAAAACAATAATCACCACCACCATCTCAGCTGAATCCTGGCATTGCTTCCTCTTTCTTATGCCAGGGTCATCACTTTCATCTACCCTATCCGACCCCCCTTCCATTTCTTCTCTCTGGTTATCGTTATATAGAGGATGGTTTCCCAGTTGTACTTCCGCTTAAAACAATAATCACCACCACCGCCTCACGAATTATTTGAAGTCCAGGTTCAGTTCCCTTTTGGGGTGGGGACCAGGGGGGGTATGAGATATAAAAATTGTACCGGCTGGTACACCTCCACGCCGCACATTTGAATTCTCCTCCTTAAAGTACTCCTCTACAGGAGAAACTCTGAACTTTAACAACTGTATCAACTCATAAGTTTTCTCAGAAGATGTCACTACCGTAAATTTTGTGATTACGAAGTTGTCAGTACTGTGTGGAGTTCAACTTGTTTTGTTTTCTATTGATCAAGAAGTGTGGACATTCTCTGATAGATGTGTGTACAAAATACTATGACCATGTACCCTGGTGCGAAGTGGAAGAATTTTATTTGAAGAAATTTTGAATTCATAAGTTTGTCCTTTACTAACTTTCGTTCTTTCATTTGTGGGTTGGCAATATTAATCTTTTCTTTCCGCCAGTTTTGAACTTAGCCAATCCAGAATTTCTGTCTTTCTTCTTCGATTTGGATGTGTAACTGTAAGCTACCCAATAAACGACTGTGGGTGTGTCTTAATTATTCTTGAAAGGTCTCGAATCTTCCCCGAGAGTATAAAAACTGCTAATTTTCCTGGCTCTCCGCCACTCGAACAACATCTAGCCTAGTGTATGGAAGTATAGCAGGAGGCGGGAAGTGCCTCTTTCATCCGGCAGCAGCTCTTCAACAAGGTAATGGCCACTTAACCATCTTTACTTCTTGCTAGCTCAGCAGTTTAATCCGCGGGGAAGGTCCGAAAAATTTTTATTATGTAACCTATCTCTTAAACATGTAAAATTTTGTAAAACTTCACATATGTTGAACTGTAAATCGGGGATAGAGAAGTACTTTACCCTCTCGAGCTCCCCTTCCTTTTGATTTGAGGTGACTACGTTTTCGTAACTGTTTTTCTACTCTTCCTTAATGTGTTAAATTTATTCTGTATACGAGTCACCTCCATAGTTTGGGAATAGGCCCTGGTGCATCGTCCTAGTGCCTCTTAGGTTTTAAAAGATTTCATGTAGGAGTGCAAATACTCGCCTCCATTCTACTTGGTGTTGCGGGCCATTAATTTAACCTATTATTTTTCTACTAAAGCCCAGTAGGTTGGGTACAAGATACCCCTGTTTCTTTGTAAGTGTGCCTTGAGGGCAGTTAATAGTAAAGTCCGTTGTGGCCTTTGAAAAAGGCTTGAATAATTGAGAGCGGGTCAGCTCTTTCTCGTAGTTGGATATGTGCCTCTAGGAGGCCTGATAGTGCTAGGTGGGAGCAAGTGCTCCATGAAATGAGGGGATTTCTGCCCTTTGGTAATATGTGGTTGTGAGATGAGTGCTCCGAAATTGTAAAATTTAGGGCTTGTGGCCCAGATTGTTAAAATATCTCTAAATCTTGGGTTTTCTGGTATTGTACCTGATTTGACTTGTTGTTACTTGTTAAAATCTGAAATTTTATGTGAAGATTGTTTTGCAATTTTGAAAATATAACCTTTAATGCAATTTTAATCAATATCTCAGCTTTGTAGTTAGACCCATTCCAGCCCGCACCTTCTTTCACCTCTGCATTCCACGGGTAACCCCGTAACAAAAATAATCGGAAATAGTGTCTAATCCATGCTTTTTAGGAACGCTGAGATGAATAGTGACTCTGCGGATTTTTTTATAAGTCAAATTTCAGCGCCTTTGTGATGGAGGGTAAGGGGGTAAGGGGGTAGTGAGATATAAAAATTAATCGAAAATAGTGTTGTTTCCATACTTTTCACGATCGCTGAGGTGAATAGTGACACTCCGGATTTTTTATGTCGAACCCCCTTTGTGGTGGTGGCGAGGGTGGGGGTGTCAGATATAAAATAATCGAAAATAGTGTCGAATCTATACTTTTCATGATCCCTGAGATGAATAGTGACACTCTGATTTTTTTAAAATTCCAAGTTCAGTCCCCTTTGCGGTGGAAGGTGAGCGGGGGAGTGAGATATAAAACTAATCGCAAATAGTGTCGAATCCATATTTTTCGTGGTCGCTGAGATGAATATTGGCACTCCGGATATTTATAAGTCCAAGTGGGGGGCGAAAGGTGAAGTGAGATATACAAATAGTCGGGGTCGCCGAGATGAATAGTGACATTCGTATTTGTTATTAAAGTCCAAGTTTATCCCCCTTTGGCACAAGGGCTTAAGAAAGGGTGTAAAATAAATTGTCCCAAATGACCGAGATAATGGACGTAGCCTATGTATCTTCTAGCGTAGCTATCAGCCAAAATTGATACAAGTATGAATTACTATCTGGAGGATGTTTTGTTTAGAGTAAGACACCTCTAAAACCACTAGGGGAGGAGGTGCTGTGATGTGTTTTTTTTTTCAGATGATAAGTCATGTATGTACCAAGTTTCGTTGAGAGCTATTCTGAACATATCCACGTACATCCATAATCTCGGTGGAACTTGTCTTATTAAGTTATAAGTTTTATTGACTGTTCTATAGCACACGGCATAAATTAATCGTGTCCAACGTATGACACTTGTGTTTATAAGTAAGCCACACAAAATATTTAAGTGTTCGAACTCTCTACGTGAGTCCTTTAGAAAGGAACGAAACTTTAGAACGTAGAGTTGTACCGCTGTCAAAGTTAAAGTTCTAGGCCGTACCTCACCGTTACTGAGTTCGAAGTTCGAAACTTGGCACTCACGCACTAAGTTACGTCACACAATTACCGGAAAAATCTCGTGCAGCAGACCATCACCGGTCCCTGCTGTCGGTTACTGTGTCGTTTGAGACTACTACTACTAAGATGTTTTCATTCCTCCCTTGAAGGGGGAGGCGGGCCTCTGAGACGGTGACGCCGTCTCTCAGGTTTGGAAGAGGTGTATATGTTTCCTCCAGCATAGCCCTCATACAAAATTGGTACACATATGACTTACTATCTGAAAAAGATACTGTTGGGGTAAAACACCCTCAGCTTTTCTGGGGGAGATGGTGAAATATAAATATAAACGAAAATGACTGATATTAATGTCGAATACATTGTTTACGAGGTCGCTGAGTTGTACTGTGACACTCTGCATGGTTATGTCATACTTCAACCGCAATCAGTATGGGGTTTGAGAAGGGGTGAACATGAATGTGAACATAACCGAGATTATGGATGTACGTGGATATGTTCCAGAATAGCTCTCAACGAAACTGGGTACACACATGACTTATCTAAAAAAAAAAAAAAAAGAAAAGACACATCACAGCCCCCGCTGGGGGTGGGGAATAGAAGCGGATGTCGTGTAAAAATAATGGAAAATACCCGTTATTTATGTCGAATCCATTGTTCATGCGTCAGTGATACGGATTTTTACGCTCAGGATACCGTTTAAGTTCACGTTCAACCTCCATTGAGACGGGGTACTGAGAGGGGCTTAAAAGTAAATAGTCTAAAATGACAGAGATTAGCGTTGAATCCACTTCTTTTAGGGTCGGAAGGATGATTGGTGACAGTCTTGTTAACAGTTGAAATCGTGTGCATCATATCCATAGCGTGACGGGTAAATACATATAGGCTAGTTATCACAATTTTTTGAAAGTATCAAATACTTCCCAATCAATTTGAGCTTCCACAAGGACAAAGTTTCTTTTTGCTAGCTGCTTTACGTCGCACCGAGACAAAGTTTTACTAAAAAATTAAATAATCTACAACCTGAAATCATACACATCTAAATAACTATAAAACGATATAATAGCTCCTAAAATATCAATAATGATCTCAAAAAGGAATGCTATAAAATTCCCTTCACACATAATTAAGTGGTAATACAAATCTTAAAGGTAAACATTCAAAAACAATCTGAGCAACGCCGGGTAATAATAATAATTACAGAGGTCCAAGAGATAATTGGTAGTGAGAGAAAAAACCGCTGAGGAAGAGGACAGTAAGATCCTCTACGCATGTACGGTATATGAGGTAGTAAAAAAGTAATTAAATAAATCTAAGAAGTGACAAGGCTGATTTTTAATTATCAAAGGTATATTTATTGGAGTAGAGACTGTAGTCAGTACGGACCATTATAAAAATCAAACCACAATGGTTAAGTTAATAAACTCTTCTATATTATAGTAAACTCCCCGAAATAATAATCAGGTTTTATTAAATAGAGAAAAAGACCAAACTTCCTATTTCATTGGTAGACCACTGTAATAATGACTGTTTTTATTAACACACTAGAATCTGTGGAATGGGAAAATCTGGCTTAGCGTGACATGAGTAAGGTGAAACATTTTACAGTCTTTATGTTATTTAATTGGCTTTCGTCTCCTACAGTTTCTGGAAATAAAATCTCCTGTGTAAAGTATGTCACCGACCGCATGCTAAACACGGCACTAAAATTGGTAGCTTGACTGCTCAGATCTGTTTTAGAGAACTGCATGAACAAGGATAATTAGACGTGGAGAAAGTCAAGGGGAAGAATACTAGTTTGAATCCTGAGCAACCTCACTCTACTGTACTGCAAATTTACTAGTATTGTAGTGACTTACTTTCGTACTTGAAATCCTACTCCTTGGAAGCTTTACTTTTCACATTTCCAACTCCGAACTCCAGCGATGACATCAGTTGTTCGGAATGTGGTTTTTGATACTAAACACTCGTTCCGGAAACTTGAGAGTAGAATAATATGTTTTAAGCAACTAACATGCAGTTTCACGTGAATGTTGATATAGGGATCATAGGTACGGAACCTACAGTTTACGTGGAATCTAAACCACAGGAACGTGACTTTTCATTTCAAAGATCCCACGTGTGCTGGTCGAGATTCGAAAAAAAATGCCACCCCCTGTGGGTGGGGAAGCAGATGAAGAATACACCCGCGGTATCCCCTGTCTCTCGTAAGAGGCGACTAAAAGGGGCCCCAGGGGCTCTCAACTTGAGTGTGTGTGTCTGTGTGAGTGTGAGTTGGCGACCACGGGACGCTTAGCTGAGTGCTGGAATTTCTTCCACTTACTTGTGCCAGGCTCCTCACTTTCATCTATCTTGTTCAACCCCCCTTGGTCAATTCTTGTTCTTTTCTGACCCCGACGGTATTAGAGCATTCGAGGCCTAGGGCGTCTTTCATTTTCACGCCCTTCGTGGCCCTTGCCTTTCTTCGTCCGTTACTTCATTTCTCGAAGTGACGGATCCCTTCTTTTTTCTACCTTTCTCTCTGAATACCCCCTGTGGGTGGGGGGATACAGATGAAGAATTCACCCACGGTATCCCCTGCCTGTCGTAAGTGGCGACTAACGGAGGTGACCAAGGTATGATTGAATTAGAACCATGGAACTACTTGTGATTAGTACCATCACGCGAGGAAAGACATGGGTCGCCTTTAATTGCGAGTAGTACAACTATGTTAGGTACAGAATTGGTTTGTGATTAGTAGCAGCAGAGAGCGATTCGCTGCGGGTTTCCAGTACCTGTGATCAGTACCACTATATGAGCGACACTGTTGCTCTGATTTGCCTGTGATTTGTACCCACTATGTGAGTAACACCACGGGATAGTGCGAATCCCTGTGAATAGTTCACCTATGTGAGGTGCACCATGGGTTTGCGTTGCCTACGAGTGCCGCCATTATGTGAGAAACACCATAGATCTGCGTTACCTTTACGACGTACAATACTTGTGAGTAGTACCATAATGTTTGGAACACCGTGAGTTTACGCTACCTTTGATTAGTACCGCAACTTGAGAAATAAAATGGTTCTATTTTACTAGCGATAAGTGCCATTATGAGGGACCGTTGACCTGGATATTGAACCCCTTTAGACAACACGCATCATCGATTCAGAACTGTGCTTTGGAAGCAATCCCTTGGTCAGTAATATTGTTTCTGGGATGGTAAGGCATTGCGGGTCGGATCCACTGATGTTCTTAAATTCATATTCATCCATTAATTCTTCATCACCACGTTTTGAATTCTGGTCAGTTTATGAATATTTTACTTTTTCTTTCGCTATTGGCTTTACGTCGCACCGACACAGATAGGTCTCATGGCGACGATGGGAAAGGCCTTAATATTAATGTACAGCCCCAGCATTTGCTTGGTGTGAAAATGGAAAACCACGGAAAACCATCTTCAGGGCTGCCAACAGTGGGGTTCGAACCCACTATCTCCCGAATACTGGATATTGACCGAACTTAAGCGACTGTAGCTATCGAGCTCGGCATTTTACTTTTAAATTGTTATTGCATTTTGTCTCATTTCACACATTTAGCGGCCGATAATCTAGATGATAGACCCATTTAAAGAGCAAGCATCATCACCATCATCATCATCATCATCATCATCATCATCATAATCGAAATATGGCCGCCTTGTCCGGCTCCATAGCTAAATGGTTAGCGTGCTGGCCTTTGGTCACAGGGGTCCCGGGTTCGATTCCCGGCAGGGTCGGGAATTCACTGGCACTGGGGCTGGGTGTATGGGTCGTCTTCATCATTTCATCCTCATCACGACGCGCAGGTCACCTACGGGTGTCAAATCGAAAGACCTGCACCTGGCGAACCGAACATGTCCTCGGACACTCCCGGCACTAAAAGCCATACGCAGTGACAATGACACTCAACAACGTTTAATAATAATCTTACTGTTTTCACGTCCCACTAACTACTTTTGACTGTTTTCGGAAACGCCGCGGTGCCAGAGTGTTGTCCCGCCGGAGGCTGACGTATTTGAGCACCTTCATATACCACCGGACTGATTGATTGATATTCGTTCTTTAAAGGGGCCTAACATCGAGGTCATCAGCCCCTAATGGTACGAAATGAGACGAAATGAAATGACAACATTCCAAAATCCTCCACTGACCAGAATTCAAAGCATGAGGACGAAGAATGAATGGATGGACGGAGATGAATTTAAAACGATCAGTGGATCCGATCCACAGTGCCTCACATGCACAGAAACTGGCACAAAACAAACGTTATTACCGACCAAGGGACTGCTTCTATACTACGATGCTGAATCGATAGTGCGTATAGTCGAAACGGGTCCAAAATCCAGGTCATCAACCCCTCATAATGGTCTATATCGCTAGGAAAGTAGAACCATGCTATGTGTAATGTTGCGCTACTAATCAAAAGTAGCGGAGACTCGCGGTATTCCACACATCACGGTACTATCCACAGGTAGTGTAATGCGCACATGTAACACAGACCTATGGTGTTTCGCACATTGCGGCGGCGCTATTTGCAGGCAACGCAAACCTATGAAGGCAACGCAAACCTATGGCGTTCCTCTCATAAGTGGACTAACCACATGGACCCGTACTATCCCGTGGAATTCCTCACATAGTGGGAACTGAGCATAGGTAAGGCAGAACCATGGTGTCGCTCATATAGGGGTACGAATCACAGGTACTGCAGGACCCCCATCCTGATTCACACACTGTCGCTACTAATCACAAACCTATTGCGTACCTAAACGTAGTGGTACTACGTGCAAGTAAATGCAACCCATGGTGTTCCCTGCGTGATGGTACTAATTACAAGTAGTTTCATGGTTCTAATTGGATCATCCCTTGGTCGCCTCTTTTAGTCGCCTCTTACGACAGGCAGGGGATACCATGGGTGAATTCTTCGTCTGCCTCCCCCACACACAGTGTGTGTGTGTGTTGGTCCGGGAGAGGTATTTTATTTCCCTCAAGTCCGCCGGCAAGCCGGTTAAGACCCCCCTATCCGCCACCTGGGACGCGCCACGTGGGAGTATCACCTCTCCCCCTGCTACGCCTGAGTAGCAGGTTCGTGGCTACTCTTGATTAGTACTGCAACTTGTGAAACACCGTGGTTCTGTGCTTTACTAGCGATAAGTACTATTATGAGAGGCCGTTGACCTCTATTTTGTACCCCTTTTAGACAACAAGAATCATCGATTCAAAATTGTGCTTTATAAGCAGTCCCTTGGTCAGTAATACTAAATCTTCATTATAGTTTCTGTGAAGGAGAGATATGGCGCGTCGGATCCACTGATTGTTTTAATTTCATAATCATGTTCATAATCATGTTCATCGTCGTCTTTTTGAATTCTAGCCAGTGGATTGGTTTTGGAGTTATTTTTAACTTTCAGTATTGTGTGTTGGCTCCGCTGATTATTTTAAATTCCTTATCCTTTTATTCTTCATCATCACGTTTTAAATTCTAGTCGTGTATGAATTTTATACTTTTAAATTCATTGCATTTCGTCCGATTTCGTACCATTAGGAGCCGATGAAGTAGATGTTAGGCCCCTTTAAACAACAAGCATCATCATCATCATAATCATCATCACCATCATCATCACGGAGTGTTATATTTCGTGTTTCAACAGATTGGAAAAACGTGTGTTGTATGAACTGAGTTGACAGTGAAAAAAAAGCCTCCCTTCTTATATTTTTAAAGAACTAAATTGAAAGAAGGCAGTGGTATCACATTGATAAAGTGTGCATTCGACAATAAACTTATGATACCTTCCATATTATTAAATACTTATCTGTATGAATATGAATTTTGTAAATACATTGTTTTTAATAGCAGACTAGTAGTAGGCTATTTATCTTTTTTGAGAAACTAAAGTTCACTTATTTTCAATTACGGATAACACGACTTTGGTAGATAAATCGACTTTTATTTCTTACCTTTAGTTATTAATCGTAATCCTCTTACGGGTCGTATTTACCAAGAACGAGTTTAGCCCAGTACTAGGCCAGCAGGCTGTTTCTCTTCAACGCTCACTAATTAGTGACATGTGCTGATTTAAGCTTCCATCCACGACAGATTTGATTAGGAAACATCGGCTTGGGATTACCTGTCACAACACAACTTTGAAGAAACATTAAGTTCTACTCAAGTACTAATTGTGTTAATTTGCAAAACGGTAAAATCGTCTGCTACTTGTAATCTTAACAAAACAAGAAAGAAAAAAAGAGGAGAAATTGCTGTTTTATTGTAATCAAGATATACTAGTATTACAGAATAAGACTGTGTTAGAAATTATCTATAAGGCCACGGTCGCTTCCTTCCCACTTCTGGCCCTTTCCTATCCCATCGTCGCCATAACCTAACTGTGTCCATGCGACGTAAAGCAACTTAAAAGAAAGAACATAAATTATCTATATAATTATTTTGGTCCATTCCGTGGTTTTAGGCTGTGTTTGACCGTGCGCCACCGGCCATATTGGCTATGCAAAAGTAGTTCATAAGTTTGTATTCGGAAGATAACGGGTTCGAATCCTACCGTCGGCAGCCTTGCCGATCTTTGTGCGTGTTTTCCTATTTTCACACCACACACATTATGGGGCTGTAATTCAATCAAGACTACGGTTGCTTTCATCCTAGTTAGAGTCCTATCCTCTCCCATTGTCGCCGTGGCCCCAGGGGCTCTGATCTTTGGAGCGCGTGTTGCCGACCAACGGGCCCTTAGCTGATTCGTGGTATTGCTTCCACTTACTTGTACTTTCATCTATAATACCCCACCTCCCTTGGTCAACTCTTTTACGACCCCGACGGTGTTAGGTATCGAGGCCTAGGGAGTCATTAATTTTCACGCCCTACGTGGTCCTTGTCTTAATTTTTCTAAGTGTTGGATCCCTTCCATTCTTTCTCTCCTATTAGTGTTATATAGAGGATGGTTGTATAGTTGTACTTTCTCTTAAAGCAGTAATCACCACTACCCATTGCCACCGAAAACCTATCCGAATTAACATGGTGTTAAACCTTTAGCAGCACTGGGCGAGTTGGCCGTGTGCGTAGAGGCGTGCGGCTGTGAGCTTGCATCCGGGAGATAGTAGGTTCGAATTCCACTGTCGGCAGCCCTGAAGATGGTTTCCCATTTTCACACCAGGCAAATGCTGGGGCTGTACCTTAATTAAGGCCACGGCCGATTCCTTCCAACTCCTAGGCCTATCCTATCCCATTGCCGCCATAAGACCTATCTGTGTCAGTGCGACGTAAAGCACCTAGCAAAAAACTTTAGCAAAAGCGAACAAAATATTTCTTCCTAGGCAATAATTGCCCAGATATAGATACTGAAGTGTCATATGGCGGACGCGACGGCGACCTCTGCCTATACCTTGGCTTTCATGGCAGGGCCCGCTGTCTCTCATAAAAGCCAGCTCTTCAGTTCAGAGCGAGCGAACTCCATTCCAGCCCTCAGTCTGGGATTGATAGTCTTGGACGAGCTGGACATTAAATCCGGAGGCTCCGGGCAAGAAGCAGACATGCTACTTCTACACCAGTCGATTGGCTTAATAAATTGAAATTACAGTATAATTTGCAGTTGAAGAAATAATGAATGATAAATATTAGTTACTTAGCATATTATAGGTGCAATGTATCACAAATATATTGGAATTGAAAATATAAACGAAAATAAATAGAAGGCATTTGCATGTCGTAAAGATGCAACTTCAAATAAAACCTTAATTACTTTAGCTCGAGAAAGAAATGGCAAACTAATAACACACATGTTATTTAGTTTCTTTTAAAATGATAGTATTAGATTCATCTATAATATGAAAGCTTAGCAATCTAGCTTGTCTGCTCCAAGGGACAACTTGCGGTTATTACCCGCACTCCCAATTTGCATGCGTGCAAGAAGAGCTTTCATCACACGACGATCTTCAACAACATTTTTTTGCAAACATAATTCAAGTTGTTGATAGATTCCTTCTACTCGAGATTATTCATATCACATAGAAAACTCCCTGAAGGGATTTTAAGGTTATATTCCCATGTAGTATTCAGAAAAGGCGAGCGAACATTGTCGTTTGACCTGTGACATTCCACCAGGGTGACCGTGGATCGAACCCCGTTGATTATGCAGTGAAGTAACATAGCATGAATTTAATCTTATATCTAAAGCCAAAATTCAAAACAATGATCTGATAACTAGGAAGACGTGTATGATGCACATTATCATTTCGTTCATGGTCCTCTAATATTTGGGAGGACGAAAAAGGAGATAATTCTTTAGCTGAAAACTTATCGTGTCAATAGTTTTCCAGTGGTAATCGATACGTCTTTGAGGATTCAAGATAATACTTCTGTCTCTATGTGTACCGTGACTGTATGGGATGTGAGTCATAAAGCAGTGCATAATTTCTTGGCTCTCTCTTAGCTATTTGGTACCTAACATAGTGGAAATGAAATGTAATGAAATGTCGTATGGCTTTTAGTGCCGGGATATCCCAGGACGGGTTCGGCTTGCCAGGGGCACGTCTTTCTATTTGACACCTGTAGGCAATCTGCGCGTCGTGATAAGGATGAAATGATGATGAAGACAACACATACACCCAGGCCCCGTGTCGTAGGAATTAACCAATTAAGGATAAAATCCCCGACCCGGCCGGGAATCGAACCCGGGACCCTCTGAACCGAAGGCCAGTTCGCTGACCATTCAGCCAACGAGTAACATAGTAGTACTACGCGTAAGTAAAAGCGACCCATAGTGTTCCACACGTGGTGGCACTAATCACAAGTAGTTTCATGGTTGTAATAGAATCATCCCTTGGTAGTCCCTTTTAGTCGCCTTTTACGACTGGCAGGAGATACCGTGGGTGTATTCTTCGTGTCTGCGTCCTCCACCCACAGGGGATTGTGTGTTTGGTCCGCGAGAGGTATTTTATTTCCCTCAAGTCCGCCGGCAAGCCGGTTAGGACCCCATATCCGCCACCTGGGACGCACCACGTGGGAGTATCGCCTCTCCCTCTGCTACGCCAGCGTAGTAGGTTCGTGGCTGACCAGAATAGAAACGTAATGATGAAGAATGAAGTAATGGATATAAATACAAACAATCAGTGGATCCGACCCGCAATGCCCCACCTTCCGAGAAACTATCATAAACAATAGTATTACTGGACAAAGGACTGCTTCTAATGCACAATCTTGCATCGATGATGTTTGTTGTCTAAAGGAGTCCAAAATCCAGGTCAACGGACCCTCATAATGGTACTTATCATAGTATTTGTCATGTTGCGGTATTAATCAAAAGTAGTGCAGATTCACGGTGTTTTCCCCCTGTGGGTGGGGGCGGTAGAATAACATCCACGGTACCTCCTGCCATCGTAAGAGGCGACTAAAAGGGGCCGCAGGGGCTCTGAAAATTGTGGCGTCGGTTGGTGACCACGGGGCTCTTAGCTGAGTTCTGGCATTGCATCCACTTACTTGCGCCAGGCTCCTCACTTTCATCTATCCTACCTGACCACACTTGGTCAACTCTGGTTCTTTTCCAACCCCGACATTATTAGGTTTCCGAGGGCTAGAGAGTCTTTCATTTTCACGCCGTTCGTGGTCCTTGTCTTTCTTTGGCCGATACCAAGTGTCGGATCCCTTCCATTTTTTTCTCTGATTAGTGCTCGCCTCGTGTTTGCCTCGTTGTACTTACTCTTAAAACAATAATCACCACCACCACCACCACCACCACTGACGGTGTTCCACACATTATGGTACTACTCACAAGTATTGTACTTCGCACAGGTAACGCAGACCTATGGTGTTTCTGA
The DNA here is from genome assembly GCF_040414725.1 of Anabrus simplex. Lineage (NCBI taxonomy): Eukaryota > Metazoa > Arthropoda > Insecta > Orthoptera > Tettigoniidae > Anabrus > Anabrus simplex. The sequence continues at coordinate 92,369,258 of NC_090268.1, read as the reverse complement.
CATACTGGGGCCACTCATACGCAACGCAAAACCATGGTGGCCCTCACCTAGGTGTGATGATGATGACGATGATGATTGTTGTTTAAAGGGGCCTAACATCGAGGTCATCGGCCCCTAATGGTACGAAATGAGACGAAATGGAATAACAAATTAAAAGTCTAAAATTCTCCACTGACCAGAATTCAAAGCGTGAGAACGAAGAATGAATGGATGGACATGAATTTAAAACGATCAGTGGATGCGACCCGCAATGCTTCACATTCACACAAACTGACGTAAAATAATAGGAGTACTGAACAAGGGACTGCTGCTATAGCATAACACTGAAACGATGATGCTTGCAGTCTAAAGGGGGTCCAAAATCCAAGTTATAGGCCCCTCATAACGGTACTGGTCGCTAGGAAAGTAGAACCATGGTATCTGTCCTGTTGCGGTACTAATCAAAAGTAGCAGAGACTTGCGGTATTCCACACATTATAGTACTATTCAGAGGTTATGAAATTCGACATACAATACAGACCTATGTTTTTCTCACTTTGCGGCGCCATATACAGGCAACGCAAACCTATGGTGCTCATCACATAAGAGAACTAACCACAGGGACCTTCCCCTATCCCGTGGTGTTCCTCATATAGTACGTACTAATCACAGGCAAGGCAAAACCATGGTAGCTATCATCCCATGATCCTGATCATATGGTGGTACTAATCACAGGTACTGAAAAAGCCTACCGCACGGTGCTCCTGTGTGCTACTAATCACAAACCTATTTGGTGCCTAATATAGTGGTACTACGCGCAAGTAAAAGCGACCCATGATGCTCTCCGCCTGGTGGTACTAATCACAAGTAGTTTCATAGTTCCAAGACAATCATCCCTTGGTCGGCCCCTTTAGTCGCTTCTTATGACAGGTAGGGGATACCGTGGGTGTATTTTTCGTCTGAGTCGCCCACCTACAGGGGGTAGAGAGAGAAGGAAAAAAGAAGAACAATGAAGGGATCCGTAACTTCGAAAGAGGAAATAAAGGACGAAGAAAGGCAAATACCACCTTCTGCAGGTAATACCCCAAGGGAAAATTAATGGAAAACGTGGTCCGGAGAGAAGTAGGACATCATGGCTCGGCAACTTGAGCCAGTGGTTTGGGGTGACGAAGCTTACTCTGTTCAGAACAGCTATGATCAAATAAAAGATCATGCTACTGATCGCCAACGTTCTAAGAGGACATGGCACATGAAAAAGAAGAAAGGTAAATGCCACGAAGGGAGTGAAAATGAAAGACTCTCTAGGCCGCGAATGCTCCAATACCATCGAGATCGGAAAAGAACAAGAGTTACAAAGTGTGGGCAGACAGGATAATGAAAGTGAAGAGCTTGGCACAAGTAAGTGGAAACAATGCCAGGACTCAGCTAAGGGACCCATGATTGCTAACCCACGCTCCCACGTTGAGAGCCCATGAGCCCCTTTTAGTCGCCTCTTACAACAAGCAGGGGATACCGTGGTTGTATTATCCATCTGAGTCCCCCACCCGCAGGCGGTGACCCTAGTTGAGTTTGGCATTTCTTTCATTACGCCACGCTACTCGCTTGTCGCTTTGGTATTGTATACCTGATATCACTTGGTTAACTCTTGTTTTATTCCGCCCTAGGGTGTCTTCAATTTCAGCGCCCTTCGTGATACTTCCACGTATTGTAAGAAGATCCTCTTCAGTGTAAGTGCAAGTATTTATTTGTGCTACTTGTCTGAACAGTATTATCCTAAGCTTGCAATAGACATTACGAATTAAACCGAATGACTGTATGAATGGATGAATGAATGAATTGCCTGCTTGGATTGTATTCATGCATGCATGAGTGGATGAACACAACGTTCTCCCAGTCACGGATAGCCACCAACTGGGGAGAAAGCATTGGTTATTATTATTACAATCCTGGGCTAAATGTAGCAATAACTTCGAAATAGCAGATAATATCACAATGTCTGGTATTCGAAACAATAACTGCCGATATGAATAATCTGATTATTAGCACTTCTGATGATCATGATGCTTGTTGTTTAGAGGGGCCTAACATCTAGGTCCACGAACCTGCTACGCTGGCGTAGCAGGGGGAAAGGTGATACTACCACGTGGCGCGACCCAGGTGGCGGATAGGGGGGGGGGGGTCTTAACCCGCTTGCCAGCGGACTTGAGGGAAATAAAATACCTCTCGCGGACTAAACACACAACCCCCTGTGGGTGGGGGACGCCGAAGAAGAATACACCCACGGTATCCCCTGCCCGTCGTAAGAGGCGACTAAAAGGGGCGACCAAGGGATGATTGTCTTGGAACTATGAAACTACTTGTGATTAGTACGACCAGGCGGAGAGCATCATGGGTCGCTTTTACTTGCGCGTAGTACCACCATATTAGGTACCAAATAGGTTTGTGTTTAGTAGCACACAGGAGCACCGTGCGGTCGGCTTTTGCAGTACCTGTGATTAGTACCACCATATGAGCAGGATCATGGGATGATAACTACCATGGTTCTGCCTTGCCTGTGATTAGTACCCACTATATAAGGAACACCACGGGATAGGGGAAGGTCCCTGTGGTTAGTACTCTTATGTGACGAACACCATAGGTTTGCGTTGCCTGTAAATGGCGCCGCAAAGTGAGAAAAACATAGCTGTGTATTATATGTCGAATGTCATAACCTCTGAGTAGTACAATGTGTGGAATACCGCAAGTCTCTGCTACTTTTGATTAGTACCGCAACAGGGATGATTGTCTTGGAACTATGAAACTACTTGTGATTAGTACGACCAGGCGGAGAGCATCATGGGTCGCTTTTACTTGCGCGTAGTACCACCATATTAGGTACCAAATAGGTTTGTGTTTAGTAGCACACAGGAGCACCGTGCGGTCGGCTTTTGCAGTACCTGTGATTAGTACCACCATATGAGCAGGATCATGGGATGATAACTACCATGGTTCTGCCTTGCCTGTGATTAGTACCCACTATATAAGGAACACCACGGGATAGGGGAAGGTCCCTGTGGTTAGTACTCTTATGTGACGAACACCATAGGTTTGCGTTGCCTGTAAATGGCGCCGCAAAGTGAGAAAAACATAGCTGTGTATTATATGTCGAATGTCATAACCTCTGAGTAGTACAATGTGTGGAATACCGCAAGTCTCTGCTACTTTTGATTAGTACCGCAACAGGACAAATACCATGGTTCTACTTTTCTAGGGCCGATGACCTCCGATGTTAGGCCCCTTAAAACAACAAGCATCACTATCATAATCTATTTTCCTAACGATCAGTACCGTTATGAGGGGCCAATAACTTGGATTTTGGACCACCTTTAGACTGCAAGCATCATCATTTCAGTGTTATGCTATAGCAGCAGTCCCTTGGTCAGTAATCCTATTCGTTTACGTCCGTTACTATAAATGTAAAGCATTGCGGGTCGCATCCACTGATTGTTTTAAATTCATGTCCATCCATTCATTCTTCGTTCTCACGTTTTGAATTCTGGTCAGTGGAGAATTTTAGACTTTTAATTTGTCATTCCATTTCGTCTCATTTCGTACCATTAGGGGCAGATGACCTCGATGTTAGGCCCCTTTAAACAATAATCATCATCATCATCGGCCGCTATGGTACGAAATGATGATGATGATGCTTGTAGTTTATAGGGGCCAAACATCGAGGTCATCGGCCCCTAATAGTACGAAATGAAATGGCAACGAAATATTCAAAATCATCCACTGACCAAAATAAGTAAATGTCATAAAGGATGAACGGATGGACACGAACCAAGAAACAAACAAACAAAAAACAGTGGGTCCGACGCAAAAAAGATCATAAATAATAGTATTACTGACCATGGGACCACTTATAAAGCATAATCCTGAATCGAGGATGTATGATGTCTAACGGCTCAAAAATCCATGCCTAAGGCCCCACAGAATGGTACATGTCGCGAGTAAAGTAGAACCATGGTATTTGTCATGTTGGGGTACTAATTCAAAATAGCAAAGACACACGGTGTTCCACATAAGATGGTACTATTCACAAGTACTGTACTTCGTACAGGTAACGCAGACACAATGGCGCCACTCATAGCCAACGCAAACCGATGAGGTTCCTCACCTAGGTGTACTAGTCACGGGTGCCGGTATTCCCGTGGTGTTGCTCACATAGTGGGTACTAATCACAGGCAACGCAGACCCACGGTGTCGCTCATATAGTGGTACAACTCACAGGCAACGCCCAGATCCGCGGTGTTGCTCACATGGGTACGACGCACGGTTACTGGAAACCCACAGGAGAACCTAGTCTTTGCTGCTACTAATCACAAACCTATTTCGTACCTAATGTAGTGGTACTACTCGCAAGTACAGGGAACCCATGGTGTTCCCCGCGTGATCGTACGAATCAAAAGTAGTTTCATGGTTCTAATTCAATCATTCCTTGGTCGCCCCTTTTAGTCGCCTCTCACGACAGGCAAGGGGACACCGTGGGTATATTATTCGTCTGCGTCCCCCACCCACAGGCAAAAGTGAGGAGCCTGTCACAAGTAAGTGGAAGCAATGCCAAGACTCAGCTAAGGGCCCCGTGGTCACCAATCCGCACTCCCAAGTTGAGAGCCCCTTGGGCCCCTTTTAGTCGCCTCTTACGGCAGGCAGGGGATACAGTGTGTGTATTCTTCGTCTGCGTCCCCCACCCACAGGGGGTAGTGTGTTTTATCCGCGAGAGGTATTCTATTTCCCTCAAGTCCGCCGGCAAGCCGGTTAGGACCCCCCTATCCGCCACCTGGGACGCGCCACGTGGGAGTATCACCTCTCCTGCTGCTACGCCGGCGTAGTGGTTTCGTGGATTAGCACTGCTTGCAGCTGTACTGCCGACCGTTTTCTTGCTACCGATGTTCGTGTTTTGTTATGCAATATAGGAAATCCTGAATTAAGAATTTAACAAATTAAATACAATTAGAACACGTAAACGAGTTTTCTGTCCGTTCGTTATGTTATTGTTATAAATGTTATATAACTGTGAAAACGGTGAGATAATTGTTTTGTTAAAGATTGCATTCCGTTGGAATGTTGCGTGTTTCTTGCACTGTGTGTGACTCACCTGACCCGACTTCTCCAGATCCTTTCATTCTTTGTGATTTCGAATTTGTTGGTTACATACAATAGTATTGTTATTGTTCCTTATTCTTCTACCTTAAGCTGGAGTTGAAGTACGGAGAGAGCCCCACAAGTACAGCATGCAGCAAAACAAACCGTACTGAATGTCGCCGGAAACCTGTCACTGCAACGACAATGGATGGAGCAAGATAGAGTTGCAGCCCACACCGCGAGAGGGTCCTCTGTCCTTCTGCAACAACTCTTTGGAGATTGCTTATACTCCTGTACCCCTACCACTCGCTGGATCTCACCATTCCCGTATACCTACATAGGGCTCAAGCTAAAAGAATCCGCTTTCTGGTCAGGTGTACAGGCTAGGAATGTTCCCAAATTACGAGAGAAGGTGCAGACCACAGGAACCATATCAGGCCGTTAGCCCAGTCCTGGCATTGCCTCCACCTACTTGTGTCAGGCTCCTCACTTTCGTCTATCCTGTCCGACCTTCCTTGGTCAACTCTTGTCTTTTCCGACCCCGACGGTATTAGAGCATTCGACGCCAAGGAGTCTTTCATTTTCACGCCCTTCGTGGCCCTTGCCTTTCTTTGTCCGGTACTTCATTTTTGGAAGTGTCGGATCCCTTCTTTTTCCTTTTACCCTCTCTCTCAGTACCCCCTGTGGGTGGGATACGCAGACGTAGACTGCACCCATGGTATCTCCTGCCTGTCGTAAGTGACATTAGAACGATGAGATTACTTGTGTTTAGTACCATTACGTGCGGAACACCATGGTTCGACTTTACTTGCGACTAGTACAACCTAGCGAGGGTCTACGTCATATAGGAGCAGTACCATTTTGTGCGGAACATTATGGGCCTGAGTCTTGCTTGTGAAAGAGATCGGCATGTGTATTCCACTATGTTCAGTATGGTCTGCGTTACCTATGAGTAGTACCACTTTATGAGCAACACTATGGTTCTACGTTGCCTGCGGTTAGTAGTACTATGCGCGAAACACCACGGGTTTGGCTAACCCCCGTGATTAGTACCACTATTTGAGGAAAACCATTGGTCTACGTTGCCACAGAGTAGTATTATTATGTGAGGAACACCATGGGATTACGTTGTCTGTGGTCGTTACCATAATGAGTGATGCACCGTGGGTCTGGATTGCCTATGATTAGTACCACTATGTGAGCGACCCCATGAGTATACGTGGCCTGTGATTAGTTCCACCAAGTGAGGAACACCACGGGAATCCCGGTGCCCGTGATTAGTACACCTAGGTGAGGAACACAATGTGTCTGCGTTACTTGTGAGTGGTGCCACTGTGTGTGAAATACCATGGGTTTACATTTCCTGTGATTAGTACCACCATGCGAGGAAACCATGGGTCTACGTTACCTGTGATTAGTACCACTCTACGAGAAACACCATGGTTCTGATTTACTAGTGATAAGTACCATTTTGAGGGTCCGGTGACCTGGATTTTGGACGTTTTTAGATAATAAGCATCTATCTGTCTGTCTGTCTGTTAGATCATCAGCCCAGAGGCTGGTTGGATCCTCAAATAGCGCCACCAAAGACTATGCAGCTATAGGAAAACCACAAAAACCAATGACAGCACCAAAATTAGGTGTACTAGGCAAAACGAGGTGTAAGGTAGTTTGCCATTGCTTTCCTCATTGGGCCAGACAGAGCTATTGTAGCATGACTAACGCTATGAGCAACACCTTTCACAACCTTCAGACGCACTGGATGTGTTCCGAATGTCCTTAGCTCATTACTCAGCACCGCCCATACCCCAGTAGCTTCAATATTGTCACAGCCATGGATGAGAATGGAATTTCGGTGGAAGCTACACTCTGCTCTGTCCTGTGCCAAGAGATGGATGCAAAAGTACTGCATTCATCATTAAATGACAGCAGGCAGAATAAGTATTATCCCCGTAATTAAGACATTGTGAATTGGATCCACTGATTCTTTTTGTTTTACGATCAGTTTCTCATCACCATCTGTTTTATATTCTAATCAGTGGATATCTGGAAGTCTTTATTTTCATTTCATTACACCTCGTACCATTAGGGGCCGTTGGCGTCGCTGTTAGCCCCGTTTAAACAACAAACATCATCATCATCAACATACTTCATTTTCACGCCTTCATGGCCCTTTCCTTCCTTAGGCTGATATCTTCATTTTTCGTATGTCGGATCTCTTCCTTTTTCCTGTTTGATTCGTGTTATATAGAGGATGATAGCCTAGTTGCAATTCCGTTTAAAACAATAATCTCCACCACCTCCCAATACTGACCAAGAGGAACTCCTATATATCTGAAGATTATCTAGCAAGGTAGCAATTGTCTTAGGTGGCTAAGCCCCCTGATGCGCTAAAAGTGCGTCGGGTGTGTTTTGTTTGTTTCCTCTATTTTCGAAGAGTCAACCTCCACTTTTCTGATTTGACTTTAGAGGATGGTTATCTGGTTGTACTTACCATCTAAAAACAATAATTTCCTATATACTAATATTAATTTAAAACACTTCTTTCACACATTGAGCCTGAACATTCTCCAGGAGAGTAGAGTTCATATAAAATCACAATTCATTCTTTTAAGTTGTAATTCCCTTTAATTCATTTGTGTCGGGAATGTCAAACTCGCGGCCCGTGACTCATATCTGTGCGGCTCCAGCTTGATATAAGAAAGTTATTTGAACGTGGCTGGCATTCAGTGTCTTCGTACATGAAGTATTTAAGTTAAATTTCTCATACTTAATGGAACGTGAAAAGTTTAATTTTCATTTCAATAGCAATAACTCATTCCTTCCATAAATGACTGATTTATTAGCACTGTGAAGTAAGTATATTTCTATATAGATGTAAGCGAACAAGGCACCAGCCTTTCGTCGGATTCGATGTGGTTACAAGATATATCCGTCTTGAAAGATGTAAAATAAATTTGTTAGCTTTAAATTTGAGCTATCGAATTATAACGAACATGCATGACAAGATTTTAGCTACATCTTTCGGAGAAAGAAAATGAAGACAACGCAGTTTCCGACTTTTGGGGCGTACAAAACCAGTATAAATGAACCTGCTTGCTATGAAATCTGAAAATCGAAATCTGAAGAGTGAATTTGAAAAGTTTAAATATTTTAAATGCCGTATTTGAAATAAATGAGCTCCTCAATTTCATGATGATGATGATGATGATGATGATCAATATTGCTAATACATTAGAGATTACATAAGTCTATTGTCCCTTTTATTTGGCGCAGTTGATGTTTTGAATATGACATGCCTGCTTTTCACTCACGAATGGAATTTAGTTAGTCAGACTCACAAAGTAAGTGCCTTAAAATGACTCTCATCTCAAGAAACCTCACTCACTTACGATTTCATGCCATATCTAAATCCTTTCATCGTGACAGGCCATTCATCTTTCTTTGGAAGATGTGGAGAGTGTTTCACTCCTACATTATATAAAGTGTTTTTCATAAGTAACGCATTAAATCAATGAAACTAATTCGTTAAAAATACTCAAGATGTAATATTTTGAGAGGAATACAACAAAATTCGTCCACTATTCTACCAAAATATGACGCCATTGACAACTTTTAAAATAGTACAATATTCCTTTTTTATTTTGTCTAAAGGTACTTGTTTTCTTTAGTATTCATGCAAAATTTCATTTGTTTCATACAGAAGGTTTGGTTGCTACATGGATAGTTTATTTCTTGACTTGTTTTATTAGCTCACTCAACAATATACACAACTACTACAACAAATGAATTTCAGAATGTGTTTTAAGGTGTTTGAAATACTCCCCAATTACAATCTGGCAATGGATAAGTCGATGTGTGAATTCTTTCAAACATTTTCAATTAATGCTGGTGGTATATATCTGCATTCTTTCCTTATCCTCGGTTTAAATTCTTGCATATTAACAGATCCAATAACAAAGGCTCTACAATTCAAATATCCTCAGAAAAAGTAATAAAGTAAAGATAGATCTGGTAATCTTCCAGGCCACTCCAGAAACCCTATTCTTACAATAAATCTTCCAGATATTCTCGAAAATCGACAGCATAATAAAGAACATTATTGTGTTGATGCTAGGCTGAATCATATGGAATGTGTGAATCTTAAAGAACTGGATGCAAGAGAGTAAGAGATGGTATTAAAACTTCACACAAGAACAGCTTCACAACGCCTTTTATTGCTTATGACAAGGTACCACACGTTCAGATAAAGCATACATCTTCCAGAAAGGTGTCTGCAAGGGTTTGTGGTGCTTGGGAGTGGTAGATTTATCGTTCAGATGCTGCTCCAGTTAGTCCCAGACTTTTTCGATGGGGATTGGATTCAATTTCTGGGTGGTCTCTCCGTTCGCTGGACGTCGTGCTGTCGCAGGAACCTCCGGACGATGATGGCATCATGCGCTCTAGCATTAGCGGGCACGAAAACTTAGTTTCATCCAAGTTACGGCACGTGGCACTAATGTAAGATCTCGTGCATGTACCATCAATCATTTAAGGATTCATTGCGAACGATCAGGTGATTGGTTTTCATGTCAAGATTTATGCCTGGGAACACCATAACAAATTCACCACCACCAGCAATGGTAGATTGTATAGCTGTTGAATGAAATCGTTTCCCATGTCTTCTCCAGACTCGCAGACGACCATACGAACGATATTACTCGAAACGGGATTCATGAAGGGAGCGCACAACACGCCAGTGTCTTAGCTGCCAGTACAGATGATGTCTGTCAAACTGCACTCTACTGTTGTGATGCCATCTGTACAGTACAGATACTTCAGCTGTTCATCGGGATTTTAAACTGGCCCTCGAAGCCCTCTTTCTTACTGTTTGGTCACTAACTCGTACTCCAGAAGCCCACTATAAGTCCACTTGTGGTGGCTCATGCTATAACTTGCGGTTTTGGAGAGCTTGTAGGCACACAATACGATCCTTCCCTGGGGTTCTCTTTTGGCGGTTCGTACCAGGGTGTTTGACAACACTTCCTGGAAACGTTTCCAAATATACCATGTGGCTTCATTCGATGACAACTGCTTCTCCCGGTGCGTACCACGGTCCGGCACGATCAGCCATGACCTGTAAACACCACACTGCACACAGGCCAACCCTCGCATATATTTTGAATTGAGACACTCCGTACCTTTCAATTGACACTGATACCTCCAAAACATCTGTACGCCATTCGAGTCCTCTGTTAAGTAAACAGGACATCTTATTGCTGCAATAGTTCGGTCCCCATCCACTGTGCCTTCTTAACATATAGTTCGGAACATCTAAAAGCATGAAACTTTCAGTGAATTATGATGATGATGATGATGATGCTTGTTGTTTTAAGGGGCCTAACATCGAAGGTCATCGGCCCCTAATGGAACGAAATGAAGGACATGAGATATGAAGTTAAAATTTTAAAAAGTATCCACTGACTAGAGTTAAAAAAGAATGGTAATGAAGAAAAATGAGGGTGAGATTAAAACAGTCAGTGGATCTAATACGCAATGCCTTATGTTCTATTAAAATAAGAGAAAGTACAGGAAATCGAAGGAATAAGGCATCGCCCAGTAATACAGATATTAACACATAATGTACGTTAGACGTTAAAATAACACATTAAAATGCGCAACACAAACTAAAATGGAGTCAATGAGATAAAAGCGCAACTGACATAAACAACACTAGGACAAAGGACATGATCACACACGATAAAACAGACCGCTATCCCTCATAAAGCGGATGACGAGGTCTGCTGACTGCTCGTCATCGCGCAAGATAAGGGAGATAGTACTCGGAAGGTTAATACTACGGCGCAGATCGACCAGGTCCACGCACTCCGTAAGGATGTGTACCACGGTAAGATGGTCGCCGCAGGTACACACCGGAGGGGGTTCTCCTTTCAGTAGATGGGAGTGCGTCAAGATACCGTGGCCGATCCGAAGGAGACATAATACCACGGCTTCCCTCCGCGAAGCCCGAAGGGAAGTCCTCCATACCTTCGTTGTTCCTTTTATCGCTCGCAGCTTATTGGGAAGTGGGATGGCCTGCCACTCCATCTCCCAATGAGACATAACCAGATGTCTCAGCTGAGAGCGAATATCACTTGCTGGAACCTTGAAAGGCAACGGGGGCAGTGTAACTGCCTCCTTGGCAGCCTGATCTACTAACTCGTTTCCCTCTATGCCCATGTGGCTGGGGAGCCACACGAACGTAATTCTGGTGCCGGCATCCGAACACCCGGCCAGCAGGTCCTGGATCCGCTGCACCAGAGGGTGCCGAGGGAAACAGGTATCAATAGACTGAAGCGAACTCAAGGAGTCAGTACACACGAGAAAGTGTCGGCGTACATTGTCTAGTGCGTACCGCAGAGCCTCACAGATAGCATAGAGCTCTGCCGTGTACACACTACAGGTGTCCGGGAGAGCAAAAAGAAACCGATCATTGTCGACAACGAACGCACAGCCCACCTTCGTATCTGTCCTTGAACCATCCGTGTAAACGACGACTGAACCTGGATAGCGGCCAAGAACGGACAGGTAGATCCTCCGATAAATCGAAGGGTCCGTGTCTCCTTTCGGGCCAGTGTGCAAATCCAGGATGATTTCAGGTCGTCGTACAACCCACGGAGGTACCCCACTTGGTTGTCTGACAAGGCAAGGAATCGAAGGTACGTCAAACAATTCATAACTGCTATCCAAGCGTATCCCAACCGGCCGCGTCCCACGAGGATGAGCAACGTACAACAAACGGTTGCCATTGTTGAATACGCAGGGGTAGCTCGGATGAAGTGGCATCTGTCGCAAATTTGCAGCATACGTAAGTAGTAGTTGCTGGCGCCTCAGGTGTAAAGGCGGCACACCAGACTCAGCGAGCAGGCTAGCGATGGGGCTAGTACGAAAAGCTCCCGTCGCCAACCTAACCCCGCTGTGGTGGATACTGTTCAGCTTCGCAAGAACGCTTGGCCTTGCGGAGCCATATGCTGCACTGCCGTAGTCTAACCGAGATAAAAAGTGTGCCCGATAGAATCGCAGGAGCACCACGCGGTCAGCTCCCCAATTAGTGCTGCTAAGAAACTTCAAGAGGTTAAGCCTCTTGGTGCATTGCACTTTTAGCTCCCGCACGTGTGGCTCCCACGATAATTTACTGTCAAAAAGGAGCCCAAGAAATCGGTAGGTGTCAACAACTGGAAGAACGACATTACCTAGATAAAGCTCAGGATGAGGGTGAAGTGTACGTTGACGACAAAAGTGGACAACGGAGGTCTTTGCGGCAGAAAACCGAAAGCCATGTTCTGAGGTCCACTTCTCCACCCTCCTAATAGCTTGCTGTAACAGTCGCTCTGCGACTGCCATACTGCACGAGCTATAGTGCAGAGCAAAATCATCCACATATAGGGACGGTATTACGGCTGGACCAGCAGCAGCGACAATACCGTTTATGGCAATCGCGAACAGAGTGACACTAAGAACCGATCCCTGTGGGACTCCATTTTCTTGAACGTGGTATTGCGAATATGTCCTACCTACTCGGACACGGAATAGACGGAGGGACAAAAAATTCGCAATAAATACCGGCAAGTTACCTCGGAATCTCCATTGATGCAGGACTGAAAGGATGCAATATCGCCAGGTGGTGTCGTAGGCCTTCTCCAAGTCAAAGAAGACAGCTACCAAGTGCTGTTTTCGGAGAAACGCATCCTGGATAGAGCTCTCCAGGCGTACCAAGTGGTCTGTGGTGGATCGAGCGGCTCGAAATCCACATTGGTACTCCGACAAGAGTCCTTGTTTCTCCAGACACCACACGAGTCTACGATTTACCATCCTCTCAAATACCTTACACAGGCAATTTGTAAGACAAATCGGTCTGTAACTTCCTGCATACTTAGGATCTTTGTCAGGCTTGAGGACAGGGATGACTATGCCCTCTCGCCACTGAGACGGAAAATCACCCTCTGTCCAGATTCGGTTGAACACACGAAGGAGATATAGTAAACTATCATCACTAAGGTGTTTCAACATCTGGTTATGGATGTTGTCCGGTCCAGGAGACGTGTCCTTGCAAAGCGCTAAGGCGCTGCGGAGTTCCCACTCCGTAAAGGGCACGTTGTAGTCCTCTGAAGCTTGGGTGGCAAAACTCAGGTGATGACGTTCTGCCTCCCGCTTCAGAGGGAGGAAATCAGGATTGTAATTCCCGGAGCCAGAGACATCCGCGAAATGACTAGCGAGATGGTTAGCAATCGCGAGGGGATCAGTGGCGACACTGCCTGCAATGGAAATTCCCGGTACAGCAGATGATCCTTGAATACCCGAAATTCGTCGAAGTTTCGTCCACACTTGAGATGATGGAGTATGTGACGTCATGGACGACACATATCTCTCCCATGAAGCCTTCTTACTTTGTCGAATAAGAACTCGCGCCTTAGCGCGGAATTTCTTAAATGTTACCAAGTTGGCCACAGTAGGCTGTCTACGGTAACGCTTATGAGCGCGACGGCGTTCTTTGATGGCTGCTGCTATTTCATCGTTCCACCAAGGAACGAGTTTTCGGCGAGGAGTCCCCGAGAAAAACGGAATGGACTCCTCAGCAGCAGCAAGAATAACTTGGGTGATGTAAGTTATTTCCTCGCCGACGGTCCGCCTGACATCTTCGCTAAAGACAGCTAGTGATGTGTACTTTGGCCAATCAGCATGTTTAAGAATCCATCGAGGGGGAGCCTCGACGGGTTTATGATTCAACAAAGTAAGAACGATGGGAAAATGGTCACTGTCACAGAGATCATCGTGTGCATTCCACCGAAACAGTGGAACCAACGTTCGGCTGCATAGACTAACGTCTATGCGAGAATATGTGCCGTAACGTACACTAAAATGAGTTGGTTCCCCTGTGTTCAAAATACATAAATCCAGATCTGATAGGAGTGTTTCCAGCTCTCTTCCTCGGGGGCAAGGCGTCTCAGAGCCCCATATGGGGTGATGGGCGTTAAAATCGCCCAATAAGAGGAAGGGTGGTGGAAGCTGATCTATAAGATCAGCGACATCAGTGATGTTCAGATGCTGGCCTGGTGGAAGATAAACATTACACACTGTGGCTATGATAGGCAGCGAGACGCGAACAGCTACAGCCTCAAGAGGGGTTCTTAAAGGAACCTCTTCGCTGTAGGTATCAGAACGTACAAAAATGCCAACGCCTCCGGAAGCCCGGTGAGCATAGTGTCGTTCTGTCGAGTATAGTTTGAAATTCCTCAAGACCGTGTGATGACCAGGTCGGAAATTGGTCTCCTGAATACAGACTATACTCGCTGCGTACTCACTAATAAGCTGACGTAACTCAGCAAGATGCCTGTCATAACCGTTACAATTCCACTGTAACGTGCCATAGTGTGGACTATAAAAGGAGTGTTAGGTTATGAGCAACAAAATGCTCGTAAGCCTAAACACTATCTAGTTCTACATCCGTAGATGTAGAGGACAGCGCGACATCCATCCCGTCATCAAAAGATGGCAGGTGTGCCGCCCATAACTTCGACGCTTTTCGGGCGCGAGGGTGTCCCCTACGAGGAGAGCGCGCAGGTTTGGGAGCAGGAGTGCCTCCCGGCGCAGACTCTTATCCCCCAGATGTAGGGCATGACTTCTCCTTCGCAGGGGAAGTCCGAGAGCGCTCAGGACGGGCGCTCTTCTTCCCCTTTTTCTTTTCAAGTTTAGACGGGCTGGGAGATGGTTTCCCAGCCCTGGTCAACGAAGCCGCCTCCGCCGGCTGGGGCACGACTTTCGTCGACCTCCTAGGGGGGGGGAGACTTAGTCTTCCCCCCTTGCTGTGCCGGCTGGGAATTGCCAGCCGGCACAGACTTCTGGTTGGTCGAAGGTGGGGTGGTCCCCCCCTTCGAGCTTTGACTATTTGCGACGTTGCTGGGAGCAGCAACAGTCGCCTTGGGCGCAGCGGTCTGGACAGGTGTCTTGGTCGTAAATGACGAACCTGGAAGACTCTGAGCTATCAAGCTATAGTCGAGTGTACGGGCAGGTGTACTCATAGAATGAAACTTACGGCGCGCTTCCTGGTAGGAAAGACCATCCAGGGTCTTGATCTCCTGGATCTTCTTCTCACTCAGGTATGTCGGACAATTCCGATCCCGAGGAGAATGAAAACCGGAGCAGTTAGTGCACTTGTATGGAGTTGTGCACTCCTCCGCGCCGTGAGCTACTCGTCCACATGTACCACATACAGCCTGATTCGAACAGCGAGATACCATATGTCCGAATCGCTGGCATTGATAGCATCGCATAGGAGGCGGGATGTACGGCCTCACATCGCAACGTTAAGTTGTTACCTTGACTTTCTCTGGTAACACTGACAACTTGAAAGTGACAATGAAGGCACCGATGGCAACGTCTTCACCGTTGACCTTGCGCGTAATGCGCCGGACGTGTGTCACGCCACGGTTCTTCATGTCTTCAATCAACTCGTCGTCAGTGTTCAAAATAAGGTCGCGGTGAAAGATGACTCCGCGAACCAGGTTCAAGGACTTATGCTCCTCCACTTTGACGGCGATTTCGCCAAAGTGCTCGCACTTAAGCAACTGATCAGCTTGCAGTGCTGTACGAGTCTTTAGAAGCAAACTACCGTTGCGCATTTTCTTAAGTTCCTCCAGTTCGCCATAGACGCCTTCGATGTGTCTACTAAACAGGATCGACTTCACCGGCTTAAAATCCTGCCCATCGGTTCTGGTAGCGACCAGAAACCTAGGGAAGCTGGATCCCATTCCTTCACGCTGCGCATGTTCCCAGGGAGTTGAACCTCTCAGGGAAGCAAAAGTAAAAGACTTAGGTGGGCGACCACCTTGTGAGAGCCGACTTCGTTTGGAAGCCATGCCCGATAGCATCCTCCCCGAATGCCACCCACTCCGATCAGGGGTCTCTGTAGCCGAACCAAGCAGCCAAGGCAATACCCACCTGGTCGTAGCAGGTATTGCCCGGGGTCCGATGTTGAACGATGCCTAATACGGGATGACTGAGGCAATGAGCACTAGGACTCCCTTCCTCCGGTCACCCGCAATAGCATGTACCCCATAGCGTGTACAGAGCACTAACAATAGAAAAAATAAATAAAAATAATTAATAATAATATGTCCTTCTGGCATTCGGCTGTGCGGGGACCTGCGTTGTCAGGCGGATACCACTGCCCGGGTACATGACACTCCCACCCGCCGCGTCCTGGGTGGTTGCTGGCACGGGCTTTCGAGCGTAGTCGCACACATAGGAGCTCCATCGCCGGGCAGCACGCACATCAAATTTTGAATGGTCTACATCTGACCCTCAGAAAAATAATAAAAAATAAAGAGGGGACCATGGCCACATGACCCTTTAAGTCGCCTTCTACGACAGGCAGGGATTACCTATGGATGTATTCATCCTCTCCCATCCACAGGAGGTCCATCATATTATACCATCCGCAATCCATGTCCGCGCCAAGGTCGCCCCTTTTTGTCGCCTCTTACGACAGGCAGGGGATACCGCGGGTGTATTCTGCATGTGTGTCCCCCACCCGCAGGGGGTAGTGTGTTTGGTCCGCGAGAGGTATTTTATTTCCCTCAAGTCCGCCGGCAAGCCGGTTAGGACCCCCCTATCCGCCACCTGGGACGCGCCACGTGGGAGTATCACCTCTCCCCCTGCTACGCCATCGTAGTAGGATCGTGGAGTGAATTATGAATGTAGGGTTTTGTAACTATATTTTTGAAACAACGGAGAAAATGTAGTGAACTTTACTCTAGGACATTGGCTGGGGATTTGCAACTGCCGTCTTAAGCACAGACCTAGATTAAAACCCAGTAATGGACGGATTTAGTTCATTATTTAACGTTTTTAGATTGGATGTTATGATTTGAATTTCATTTTCCTGCTGGATGACGCTACTTTCTCTGGACCATCATTAATTTCATGATGGGAATAACTGGGTACTATGAGTAATTCTTATATACTCTAACAGAGCTCAACGAAATGATGGTTGATGTTTCAAGGGATCAAACATCAGAGTTATTAGCTCTTGCTGATTTGAAGCGAAACGAATTTACCCATTATTAAAATGGAATGTACGTTAATATAAAATAGCCAGAAGGCCAAGGAATCAACAATATATTTTCATAAAAATGAGATAATGGTGCACAAAATTTGTATGAAAATAAATAAGGCATTGGTTCATTAATTTATAAATAATAAGAATAATATCTCATTAATAATAAAATTTAAAAAAAACATACGTAAAGTATTCAATGTTAGTAGAGATTTAAATAAAGAATAACATTGAAAATTTTAAAGATCAGTGAAATTTAAAAACAGTATTAGTTTGAAAGATTAATCTAGATTTTAATAAAAATTCAAGCTACAATGGGTGAAACTTTCCACTATCCCTCATTGCTCGATGACGGGTTTTCACAGAAGATGAGGGACATGGTGTCAAGCAGTTAAGGTTTATCGATCGGTCAGGCCACCCTCTGTGGATGTGTAGCCTACTCAAGTCAGCAGTGCTCAAAAAAACCCGTAGAATTGTCTATATAGAGAATAGTCTTTGGATGTATATTTACAACTAAATATTTAATCATTATGAGGAACAGAGTTGGATCTACAACAGATCCATTCTACTGTTAGGCACTTCAGTTTTATAGCGTTCAATAAAAGATTGTCAGTATGCTGATGAACTCTGCTTGCATGATGACCAGTGTATCTGGAGTAATGTCGGTCTTCTTGTTTCTACAGTTCATTGCTTCATTATAAAATGCATTAGCTACTTAGTATTCTTTAATATTGCCCCATCATAACCACAGCCAACTTTGAACTTGTTAAGCGTACAATTTTTGCTCTCTTTTCTTATTAGAGCAAGTTTTGAAACGCACATGTGCTCCTTGGGCTACTGTGCCATTTCGTGCCAGAACAAACATGCAAGCATGCAAGAAACTTGTTGTTTTCAATAGTACACTTCCTGAATAGCAAGTTAAAGGCTTGCTCTAACATCTAACATGCATTAACTATTACCTTTACACGCGGAATGTGTACTCAGACGTATTAGCAAAAGAAGACAGTGGCCTCTCTATCGTTGTTCATTGAAATATCTAAAGGTATCTAAAGAAGGCTTTTTGTTATATCATCACTGTGCCATGTGGTTCTTAGACGGAGATTTTAGATAAGCGTCACTATGGGACAGATTTGATGATGCATGTTGTTTAAAGGGGCCTAACATCGAAGGTCATCGTCCCCTAATGGAACGAGATAAACGACATAAGAGATGAAGTAAAAATTTAAAAAAAAAATCATATCCACTGACTAGAGTTTAAAAAAAATGGTGATGGAGAAAAATGAGGGTGAGATTAAAACAATCAGTGGATCTAATATGTAATGCCTGATTTTCTACTAAAATAACAGAATATACAGGAAAACTAAGGAATAAGGCATTGCCTGGTAGTACATAATTTACTTGAGACGTTAAAATAACACATTAAAATACGCAACATAAACTAAAATGAAGTCAATGGGATAAAAGCGCAAGTGAAACCAAAACACACTAGGACAAAGGACAGCATCACACACGATAAAACAGTCCACTATCCCTCATAAAGCGGACGACAAGGTCTGCTGACTGCTCGTAATCACGCAAGATAAGGGAGATAGTACTCGGAAGGTTAAGACTACGGCGCAGATCGACCAGGTCCACACACTCCGTAAGGATGTGCACCACGGTAAGATGGTTGCCGCAGGTACACACCGGAGAGGTTTCTCCTTTCAAAAGATGCGAGTGAGTCAAGATACCGTGGCCGATCCGAAGACGACATAATACCACGGCTTCCCTCCGCGAAGCCCGAAGGGAAGTCCTCCATACCTTCGTTGTTCCTTTTATCGCACTCAGCTTATTGGGAAGTGGAATGGCCTGCCACTCCATCTCCCAATGGGACATAACAAGATGTCTCAGCTGGGAGCGAATATCACTTGCTGGAACCTTGAAAGGCAACGGGGGCAGTGTAACTGCCTTCTTGGCAGCCTGATCTGCTAACTCGTTTCCCTCCATGCCCATGTGGCTTGCGAGCCACAGAAACGTGATTCTGGTGCCAGCATCCCAACACCCGGCCAGCAGGTCCTGGATTCGCTGCACCAGAGGGTGCCGAGGGAAACAGGTATCTATAGACTGGAGCGAACTCAAGGAGTCAGTACACAGAAGATAGTGTCGGCGCTCATTGTACAGTGTGTACCGCAGAGCCTCACAGATAGCATAGAGCTCTGCCGAGTACACACTACAGGTTGTCGGAAGAGCAAAAAGGAACCTATCATTGTCAACAACGAACGCACAGCCCACCTTCGTATCTGTCCTTGAACCATCCGTGTAGACGACGACTGAACCTGGATAGCGGCTAACAACGGACCGGACGAGACTCCGATAAATCGAAGGGTCCGTGTTTTCCTTTGGGCCAATGTGTAGATCCAGGATTATTTCAGGTCAACGTACAACCCACGGAGGTACCCCACTTGGTTGTCTGACAAGGCAAGGAAACGAAGGTACGTCAAGCAATTCGTAACTGCTATCCAAGCGTATCCCAACCGGCCGCGTCGCTCGAGGACGAGCAGCGTACAACAAACGGTTGCCATTGTTGAACACGCAAGGAGAGCTTGGGTGAAGTGGCATCTGTCGCAAATTTGCAGCATACAAAAAAAAGCATTCGCTGGTGCCTCAGGTGTAAAGGCGGCACAACAGACTCAGCGAGTAGGCTAGCAATGGGGCTTGTACGAAAAGCTCCCGTCGCCAATCTAACCCCGCCGTGATGGATGCTGTTAAGCTTCGCAAAATACTTGGTCTTGCTGAGCCATATGCTGCACTGCCGTAGTCTAGCCGAGATAAAATATGTGCCCTATAGAATCGTAGGAGCACCGTGCGGTCAGCCCCCCAAGAAGTGCTGCTAAGAAACTTCATGATGTTAAGCTTCTTAGTTCATTGCACTCTTAACTGCCGCACGTGTGGCTCCCATGATAATTTACTGTCAAAAAGGAGCCCAAGAAATCGGTAAGTGTCAACAACTGGAAGAACGACATTTCCTAAGTTAAGTTCAGGATGTGGGTGAAGAGTACGTTGACGACAGAAATGGACAAGAGAGGTCTTTGCGGCAGAAAACAGAAAGCCATGTTTGAAGGTCCACAGCTCCACCCTCCTAATAGCTTGCTGTAATTGTCGCTCTGCGATTGCCATACTGCACGACCTATAGTGCAGAGCAAAATCGTCCACATATAGAGACGGTATTACTGCTGGACCAGCAGCAGCGACAATATCGTTTATGGCAATCGCGAACAGAGTGACACTAAGGACCGATCCCTGTGGGACTCCATTTTCTTGAACGTGGTATTGCGAATATGTCCTCCCTACTCGGACACGGAATAGACGGAGCGACAAAAAATTCTCAATAAATGCAGGAAAGTTACCTCGGAATCTCCACTGATGCAGGACAGAAAGGATGCCATATCGCCATGTGGTGTCGTACGCCTTCTCCAGGTCAAAGAAAACAGCTACCACGTGCTGTTTGCGGAGAAACGCAATCTGAATAGAGCTCTCCAGGCGTACCAAGTGGTCAGTGGTGGATCAAGCGGCTCGAAAACCACATTGGTACTCGGAGAAGAGTCCTTGTTTCTCCAGACACCATACGAGTCGGCGATTTACCATCCTCTCAAATAGCTTACACAGGCAGTTTGCAAGACAAATTGGACTGTAACTTCCTGCATACTTAGGATCTTTGTCAGGCTTGAGGACAGGAATGAATATGCCCTATCGCCACTGAGACGGAAAATCACCCTCTATCCTGATCCGGTTGAACACACGAAGGAGATATAGTAAACTATCATCACAAAGGTGTTTCAACATCTAAGGTGCTGCGGTGTTCCCACTCCGTAAAGGGCACGTTGTAGTCCTCTGAAGCTTGGGTGGCAAAACAAAGGTGATGACGTTCTGCCTCCCGCTTCAGAGCTGATTATGATGATGATGCTTGTTTTTAAGGGGCCTATCATCGAAGGTCATCGGCCCGCTTCAGAGCGAGGAAATCAGGATGGTAATTCCCGGAGCCAGATACATACGCGAAATGACTCGCTAGATGGTTAGCAATCGCGAGAGGGTCAGTGGCGACACTGCCTGCAATGGAAATTCCCGGTACAGGAGATGATCCTTGGATACACGAAATTCGTCAAAGCTTAGTCCACACTTGAGATGATGGAGTATGTGACGTCATAGACGACACATATCTCTCCCATGAAGCCTTCTTACTTTGTCGAATAAGAACTCGCGCCTTATCGCGCAGTTTCTTAAATGTTAACAAGTTGGCCACGGTAGCGCTTATGAGCGCGACGGCGTTCTTTGATGGCTGCTGCTATTTCATCGTTCCACCAAGGAACGAGTTTTCGGCGAGGATTCCCGGAGAAGAGCGGAATGGACTCCTCGGCAGCCGCAAGAATAACTTGGGTGACGTGTTATCTCCTCGCCGACGGTCCGCCTGGTATCGTCAGAAAAGACAGCTAGGGATGTGTACTTTCGCCGATCATCATGTTTAAGAATCCATCGAGGGGGAGCCTCGACGGATTTATGTTTCAACAAAGTAAGGATGATGGGAAAATTGTCACTGTCACAGAGATCATCGTGTGTATTCCACCGAAGCAGTGGAACCAACGTTTAGCTGCATAGACTTACGTCTATCCGAGAATATGTGCCATAACGTACACTAAGGTGAGTTGGTTCCCCTGTGTTCAAAAGACATAAATCCAGCTCTGTCACTAATGTTTCCAGCTCTCTTCCCCGGGGGCAATGCGTCTCAGAGCCCCATATGGGAAGATAGGCGTTAAAATCTCCCAATAAGAGGAAGGGAGGTGGAAGCTGATCTATAAGATCAGCGACATCGTTTATGTTAAGATGCTGCCCTGGTGGAAAATAAACATTACACACTGTTGCTATGACAGGCAGTGAGACGCGAACAGCTACAGCCTCAAGAAGGGTTCTTAATGGAACCTCTTCGCTGTAGCCATCAGAACGTACAAAAATACCAACGCCACCGGAAACCCCGTGAGCATAATATCGTTCTGTCGAGTATCGTTTGAAACTCCTCAAGACCGTATGATGATCAGGTCTGAAATTGGTCCCCTGAATACAGACTATACTCGCTGCGTACTCACTAATAAGCTGACGTAACTCAGCAAGATGCCTATCATAACCGTTACAATTCCACTGTAACTGTGCCATAGTGTGGACTATAAAAGGAGTGTTAAATTATGAGCAACAAAATGCTCGCAACCTAAACACTATCTACATCTACATCCGTAGATGTAGAGGACAGCGCGACAGGAGGGGGGCATGACTTCTCCTTCACAGGGGAAGTCCGAGAGCGCTCAGCACGGACGCTCTTCTTACCCTTCTTTTCGAGTTTAGACGGGCTGGGAGATGGTTTCCCAGCCCTGGTCGACGATGCCGCCTCCGCCGGCTGGGGCACGACTTTCGTCGACGTCCTTGGGAGGGGGGGGGACTTAGTCTTCCCCCCTTGCTGTGCCGGCTGGGAACTGCCAGCCTGCACAGACTTCTGGTTGGTCGAAGGTGGGGTGGTCCCCACGCCCCCTCGAGCTTTGACTCTTTGCGACGTTGCTGGGAGCAGCAACAGTCGCCTTGGGCGCAGCGGTCTGGACAGGTATCGAGGTTGTAAATGACGAACCTGGAAGACTCTGAGCTATCAAGCTATAGTCGAGTGTGCGGGCAGGTGTATTTGTAGAATTAAACTTACGGCGCGCTTCCTGGTAGGAAAGACCATCCAGGGTCTTGATCTGCTGGATCTTCTTCTCACTCAGGTATGTCGGACAATTCCGATCCCGAGGAGAATGAAAACCGGAGCAGTTAGTGCACTTGTATGGAGTTGTGCACTCCTCCGCGCCGTGAGCTACTCGTCCACATGTACCACATACAGCCTGATTCGAACAGCGAAATACCATATGTCCGAATCGCTGGCATTGATAGCATCGCATAGGAGGCGGGATGTACGGCCTCACATCGCAACGGTTAGTTGTTACCTTGACTTTTCTGGTAACACTGACAACTTGAAAGAGACAATGAAGTCACCAGTGGCAACGTCTTCACCGCTGACCTTGCGCGTAATGCGCCGGACGTGTGTCACGCCACGGTTCTTTATGTCTTCCATCAACTCGTCGTCAGTGTTCAAAATATGGTCGCGGTGAAAGATGACTCCGCGAACCAGGTTCAAGGACTTGTGCTCCTCCACTTTGACGAGGATTTCGCCAAAGTGCTCGCACTTAAGCAACTGATCAGCTTGCAGTGCTGTTCGAGTCTTTAGAAGCAAATTTCCGTTGCGCATTTTCTTAAGTTCCTCCAGTTCGCCATAGACGCCTTCGATGTGCCTACTAAAAAGGATCGACTTCACCAGCGTAAAATCGTGCCCATCGGTTCTGGTAGTGACCAGAAACCTAGGGAAGCTGGATTCCATTCCTTCACGCTGCGCATGTTCCCAGGGAGTTGAACCTCTCAGGGAAGCAAAAGTTAAAGACTTAGGTGGGTGACCACCTTGAGAGAGCCGACTTCGTTTGGAAGCCATGCCCGATAGCTTCCTCCCCGAATGCCACCCACTCCGATCAGGGGTCTCTGTAGCCGAAGCAAGCAGCCAAGGCAATACCCACCTGTTCATAGCAGGTATTGCCCGGGGTCCGAAATTGGACGATGCCTAATACGGGATGACTGAGGCAATGAGCACTAAGACTTCCTTCCTCCAGTCACCCGCAATAGCATTTACCCCATAGCGTGTACAGAGCACTAAATATAGAGAAAAAATTAAAAATAATTAATAATAATATGTCCTTCTGGCATTCGGCTGTGCGGGGACCTGTGTTGTCAGGCGGATACTACTGCCAAGGTACATGGCGCTCCCACCACGCAATGGTCCTGGGTGGACAGTTGCGGCCTTTTGGGCGTAATCGCACATGTAAGAGGCCCATCTCCGGGCAGCACGCACATCCAAATTTTGAAATGATCTACATCTGACCTTCGGAAAAATAATAAAAAATAAAGAGGGGACCATGGCCACATGACCCTTTAAGTCGCCTTCTACGGCAGGCAGGGATTACCTATGGATGTATTCAGCCTCTCCCATCCACAGGAGGTCCATCACATTATACCAAACCGCAATCCATGTCCGCGCCAAGGTCGCCCCTTTTTGTCGTCTCTTACGACAGGCAGGGGATACCGCAGGTGTATTCTACATATGCGTCCCCCACCCGCAGGGGGTAGTGTGTTTGGTCCGCGAGAGGTATTTTATTTCCCTGAAGTCCGCCGGCAAGCCGGTTAGGACCCCCCTATCCGCCACCTAGTATGCGCTACTTGGGAGTTTCACCTCTACCCCTGCTACGCCACCGTAGTAGGTTCGTTGATGGGACAGATTTCTTCTATAACTGAAGATAATTGCAACTGTTCTTACAAATAAAGAAAAAACCAAAGCCATCTACGTACAGGCAATGAAGGCCTTTGGAGGAGTGGATGATAAAGGCTTCCTCTACCTGTAACCTAGGCACAAAGTAGGAGCACGTCCGTGGCCGACTATCTTTGACCCCAGAAATTAACCTGGTACTAATTTTGGCGTAGGATGAGTGAACCACATTGTCACGTGCCATGTTCAAGATGTGGCCATCTCGTTTCTATATTTTCCGACTTCTAACTGAAATCTTTCCTGTTGAATCGACCACGAATTTATCATCGAAGCCAGGCAACCCCTATTGTTCTTATATCTAGTGCTCTGGCTGGAAAAGTCCCCCGGTGCTCTGAACTTCGGAGCGTAGGTTGGCGATCACGGGACTCTTAGTTGAGTCCTGGCATTGCTTCCATTTACTTGTGCCAGGCTTCTCTTTCATTTATCCTATCAGACCTCCCTTAATCAACTCATGTTCTTTTCCGACCCCGACGGTATTAGAGCACTCGAGGCCTAGGGATTCTTTCATTTAAACTACCTTCGTGGTCCTTGCCTTTCTTTGGCCGATACCTGCATTTTTGTATTTTCGGATCCCTTCCATTTTTTTCTCTCTGATTAGTGTTATATAGAGGATGGTTACCTAGTTGCACTTCCTCTGAAAATAATCATCACCACCTTTAATGACTTAGAGGCATCATTTTCATACGTGCAGTGAAACAGGATTAAAAATCAAAATATTTCAAGATACGTCGTCCTCCCGCGTCTATCCTCAATTAAAATACTGCCCACGTTTTGTCAAATACTGTATGTGTCATGTCATATTCTGTATTTAATGAATCACCAGGGATACTGTGGATATTATTCTACCCCCACCCCCGCACGGGGGGATCCTCTGGCTTGTGGGTGGATAGTTGTGTTTTATTTTAATACACATCTCTTTGGATACAACACACCACACTAAAATGCCAACCACCGCAGAAATAGGCGGTAGTTAATACATCTCTCCCTGTACGGTTGGCGTAAGGAAGGGCATCTCGCCGTAAGACTAAGCCAAATACACATGTAGTGTGAAACTGGGGAGAGGGCAATTATTTATTGCAATTACCTAGTCACTGTTTACTTATGAGGTATAAATTGTAGATTTGAATGTTTTTTTTTTGTCCTGTACGTTAACAGTGTTATATATTCTAGGACAACCGGCACTTGTAGTGCCGACCACAAGTGGAAGAAGAAGATATTGATGATTGATAATTTTTGTTTAAAGGGCCTAACATCTAGGTCATCGGCCCCTACTGGTACGAAATGGAATGACATATTAAAAGTCTTAAATTCTCCACTGACCAGAATTCAAAAACGTGAGAACGAAGAATGAATGGATGGACATGAATTTAAAACAATCAGTGGTTGCGAACCGCAATGTCTCATATTCACATAAACAGACGTGACAATATCGTATTACTGACCAAGGGAGTACTGCTATAGCATAACACTGAATCGATTATGCGTGCAGTCAAAAGGGGGTCCTAAATCGAAGTTATCGGCCCCTCATAACGGTACTGATCGCTAACAAAATAGAACCATGGTATTTGTTCTGTTGCGGTACTAATCAAAAGTAGCAGAGACTTGCGGCATTCCACACAATATTGTACTGCTCAGAGCTTATGAAATTCGACATATAATACAGACCTATGTTTTTCTCACTTTGCGGCGCCATTTACAGGCAACACAAACCTATGGTGTTCATCACTGAAGAGCACTAACCACAGCGACCTCTCCCTATCCCGTGGTGTTCTTCATATAGTGGGTACTAATCATAGGCAAGGCAGAACCATGGTAGCTATCATCCCATGGTCCTGCTCATATGGTGGTACTAATCACAGGTACTGCAAAAGCCGACCGCGCGGTGCTCCTGTGTGCTACTAATCACAAACCAATTTCGTACCTAATGTAGTGGTACTACGCACAAGTAAAAGCAACCCTTGGTGTTCCCCGCGTGGTCGTACTAATCACAAGTAGTTTCATGGTTCTAATACAATCAACCCTTGGTCGCCCCTTTTAGTCACCTCTCATGACAGGCAGGGGATACCGTGGGTGTATTATTCGTCTGCCTCCCCCACCCACAGGGGGTGTGTGTTTGGTCCGTGAGAGGTATTTTATTTCCCTCAAGTCCGCCGGCAAGCCGGTTAGGACCCCCCTATCCGCCACCTGGACGCGCCACGTGGGAGTATTACCTCTCCCCCTGCTACGCCTGCGTAGCATGTTCGTGGGGAAGAAGAAGAAGCACTTACATTGTAAACTAATGCAGCGAGTTGTCAGGATCCTGCATGAGCTGCTTTCTCACTATTTATGCATAGGAAATGGATAAAGGAGAGGAAGGCATGCCCGTAACAGGATGGGGTGGGACGGGCCCACCCCAAAGAAGGATGAAGATATATGTGGGATGAGGAATGAGAGAGGCGGGGAACAGGACGAGAGCGGTTCCAGCCCCAAGTGGCCGGCCGCAAATGGAATGGTGAGAGAGCTGCACTGTCATCTGGTAGAGGTACCGGGGGGTCCTCGTTTGGGCCCCATGGGTAGGGCCGGTCGTGCCATCACAGGGAAGGTGGCCTTTCTCTCACCAGGTGTGATGGCGCGGCCGGACAGTAGTATTAGGTAGCTAGTTTATATTATAATTAATGAGTTAGCACCACTAATAGGTTTAATTAATATTAAATGTAGTAATATAGTAATTGTTGTATTAAAAAGCTAAGAAAGGGGAAGATGTATGTTGTCCTAGACTATATAATATTGTTAACGTCTAGGACAAATTAAATTATATTTAATATAGTAATAGTCAAATAACTGTGAAAAGGAAATATAAGTCATGTATCAAACTTAATGAATTGCAATACACGAATGCTCTCTTCCCAGTTTCAGGCGATCCGGAACTGGGAGACGAGAGTATTCTATTCTGTTCTTATTCTTGTCAGGATCCTGTCGCCTGGAATGCGGTGCTATACGGCGATTTACATAAACAGTAGCGATGCAGCCATCTTGTGGCTACTCCAACCACTATTCTTATACCTTCATATCTTCCACACAATATAAATAACATTTGTTTGAGCGCCAGTTGCTTTTTTTTAAAGAAAAAACAACAAAATTCGGTAGAGCATACCTCATATTTCAATTATCTCAAGGCGTGAGGTGATAAACTCACACATCTGGCAATATACAGGGATATGGGTCAGGACAATATTAGATTACGGTTGCATTTCCACAATTGAGGATTGCACTTGGAAATAGAATCACTTATTATAATTAAAATAAATCCGAGTTTATGACTATAATTTACGTCACAATGACCAAGCATTGACGTCTTTTAATTTAACAAAAATATATAGAGTACTGTGAGATTTGCGGTGACATTTAAAAAGAAAATTTAATCTAAACAAAAGAAGCTACTGGCATGAACTTGAAGTGAAATGTGATATCGCCGCTGATTACATTCTTCTTCATGTTATTACTGCAAAACATGTCTGATACTTTAATTACCTGATGTCTGCATACACCGCTGTTGAACTTGAAATTCCTGGAAAACCTATGAGCTGAAGTCGGGAGCCGTCTGTTATCTTCTTATGTAACCATGAGTTGACCTACATACCACGTACGCGTGTGGGAAGCTCCAATGTAGTTACGTCCACTCAATAGATCGTAAGAAATTTGAAAATATTATTGAAACCCCTTGTGAAGTCCATCCTCACAAGTAAATGATGTTTCACTATCAGCATAGTACCAGTCTCTGCTCGGATCCAACTACCACTTGTAGACCTCCTCGATGATTCCGAAACCTCTTCAAACACAACTCTTAGCTCTGACCACTACTCTAAAACCACTGACCATCACTCTTCCTTCACTTCTTCCATTTGATCCATTTGATATATATGATATGATTGATCTGATACCTCTCACCACCGTTGCCTGGACTTTTATAACTTCGCGATGACGACTCGTTTCCCTACTCTCGGGTCATCCCTTCCACCTCAACATACAGTAGCTGGCGAATACAGACACTTGGTCGCAATCACGTGCCCACGCACTGATGTCATCAGTCATGTGTCGTCTAAGCGTGCCCAAGCGGATTGCAGATGACTATGCTGCATGAGTCACCGGGAAACTTACTTGCACATTACATTCTCAGTTAAACTTAGCCTCTATTGCAAAATACTCTGCCAGCTCATCTGGCCAGAGTTACAAGCCACAGCATGACTATTTAAAACCAACAAACCTCACTTATTACAATTCAGAATAATTGCAAACAAAATTCACTTAACCTATGATTAAATACAATAATATCCGTGATACCTAATTATACAGTCTAAATGATGAGAAACAGAATATAAAATCTCATGAATCGGGTTAATAATAATAATAATAATAATAATAATAATAATAATAATAATAATAAATACTGAATGGAATCTGTACGGTTACAATCTATCCGTGATAGTGCTTCGGATCTTTCCATTTTAAGACACTAACTTATAAATGTGGAATGAACATGACCTCTCTATTTGTGCACGCTATAAACATGTCCCGAATTGTACAATCACCCACAAAAACAAAATCATTGCAGGTACACATATGCTAAAACAATTGATGATAAAGTATGTGTTGTGCATATCCTTGGGTTTCTACCTACATGTGAAGAGAAATGTATTTTTATAATGAAAATTAAGTCTGATAAGAATGAAATCTGTGGAACACACAGTACCATGTGCTCATTCTTTTTTTTTTTTTGAGCAACTGTAGAGTAATTTATATTACGACCTCCTGAAGCGGAGCTGAGAAGCTAAAATCTCCTGATACTGGGTTGACTGTACCGAGCTACAGTGATATATTTCGTATATTGTGCAATGCATTCATAGAATACCTTTCTTTAACGATTTAAACGAGGAACGTACATGCAGTAAACATCGAATCACCCATCGGATATAAATCCTCGAAAAGCATACTGAACAGGAGGAAGGGAAACGTAATTACCTATAATTCACAGTTGTTTACACCAAGAAACCATGTTTTGAACTCGCTAGATTCTTTCTTTCTTTCTATATCTCGTAAACCGGCTCTTAAATCCACGACATGCCAGTATCTCGTTTATTGCGAAATAGCGAAGAAATCCCTGGCTGATGCACTTGTTATTAATATCAAGCCATTTCTTGGATATATAATCTATCTATCAATCTTAATCTTACGATAAATAAAATTCATTGTGTTTATGTATGTAGTATGAAAGTACGTGGGTTTGTTCCAATCTCCTCTTAAAACACTGGACCGATTTCAACAAAACTTGGCACGTATTACTTACTATCTGAAAAAAAATGTGGGGGTGAGACACTCCTACGAGTGTGGGGGAGGGACTGACAGGTAACAATAATATGAAGTAGTATAATCCATAGTTTTCAGGGTCACTGAGATGAACAATGACACGCCGAGCGTCATTTAAGTCGAAGTTCAGCCTCCAACAGCATGGGGATGAAAAGGGGTAAAAAATAAAAAAATAAAAAAATAAACAGAGATTATGGATGTATGTGTGTATGTTCCAGCATAGCTTTCAACCAAATTTAACACACATGACTTTCTATCTGGAAAAAGTTACTGTGAAGGTAGGACACTCCTAGCACTCCTAGGAGCGGGGGTGGAGAAGTGATGACATGTAAGAATCGAAAACGACCAATATAAGAGTCAAAATCGTAATTTTTGGGGTCGCTGAGATGAATAGTGGCACTCCGGGTGCCGTTTAGGTCAAAGTTCAGCCCACATCCGCATGGGGGTGAAAAGGGGATGAGAAAATATGTTCAAAATGACCGAGATTATGGATGTGTACGTTCCAAAACAGTACTGAATCAAACTTCGGGCACATATGACGTACTATCTGAAAAAAATATTATGGGGTACGACAACAGTCGCACCCTCAGGAGAACGGGTGACATATACAAACAATCGAAAACGACCTATATTAGTGTCGAATCCGTAATATTCGGGATCGGCGAGATGAATTTGATATTCTGGACGCCGGTTTAGAACAAGTTCATCCCCCATCGATATGCAACACCCTGTGAGTGGGGAAGTAGAATAACACCCACGGTATTCCCTGCCTGTCGTAAGAGGCGACTGAAAGGGCCCAAGGGGTTCTCAACTTGGGAGCGGACCGAGCTTGATAGCTGCATTCGCTTAAGTGCGGCTAGTATCCAGTAATCGGGAGATAGTGGGTTCGAGCTCCACTGTCGGTAGCCCTGAAGATGGTTTTCCGTGGTTTCCCATTTTCACACCAGGCAAATGCCGGGGCTGTACCTTAATTAAGGCCACGGCTGTTTCCTTCCACTTCCTAGGCGTTTCCTATTCCATCGTCGCCATAAGGCTTACGTATGTGTGACGTTAAGCAAAAAAAAAAAAAAGAAATAGGGAGCGTGGGTTGGCGACCATGAGACCCTGAACTGAGTCCAGGCATTGCATCCACTTACTTGTGTCAGGCTGCTCCCTTTCATCTATCCTGTCCGACCTCACTTGGATGATGATGTTGTTGTTGATGATGATGATGATGATGATGATGATGATGATGATGATGATGATGATGATGCTTGTTGTTTAAACGGGCCTATGATGATGATGCTTGTTGTTTAAAGGGGCCTAACATCGAGGTCATCGGCCCCTAATGGTACGAAATGAAACGACAAAGTAAAAGTTCAAAATTATCCACTGACCAAAATAAAAAATGCCATGATGAATGAATGAACGAATGAATGAATGAATGAATGAATGAATGAACATGAATTTAAAACAATCAGTGGATCCGACTCAAAAAAACTATCATAGTTAATAGTATTACTGACCAAGGGACCACTTCCAAGGCAAATCGAGGATGCTTGGTGTCTAAATGGGTCCAAAATACAAGTCAAAGGCCCCTCAGAATGGTACTTATCGCTAGTAATGTAGAACCATGGTATCTGTCCTGTTGCGGTACTAATCAATGGTAGCAGAGACTTGCGGTATTCCACACATTATTGTACTACTCAAAGCTTATGAAATTCGACATTAATAGAGACCTATGTTTTTCTCACTCTGCGGCGCCATTCACAGGCAACGCAAACCTATGATGTTCATCACGTAAGAGTACTAACCACAGGGACCTCTCCCTATCCCGTGGTGTTCCTCATATAGTGGGTACTAATCACAGGTAAGGCAGGTCCATGGTAGCTATCATCCCATGGTCCCGCTCATATGGTGGTACTAATCACAGGTACTGCAAAAGCCGACCGCGCGGTGCTCCTGTGTGCTACTAATCACAAACCTATTTCGTACCTAATATAGTGGTACTACGCACAAGTAAAAGCGACCCTGGGTATTCTCCGCGTGGTGGTACTAATCACATGTAGTTGCATGGTTCGAATACAACCATCCCTTGGTCGCCCCTTTTAGTCGCCTCTCACGACAGGCAGGGGATACCGTGGGTGTATTATTAGTCTGCCTCCCCCACCCACAGGGGGTGTGTGTTTGGTCCGCGAGAGGTATTTTATTTCCCTCAAGTCCGCCGGCAAGCCGGTTAGGACCCCCCTATCCGCCACCTGGGACGCGCCACGTGGGAGTATCACCTCTCCCCCTGCTACGCCTGCGTAGCAGGTTCGTGGAAACGGGCCTAACATCTAGCTCATCGGCCCCTAATGGTACGACATGTAAAGACAATTTAAAATTTAATATTAATCCACATGACCCTTTTAGACGCCTTCTACGACAGGCAGAAATTACCTGTGGATGTGTTCAACCCCTCCCATCCACAGGGGGTTTAACAGATATGGTAAACCTATGGTGTTCCTCACATAGTGGTACTAATGACAGGTAACGTAGACTCATGGTGTTCCTCACATAGTGGTACTAATGACAGGTAACGTAGACTCAGGGTGTTCCTCACATAGTGGTACTAATGACAAGTTTGCTAGTTGCTTTGCGTCGCACCGACACAGATAGGTTTTATGGCGACGATGGGACAGGGAAGGGCTAGGAGTGGGAAGGAAGCGGCCGTGGCCTTAATTAAGGTACAGCCCCAGCATTTGCCAGGTGTGAAAATGGGAAACCAGGGAAAACCATTTTCAGGGCTGCCGACAGTGGGGTTCGAACCTACTATCTCCCGAATACTGGATACTGGCCGCACTTAAGCGACTGCAGCTATCGAGCTTGGTAAATAATGACAAGTAAGTAGACTCATGGTGTTCCTCACATAGTGGTACTAATGACAGGTAACGTAGACTCATGGTGTTCCTCATATAGTGCTACTAATGACAGGTAACGTATACTCATGGTGTTCCTCACATAGTGGTACTAATGACAGGTAACGTAGACTCATGGTGTTCCTCATATAGTGGTACTACTCATAGGTAACGCAGACCCATTCTGAATACAGGGGAACGAACAAGGTTTAGCGCAGTGCACGGCACGTTCTTCCGCGCGCTCGCTCCTCCGCTTCGGTGGGATGCACACGATGGTATTAATGACAGGCAACGCCCAGACCCATGTTGCTCCTCACATAATGGTACTACTCACAAGTAATCTCATGGTTCCAATTCCATAATCCCTTGGTCACCCCTTTTAGTCGCCTCTTACGACAGGCAGGGGATACCGTGGGTGTATTCTTAGTTTGATTCCCCCACCCATTGTGCTTAAAAGACAATCAAAATAAAATCCAACATTTGAGTAAATAGTTTAATAACTTTTCTAAAACGTAGATGAAGGATATACGTTACTGGTTTGGAAATAATGTTTTGACCATGGGTCCTATAGCTGAGTCCTTGATTTGTTTCTACTTCCTTGCGTCCGGCTCATCACTTTCGTCTATCCTGTCCGACCTGCCTTGGTCAATTCTTGTTCTTTTCCGACCCCGACGGTATTAGGTTTGTGAATCCTCCACGCCCTTCGTGGCCCTTGACTTTCTTTGGCCGATATCTTCATTTTTCGAAGTGTCAGATTCCTTCAAAATTTATCTTTGATTAGTATTGTAGAGAGAACGATTGTCTAGTTGTACTTCTTCTGTAAACAATAATCACCACCACCTGTCGACCGTGGGTTTCGAACCTACCGTCTCTCGAATGCAAGCCTATAGTTACGCGACCCTAAGCGCACGGCCAACTTGCTCGGCCTCACAAAATAGAACAAAGACATCGAGTTCACGGGAGGGTCCAGAAAATCAACGAATCCCGAGAAACACATGGACCTAATTATTGTACTGTCGGGGCCTGAAAGAATGAAATGTAAAAAAACGACATGAGAGTGTAAAGATAAAACGAGAAGCCTGGTACTAGATGATGGGAATTGACAGGCCCAGTTGTAATCGTCATATGTGTTTTATAAATTGTGTTCTTCTGGGGGTAATCAGAAATATATTTCAGACTAGACCAGGTCACAAAAGGGAAATATTCGTAGTCACTGTATGGTTCCAAGAATGTTCAAGTGTCAGACATCATGATTTATAACCATGACAAGGTTAGATTTGACATAGGCGTACCTCAGACTCCTCAATTTCTACTATTTCTAAATGCAGTTCTTCTCATCGGAAGGAGACATACCTAAAGTGGGAGAAGTACAGGGATTCTTCACGCCTTCAGAGAGCACCAGTATCCCAGGTCTGAATAAGACGGTGTATAATTATTCGTGGACAGGGTTGCACTCTCGTTACTTAAATTCTTTTAATTCTATGAAATAAAGTAAGTAATTTAGTTTGTTTTTGATGTTTGAGTTTGGTACGTGCTTGGAATACAAACGAGTGGGAGAGATTCAATTGTCCACCTCCCTGTCTTACAATTGTCAACTCCTGATATATATAAAGCATGTTAACCTTTTGGTCCTGTAATACTGGTGTAAGTTTCTTAAAAATAAATTAAATCATCTAATTGCTACATTATATAATATACAGTATATCCAAAACGTAGCGGAATGGTTTTTGTTATTCATTAAAGAATTATACCGTCACTCGGTTACAACAACAACTCCCTTGGATTTCTAAATATCATGAAGGAAACACATGAATAATAATTACTTGTTGAGTTGCAGAAGGCAATTATGATAGTGGTGATATGAAGCCCTAGAGAGTAATGCCAGTCAAATCTAATTGGAAAGGCAGACTTTAAATTGTTGCTTCCAGTGTCCTGATGAACAAGAATTAGTTGAGAGCAACTTCCGTCATGCCCTGAAGAAGAGTCACATTTCAAAATGAATAAGCTGCATATCATTCATATCAAATGAACGTATCTAACTAGTTAATGTGTTAACAAGTCTGTATAAATTTCACGTCACTCTCATAAAGCCATCAAATTCAGGTGAAGGCACGTCCTGGATTATATTCATACTCCTCTTTTCTTCCTCTTCTTATTCTTCTCCTTCTCCTTCTTCATCTTTATCTTGATGATGATGATTGATGTTTTACGAAGCCTGATGTTTAGGTCATCGGCCATTCCTACTTGTTATTACTTATTCCTCAGAGATCACAGCCTGAAAGTCAACATCAAATTCACAGCATATGATGCCGAAGTGAAGACTGATTACACGCAGAAGAAAAATACACCCACGGTATCCCCTGCCTTTCGTAAGAGGAGACTAAAAGGGGTGACCAACGGTTGACTGAATCAGAACCATGAAATTACTTGTGATCAGTACCATCACGCTGGGAACACCATGAGTCGCCTTTACTTGCGAGTAGTACCACTATGTTAGTTACACAATAGGTTTGTGATTAGTAGCGAAAGAGGGGGAATCAGTATGGATTTTACAGTACCCGTGATTAGTACCACTATATGCGTAAAACCATGGGCTTACGTTGCCTGTGATTGGTACCATTGAGAGAAACACTATGGGTCTGGGGGTTGCCTGTGATTAGTAACACTCTATGAGCGACACCGCAGATCTGCATTGCATGTGATTGGTACGCACTATGTGAGGAACACCACGGGATAGTACGAATCCCTGTGATTAGTACCACTATGTGAGGAATATCATAGGTTTGCGTTGCGTATGAGTGGCACCGTAATGTGAGAAACACCATAGGTCTGCGTTACCTGTGCGTATTACATTACCTGTGAGTAGTACCACTATGTGTGGGAAACCGTAGGTATACGTTACTCATGATTAATACCGCTACATGAGAAATACCATGGTTCTTACTTTCCTAGCGATAAGTACCATTATGAGGGACCGTTGACCAGGATTTTGAACCCCTTTAGACAACAAGCATCATCGCTTCACATCGTGCTTTGGAAGCAGTCGCTTGGTCAGTATATACTTTTGTTTTAAGATAGTTTCTGGGAAGGTGGGGCATTGCGGGTCGAATCCACTGATTGTTTTAAGTTTATTGTTACGATGTTTTGTGGATTTGCAGAGGTGAAAGAAGGTGCTGGGTGGAATAGGTCTCAACTTACGAAATTAAAGTTAATTTAAAACTTTAACAAAGGTTATATTTTCTTTTCAAAATCAACAGACTAACAGGTACCAAGTAGCAGGAAAATAATTTAAGAAATTACAATAGTTACAAGATTTGGGCTTCGAGCCCCAAGATTAATTTCTGAGCTCTCAGCTCACCACCACAATAGTTAAAGGGCAGAAAACCCCTAAGTACAAGGAGCACTTGCTCCTAATTACAACGTGAAGAGGGAAAGAGCAGACCCGCTCTCAATTTTACAAGCCTATCCAAGGCTACAACAAACTTCATTTCTATCTGCCCTTAAGGCACGCCAAGAAACGGGGGTATTTGACACCCAGCCTACAGGGCCTTTACATGAGGAAAATAAAACATCAGGTTAAGTTACTGGCCCATAATACAAAATAGAATGGAGGCGAAGCTTGCACTCCTAATACACTTTTGAAACCTACTTGGCACTAGGCCGCTTACGCAAGGGCTAATCCCATACTAAGGAGGTGACACGATAAGAAAACTTTATTACATTACGAAGAGAAGAAAGACGGTTATGAAAACGTAGTCACCTCAAAACAATATGAGTGGGAGCTCGAGAGGGTTAGGCACTCTCTATCCCAATTTATAGTTAAAGAGACGAAATTTTACCAAGTGTCTATTACTTTTTAAAAATAGGTTACATGAGGAAAGTTTCGAACCTACCCCGAGGGTTAAACTGCTGAGCTAGCAAGAAATAAAGTTATTAAACGGCCATTACCTTGGAGATGAACTGCTGCCCGAAGAAAGAGGCGCTTCCCGCCCCCTGCTATATAATCACACACTAAGCAAGATGTCGATGAAGTGGCCCCGAGACCAGAAAATCAGCAGTTTGTATATCCTCGGGGAACATTCGAGACCTTTCAAGAATGAGTACACACACCCCCCTCAACTTTATTGGATAGCTTAAAGCAACATATCCATATCGGAGAAGACATACGTTATTGGTCAAAAATTAATTAGAGAAATTTGGGATTGGCTAAATTCAAAACAAGCGGGAAGAGAAGGGTTATACTGCCAACCCAAAAAATGACTGAAAGAAATTTAACAAAGAACAAACTTATGAATACCAAATTTCTTCAAAAAAAAAAAAAAAAAAAAAAAAAACAGTTCCTTCACTTCGCACTAGGGTGCACAATTATAGTTCTTAAGTAGTGCCATCTAGAAGAGAATGTCCACACTTCTTGATACGGAATAAACAAACACAAATCAAAATAGACATCGTTCAGAACACTTCAAAATTTACAGTAGAGACGTCTTCCGAGAAACCTTTGATTTAATCCAGATTTTAAAGTTCAGAGTTTCTCCTGTAGAGAGGTTTCAACTGGCGCAATATTTGAATTCGCGGCGTGGAGGTGTACCGCCCGGTACATTTATAATAATTGTTCATCGTCTCTTTTAAAAAAATTCTAGTCAGTGGTTTAGTTTTGGAATTATTTCTAACTTCCAATATTGTGAGCTTGATCCGCTGATTATTTTAAATTCAAATTCATGCATTCGTTCTTCATCATCACGTTTTGAATTCTGGTCAGTAGATGAGTTTTGGACATTTAAATTTTAATATCATTTCGTCTCATTTCGTAACATTACGGGCCGATGACTTAGCGTCATCATCATCATCATCATTGAAGTGTAGGATGGTAACTATGGTTTCTACTTGGTTACAATCTGCTTTACGTCGTACCGACCCAGATAAATCTTATGGTGACGATGGGACAGGAAAGGGCTAGGAGTGGGAAGGAAACGGCCCTGGCCTTAGTTAAGATATAGTCCCAGAATTTGTCTTGTGTGAAAGTGGGATATCACGAAAAACCATCTTCAGGGCTGCCGACAGCGGGCTCGAATCCACAAACTCCCGAACGCAAGCTCACAGCTGCGCGACTCGGTTAGTCGCAATTCCTTTTACAGTTTCGAATCTCTGTTCTTGTCGTAACCACTTCAACACTCACTTCTCAACAAAGTTCAGATCTTCCTGTAGAGTGATGTCGACCTGGCCCAAGTTCATTACCTGGATGTCTACTGATCTTTAACGTTTTCTCCAGATCAGGATTAGTGATAAGTTAATACAGCTCTCCATTAGTTCTTAAACGCGATCTTTCTTTATCCAATACGACGCCATAGATGAAAATGAAAATGCACAGCACATTTCCAACCATTCAGCCGGGTCAGGAATGGAATGAATGAAGCTCTCCATCTAGCGGCGAGGATAGGAACCGTGCCGACTGCCGAAGCCTGTATCACTCCTCTGGGCAATGATTAATGACCGACATATGAAATGATATTGGAGAGTGTTACTGGAATGACAGATGACAGGGAAAACCGGAGTACCGAAAGTAAAACCTGTCCCGCCTCCGCTTTGTACAGCACAAATCCCACATAGAGTGACCGGGATTTGAACCACGGAATCCAGTGGTGAGAGGCCGGTGCGCTGCCGTCTGAGCCACGGACTAGATCTTTGGAGGAATGTTTCTTTCAAATCTTCCAAGAAGTACTTCATCTAACTTGATTCAGGTCACTGCGTCATAGACTTGAACAGTTATTATCAAGATCTTGCTTAAGAGTCTTGATATCATGTGTTTTATGAGAGAGCCGGGCTGAGTGGCTCATATGGTTGAGGCGCTGGTCTTCTGACCCCAACTTGGCATGTCCGATCCTGGCTCAGTCCGGTAGTATTTGAAGGTGCTCAAATACGTCAGCCTCGTGTCGGTAGATTTACTGGCCCTTAAACGAACTCCTCCGGAGCTAAATTCCAACACTTCGGCTTCTCCGAAAACTGTAACAGTAGGTATTGGGACGTAAAAACCATTAACAGTATATATAATGCAAGTTGCTTTACGTCGCACCGACACAGATAGGTCTCATGGCGACGATGAGACAGGAAAGGGCTAGGAATGGGAAGGAAGCGGCCGTGGCCTTAATTAAGGTATCGTCCCTGGTGTGAAAATGCAAAACCACGGAAAACCATCTTCACGGCTGTCGACAGTGGGGTTTGAACCCACTATCTCCCGAATACTGGATATTAGCCGCACTTAAGCGACCGCAGCTTTCGAACTCGTTTTATTATTATTATTATTATTATTATTATTATTATTATTATTATTATTATTATTATTATTATTATTGTTGTTGTTGTTGTTGTTGTTGTTGTTGTTGTTATGAGATCATAAAGGAATCCATTCACTATGTCGACGTGTACACCATTTTCCCAAGATTTCCGCTGTTTTAGCTGAGCACACAGACTAAATATTTAAAGCTTCCAGTGCATCGAGAAGGGTACTGTCAAACGATGACTTCTGGATCATTCTGTGGTTATTTAAAACATACTAACATCTTGATTATATTTTCCCTAATACCATCCTTTGAACAATAACCCAGTAGATCATGCAACGGCTTTGGTCAGACAAGACGAGATTTATTCAGGATATATAATAACAGGATTGTGGCAGCGTAGGAAGCTGCCGGCTACTGCAGGTTACATTGTTCATCAAGATCATATTCCTGTACCTGTTATTACAGGAGGATACGGTGTCTTCTCAAGCATACTACTCAACGTCATCAATCACGGCCGATAAAGCTCACGCTGTAATAACTTAACTTTTATTTAATCCCATTTTTGATCACATATTCCTTTTTTTGCTACCATGATAACGAATAGTCCATTAACTGTGATAAATTATATATAAATATTCATATATAACGGTAATTGAAACGTGTTCTACACTATGTAACGCCGATATTCTTAACGGAATAAGAATTAGAAATAGTATCAACGAAACATCAAACTACTATGATTAAAACTCTCCACTGATGGTAAGAAATTGGCAAATAGGAGCCTTTTGCGTCTACGGTACTGCTTAAATTTACTTACATCGGACTCATTTCTCTCATCTTTCCAGTTTGATGTCCGACTCGTTGGCTGAACGGTCAGCATACTGGCCTTCGGTTCAGAGGGTCCCGGGTTCGATTCCCGGCCGGGTCGGGGATTTTAACCTTAATTGGTTAATTCCAATGGCACGGGGGCTGGGTGTATGTGTTGTCTTCATCATCATTTCATCCTCATCACGACGCGCAGGTCACCTACGGATGTCAAATAGAAAGACCTGCACCTGGCGAGCCGAACCCTTCCTGGGATATCCCGGCATTAAAAGCCATACGACATTTCATTTTTCCACTTTGATCTCCACTGCTCAACATATTTTCTCTTCTTGCCTCAACGATATTGCGCTACATTTGATCTTCAGTGCTTTTCATTTCAAAAGTGCATGGCGTTTCTCTTTCCTAAACTGACACATTAATTTTTCTAAAAGATCAAAACTTCCACCTTCATTTCTCCTCTCTGGATTTGATTTCGAATTTATTAATAATATCCGCTGACGGTGGTATGAGATGATAAACGGGCCGGGGTGTAATAGCTTACTTAATTCTGTGCTGGGTTGGTAACGATAAAAGTCCCCAAGGGACTGATAACTGGTTCATTCCAAGCCTGGCGGCGTCTTCGGTTCCCTAGTGGGTTCAGTACTTCCTTTGCGTGTTACATTTCTTTCTGTGGATCCTTAACGTTACCAACCCCCTGTGGGTGGGGGATGCAGCTGGAGAATACACCCGCGATATCCCCTGCCTGTCGTAAGAGGCGACTAAAACGGGCCTCAGGGGCTCTCAACTTGGGAGCGTGGGTTGGCGACCTCGGGGCAATTAGATGAGTCCTGGCATTGCTTCCACTTACTTGTGGCAGGCTTCTAACTTTTATCTATTCTGTCCGACCTCCCTTTGTCAAATCTTTGTTCTTTTCCGACCCCGACGGTATTAGAGCATTCGAGGCCTAGGGAGTCTTATATTTTCACTCCCTTCGTGGCCCTTGCCTTTGTTTGTCCGTTACTTCATTTTTCAAAGTGACGAATCCCTTCTTATTTCTTCTTCCGTCCTCCAGTCTACCACGTGCGGGTGAGCGATGCAGACGAAGATGATGATGCTTGATGATGATACTTGTTGTTTTAAGGGGCCTAACATCAAGGTCATCGGCCCCTGATGGTACGAAATGAGACGAAATGCAATGAAAAAATAAAATCCATAATCCTCCACTGACCAGAATTCAAGGCGTGAGGACAAAAAATGAACGGATGGGTATGAATTTAAAACAATCAGTGGAGCCGACCCGCAATGCTTCAGTCTCAGCAACTGACGGAAAACAATAGTAATACTGACCAAGGGACTGCTTCTATAGCTCAGTACTGAATCGGCAATGCCTGCAAGCTAAAGGGGTCCAAAATATAGGTTATCGGCCTCTCATAATGGTACTTATCGCTTGGAAAGTAGAACCATGGTATTTGTCATGGTGCGGTACTAATCAAAAGTATCGTAGAATCGCGGTATTCCACACATTATGGTACGACTGACAGGTTATGAAATTCGCACATGTAACACAGGCCTATGGTGTTACGCACATAGCGGCGCCATTTACAGGCAACACAAACCTATGGTTTTCGTCACGTAAGTGTACTAACCAAAGGGACTCGTACTATCCCGTAGTGTTCCTTATATAATGGGTACTAATCGTAGGCAAGCCAGAAGGCTAGTGTCGCTCATATAGTGCTTCTAATCACAGGTACCGCAAAAACCTGAGCACGCGGTGCTCCTGCGTGCTACTAATCACAAACCTATTTGGTACCTAACATAGTGGTACTACGCGCAAGTAATAGTGACCCATGGTGTTCCCCGCGTGGTGGTACTGATCACAAGTAGTTACATGGTTTTAATCCAATCATCCCTTGGTCGCCCCTTTTACTCACCTCTTACGACAGGCAGAGGATATCATATTTGTATTCTTCGTCTGCGCCCCCCACCCACAGGGGGTGTGTGTTCGGTCCGTGAGAGGTATTTTGTTTTCCTCAAGTCCGCCGGCAAGCCCGTGACGACCCCCCTATCCGCCACCTGGGACGCGCCACGTGGGAGTATCACATCTTCTCCTGCTACGCCAGCATAGTAGGTTCGTGGCGCAGACGAAGAATACTCGTACACCCAAGCTATTCCCTGCCTGCCGTAAGAGGCGACTAAAAGGGGCGACCAAGATATGATTGTATTAGAACCATGAAACTACTTGTGATTAGTACCATTATATGGGGAACACTATAGGTCGCGTTTACTTGCGAGTAGTACCACTATGTTCGGTACACAGTATGTTTGTTATTAGTAGCAACAGAAGGGGGGTCTGTATGGGTTTTCCAGTACCCGTGATTAGTACCACTGTGAGAAAGGTTATGTCTCAAAACTCACGAGTCCCAAAACTCACGGGCTAAAATTAGTAACAAATAGTCTCAAAACTCACGAACACAAACTGGTCGCTAAAGTAAACATTCTAATGAGTCCCAAAACTCACGAATACAAACTGGTCACTAAAGTAAACATTCTAATGAGTCTAAAAATTCACGACTCCGGACAGCAGGTGCTTGCGATGACCGCAGGATGAATCACGCTTCCCTTCAACCCATGTTTTTCCACCGACTTTTAGAATGGTATTTCCCATGTACAATTAACAGGAATTATCATCCTACCAAAGATCAAATTCCCCAAGTGCAACACTGATCTTTATTCAGTTATTTTGCTTGGTGCCATCGAACAGTGCACAACATGCAATTCATTTCTTCACAAAAGGATAAAATAAATTTAGTGTACAATGGTTATAGGTTTTACAAGCAACGAGAGAACAAGTCGGGCGAAACAGTATGGTTTTGTTATAAAAGACTGTCATCCGCGTGTGCCGGTAAAGTGATAACTGCAAGTGACAACAGTGTTTTTAGTGAAACAGTCCACCAGTGTGTACCTGATGAAGCAAGCCTCGATGTGTACAAAGCAGTCAGCCAGGCCAAGAAACGAGTTCGCGAAGAGCATGGAACATCAGTTACACAGGTAAGTTAAACATTTTCTTTTACAAGTTGGTTACGTCGCACCGACACAGATAGGTTTTATGGCGACGATAGAATAGGGAAGGACTAGGAGTGGGAAGGAAGCGGCTGTGGCCTTAATTAGGGTAAAGCCCCAGCATTTGCCTGGTCTGAAAATGGGAAACCACGGAAAACTATCTTCAGGGCTGCCGACAGAGGGGTTCGAACCCAGTTGCTTGCCCTTGAACTCGCTGCCAACTCACTCGTTTTTATTTTTGAAGAGTCCGCAGACGAAATTAAAGACCGTTAAAAATCGCGCGCGTGTCTACTCGTGCATTGTAGCTAACAGCCTGTTATCTGTGTCGTTTCAACAGAAATTGAGCCGATGACCTAGGTGTTAGCCCCTTTCAAACAACAAGCATTAATAGAAACGGTTTATAAATTATATTTGTTCCGAGTAAGTGAGTACTTAAGACATATTGGTACTATTGGTTATTACTATAAGTTAGGTACAAGAAGGTAAGGATAATATTTTTTGTTACAGGTCTACACAGAAGAATTTGAATTCTTGCAGCAAAGAGGATATGAATTTATCACCAGGGTACCTCAATTTTCCAGTGTAAAATCATCACTCTACAGGCACCGAAATAAAGCCCAGGGAGTCCATAAAGAGCCAAAACATCCAAACGACATTAATTTAGATGAAGACACTCTACACATGACCGATGGCAGTACATTTCTTCTTGCAGACAACAGGGATGGAGAAAGAATATTAGTATTTTCAAGCGCAAAGGGAAGAGAATGTCTCAAAGCGCATAGGACATTTCTAATGGATGGTACTTTCAAAAGTTGCAGCAGCCAGTTTTCACAGCTATATACAATACATGCTGATCTTGGAAGCACCAGCGAGGAAACAAACATAACACCTGTCATTTTTGCTCTTCTCCCTAATAAGACCACGGGAACATACGCTAGATTATTTAATATCGTAAAACATGAGATCCCAGAATGGAACCCAAATGAAATAAACGTCGACTTTGAGGCAGCCGCTATCAAAGCAATAAAAGAAGTATTTCCTTCTATCAAAGTGCAAGGATGCTTCTTCCATTTATGTCAAAGTCTCTGGCGAAAGGTTCAGGAAGTCAGCCTCACTGAAGCCTACAAAACGAATCAGAAAGTCCGACAAACAATTACAATGTGTGCGGCACTTGCCTTCCTGCCGCCTGAGGATGTAGACGAGGGGTGGATCTACATTCATAGTAACGCCCCCGAAGACCAAATGTTGACGATATGTTTTGACTATTTTGCCGATCATTGGCTACAAAATCCACTAGTTCCAGTGGAAACGT
Source organism: Anabrus simplex (assembly GCF_040414725.1). Lineage (NCBI taxonomy): Eukaryota > Metazoa > Arthropoda > Insecta > Orthoptera > Tettigoniidae > Anabrus > Anabrus simplex. The sequence goes on along the minus strand of NC_090268.1, from coordinate 92,324,965 downwards.
GGAACTACTATAACAGAAGACAAAAAACAAACAATTCTGTGGAGGGGTGGAATCACCAAATAAACAATATTCTGGGAAGACCTCACCCTCGAATAAAAGACTTAATAAAAGGGCTTAGGCAAGAAGCTGAGAAATCAGATAAGAAGATTATGAGGATTGAGTTGAACCTAGAGGGTTTAAAAAGAAGAAAGAAATACTACCAACTTGATAAGAGGATCGAACGAAACACAAAAAAAATATGAGGAGACAAGAGATGTAGGTGCATTTCTGAGAGTCAATTCCTTCATCCTTAAGATGGGTTAGACAGAAAGTAAATCTTTTCTTGTTAAATTAATCATGTAAATATGTAGATAAAAGTAATTGAAATAGTGAGAAAATACCAATTGAACCAAATTAAGCATACTAAACCACTTGACAGAAATATATAAATAGTAAAAAAATATATAAAAATACATAAAAATAAAATGCATTGAAAAAGACAATGCTTTACAGCGGCTTATGGAACTAGGCCTTCATTTGAAAGGCCGAGTGCGGTTATCCGCGCGGGTCCATGGCGTCCGTGGGTTTCTCAACCCCCTGTCGCGTATACTTTGTATGAGGCTACACGACAGGCCCACCTCTTGATGAGAGAGGTGCCAATTACAAGAGGGCACGCAGTTCCGACTGGCGCTAACAATGGACCTTGTCACACAATTCCGATTAAATTTTCAAATATCTACAGTCGTTATGTGGGTAGGCTGTAGTGACTGAAAAATCGAATACAAATTATTCGCTTATTCGATTAATTAATTTTATTCTATTAATCCATTTGCTTAATTTTTCGTTTATTCAATTACAGTATTTCTTCGATTCGATTATTTTTTTCGATTATTCATTTGAAATTCCATTAGAATGACTGGGGCAAATAGATAGTGAACGCTTTCGAAATAATTGCACGAAAAGTAATCCTAACGTCATCAACTCATGAATCTCATCACAGGGAAATTAAAATCACCTATCTCCATCCCCTTACAGGAAGTGCACGGGTAGGACGAACGGTCTCTGATAAGCTTTCCGAGAATAAAGCGAACTCATGCTGCTCACGTATGAATGAGTCGTGAACTCAGATGCCATTACATAAAATGCAAAGATTAATATATTGCATCACGCGCCCACGCGGTTACGCGAAGTGCAATGCTATAGTATTGGCTACTTGGCTCACCAAATTTCTCAAGTCGTAAATTAAAATGCGTCAGAATTTTCTATAAAATATGGCGAAGTCGTTGGTCGCTATCTTTGAAATGATTTCGCTAAATGACTTCAAAGAGACTCCAGATCGATGATGATGTTGATATTTAGTGATTTTGGTTCTTTCCCACGCCAAGAAAAAGTGTAAATGGTCAATACAAATCAGTACGGGTTGAAAACAATGAATGTTGGTGGTGGTACTGTGAAATGAAATGGTGTATAGCTTTTAGTGCCGGGAGTGTTCGGCTCGCCAGGAGTAGGTCTTTTGATTCAACGCCCGCAGGCGACCTGCGCGTCGTAATGAGGATGAACTAATGATGAATACAACACATACACCAAGTCCCCGTGCCAGCGGAATTAACCAATGATGGTTAAAATTCTTGACCATTCCGGGAATCGAACCCGGGACCTCTGTGGCCAAAGGCCAGCATGGTAACCATTTAGCCATGGAGCCGGACTTGGTGGTGGTTATTACTGTTTTAACGGGAAACCTAATACCATCGGGGTTCGGAAAAGAACAAGAGTTGACTAAGGATAGATGAAAGCAAGTAGACTGCCACAAGTGGGTGGAAGCAATGCCCGGATTCAGCAAAGGGCCCCGAGGTCGCCAACCCACGTTCTCTTGCTCAATCAGTCAATCAATCAACCAATCACTACTGATATGCATTTAGAGCAGTCACCCAGGTAGCAGATTGCCTATCAGTTGTTTATCTAGTCTTCTCTTAAATAATTTAAGAGCTCCTGGGGCCCCTTTTTAGTCGCCTTTTACGACAAACAGGGGGCACTGTGGATGTTAGTCTGCCTCCCCAACCCACAGGGGTAAAATAATGTGTGGTGAATGAAAGAGGCAGAGGTGTATAATTATTATTTTTTTAAAAAGATATTTTGCTGTTGTCTTAAAGCTAATATAATATATTTTTTCCCTTTCACATAAATTTATAATAATGGCGTGTGGCCTCCGGGGAGGTCTGCTGCAGGTCGTTAGAGTTGACGCCGTACAGGCGATTTGAACGTCTGTGAGGATGAGGCCTTACCTAAGGTGAAGTCTAATGCTGAAGACGGCACGAATACCCAGCCCCGAGCCATAGGAATTAACTAATGAAAGTTAAAATCTTCTACCCAACCAGAAACCGAACCAGGGACCCCCTGGACCAAAGGCCAGCATGCTAACTATTCATGAATAAAGCCGGACGACATCAAATTAAAGTAGGTATATTGCCCGCTGTCAGTAAAAAGAAACTGTCAGTTGGTAGTGCTGGGTCTGAGATCCATTATGCGGCCAAGGCGGCATTTACTTCAATAAGGAATTTTATTTAGAGATATACATCAAGACAGTTAATTCACTCATTTAGTTTCAACATTTGGAGATTCATTTGGAAAAAAGGCGTGTTTCTATTTTTCGTAAGAGTTCATCTATTCGCTTATTTCAGTCGATTATCTACCCGACACACTTAAAGAGAAAAATTTATTCATGGCGCATATAACTGAATATTTGAAACTCATTCCATTATTTGATTTGATTATTCATTCGATTATTTAAATAATATGATAGAAGTTATTGGATTATTAAAAGTATTCCATTATCCCATCACTAATAGGGTGGACATTTATCCATTCAAAGAAGAACTGGCCCTGCTCGTGAGTTTTGAGACTGGCCCAGGTAGAGAAACCTGTTCTTACTAATCCTCTTCCAGGAATTCGTGAGTTTTGAGACTGACCAAGGTAGAGAAACTTGCTCTTATAAATCCTTTTCCTGGAATTCGTGAGTTTTGAGACTCGTGAGTTTTGAAACTCGTGAGTTTTGGGACGACACGGTGAGAAACACCACGGGTCTGGGCGTTGCCTGTGTTTAGTACCCACTATATGAGGAACAACAGGGGAATACCGGCGCCCGTGAATAGTACACCTAGGTGAAGAACACCATGGGTTTGCGTGGCCTAAGAGTAGCACAATTATGTGAAAAACACCATAGGTCTGAGTAACCTGTGCGAAGTACAATACTTGTGAGTAATACCATAACGTGTGGAACACCGTGAGTCTACGCTACTTCTGGTTAGTACCGCAATATGACAAATAGCATGGCTCTACTTTACTAGTGATAAGTACCATTATGAGGGGCCGTTGACTTCGACTTTCGACCCCTTAGACAGGAAGCATCCTTGATTCAGGTGTGTGCTTTAGAAGCAGTTCCTTGGTCAGGAATGCGTTTATGATAGTTTCAGGTTCGGATCCACTGATTGTTTTAAATTTATATCCATCAATTCAATCTTCATCATCGCGTTTTTTATTCTGGTCAGTGCATGATTTTGAACTTTTGAATTGTCATTACATTTCGTCTCATTTCGTACCATTTGGGACCGATGACCTAGATGTTAAGGTCCCTTTAAACAACAAGCACCGTCATCATCATGAATGGTCATGGTTGTACCTACACAAGATGTCATAATTTTAGAGCAATTGTAGTTAATGTGACATAAACAATATCAACCCCAATAACTGATTATGATGATGATGATGATGCTTGTTGTTTAAAGGGGCCTAACATCTAGGTCATCGGCCCCTAATTGTACGAAATGAGACGAAATATAATTTAAAAGTCCAAAATAATACACTGACTAAAATAAACAATGTCACGAAGAATGAATGGAGGGATATGAGTTTAAAACAATCAGTGGATCCGACCCAAAAACTAGCATAAAAATAGTGTTGCTGACCAACGGACCACTTCTAATTCACAATCCTGAATCGAGGAGGCTTGATGGGTAAAGGGGTCCAAAATCTAGGTCAACGACCCCTCATAATAGTACTTATCGCTAGTAAAGTAGAACCATGGTATTTGTCATGTTGGGGTACTAATCAAAAGTAGCGTAGACTCACAGTATTCCATACATGATGGTACAACTCACAAGTATTGTACGTTGCACAGGTAACGCAAACCGATAGTGTTCCTCACCTACGTGTACTAATCACGGACGGCGGTATTCCCGTGGTGTTCCTCATATAGTGGGTACTAATCACAGGCAACGTAGACCCACGGTGCCGCTCATATAGTGGTACTAATCACAAGCAACGCCCAGACCCGTGGTGTTTCTCACAGTGATACTAATCACGGGTACTGGAAATCCACAGGGGAACCACTCTCTGCTATTACTAACCACAAACCTCTGGTGAACCTAGTATGGTGGTACTACCCGCAAGTAAAGGCGACCATTGGTGTTCCCCGCGACATGGTAGTAATCAAAAGTAATTTCATAGTTCTATTACAATCATCCCTTGGTCGCTCCTTTTCGTCGCCTCTCACGACAGGCAGGGGATACCGCGGGTGTATTCTTCGTCTGCGTCCGCGACCCTCAGGGGGTTCAGATGAGTATGTTGACATGCGCCTCATCTACGGTGAAGCAAAACGGAACATACAGACAACAACGAAACGCAAATACGTTTAGGAGGGTGGAGCGACGTTTGCGTATAACTTCGTCGCTTTCCCGAATAGGTCCTGTGAGAGAGGCACCAGTTACGTCCGGTGAAACAGCTGAGATAGTTTTGGACACTTTCCGGGAGAATCCTCACGTGAGTAACCGGGCAGTAGCACAACAGGCCAACATCAGCCAGTCGTCTGTTGTAAGGATATTGCATTCCAGATTTTTCGTCTATATCACCTGCAACTACGTCGAGAACTCTCCGGATGAGATTTCGAAACTCGTATTGATTTCTGTGCGTGGATACTGACGCAAGTGGCAAATGATCCAGTGTTTGTATCTCATAATTTATTTTTGGACGAGGCACGATTTCATAATAATGGTTCTGTGAATCGTCATAATATGCACTACTGGAGTGTTAAAAATCCCCACTGGGTAAGGCAGGCAGAATTTCAGGCACGAAGGGGAGTAAATGTCTGGTGTAGTATACTGGGTGATCACCTAATTGGACTATATTTCTTTGAGGTTAATTTAACAGGAGCCCGGTACCTACAGTTTCTTCAAGACCAACTACCATTACTGCAAGAGGTTGTTCCCCTGGGTGAGCGTGTAACCATGTAGTATCACATGTCAGCAGATGTTTGCATCTACCAGGATGTTACACATCCCGGTCGATGGATAGGAAGGGGAGGACCTGTCACCTGACCTGCTAGATCGCCCGATTTGACGCCACTGGACTTCTTCCTATAGTGTACGCTCAGCAGCCGGTAAATCCTGATGATGATGCTTGTCGTTCTAAGAGGCCTAACGTCTACGTCATCGGACTCTGATGGTACGAAATGAACTGACAGAACAAAAGTTTTAAATCATCCACTGACCAAAAAAAAAGATGACATGGAATGAATGGATGGACATGGACCCAAAACAATCAGTGGATCCTATCCAAAAACTACCAGAAAGAAACAGCGTTACCGACCAAGGGATCATTCGAAAGTACAATCCTGATGATGATGAGCCGCTTGTTTTCTAAAGGGGTCCAAAATCCTGGTCAACGGCCCCTCATAATGGTACATGCCACTAATAAAGTAGAACCATGGTGTTTCTCATGTTGGGGTACTAATCAAAAGTAGCGAAGACTCACGGTGTTCCACACATGATGGTACTGCTGACAAGTATTTTACGTCGTACAGGTAACGCAGACCTATGGTGTTTCTCACACAATGGCGCCACTCATGGCCAACGCAAACTGATGAGATTTCTCACCTACGTATACTAGTCATGGGTGCCGGTATTCCCGTGGTGTTCCTCACATAGTGGGTAGGCTAATCACAGGCAACGCATACCCACGGTGTCGCGTTATACAGTGGTACCAATCACAGGCAACGCCCAGACCCGTGGTGTTTCTCACAATGGTACTAATCAGGGGGTACTGGAAACCCACAGTGAACCCCTCTCTGCTGCTACTAATCACGAACCTATTGTGTACCGAATATAGTGGTACTACTCACAAGTAAAGGCGACCCATACTGTTCCCCGCGTGATGGTACTAATCAAAAGTAGCTTCATGGTTCTAATACCACCATCCCTTGGTCGTCCCTTTTAGTCGCCTCTCACGACAGGCAGGGGATACCGTGGGTGTATTATTCGTCTGCACCCCTCACCCACAGGGGGTAGACAGAGAGAAACATGAAAAACGAAGGGATCTGTCACTTCGAAAAATGAAGTAACGGACGAAGGAAGGCAAGGGCTACGAAAACCGTGAAAATGAAAGACTCCCTAGGCCTCGGATGCTCTAATACCGTCGGAGTCGGAAAAGAACAAGAGTTGACCAAGGAAGGTCAGACAGGATAGATGAATGTGATGATCCTGGCACAAATACGTGGAAGCAATGCCAGGGCTCAGCTAAGGGCCCCGTGGTCGCCACCCCACGCTTCCAAGTTGAGAGCCCCTTGGGCGCCTTGTAGTCGCCTCTTACGACAGGCAGGGGATACCGCGGGTGTATTCTACATGTTCGTCTCCCACCCGCAGGGGGTAGTGTGTTTGGTCCGCGAGAGGTATTTTATTTCCCTCAAGTCCGCCAGCAAGCCGGTTAGGACCCCCTATACGCCACCTGGGACGCGCTACGTGGGAGTATCACCTCTCCCCCTGCTACGCCAGCGTAGTAGGTTCGTGGGGAAAAATCATGAAAGCCTTCGAAACCTTATTACGGAAGCCTGTGAATCCGTAACAACTACAATGCTACAAAGGGCCCGAATAGCATGCAACGGCGTGCTGAAACGTGCATTACTGAAGAAGGCCATCTATTCGAACATTTACTGCGGTAACAGGTCGTTGCTCAGACAAGCGGATTTAAACCCCCAACCATTCCATCCTCGTCCAGCCCTGCTTATACAACATTCACATAAGCAGCCCTAATGGCTTATAACAGTGCCAAAATAAATAAATAAATAAATAAATAAATAAATAAATAAATAAATAAATAAATAAATAAATAAATAAATAAATAAATAAATAAATAAATAAATAAATAAATAAATAAATAAATAAATAAATAAATAACCCACGACGTGAGTGCATTCGGGTACACTGGCTCTGTGGATGATTCTGAAAGTACTAAATTCGAATAAAATTTACAGGCTCAAGTGGGTTTCGAACCCACCTACCAAACGCAGCTAAATAGACAGCACTGCACTTAATTTATGACACCACGGCGACTCCAGCGAGTAGGTTTCCAGAAAGCCTACTAGAGGGACTGCTACTTCCGCTTCACAAATGCACACACGTTTTCTATCAGTATGCCATAGTTTTAGCGTTGATTTCATACCCTACTGAAAGCTCATAATTGCCAAGTACTTTTTACGTAACCGTATGACTGATGCATTGTGTAAATGCCTGTCGCATACGGTACATGTTTTTGCAACGGTAATGGTGCAGTGAATGATTAAAGGCGATTTTTGCTTGGTATACGGCAAAGGAGAATAGACCAGAACGACACCAGTGTCCTTCAGTGGGATGACTAACAGCATAAAACGTCAGGCGCGGCTGACTCACCCGGTATATTACATTAATGAGAGAGAAAAAAGAGAAGGGATCCGACACTTCGAGAAATGAAGGTATCGGCCAAAGAAATACAAGGGCCACAAAGGGCATGAAAGTCCCCCTAGGCTTCGGAACTTAATACCGTCGGTGTCGGAAAAGAACAAGGGTTGTCCAAGGGAGGTCGGACAGGATAGACGAAAGTGAGGAGCCTGGCCCAAGTTTGTGGAAGCAATGCCATGATTCAGCTACGTGCCCCGTGGTCATCAACCCACGTTCCCAAGTCGAGAGCCCCTGGGGCCCCTTTTAGTCACCTCTTACGACTGTGTGTTTATTTTCGTCTGCGGCTCCCACCCACAGGGGGTTATTAGCAGTTTCATATAATGGACCGGAATAATCTCTCTCATTACAATGCACAATTCTAGTTTATGTTTAGAACTCTTATTGTGCAAGTGTTTAAAGCAACTGATATGGACAGCTTTTAGAAATTTCGGCATATACAGTATACATTTAAAGTAAATGGAAATATATAGAAATAAGGTAGGATTGCAGAAGCAGAATAAACAATTACGAGAAAACCAATTGGGATATTATAAATGCGTCTATGTCTTTGAAAGTAAACAGATTTATGTGGCTTCAACTTTCGTTTGTATCTCAGTGGACTTTCACGAATTAGTCCCCAAATGTAGTCTCCCATCACATTCCTCGATTGTTGTTTTCATAACATAAGGTTGTAATATCTTTTTCGCTCGGTGATGGTTCTACCATGCCTTTTCTAGTGTGGAGGTACTCCCTCGGGCCTCCAAAAGAGGAGAGAACTTTTATTGGTCGTCCAGATTAACCCTTGGATTAAAAAAATATCGAAAAATGCATTTTAAAAATCAGTGGCCTGATCGCATAAACAAACCAGGACCATAGCCAAATTTATTTTTCTTCAATTTAAGACGAAACGAATCAGTCATACGTAGGGCTCGTATATAATTTGGAAAATAAATTTACAATTTGTTTTACGTCGTACCGACACCGATAGGTCTTATTGCAATGATAGGATAGGAATGGGCTAAGATTGGCCGTGGCCTTAATTAAGGTACTGCCCCTACGTTTGCCTGGTATGAATAAAGTGAAACCACGGCAAGCAAGCCATCTTCAGCGTTGCTGAGAGGAGATTTCGAACCCACGATCTCTCGAATTCAAGCTCACAGCTGTGCGAAGCTAACCGCACGACTAATTCGCTCGGGAGATATCTTCACACCGCGGAGCTGTCCGTATCCTCTGTTAGGATGTGAAATCACTCATTTCGCACGATAATCTGCCGGAACAGACATCTTAATCGAGAATGTCTTAAGTATTTCTCAACTTAACTTCGGGAAACTCTTCCGTTACTCGCAGGTCAGACGTACGGCTGACATCTAATTTGCAAATTACTATAATACGTGCTCATCATTTTAAAACACGATAATTTTGCGGAACAAAAGTTGAGGGCTTTTTCGTCTGCTATATCCTGGCATCAGTTATCTCAGTGCATCAGTGAAGTATAGCCACTCTTAAAATAAGTGAGCACTGGGTGAGTTGGCCATGCAGTTAGGGGCACGCGGCTGTGAACTTGCATCCGGCTGATAGTGCGTTCGAATCCCACTGTCGGCAGCCCTGAAGATGGTTTTCCGCGGTTTCCCATTTTCACACCAGACTGTACCTTAATTAAGGCCACGGGCGCTTCCTTCCAACTCTTAGGCCTTTCCTATCCCATCGTCACCATAAGACCTATCTAAGTCGATGCGACGTAAAGCCACTAGCAAAAAAATAAAAATAATAAGTGACCGTATGACATTGGATGTTCCTTCCATTTAATATTTTATCTGACTTAATTTCATTTTTTATCAAAACCTAATAGCCCGCATCTGTGGTGTAGTGGTTAATGTGATTATCTGCCACCGCCGGAGGTCCGGGTTCAATTCCCGGCTCTGATACGAAATTTGAAAAATTGTACGAGGAATCGATTGATGATTGATGTTTGTTGTTTAAAGGGGCCTAACTTCGAGGTCATCGGTCCCTAATGGTACGAAATGAGATGACAAATTAAAACCCCCAAATCCTCCACTGACCAGAATTCAAAGCATGAGGACGAAGAATGAACGGATGGATAGATATGAATTTAAAACGATCAGTGGATCCGACCCACAGTGCCTCACATGTACAGAAGCTCGCACAAAACAATAGTAGTACGGACCAAGGGACTGCTTCTATAGCACGATGCTGAATCGATTATGGTTCCTGTTGAAACGGGTCCAAAATCCAGGTCATCGGCCCCTCATAATGGTATTTATCGCTAGAAATGTAGAACCATTGTATTTGTCATGTTGCGGCACTAACCGAGAGTAGCGTAGACTCGCGGTATGGTAGTACTAACAGGTAATAAAATTCGCACATGTATTACAGACGTACTGTGTTTCGCACATTGCGGCGCCATTGACAGGCAACGCAAACCTATGGCGTTTATCACCTAAGGGTACTAACCACAGGGACTCGTACTATTCCGTGGTGTTCCTCATATTGTGGGTACTAATCATAGGCAAGCTAGAACCACGGGTTCCATCATCCCATGGTGTCGCTCATATACTGTTACTAATCACCGGTACTGCAAAAGCCGTCGCGCTCTCGTTTGCTACTAATCACAAACCTATTTGGCACCTAACATACTGGTACTACGCACAAGGAAAAGCGACCCATTGTGTTCCCCGCGTGGTGATACTAATCACGAGTAGTTTCAGGGTTCTAATTTGATCATCCCTTGGTCGCCTCTTTTAGTCGACTCTTACGACAGGCAGGGGGTACCGTGGGTGTATTCATCTGCGGCCCCCACCCACAGGTGGTGTACGAGGCATCGAATGGGATATACTCAGCCTCGGGAGGTCAACTGAGTAGATGGTGTTCGATTCCAGCCTCACCCATCCTCGAAGTGGTTTTCCGTTGTTTTCAAATTCTCCAGGCAAATGCCGGGATGATTTTTAACTTAAGGCCACGGCAGTTTCCTTCCTCTTCCTTGCCTACCCATTCCAATCACAGGATCCCTCACAAGGCCCTTGTTCAGCATAGCAGGTGAGGTTGCATTGGCGAGGTACTGGCACTCCCCCCCCCCCCCCGGCCAAATATCTCAGGCTCCAGGACACTATCCATCAGGTGGTAGAGGTGTGATCACTCGCTATGTCCGAGGGAAAAACCAACCCTGGAGGGTAAATGGATTAAATAAGTAAAATCATCAAAACATAAGACACCTCCCATGCAGATACAAATCCTGTTAATACCCACAACAGACATTATATCTATAATCTATAGTTCTAATTTTTTCTGGGAAAATTTTCTCTGTGAAGAAATACAATTGACCTATGACATATTTTGGCCTGTTAATGATTCATGAGTGGAAATTTTCATAATAAGGGTAAACTAATAGACTGGTTCTTGAAATTTCCAATGTATGTATTTCTAAATTTGAAATAACCGTCTTTAATACTTAGATTTTACGAACTTTAACTAGAGAAACGAAGGAAAGTTTTGACGAGTATTTACTAATGTGAAGGCGTGAGTACACATAAATACTAACTCGCTTTAGACATGACAAACGGTGAAACAACCAATTCATATTATTATTATTATTATGCTTGCTGTTTAAAGGGGCCTAACATCGAGGTTATCGACCCCTAATGGTACGAAATGAAATGACAAGGAAATGTTCAAAATAATCCCCTGACCAAAATAAGAAAATGTCATGAAGGATGAATGGATGGATACGAACCCAAAAAAACAAAAACAATAAACCAATAAAAAACAGTGGATACGACGCAAGAAAGGATAATAAATAATAGTATTACTGACCAAGGGACCACTTATAAAGCACAATCCTGAATCAAGGATGCTTGATGTCTAAAGGGGTCCAAAACCCATGTCTAAGACCCCACAGATTAGTACATGTCGCGAGTAAAGTAGAACCATGCTATTTGTCATGTTGGGATACTAATCAAAACTAGCGAAGACTCACAGTGTTTCACACAAGATGGTACTACTCACAAGTGTTGTACTTCGTACAGGTAAAGCAGACCTATGGTGTTTCTCACACAATGGCGCCACTCATAGCCAACGCAAACCGATGAGGTTCCTCACCTAGGTGTACTGATGATGATGATGATGATGCTTGTTGTTTTAAGGGGCCTAACATCGAAGGTCATCGGCCCCTAATGGAACGAAATGAATGACATGAGACATGAAGTTAAAATTTTAAAAAGTATCCACTGACTAGAGTTAAAAAAGAATGGTGATGAAGAAAAATGAGGGTGAGATTAAAACAGTCAGTGGATCTAATACGCAATGCCTTATGTTCTATTAAAATAAGAGAAAGGACAGGAAATTGAAGGAATAAGGCATTGCCCAGTAATACAGGTATTAACACATAATTTACGTTAGACGTTCAAATAACACATTAAAATGCGCAACACAAAATAAAATGAAGTCAATGAAATAAAAGCGCAACTGACATAAACAACACTAGGACAAAGGACAACATCACACACGATAAAACAGACCGCTATCCCTCATAAAGCGGATGACGAGGTCTGCTGACTGCTCGTCATCGCGCAAGATAAGGGAGATAGTACTCGGAAGGTTAATACTACGGCGCAGATCGACCAGGTCCACGCACTCCGTAAGGATGTGTACCACGGTAAGATGGTCGCCGCAGGTACACACCGGAGGGGGTTCTCCTTTCAGTAGATGGGAGTGCGTCAAGATACCGTGGCCGATCCGAAGGCGACATAATACCACGGCTTCCCTCCGCGAAGCCCGCAGGGAAGTCCTCCATACCTTCGTTGTTCCTTTTATCGCTCTCAGCTTATTGGGAAGTGGGATGGCCTGCCACTCCATCTCCCAATGAGACATAACCAGATGTCTCAGCTGAGAGCGAATATCACTTGCTGGAACCTTGAAAGGCAACGGGGGCAGTGTAACTGCCTCCTTGGCAGCCTGATCTGCTAACTCGTTTCCCTCTATGCCCATGTGGCTGGGGAGCCACACAAACGTAATTCTGGTGCCGGCATCCGAACACCCGGCCAGCAGGTCTTGGATCCGCTGCACCAGAGGGTGTCGAGGGAAACAGGTATCAATAGACTGAAGCGAACTCAAGGAGTCAGTACACACAAGAAAGTGTCGGCGCTCATTGTCTAATGCGTACCGCAGAGCCTCACAGATAGCATAGAGCTCTGCCGTGTACACACTACAGGTATCCGGGAGAGCAAAAAGAAACCGATCATTGTCGACAACGAACGCACAGCCCACCTTCGTATCTGTCCGTGAACCATCCGTGTAAACGACGACTGAACCTGGATAGCGGCCAAGAACGGACAGGTAGATCCTCCGATAAATCGAAGGGTCCGTGTCTCCTTTCGGGCCAGTGTGCAAGTCCAGGATGATTTCAGGTCGTCGCACAACCCACGGAGGTACCCCACTTGGTTGTCTGACAAGGCAAGGAATCGAAGGTACGTCAAACAATTCATAACTGCTATCCAAGCGTATCCCAACCGGCCGCGTCGCACGTGGATGAGCAACGTACAACAAGCGGTTGCCATTGTTGAACACGCAGGGATAGCTCGGATGAAGTGGCATCTGTCGCAAATTTGCAGCATATGTAAGTAGTAGTTGCTGGCGCCTCAGGTGTAGAGGCAGCACACCAGACTCAGCGAGCAGGCTAGCGATGGGGCTAGTACGAAAAGCTCCCGTCGCCAACCTAACCCCGCTGTGGTGGATACTGTTCAGCTTCGCAAGAACGCTTGGTCTTGCGGAGCCATATGCTGCACTGCCGTAGTCTAACCGGGATAAAATGTGTGCCCGATAGAATCGCAGGAGCACCGCGCGGTCAGCCCCCCAATTAGTGCTGCTAAGAAACTTCAAGAGGTTAAGCCTCTTGGTGCATTGCACTTTTAGCTCCCGCACGTGTGGCTCCCACGATAATTTACTGTCAAAAAGGAGCCCAAGAAATCGGTAGGTGTCAACAACTGGAAGAACGACATTTCCTAGATAAAGCTCAGGATGAGGGTGAAGAGTACGTTGACGACAAAAGTGGACAACGGAGGTCTTTGCGGCAGAAAACCGAAAGCCATGTTCTAAGGTCCACTTCTCCACCCTCCTAATAGCTTGCTGTAACTGTCGCTCTGCGACTGCCATACTGCACGAGCTATAGTGCAGAGCAAAATCATCCACATATAGGGACGGTATTACGGCTGGACCAGCAGCAGCGACAATACCGTTTATGGCAATCGCGAACAGAGTGACACTAAGAACCGATCCCTGTGGGACTCCGTTTTCTTGAACGTGGTATTGCGAATATGTCCTCCCTACTCGGACACGGAATAGACGGAGGGACAAAAAATTCGCAATAAATACCGGCAAGTTACCTCGGAATCTCCATTGATGCAGGACTGAAAGGATGCCATATCGCCAGGTGGTGTCGTAGGCCTTCTCCAAGTCAAAGAAGACAGCTACCAAGTGCTGTTTGCGGAGAAACGCATCCTGGATAGAGCTCTCCAGGCGTACCAAGTGGTCTGTAGTGGATCGAGCGGCTCGAAATCCACATTGGTACTCGGACAAAAGTCCTTGTTTCTCCAGACACCACACGAGTCTGCGATTTACCATCCTCTCAAATAGCTTACACAGGCAATTTGTAAGACAAATCGGTCTGTAACTTCCTGCATACTTAGGATCTTTGTCAGGCTTGAGGACAGGGATGACTATGCCCTCTCGCCACTGAGACGGAAAATCACCCTCTGTCCAGATTCGGTTGAACACACGAAGGAGATATAGTAAACTATCATCACTAAGGTGTTTCAACATCTGGTTATGGATGTTGTCCGGTCCAGGAGACGTGTCCTTGCAAAGCGCTAAGGCGCTGCGGAGTTCCCACTCCGTAAAGGGCACGTTGTAGTCCTCTGAAGCTTGGGTGGCAAAACTAAGGTGATGACGTTCTGCCTCACGCTTCAGAGGCAGGAAATCAGGATTGTAATTCCCGGAGCCAGAGACATCCGCGAAATGACTAGCGAGATGATTAGCAATCGCGAGGGGATCAGTGGCGACACTGCCTGCAATGGAAATTCCCGGTACAGCAGATGATCCTTGAATACCCGAAATTCGTCGAAGTTTCGTCCACACTTGAGATGATGGAGTATGTGACGTCATGGACGACACATATCTCTCCCATGAAGCCTTCTTACTTTGTCGAATAAGAACTCGCGCCTTAGCGCGGAGTTTCTTAAATGTTACCAAGTTGGCCACAGTAGGCTGTCGACGGTAACGTTTATGAGCGCGACGGCGTTCTTTGATGGCTGCTGCTATTTCATCGTTCCACCAAGGAACGAGTTTTCGGCGAGGAGCCCCCGAGAAAAACGGAATGGACTCCTCAGCAGCAGCAAGAATAACTTGGGTGACGTAAGTTATTTCCTCGCCGACGGTCCGCCTGACATCATCGTGAAAGACAGCTAGTGATGTGTACTTTGGCCAATCAGCATGTTTAAGAATCCATCGAGGGGGAGCCTCGACGGGTTTATGTTTCAACAAAGTAAGAATAATGGGAAAATGGTCACTGTCACAGAGATCATCGTGTGCATTCCACCGAAACAGTGGAACCAACGTTCGGCTGCATAGACTTACGTCTATGCGAGAGTATGTGCCGTAACGTACACTAAAGTAAGTTGGTTCCCCTGTGTTCAAAATACATAAATCCAGATCTGTTATAAGTGTTTCCAACTCTCTTCCTCGGGGACAAGGCGTCTCAGAGCCCCATATGGGGTGATGGGCGTTAAAATCGCCCAATAAGAGGAAGGGTGGTGGAAGCTGATCTATAAGATCAGCGACATCATTGATGTTCAGATGCTGGCCGGGTGGAAGATAAACATTACACACTGTTGCTATGACAGGCAGCGAGACGCGAACAGCTACAGCCTCTAGAGGGGTTCGTAATGGAAGCTCTTCGCTGTAGCTATCAGAACGTACAAAAATGCCAACGCCTCCGGAAGCCCGGTGAGCATAGTATCGTTCTGTCGAGTATAGTTTGAAATGCCTCAAGACCGTATGATGGCCAGGTCTGAAATTGGTCTCCTGAAGACAGACTATACTCGCTGCGTACTCACTAATAAGCTGACGTAACTCAGCAAGATGCCTGTCATAACCGTTACAATTCCACTGTAACAGTGCCATAGTGTGGACTATAAAAGGAGTGTTAGGTTATGAGCGAAAAAATGCTCGTAAGCCTAAACACTATCTAGTTCTACATCCGTAGATGTAGAGGACAGTGCGACATCCATTCCGTCATCGAAAGATGGCAGGGGTGTCGCCCAGAACTTCGACGCTTTTCGGGCGCGAGGGGGTCCCCTACGAGGAGAGCGCGCCGGTTTTGGAGCAGGAGTGCCTCCTGGCGCAGACTCATATCCCCCAGATGGGGGGCATGACTTCTCCTTCGCAGGGGAAGTCCGAGAGCGCTCAGGACGGGCGCTCTTCTTCCCCTTCTTTTTTTCGAGTTTAGACGGGCTGGGAGATGGTTTCCCAGCCCTGGTCGACGATGCCGCCTCCGCCGGCTGGGGCACGACTTTCGTCGACCTCCTCACCTAGGTGTACTAATCACGGGTGCCGGTCCCACGGGCCCCGTGGTGTTCCTCACATAGTGAGTAGTAATCACAGGCAACGCAGACCCACGGTGTCGCTCATATAGTGGTACAACTCACAGGCTACGCCCAGACCCGCGGTGTTGCTCACATGGGTACGACGCACGGGTACTGGAAACCCACAAGGGAACCCACTCTTTGCTGCTACTAATCACAAACCTATTGTGTACCTAATATAGTGGTACTACTCGCAAGTACATGCAACACATGGTGTTCCCCACGTGATGATACGAATCAAAAGTAGTTTCATGGTTCTAATTCAATCATCCCTTGGTCGCTCCTTTTAGTCGCCTTTCACGACAGGCAGGGGGTACCGTGGGTGTATTATTCGTCTGCGTCCCCCACCCACAGGGTGTAAAGAGAGAGAGAGAGAAATGAAGAAGAAAGAAGGGATCCGTCACTTCGAAAAATGAAGGACGAAGAAAGGCAAGGGCCACGAAGGGCGTGAAAACGAAAGACTCCCTAGGCCTCGAATACTCTAATACCGTCGGGGTCAGAAAAGAACAAGAGTTTACCAAGGGAAGTCGGACAGGATAGATGGATGTGAGAATCCTGGCACAGGTAAGTGGAAGCGATGCCAGGACTCAGCTAAGGGCCCCATGGCCACCACCCCACGCTCCCAAGTTGAGAGCACCTTGGGCCCCTTTTAGTCGCCTGTAACGATAGGCAGGTGATACCGTGTGTGAATTCTTCATGTGCGTTCTCCACCCACAAGGAGGTGAGGCTATTTTTACTTTAGTCTGTTTTCAGACTAGTTTGTATATGAGTGGAAATTACGTATACTCAGGATACCTTATTATTCATAAGCTAGAATGAATGATCCGTGGTATCAATAGGTGGGGTCATTGGAGGGAGGGTACTCGAGATTACGAGATAAAGGCTAAATCTGTTATATGAAGCTTTATGCATAAACTGACATCGATGTTAGGGTCATATGAGGCGAATAGAGGAGGATAAGTTACCTAGGGCAATAATGGTTGATGATGCTTGTTGTTTAAAGGGGCCTAACATCTAGATCATCGGCCACTACATGGGCAATAATGAACTCAGGTAAGGAGAGTAATAGACGTACAGTACAGGGACACCGAAGTGACGATGGTTAAGCTCTATGTTTAATGATTTAATGACATGTGGTACGACACGAATCCACAGAGCTACCTAGTTGCTAATATATAATTGTGAATGCTCTTAATTAATTCACAGAGGTTTGCAGACTGAACGTTGAAAGGCATAACAGTCTATAATGAAGATAAATGTATATTATTATTATTATTATTATTATTATTATTATTATTATTATTATTATTATTATTATAGTGGTTAGTGTGATTAGCTGCCATCCCCGGAAGCCCAGGTTCGATTCCCGTCTCTGCCACGAAATTTGAAAAGTGATACGAGAGCTGGAACGAGATCCGCTCATCCCCGCGAGGTTAACTGAGTAGAAGGGGGTTCGATTCCCACCTCAGCCATCATCGAAGTCGTTTTCCTGGGTTTCCCACTCCTCCTCCAGGAAAATGCCGTGATGGTACCTAACTTAAGCCCAGGGCCGCTTCCTTCCCTCTTCCTTAACTACCCTTTCCGATCTTCCCATCCCCCACTAGGACCCTGTTCAGCATAGCAGGTGAGGTTGCCCTGGGCGAGGCACTGGTCCTCCTTTCCAGTTGTATCCCCGACACAAAGTCTCACGACCCAGGGCACTGCCGTTGAGAAAGTAGAGGTGGCATCCCTCACTGAGTCCGAGGGAGGGTAAATGGATTAAGAAAGAAGAAGGATTTATTATTATTATTATTATTATTATTATTAATCTTATCTTCGACATAATTCGACGTACAGTAATTATGGTTTGGTGGTTTATTTTGATAATCTCTCTGAGCAAGTTGTTTGCTCTCTATCCATTCTTCTACAGGCTGCAATTTATGTGCCCCCCTCATATAAACATGGGATATGAAATATATTTGGCTTAATTGGCAAGTAATCGATTTATGGAACATTGCCGTATCGCGTGGAGTGTAATTCTTATAAATATCGAGTCCCACTCGATAATTTATTTGCAATAAATGTAAATGGGTTTCTTTGTTCTGGTGCTAGTTATTTGTCTAGCATTCACTTGCTTACAGCCATGTATCATCCGAGTACAAGACAAGTTTCTACTTCGAATATGATAAACAGGCAGTATAACTAACATCGGTATTGCCAATCACGTCAAAGAAAATAATAAACGTAGTATGGTATATCAGTTTTCTTTTACATCGCTCCGACATATATAGGTGTTCTGGCGGAGGTAGGTTCAGAAAAGCTGGAAAATGTTGGGTCTGTATCTTAATTAAGGCCACGGCCACTTCTTTCCCACTTTTAGCCCTTTCCTATCCCAGTAATGAGAATTTTAAACAAATTATGATGAAAGAATGATTATGAATTTAAAATAATCAGTGGATCTAATTCGCAGTGCCTTATCTGTGCCGGTGCGACGTAGAGCAAAATGTAAAAGAAAAGTACTATTGCTATTTGTTTTACGTCGCACCGACACAGATAGGTCTTATGGCGACGATGGGAGAGGAAAGGCCAGGGATCGGAAGGAAACAGCCGTGGCCTTAATTAAGGTACAGCCCCAGCATTTGCCTTGTGTGAAAATTTTAGTTGCCTCTTAAGACTTGCTGGGGATACCGTGGGTGTATTCTTCGTGAGAGTCCCCCACCCACAGGGGGTAGACTGAGAGAAAAAGGAAAAAGAAAAACCGGAAGGTATTCGTTACTACGAAAAATGAGGTAACGCACGAAGAAAGGCAAGAGCCACGAAGGGCGTGAAAATAAACGACTCCCTAGGCCTCGAATGCTCTAATACCGTCGGGGTCGGAAAAGAACAAGACGTGAGTAAGGGATGCCGGACAGGGTAGGTGAAAATGAGGAGTCTGGCACAAGTATGTGGAACCACTACCAGGGCTCAACTAAGGGCCCCGTAGTCACCAACCCACACTCCCAAGTTGAGAGCACCTGGACCCCATTTAGTCGCCTCTTACGACAGACAGGCTGGGGATACCTTGGGTGTATTCTTCATCTGCGTCCTCCACCCACAGGGATAAACATTATTGTGGAAATTTTGTTTCCTAATCGCGTTGAAAGAAAATTTTGGTAACAACTGAAGAACTAGAAAAAATTAACCATACTGTGACTAAAAACCTGTTTGAAACTTCAATGTATCTGTAGTGTCCTACTGTACTTGAACTGTAACATCATTTACGAGTGATGGCACAATCTTCCTCCATTCTTGTACATCAAGCAGAGTTCTTGTCATGTGTTTTGTATGTACTTGGGGATAAAATATGACGGCCGCATTTCCTGGAGGCGAGCTGGAAGCCAGCAGTCAATCACAGCCTCCACCCTGCTGAGTTAACGAATTCGAAGTAATCCTTGTTTGGTAACTTACGTCTAGCCGCTGACAAGTGTGGTGCTTGTATCGTTGGAAATCGGATATATTCGGTCACACTCGGTATTGGCCCCGCGCTTTCTTTGTGGTGATCAACGGTGATAGCTTCGGCTGCGGTCGGGTAAGTTCGTCTGACAAGTGTGGTGCTTGCATCGTTCAAAATCGGCAATATTCGAAGGCCCGATGCTAGTTTCGGCTGCGTAAGTGGGTGTTCCATTTATCAGCTGCATTCGCGCCAATAATTGTTACATAGTTTTCTGAGTTTTGTCTCTCATGTGTAGTTGGGAGTTTTCTCTTGTATTTCGTGTGTGGGTTATGATGCTGTTTTCTGCTACGTATACAGTTGACGTGTACTGTTTATTAGTTAGTTTTCTCAGTTTTTGCCTGTGTTGTTATGTGAGTGAAGATTTAATTAGAGTAATACTGCTGCTATTTGTGCTACTGTACTGTACAGTATATCTGCCTTGTGTGAATATTAACGTGCTATTTGTACTTATATTGTAGGAGAGATATCCTTTTTTTTAAATATTTAATGAAAACATGGATCGCTTTGCATGCAGTCATTGCGCTAAGACTTTTAGTCACACTAAAACTTTGGTGAAGCATATAAAACTGAAGCATTCAGGTTCGAGTACACAGTTTATCTGCAATTTATGCGATTTTACAACCGATTCGAAAACCGAAAGGAAGACACTCAACACCAAGGCCAGAAAGTAATTGTAATGTCAAGTGTCCACTGTGTAACGAGACTCGCGCTACAAAACATGAAATTATACAGCACTACACCTCAGAGCACGAGATATCTATCGTGAATACACCTATTAAGTTTTCGACTCAAGAGGAGTTCTATAAATGGAAAAGTGAAACCGAAAAAGAAGTAGTCTGTGAGTTTGTAGTATGGTGGTCAAAATATCTTAATAAGAAAGAAGGGTGTGCAAAAATGTCATTTAGATGTCATCGAGATGGTGTCTTTAAGACTGAAAGCAAAAATATACGTCACTGTAAAATGTTAGGGAG
The DNA here is from genome assembly GCF_040414725.1 of Anabrus simplex. Taxonomy (NCBI): domain Eukaryota; kingdom Metazoa; phylum Arthropoda; class Insecta; order Orthoptera; family Tettigoniidae; genus Anabrus; species Anabrus simplex. The sequence goes on along the minus strand of NC_090268.1, from coordinate 92,304,150 downwards.
CAACAAGATTAATGGACATTGTCCCGCAAAAATTAATGTAAGCTTTCATTCGTCAGGCGAAGTAACAGTTTTGTACTGTAAAACTCACGTAGGTCATCAACCAGAGTTAGGTCATCTAAGACTATCACAAGCCGAAAAAACTGACATTGCAGCCAAGATTGCAATGCCAGTTCCATTCAATAAAATACTATATGGTATTAGAGATTCCTTAGGTGGCTCAGGGCTAGAACGTATCCACCTACACACTAGAAAGGATCTTTCTAACGTAGAACAGCAGCACAGTTTAACATCACCCGCAGTTCGACACAAAAATGACTGTACGTCTGTCGAATCGTGGATTAATAAGACGGAGATTGCTGGTGATGTCGTGATGTTTTACAAACCACAGGGCATTCCTCTAGAAACCCATACTCAATTGCAAGCTGATGACTTCATTCTTATTATGATGAATGAAGCACAGAGGGAAATGCTTCGGCAGTATGGCAACGATTCTGTATGTTTTGATGGTACTCATGGCCTCAGCAATTACGGATTTGAACTTACAACTCTTTTCGTTCTAGATGATCGTTCACAGGGATTTCTATGTGCTTTTATGTTTTCTAGTAGAAGTGACACATGTGTTATGACACTGTTCTTATCTGTTATAAGAAATGCACTGTCAGAAGCTCTGCAACCGAGAGTATTTATGTCAGATATGGCAGAAATGTATTATAATGCTTGGTCTGTGGTAATGCTACCTCCTGAATTTCGCCTATTTTGTACGTGGCTTGTTGATCACGCCTGGCGGAAAAATCTTTCAAAAGTGAACGGTCGCTAGAAACAGGTTGAAGTGTACAAACTGCTGCGGACTCTTGGGACGAGGTAGCATTTTCTAAAATTATAGGGCAAGTTTTAATCATGTTAAAAAATGACCCAAGCACCAGGGCTTTTGGTTTGTATTTCGAAAATGAGTACAAACCATGTGTTTCCAATTGGGCCTACTGTCACCGCCTGCATTCAGGACTGAACACAAATATGCATCTTGAACGAATGCATGGTGTATTGAAACACATTTACAAGGGTGGGAAAAAACCTAAGAGGTTGGATATAGCAATTAATACGTTTATGACTTTTGTGAGAGATAAACTCTATGACAGACTGATTCACATACACAAAGGTAAAATTACCAACAAATTGTCGGCGATCCGACAACGGCACCAAAGCTCACTACTGTTGTCTGAGGAAAGTGCTGTCTGCGAGGGAGAAATATGGAGGGTTTCATCACGAAACAGGAACGAAATTTACGAAGTGAGGAAGACGGACAAACGGAGCTGCAGCTGTAGTTTACAATGTACTGAATGCAAAGCATGTGTTCATCAATACATCTGCGGCTGCCTTGATTCATCTATTAAATTCAATATGTGTAAAGATATTCACCTTGTCTGCAGAATGATACCAACAACTGCAGAGGGGGGAGACGAGTCTTCAGAAAGTAGCCACACATTGAGGAGCAAGATATTATTCTTAGACAGTTACAAACTACAGATGTCACTAGAAAATGTGCAAACATAGAGCAAAGTAAGGCAAAATGTCTACATGCCTTGACAATTCAGGCAGAAGATCTTCGATACACAGAACGTTGGACGTGAGGGAGTACGGGTATAGCTGAACATGAGAGACATAGGTGTCTTACCATTTGATTCATGAATAGCGCAGTTAAAGGCATGGGCCAACCAATGCAGACAGGAATCCCATTTGGACTGATTGTCATGATGATACGCAATCAGTGCAGACTTTAGGTTCCTATTCAACCTCTCAGTATATGAGCACGGAGCACGTTGAGGTAGTAACGTGGGAGATGCACAACTCAAACAGATAACTTTTGAAAGAATTACTAGTGAAGGAACTAGCGTTGTCAGATACTAGGTACTTACGAGGACTGCTCTCTTTTCTTCCCTGACAGTTGCTGTACTCTGCCGTGAGAATGAACTGACTAAAATGTGTGATTTTTAACGTAATAATGTGTAATTTCTGAAGTGCAACATTTTTAATAAAAGCCTACGTTTAATTTAGTGCGTTACGAGACTGTTCTCTTTCCTTGAGTGACTGACTGTAGGTGTACAGTATTCTACCATGAGAATCAAGTGACCAAACTGTGATTTTTACCGTAATATTATGTGTTATTTAGTGTGTTGGGAGACCGTTCTCATTTCTTGAGTGACTAATTGATAGTGTATCCCATGAAAAAATGGTGCCTAAACTGTGTTTTGAATAACGGTGTATTCTACCGTGAAAATATATCCTTAAGCCTTGAACAACTTCAGTATTTTGGTGAGTACAATAATGTTATTTCACATTTAAATATCTGAAATCTGTCTCGCTCCTGCCTGCCTTTCAAATGCCCCGTTGTTCGCGCATGTCGGCTCCTGATGTTGCTCGTACAATAGAGTGGGCGAGGCCAGTAACCGAATATAGCCGATTTTCAACGATGCAGGCACCACACTTGTCAGCGGCTAGACGCAAGTTGTTTGGTATGGGGAGGTTGCCAACCACTTTCTTGCTCACCCCTTCTTCGTGTGGAGTGCAGTAGACGATTTGGCAACTCCGGCTACAATACATGTAGTAAATCCTATAAGCCGGTAATAGACACCGGGCTGCCGCTGTAGAGTAGTGGTGTGAGGCGAGGTCATCATGTTTTTTCCCCCAGTATACTTACTGTATGTACGAGCCGTGGTCACAAGACACTTCAACGCATCTGTTCATTCTTCGAATGCATGAATTGTGAAGTTGGGAAAGACAACTCTTGCGTTCTGTACTCCCACCTGCCGTCTCTGATGATGTCTGGACATAAATTAGACAATTTCTACACGGGCGAGTTGGGTAATTCCAACTCCCCATTTTTCCTCTAGGTCGTAGGATGGCAATATGAATGGGCAGACAAGAAACAACATTACCACAGCAGGAGAGCAATGGTAATAGAAATGCAGGTGGGGGCCACTGTTGACAATTAACGATTTAATGATGACGAATTGAACAGAGTGTGCGCACGTTGCCCTCAACCACACATTTCAATATGCTCTTAGTTATACGTAACTGGGTTATAAAACAACACGTTATTCCATTGTTATACTTGAAAGAGGTGTTGAAATTGTACTGAAGTAATGATCCATTTAATGCACAATAGCAGCAGTTGTGAGTTCCGGTTTTAAATTTTATGCAGCTTATGCGACAATAGCCCACCTGCAAGCTTATATAATTACACACTGTCACAATTACTCTTCTGAGATCGCAGGAACACGATTTTTTTTTTTTTTTGCTAGTTGCTGTACGTCGCACCGACACAGATAGGTCTTATGGCGACGATGGGACAGGGAAGGGCTAGGAGTGGGAAGGAAGCGGCCGTGGCCTTTATTAAGGTACAGCCCCAGCACTTGCCTGGTGTGAAAATGGGAAACCACGGAAAACTATCTTCAGGGCTGCCGACAGTGGGGTTCGAACCTACTATCTCCCGAATACCGGATACTGGCCGCACTTAAGCGACTGCAGCTATCGAGCTCGGTAGGAACACGATTGAGACGGTGGCAAAGAGGCTTACAGTTTTGTTGCTTGAAGGGGTCTTATATTGCAGTCATTTCCTCGGAGTGATGAGGATAAAGCAGGGGGAAAATGTTTCTAATCTTCGACGAATGAGGATGTCATAACTTGAATGTAAGGGAAAATCAAGAGAGAAACAGTTATTGCACCCCTAATCCTGGTAAGGAAGGTACAGTATCTTTAAATTTTCCATCCCGCATTCGGAAATAGTCCTACAGGATATTGGTCGTCTCATATGGCATGCACAGTACACGGCAGAATTTATGTACCGGGCAATGGAATAGGAATATTTTTGAGTTAAATGCGTAGAACAATTTAATGAGAAAACATGGAACTACACATTAACGTACTTATTATGAGGATTATTCTGGGTTTTCATACTTCCGCATTAAACGCATCCTCACTTCCACTACTTAAGAACATTTCATCTACGCTATTGAGAAGAGACAAACACCATGGCCTGTGTACAGTGATTACTATGTCCGGTTCCATGGCTAAATGGTTAGCGTGCTGACCTTTGGTCACAGGGGTCCCGGGTTCGATTCCTGGCAGGGTCGAGAATTTTAACCATAATTGGTTAATTTCGGCGGCACGGGGGCTGGGTGTATGTATCGTCTTTATCAACATTTCATCCTCATCATGACGCGCAGGTCACCTACGGGAGTCAAATCAAAAGCCCTGCATCTGGCGAGCCGAACTTGTCCTCGGACACTCCCGGCACTAAAAGCCATACGCCATCTCCCTCAGTGATTACTATTACCAGGCTCCTCACATTCATTTTTTCTTTACGAGAACATTTGGGTATATCGTGTTCTCTTACCACTACGACGGTAGTAGGTTTTCGAGGTCTAAGGAGTCTTTCATTTTATCGCCGTTCGTGGCTCTATCCTGTCTTTTGTTGATAACTTCGTTCTTAGAAATGGTGGTCGGGTCTCTTCCTTTTTTCTCACATGAGCGTTAAGAGGGAATTGTTACCCAGTTGTACCCCCTCTGAAAATAATAATCACCGAGCTCGATAGCTGCAGTCGCTTAAGTTCGACCAGTATCCAGTATTCGGGAGATAGTGGGTTCGAACCCTACTGTCGGCAGCCCTGAAGATGGTTTTCCGTGCTTTCCCATTTTCACACCAGACAAATGCTGGGGTTGTACCTTAATTAAGGCCATGGCTGCTTCCTTCCCACTCCTAGCTCTTTCCTATCCCACAGTCGCTATAAGAACTATCTATGCCGATACGACGCAAAGCAAATTGTAAATAATAATAATAATAATAATAATAATAATAATAATAATAATAATAATAATAATAATAATAATAATAATAATAATCTCAACCAGCTGGGTGCAGTAAAAGTAAAGCAAAAGGAAGGAAATACGAAAAAGCCTGATTTTATATGAAATGATCCCTCAACAAAGAACAGAAGTGCGAAAGAGCATAAGGAAAAGAGTAGTATTCTGTACGGAACGGAGAGTGGGCTCTTCTCAACGTCTGTTGTGATGACAATATTCACATGATTATATTATTTCTTTTCCTTGCGAATGCGTCTGCCTGGTGCGAGCAAGCAAAATACTACAGAGTATGGGCCTGCTAGATGCGGCAACACAACGTACTGCAGAGTAAGAGTCTGAAACCCAGTGCAGTATTTTAACCATGACTGTCTTATTCGCTTGATTTAGATTTTTAATAGTCTTCAATCCAGGAATGAGCTTGAAAAAAATAGGAATATGAAGATAATAGCCGTAGGCTATTTGAGGGGAAAGGATTGTAATACAGTCGGGCGCAGTGACCGCGCACTTGAACTAGTTTTAAGTGACGCAAGGTGGCATTTTGTGTTATTAGACCTAGGATTTTAGGCTCTAAAAATTAGTTTTAGGCCCCTAAAATAGGCTTTTAAAACAAGTAAAATAGGTTTTCTAAAAGAGAAAATAAGCGCATAAAACATGCTTCAAAAAGACACAAAATAGAATTTAAAATATTACAATATACACTTAAACTCTAAAGTGATCCTTTTGTTTACTTTAACAAACTTGGTATGCCTATTCTTAACAGAGATAGCTAGATTATAGATTATATGAACAATCATAATCAGTACCGGTGCTGAACTAAAACCTTAAAACTAAAATCACTGATTACAATCACAGCACTGCAGGCATCCCATAACGGTGTGAACGCGACCGGAGTATGTGTTTATTTATTTGTGATAACCATTCCTAAGTCACTCTCATTCATAGTTTGCTTTACAGTACATAACAATAATCTTCTCCAAATTTTCCACAGTCGGGTTGTGTCTTTTATCTGTAAAATTTTTGAAAACAGAAAAAGAATGCTCCACACTCACAGATGTTAGAGTGACATCGGAAAATTCACTTAAATTTTTCAGTTGAATTTCACTACATATGTCTACCTTTTTCCCATCCATTACCTGATGTACCCTTTTCAGCACTGAATAACCTGGATTCTTCCGCTGGAGACTAGCCCACTTGTCACTAAAACTTAACTTCTGATGTTCTGCTCTTCATTCAGAGTTGTGCATTATATGATTGTAAAAATTAGAGATGCTGACTATTTTAAATGTACAATATAGGCACCTTTGGCACTAAAATAGTAAAATAGGCTCTGAAAGTCGAAATAGGCACTTTAGGGCACTATTAAAACTCAATGGATGTAAGGGATTCATCATGAACTGTCAACATAGTTTTACATTTCCATGTTATTACTTAAGGAACAAAATAGGCATTTGCCTTAACATTCCAGGTCTAGTTATTATTGCGCATCAGTAGAATAAGGCTACATCTTAGGTGACTGTGAGAACTATAAGTCATTACATTACATTTCAATACTAGTTGATTCTGGTATCAAATGAGATTAGCGATTGAAAAAAGGAAAATCTTAGTAAATCATGATAATGTAATGGTAATTGTTATTATTATTTTCCGGTGATTATTGATAATTTAAGTGAAAACATCCAAGTCCTCGATAAAAAGGAGTGAAATGAATGGTTATAGAAATGTCTGCCTTGACTAAGACGACGATAAATATATGAGTCTAAATAAAGTATTGTTTATCTACTCTAGTGTTGGTAAATCTCTCCCAATATACCTGAAAATGGATAGAGGTATTTGATTTATTATATTGTTATACAGGGCGAGCTTCACATGGGTTACCGTCCTTCGTACAGGCTGCATGTCGATAAATGAAAGCCCGGTCGCTGTACATAGTTCCCATACGTCCGTCGAAAAACTATTAACTTCGATGAATGAATACTCTAATTGAAAAACAGATAGAAAAGTAATAAAAATTCCATCATAGTAAGTGTTCGCTCTTTGCAATTCAGCCTCATGAATTTTCAAAGAATTTGGTGTGAATTGCAATAAAAAATATACGGCTAAGACAATATCCCGTTCCACGCTTAATTCCGAAGCCATGAGACGCCCTAAACCGATCAAATAATGCAGTGAGCTAGGATTCGAGGGATAGTGGGTTCGAATACCACCGTCGGCAACCCCGAAGATGGTTTCCCATGGTTTCTCATTTTCACGCCATTCTCACCTTAAGGCCACGGCCGCTACCTTTACAATCCTAGTCCTTTCTCATCCTTCCGTTGCCAAAAACCTTCGATGTGTTATGCGACGTTACACAAGTACAGTATAATGTACTGTCGGATGCTTATTATGGACACTCGAGTTTACGCTGTAATTACAAACGAAGCTATAAGCCTATTGCAAATTGATTTATACCAATATTTGCCTTGTTTAATTCTACATTAGAATATACAAGACACGTTCTTTTTCAATTTCATTTGTAGTAAATACTGTCCGGGTTTTTGGCTTCTTCTATAGGAAGCTCTCACTTAGGGATATATACAGGGAAAACTACTTGTCTGATGGTAACGAAATTTTTATATGTTATAAACAGATATATTTGTAGTGTAATACTCAAGTTACATTTTTTCAACCACTCAAAAAATGTTTTTATCATTTTTCTAAAGCAACTCTTCCTCAGCCCAGGATAAACATACAAGAAACTCGGGTAAGTTTTAAAGCACCCAATCATGGTTATCAGAAAGTACGACCACTGTAACCGTAAAGTGTGGTACTGAATTTATGAAAAGTAATATTTAAAGGAGGTTTTGTCCACGCCGGACCGTGCGATTAACAGCAGGTCGGGTAGTGAAATCGGGCCCAGTGTTGCCGCGTTCTGTAGTACTCACGCGCGCAACGAACACAACTTTTCGTTTACTTTCAAACTCTAACATTATTTCCTCTTATAAATTCCACTTCCCATTACATTTCCTCATAAGGGCTTTGGACCTTCAATAGCAGGTTAAAAAATAATTGGCATCCTAATTAAAAATTTCACACTCTACAATTTTTACAAGGATTGTTTACATATATTTGAAAATCCACAGCCTGTTTCCAGTCATACGACCGAGTCAGGAATGGAATGAATGAAGCCCCCACCTAGCGGCGAGGATAGGAATTGTGCCGGCTGGGGAAGCCTGTTGCACTCCTCTGGGGCAATGATTAATGACTGACAGATGAAATGAAATGATATGATATTGGAGAGTGTTGCTGGAATGAATGATGACAGGGAAAGTCGGAGTTCCCAGAGAAAAACCTGTCTCGCCTCCGCACAAATCTGACATGGAATGACCGGGAATTGACCCACGGAATCCAGCAGTGAGAGGTCAGCGCGCTGTCGCCTGAGCCACGGAGGCTCCCTACATATATTTGCAATGTTCAATTCTGTCAATTTCCACGAACCTACTACGCTGGCGTAGCAGGGGTAGAGGTGATACTCCCACGTGGCGCGTCCTAGGTGGCGGATAGGGGGGTCCTAACCGGCTTGCCGGCGGATTTGAGCGACATAAAATAGCTCTCCCGGAACAAACACACAACCCCCTGTGGGTGGGGACGCAGACGAAGAATACACCCACGGTATACCCTGCCTATCGTAAGAGGCTACTAAAAGGGGTCATATTTTGTGAGCTATAATGCAGAGCAAAATCGTCTACATATAGCGACGGTATTACTGCTGATCCAGCAGTAGCGACAATACCGTTTATGTCAATTGCAAACAGAGTGACACTGAGAACCGATCCCTGTGGGACTCCATTTTCCTGAACGCGGTATTGCGAATATGCCCTTCTTACTCGGACACAGAACAGACGGAGGTACTCAATATTCGCAATAAATACCGGCAAGTTATCTCGGGATCTCTATTGATGCAGGACTGAAAGTATTGCTACGTAATGTCATAGGCCGTTTCTAAGTCAAAGAAAACAGCCACCAAATGCTGTTTGCGGAAACAAGCGTCCTAGATGGAACTCTCCAGGCGTATCAAGTGATGAGTGGTCGAGCGAGTGGCTCGAAAACCACATTGGTATTCGGACAAAAGTCCTCTTTTATCCAGGCACCACACAAGTCGGCAATTCACCATTCTCTCTAAAAGCTTACACAAACGGTTTGTAAGACAAATAGGAGGAATTACTATGCCCTCACGCCACTGTGACGGAAACTCATCCTGTAACCAGATTCGGTTGAGCACACGAAGGAGATATAAAATATCATCACTAAGGTGTTTGAACATCTAATTATGGATATTATCTGGTCCGGGAGCCGTGTCCTTGCAAAGGGCCAAGGCGTTGCTGGGTTTTCACTCCGTAAGGGCATGTTATAGTCTTCTGAAGTTTGAGTGGGAAAACTCAGTTGATGACGTTCTGCCTCCCGCTTCAGAGCTAAAAAATCACGATGGTAAGTCCCGGAACCAGACACATCCGCGAAATGACTGGCCAATGATTAGCAACAGAAGTGAATCCGTGACGTCATGGGCTGCAATGGAAATTCCCGGTACCAAAAATGATCCTTGTATACCCGAAATACGTCGAAGTTTAGTCCACACGTGAGATGACTGTGTTTGTGACGTCATAGACGACACACATCTCTCTCACGAAGTTTTCTTACTCTGTCGAATAAAAACTCGCGCCTTAGCACAGAGTAGCCACAGCAGGCTGCCTACGATAAAGTTTATGAGCGCGACGGCGTTCTTTTATAGCTGCTGCAACTTTTTCTTTCCACCACGGAACGAGGTTTCGGGGAAGAGTCATTGGAAACGATGGAATGGATTCTTCAGCAGCAGCAGCAGCAGCAGCAGCAGCAAGAGTAACTTGTGTTATATAAGTTATATCGTTGACTGCGCTCCGGCCAGTTGCGGCGGTAAAGATGGCTAGTGTTGTGAACTTTGGCCAATCAGCACGTTTAGGAATCCATCGAGGAGGAGCCTCGATAGATGTTTGCTTCAACGAAGTAGTAATAGTAGGGAATTGGTCACTGTCACAGAGATCAGCGTGCACATTGCACCGAAGAAAGAGAACCAGCGCTCGGCTGCATACACTAACGTCTATGCGAAAGTATGTGCCGTAGTCTACGCTGAAATGAGTGGGTTCACCTGTATTCAAAATACATAAATCCAGCTTTCCTGGTAATATTTCCAAATCCCTTCCCCTGGAGCAAGGTCTATCAGAGCCCCATGTAGGGTGACGGGCGTTAAAATCTCCCAATAAAAGAAATAGAGTTGGAAGCAGATCTGTAAGATAAGTTACATAATTTATACTAAGAGACTGGCCTGATGGAAAATATACATTACACACTGTTGCAATCACAGGCAGCGGTACCCGAACTGCAAAAACGCAGAGGCAATATAATAAAACGTAATAAACAATAAAATAAAACTGATAGAAAATAGTAATTTTATACACGATACAACAGGCCACTATACCTGATAAAATGGATGACGAAGTCTGCAAAATGCTCGTCACATCGTAAGATTGGGCAGATGGAATTCGAAAGTTTTAGAGTACGGCGCAATGGATTTTTAACACCTTTCTCTTCTCTAATATCAGCAAGTAAAGGCGTGGGTTCGATTCCCAGTCAGGAAGTTGAAAAATTTAAGAAACGAGTATTCCACTTCCGGAGGTGCACTTGGTCCTGAGGTTCACTCAGCCTACACCAAAAGTAAATAACATGTTAATTCCTGGGGCAAAGGTGGCCGGGCGAATAGCTAACCACTCTACCCCATCAAGCGTAAAGGTTACGGATATGGCAAGCCTTTACATTCCACCCCTCCAAGGGCCTTCGTTACCTGTATGGAAATGACTTTGAATGCTTTGTTTTGCTCTCTTCTCTAATGTGTTTTCAAAGGATGAGTGTCGTTGCTCCTTCCCTCCGTACTATTTTCTTAAACCAGTCTCAATTTAGTGTCTGGGAATGGATTCCAGCCCATCTGGATAGAAAGCTGCTGTGGTAATCAATCGACATCAGTGGTGCAATTAGTCATTGGCATCCTGTCCGCTAGATAGCGGTCTCGATCGCGACTGAGACCAGTGATATTTGATAGTTAAGATTCATCATCTTCTTGTCGTTGGCTACTGTTTAGACCCCTAGCGGTTAGAGATTATTATTATTATTATTATTATTATTATTATTGTTATTATTATTATTATTTTTACTATTATTATTAATACACTGACTGACAGAGCAAATGCAACACCAAGAAGGAGTGGTCAGAACTTTATGCCACTTGCAGGGTAGACTGACGTCACTGAGGTATGCTCATGATGTGAAATGCGCCGCTGTGCTGCGCACGTAGCGAACGATAAATGGGACACGGCGTTGGCGAATGGCCCACTTCGTACCGTGATTTCTCAGCCGACAGTCATTGTAGAACGTGTTGTCGTGTGCCACAGGACACGTGTATAGCTAAGAATGCCAGGCCGCCGTCAACAGAGGCATTTCCAGCAGACAGACGACTTTACGAGGGGTATGGTGATCGGGCTAAGAAGAGCAGGTTGGTCGCTTCGTCAAATCGCAGCCGATACCCATAGGGATGTGTCCACGGTGCAGCGCCTGTGGCGAAGATGGTTGGCGCAGGGACATGTGGCACGTGCGAGGGGTCCAGGCGCAGCCCGAGTGACGTCAGCACGCGAGGATCGGCGCATCCGCCGCCAAGCGGTGGCAGCCCCGCACGCCACGTCAACCGCCATTCTTCAGCATGTGCTGTTCCAATATCGACCAGAACAATTTCCCGTCGATTGGTTGAAGGAGGCCTGCACTCCCGGCGTCCGCTCAGAAGACTACCATTGACTCCACAGCATAGACGTGCACGCCTGGCATGGTGCCGGGCTAGAGCGACTTGGATGAGGGAATGGCGGAACGTCGTGTTCTCCGATGAGTCACGCTTCTGTTCTGTCAGTGATATTCACCGCAGACGAGTGTGGCGTCGGCGTGGAGAAAGGTCAAATCCGGCAGTAACTGTGGAGCGCCCTACCGCTAGACAACGCGGCATCATGGTTTGGGGCGCTATTGCGTATGATTCCACGTCACCTCTAGTGCGTATTCAAGGCACGTTAAATGCCCACCGCTACGTGCAGCATGTGCTGCGGCCGGTGGCACTCCCGTACCTTCAGGGGCTGCCCAATGCTCTGTTTCAGCAGGATAATACCCGCCCACACACTGCTCGCATCTCCCAACAGGCTCTACGAGGTGTACAGATGCTTCCGTGGCCAGCGTACTCTCCGGATCTCTCACCAATCGAACACGTGTGGGATCTCATTGGACGCCGTTTGCAAACTCTGCCCCAGCCTCGTACGGACGACCAACTGTGGCAAATGGTTGACAGAGAATGGAGAACCATCCCTCAGGACACCATCCGCACTCTTATTGACTCTGTACCTAGACGTGTTTCTGCGTGCATTGCCGCTCGCGGTGGTCCTACATCCTACTGAGTCGATGCCGTGCGCATTGTGTAACCTGCTTATCAGTTTGAAATAAACATCAATTATTCGTCCGTGCCGTCTCTGTTTTTTCCCCAACTTTCATCCCTTTCGAACCACTCCTTCTTGGTGTTGCATTTGCTCTGTCAGTCAGTGTATTATTATTATTATTATTATTTTACCGGGGGCACACCTTCTCCGTCCCGTTGGATTGCGCGCCTAATTTTTTGAAGGTGGCAAACCGTAAGTTTTGTAGACTGTTTTTTAAATGTATGTTGCCAACACTCCTACGGCCTCCTTTTTCCGTAAGTTATTAACCAATCAGGAATTTTGTGTATATTTCACTAGCCAATTAAAATTGGGGGTGTGTACAGGCATTCTGCCTATTTTAAGAGAGTTCTGGAATCTTCACCTTTAACATCCTGTAACAGCTGGGCGCTTTAGGGCCCTATTGCCATCGCTTCGGTCTAGTGTTTGTGTGCGGTGTAATAAGGAGGCAGGGACTGCCTGCCATTGTTCGGAAGGCTCAACTACTCAAGGTAATGGCAGAAATTTCTTACCATGTGATAGCTCCAGGCAGATAACTTGAGAGGAAAGTTTAAAACTTCTTTTCTTAATGTAAAATTCGTAAGTCATTGTTTAAATGTAAATTTTCGGCAAGTATGAGGACTCTGTTCAAATCCCTGCTTGGAAATATATAAATTGAGCGAACAAAGAATCTTCACTTTCTGTTGATTCCCATTAAACTTGGTGTGGGGTCGCTAAAATATTCTAAGCCTCTAAATACTTCTCTCGCCTCCAGCATTTAATATTTTTCATTTAGTCACCCCTCTGTAGTATAGACTTAGCCTCTCAACTTCAAGTCCTAAACCCATTTAGGATATTAAGTTTTTTTTTCTAAAAGGAGTGCAGGTGTTACGCCTCCTACCTAGCCTTTCGTTCATGGCCGATCGTCTTAAAACTTTTAATTGCACATTAAGGCCATTTAGCATGGACACTCATTGTCCCGGTTTAAAGTGTAATTATTGATAAACGAGTGTGTAACAGACTATTGAGCAGAAGTGGCTGCAAACACTGTTTTTGTAAGTTGTAAAAAATAATTTTGTAAGAAGCTTGTGCCTCTTAGAGGCTGAACTACAGTAACCTTTCGGAGCTAAGTCTTCTAGAGCGTGAGTGGAGCAAATATGCTCTTGTGAAATACTGTACCTTCAGAGCTAAATTGCTCATCCCTAGTAAACTATTGTGCCGATAATTTTCTCCATTGTACTTGATTTTTGGACTTAGAGTCCACTGTTCTTACCCGAGCTGACGTCCTCATCATAATATTGTTGTTGTTCATTCAAATTATGTATCAAATTTTAAAATAAAGAAGGAAAAGAAGGGAAGAAGAACAATTTCAAAATTTAGTGATTTAACTTACACTCTGGTCATTTCCCTGTCCATCCGTTCAGCTGAGCACCTTATTAGACCTCTATAAACCACGGAATTCCCGAAACAATTATTATCATCATTATTATTATCATTATTATTGCACCGGGGGTGTACCTTCTCCGGCCAGTTAAACTGCGCGCCGCCTGTAAGGCCATCTAGGTAATCTACCGTGAACTGATGTTATCCAAGATAAGTTTGGGTTTCTACTGTTAGATGTCTTTATCATAACTTTAATTGATCCATATTGTGGGGTAAACTACAATTAATCCATAAATAAATTTGTAATGTGGAAATTTTTCAACCTGGTTTTTAGGATTTTTCTTTTTTATGTATCAAGGATGTCTACACGTTGCTGCTTCGTTTTTCAATAGCTATCAACCAATCATAAATTTGTAAATATTTTCACTAGCCAATTAAAACGGGGTTGGGTACAGGAATCCGCCTATCCGTAAAGAGTTATGGAAACTTCCCCTCGACATACTAAAAAACCTGGGCGCTTTGGGTGCGTATTGCCATCTTCATCGCTCCAGTTTATTGAATGCGGCGTGTTCTTCGGAGGCAGGGGCCACGGTCGGTGTACGGAAGGCCCAGCAACTCAAGATAATGGCAGAATTTTCATAACCTGTGATAGCTCCGACAGATAGCTTGAGAGGAAGGTTTCAAACCTCTTATTTTATGTACATTTCTAAACCTGGTGGTTTAAATGTAGAATTTTTCGGCCGGTCTGAGGACTCTGTTCTATTCCCTTTTGGAAGTTATGTAATGTAAGGGAACACAGAGTGATTCCCATTTAGTCACCCCTGCGTAAAATAGCCTCTGTATCTTTGGGCCATAATACCACTTAGGGTTTTTAAAATATTCTTCAAGGAGTGCAAGTGTTTCGCATCCTAATTTTTGTCCATGGCCAATCATGTTAAACCTTTTCTCTTTACGTTAAGGCCATTTAGTATGGACAAACATTGCCCCTGTTTATTCGGTAATTGTTTATGGACCAGTGTGTAACAAACCGTTGAATGATAAATACGCCCAAATCAGGGCAACGATGTGTGAATACTTTAATTAAGAATAACCTACAGGTTGTATGTGCGCTATTAAAAGTTGATGTCTCTGTGAGGCTGGACTATGACATGGTTGGAGCTCAGACTCCCTTGTAGTGTGAAGGATAGGAGCAAACAGTGCTCTTGTAAATTTTGTACCTGCCAAGAGTAACCCAGCTCTTTTCTGTGGAAATTATATTTGTAATTCTCTCAAGTTGTACCTGATTCTTTTTTTGGACTTTAAGTTATTGTTGTCGGAGTTGACGAGCTCATTGTTATTCTATTTAACTGTTATTTGTTCTAAATTTTCTATCTATCCAATTTTAAACTAAGAAAACAAAGGAAAGAAATAAAATTTCCAAATTTATTTTGTTAACTTATGCTTTCTTGTCCACGCATTCAGCCCGGAAGCTTCTTACACGTCTGTGATCTACCATATTTTCTTAACAATTATTAAAAAGCCTGAAATCAGAGTTCACTGTTTAATAACCTACGCACAATCACGAACAGGCAATGAACTTAAAGACATACGAGTGTCAGTACATCTAGAGTAGTTATAATGACCATTGTGCGAATGCGTAATGATGCCAACTTCCTTCGAAGCATCACTAATTGGCAGAAATGCCTGAATAAAGGCAGACCACAGAATGTCGTTTATCATTCATTAGTTAGAGATTAGAATCACTACGTCTAAAAAACAATGCTGCGGCAATCTTTAATTTTACGGGTTAGTAATTGTTCGACGAATATGGAGATAGAGTTATGACTGTATTTCAGGAAGGTAATGTGTAATTACATGGAGCTGTTCATGATGGATCGCACATCCGCACTCGCTAATCAGAACATCTTCATTTAATTGCTCCGCAGTCTATTGTTTGTAAGCTTTTCTAGCAGCGGAGACATCCGTAGCTAACGTAATATATTAGTTGCCAGGAGCTTTGACCACCAGTTGGTTTATTAGCTGCCGGGTTAGCACTGTTACTAGGTCGTATACTTCCACCAGCTCTCTTGTTAAATTTTGAAAATGTCCCCTATCTTACTGCCCATACTGGTAAGCAAGCATACAAGCAGGAATGCAAAGACAATGGGACAGGAAAGGCCTAGGAATTGGAAGGAAGCGGCCGTGGCCTTAATTAAGGTACAGCTAGTGTGCCTAGTGTGAAAATGGGAAACCACGGAAAACCATCTTCAGGGCTGACGACAGTAGGATTCGAATCCACTATCTCCCGGATGCGAGCTCACAGCTGCGCGCTCCTAACCGCAAAGAGTTTTACGCGACTGATAATCTGGCGATTATGAACTATACTACATATACACTGACTGACAGAGCAAATGCAACACCAAGGTTCGAAAGGGATGAAAGTTGGGGAAAAAGCAGAGACGGCACGGACGAATAATTGATGTTTATTTCAAACCGATATGCAGGTTACACAATGCGCACGGCATCGACTCAGTAGGATGTAGGACCACCGCGAGCGGCGATGCACGCAGAAACACGTCGAGGTACAGAGTCAATAAGAGTGCGGATGGTGTCCTGAGGGATGGTTCTCCATTCTCTGTCAACCATTTGCCACAGTTGGTCGTCCGTACGAGGCTGGGGCAGAGTTTGCAAACGGCGTCCAATGAGATCCCACACGTGTTCGATTGGTGAGAGATCCGGAGAGTACGCTGGCCACGGAAGCATCTGTACACCTCGTAGAGCCTGTTGGGAGATGCGAGCAGTGTGTGGGCGGGCATTATCCTGCTGATGATGATGATGCTTGTTGTTTTAAGGGGCCTAACATCGAAGGTCATCGGCCCCTAATGGAACGAAATGAATGACATGAGACATGAAGTTAAAATTTTAAAAAGTATCCACTGACTAGAGTTAAAAAAGAATGGTGATGAAGAAAAATGAGGGTGAGATTAAAACAGTCAGTGGATCTAATACGCAATGCCTTATGTTCAATTAAAATAAGAGAAAGGACAGGAAATTGAAGGAATAAGGCATTGCCCAGTAATACAGATATTAACACATAATTTACGTTAGACGTTCAAATAACACATTAAAATGCGCAACACAAAATAAAATGAAGTCAATGAAATAAAAGCGCAACTGACATAAACAACACTAGGACAAAGGACAACATCACACACGATAAAACAGACCGCTATCCCTCATAAAGCGGATGACGAGGTCTGCTGACTGCTCGTCATCGCGCAAGATAAGGGAGATAGTACTC
The DNA here is from genome assembly GCF_040414725.1 of Anabrus simplex. Lineage (NCBI taxonomy): Eukaryota > Metazoa > Arthropoda > Insecta > Orthoptera > Tettigoniidae > Anabrus > Anabrus simplex. The sequence goes on along the minus strand of NC_090268.1, from coordinate 92,287,119 downwards.
GGAAGGTTAATACTACGGCGCAGATCGACCAGGTCCACGCACTCCGTAAGGATATGTACCACGGTAAGATGGTCGCCGCAGGTACACACCGGAGGGGGTTCTCCTTTCAGTAGATGGGAGTGCGTCAAGATACCGTGGCCGATCCGAAGGCGACATAATACCACGGCTTCCCTCCGCGAAGCCCGCAGGGAAGTCCTCCATACCTTCGTTGTTCCTTTTATCGCTCTCAGCTTATTGGGAAGTGGGATGGCCTGCCACTCCATCTCCCAATGAGACATAACCAGATGTCTCAGCTGAGAGCGAATATCACTTGCTGGAACCTTGAAAGGCAACGGGGGCAGTGTAACTGCCTCCTTGGCAGCCTGATCTGCTAACTCGTTTCCCTCTATGCCCATGTGGCTGGGGAGCCACACAAACGTAATTCTGGTGCCGGCATCCGAACACCCGGCCAGCAGGTCTTGGATCCGCTGCACCAGAGGGTGTCGAGGGAAACAGGTATCAATAGACTGAAGCGAACTCAAGGAGTCAGTACACACAAGAAAGTGTCGGCGCTCATTGTCTAATGCGTACCGCAGAGCCTCACAGATAGCATAGAGCTCTGCCGTGTACACACTACAGGTATCCGGGAGAGCAAAAAGAAACCGATCATTGTCGACAACGAACGCACAGCCCACCTTCGTATCTGTCCGTGAACCATCCGTGTAAACGACGACTGAACCTGGATAGCGGCCAAGAACGGACAGGTAGATCCTCCGATAAATCGAAGGGTCCGTGTCTCCTTTCGGGCCAGTGTGCAAGTCCAGGATGATTTCAGGTCGTCGCACAACCCACGGAGGTACCCCACTTGGTTGTCTGACAAGGCAAGGAATCGAAGGTACGTCAAACAATTCATAACTGCTATCCAAGCGTATCCCAACCGGCCGCGTCGCACGTGGATGAGCAACGTACAACAAGCGGTTGCCATTGTTGAACACGCAGGGATAGCTCGGATGAAGTGGCATCTGTCGCAAATTTGCAGCATATGTAAGTAGTAGTTGCTGGCGCCTCAGGTGTAGAGGCAGCACACCAGACTCAGCGAGCAGGCTAGCGATGGGGCTAGTACGAAAAGCTCCCGTCGCCAACCTAACCCCGCTGTGGTGGATACTGTTCAGCTTCGCAAGAACGCTTGGTCTTGCGGAGCCATATGCTGCACTGCCGTAGTCTAACCGGGATAAAATGTGTGCCCGATAGAATCGCAGGAGCACCACGCGGTCAGCCCCCCAATTAGTGCTGCTAAGAAACTTCAAGAGGTTAAGCCTCTTGGTGCATTGCACTTTTAGCTCCCGCACGTGTGGCTCCCACGATAATTTACTGTCAAAAAGGAGCCCAAGAAATCGGTAGGTGTCAACAACTGGAAGAACGACATTTCCTAGATAAAGCTCAGGATGAGGGTGAAGAGTACGTTGACGACAAAAGTGGACAACGGAGGTCTTTGCGGCAGAAAACCGAAAGCCATGTTCTAAGGTCCACTTCTCCACCCTCCTAATAGCTTGCTGTAACTGTCGCTCTGCGACTGCCATACTGCACGAGCTATAGTGCAGAGCAAAATCATCCACATATAGGGACGGTATTACGGCTGGACCAGCAGCAGCGACAATACCGTTTATGGCAATCGCGAACAGAGTGACACTAAGAACCGATCCCTGTGGGACTCCGTTTTCTTGAACGTGGTATTGCGAATATGTCCTCCCTACTCGGACACGGAATAGACGGAGGGACAAAAAATTCGCAATAAATACCGGCAAGTTACCTCGGAATCTCCATTGATGCAGGACTGAAAGGATGCCATATCGCCAGGTGGTGTCGTAGGCCTTCTCCAAGTCAAAGAAGACAGCTACCAAGTGCTGTTTGCGGAGAAACGCATCCTGGATAGAGCTCTCCAGGCGTACCAAGTGGTCTGTAGTGGATCGAGCGGCTCGAAATCCACATTGGTACTCGGACAAAAGTCCTTGTTTCTCCAGACACCACACGAGTCTGCGATTTACCATCCTCTCAAATAGCTTACACAGGCAATTTGTAAGACAAATCGGTCTGTAACTTCCTGCATACTTAGGATCTTTGTCAGGCTTGAGGACAGGGATGACTATGCCCTCTCGCCACTGAGACGGAAAATCACCCTCTGTCCAGATTCGGTTGAACACACGAAGGAGATATAGTAAACTATCATCACTAAGGTGTTTCAACATCTGGTTATGGATGTTGTCCGGTCCAGGAGACGTGTCCTTGCAAAGCGCTAAGGCGCTGCGGAGTTCCCACTCCGTAAAGGGCACGTTGTAGTCCTCTGAATCATGGGTGGCAAAACTAAGGTGATGACGTTCTGCCTCACGCTTCAGAGGGAGGAAATCAGGATTGTAATTTCCGGAGCCAGAGACATCCGCGAAATGACTAGCGAGATGATTAGCAATCGCGAGGGGATCAGTGGCGACACTGCCTGCAATGGAAATTCCCGGTACAGCAGATGATCCTTGAATACCCGAAATTCGTCGAAGTTTCGTCCACACTTGAGATGATGGAGTATGTGACGTCATGGACGACACATATCTCTCCCATGAAGCCTTCTTACTTTGTCGAATAAGAACTCGCGCCTTAGCGCGGAGTTTCTTAAATGTTACCAAGTTGGCCACAGTAGGCTGTCGACGGTAACGTTTATGAGCGCGACGGCGTTCTTTGATGGCTGCTGCTATTTCATCGTTCCACCAAGGAACGAGTTTTCGGCGAGGAGCCCCCGAGAAAAACGGAATGGACTCCTCAGCAGCAGCAAGAATAACTTGGGTGACGTAAGTTATTTCCTCGCCGACGGTCCGCCTGACATCATCGTGAAAGACAGCTAGTGATGTGTACTTTGGCCAATCAGCATGTTTAAGAATCCATCGAGGGGGAGCCTCGACGGGTTTATGTTTCAACAAAGTAAGAATAATGGGAAAATGGTCACTGTCACAGAGATCATCGTGTGCATTCCACCGAAACAGTGGAACCAACGTTCGGCTGCATAGACTTACGTCTATGCGAGAGTATGTGCCGTAACGTACACTAAAGTGAGTTGGTTCCCCTGTGTTCAAAATACATAAATCCAGATCTGTTATAAGTGTTTCCAACTCTCTTCCTCGGGGACAAGGCGTCTCAGAGCCCCATATGGGGTGATGGGCGTTAAAATCGCCCAATAAGAGGAAGGGTGGTGGAAGCTGATCTATAAGATCAGCGACATCATTGATGTTCAGATGCTGGCCGGGTGGAAGATAAACATTACACACTGTTGCTATGACAGGCAGCGAGACGCGAACAGCTACAGCCTCTAGAGGGGTTCGTAATGGAACCTCTTCGCTGTAGCTATCAGAACGTACAAAAATGCCAACGCCTCCGGAAGCCCGGTGAGCATAGTATCGTTCTGTCGAGTATTGTTTGAAATGCCTCAAGACCGTATGATGACCAGGTCTGAAATTGGTCTCCTGAAGACAGACTATACTCGCTGCGTACTCACTAATAAGCTGACGTAACTCAGCAAGATGCCTGTCATGACCATTACAATTCCACTGTAACAGTGCCATAGTGTGGACTATAAAAGGAGTGTTAGGTTATGAGCGAAAAAATGCTCGTAAGCCTAAACACTATCTAGTTCTACATCCGTAGATGTAGAGGACAGTGCGACATCCATTCCGTCATCGAAAGATGGCAGGGGTGTCGCCCAGAACTTCGACGCTTTTCGGGCGCGAGGGGGTCCCCTACGAGGAGAGCGCGCCGGTTTTGGAGCAGGAGTGCCTCCTGGCGCAGACTCATATCCCCCAGATGGGGGGCATGACTTCTCCTTCGCAGGGGAAGTCCGAGAGCGCTCAGGACGGGCGCTCTTCTTCCCCTTCTTTTTTTCGAGTTTAAACGGGCTGGGAGATGGTTTCCCAGCCCTGGTCGACGATGCCGCCTCCGCCGGCTGGGGCACGACTTTCGTCGACCTCCTAGGGGGGGGAGACTTAGTCTTCCCCCCTTGCTGTGCCGGCTGGGAACTGCCAGCCGGCACAGACTTCTGGTTGGTCGAAGGTGGGGTGGTCCCCCCCTTCGAGCTTTGACTATTCGCGACGTTGCTGGGAGCAGCAACAGTCGCCTTGGGCGCAGCGGTCTGGACAGGTGTCTTGGTCGTAAATGACGAACCTGGAAGACTCTGAGCTATCAAGCTATAGTCGAGTGTACGGGCAGGTGTATTCATAGAATGAAACTTACGGCGCGCTTCCTGGTAGGAAAGACCATCCAGGGTCTTGATCTCCTGGATCTTCTTCTCACTCAGGTATGTCGGACAATTCCGATCCCGAGGAGAATGAAAACCGGAGCAGTTAGTGCACTTGTATGGAGTTGTGCACTCCTCCGCGCCGTGAGCTACTCGTCCACATGTACCACATACAGCCTGATTCGAACAGCGAGATACCATATGTCCGAATCGCTGGCATTGATAGCATCGCATAGGAGGCGGGATGTACGGCCTCACATCGCAACGATAAGTTGTTACCTTGACTTTCTCTGGTAACACTGACAACTTGAAAGAGACAATGAAGGCACCAGTGGCAACGTCTTCACCGTTGACCTTGCGCGTAATGCGCCGGACGTGTGTCACGCCACGGTTCTTCATGTCTTCCATCAACTCGTCGTCAGTGTTCAAAATAAGGTCGCGGTGAAAGATGACTCCGCGAACCAGGTTCAAGGACTTATGCTCCTCCACTTTGACGGGGATTTCGCCAAAGTGCTCGCACTTAAGCAACTGATCAGCTTGCAGTGCTGTACGAGTCTTTAGAAGAAAACTACCGTTGCGCATTTTCTTAAGTTCCTCCAGTTCGCCATAGACGCCTTCGATGTGTCTACTAAACAGGATCGACTTCACCAGCTTAAAATCCTGCCCATCGGTTCTGGTAGCGACCAGAAACCTAGGGAAGCTGGATCCCATTCCTTCACGCTGCGCATGTTCCCAGGGAGTTGAACCTCTCAGGGAAGCAAAAGTTAAAGACTTAGGTGGGCGACCACCTTGTGAGAGCCGACTTCGTTTGGAAGCCATGCCCGATAGCATCCTCCCCGAATGCCACCCACTCCGATCAGGGGTCTCTGTAGCCGAACCAAGCAGCCAAGGCAATACCCACCTGGTCGTAGCAGGTATTGCCCGGGGTCCGATGTTGAACGATGCCTAATACGGGATGACCGAGGCAATGAGCACTAGGACTCCCTTCCTCCGGTCACCCGCAATAGCATGTACCCCATAGCGTGTACAGAGCACTAACAATAGAAAAAATAAATAAAAATAATTAATAATAATATGTCCTTCTGGCATTCGGCTGTGCGGGGACCTGCGTTGTCAGGCGGATACCACTGCCCGGGTACATGATACTCCCACCCGCTGCGTCCTGGGTGGTTGCTGGCACGGGCTTTCGAGCGTAGTCGCACACATAGGAGCTCCATCGCCGGGCAGCACGCACATCAAATTTTGAATGGTCTACATCTGACCCTCGGAAAAATAATAAAAAATAAAGAGGGGACCATGGCCACATGACCCTTTAAGTCGCCTTCTACGACAGGCAGGGATTACCTATGGATGTATTCAGCCTCTCCCATCCACAGGAGGTCCATCACATTATTCCAAACCGCAATCCATGTCCACGCCAAGGTCGCCCCTTTTTGTCGCCTCTTACGACAGGCAGGGGATACCGCGGGTGTATTCTACATGTGCGTCCCCCACCCGCAGGGGGTAGTGTGTTTGGTCCGCGAGAGGTATTTTATTTCCCTCAAGTCCGCCGGCAAACCGGTTAGGACCCCCCTATCCGCCACCTGGGACGCGCCACGTGAGAGTATCACCTCTCCCCCTACTACGCCACCGTAGTAGGTTCGTGGTTATCCTGCTGAAACAGAGCATTGGGCAGCCCCTGAAGGTACGGGAGTGCCACCGGCCGCAGCACATGCTGCACGTAGCGGTGGGCATTTAACGTGCCTTGAATACGCACTAGAGGTGACGTGGAATCATACGCAATAGCGCCCCAAACCATGATGCCGCGTTGTCTAGCAGTAGGGCGCTCCACAGTTACTGCCGGATTTGACCTTTCTCCACGCCGACGCCACACTCGTCTGCGGTGACTATCACTGACAGAACAGAAGCGTGACTCATCGGAGAACACGACGTTCCGCCATTCCCTCATCCAAGTCGCTCTAGCCCGGCACCATGCCAGGCGTGCACGTCTATGCTGTGGAGTCAATGGTAGTCTTCTGAGCGGACACCGGGAGTGCAGGCCTCCTTCAACCAATCGACGGGAAATTGTTCTGGTCGATATTGGAACAGCACATGCTGAAGAATGGCGGTTGACGTGGCGTGCGGGGCTGCCACCGCTTGGCGGCGGATGCGCCGATCCTCGCGTGCTGACGTCACTCGGGCTGCGCCTGGACCCCTCGCACGTGCCACATGTCCCTGCGCCAACCATCTTCGCCACAGGCGCTGCACCGTGGACACATCCCTATGGGTATCGGCTGCGATTTGACGAAGCGACCAACCTGCCCTTCTCAGCCCGATCACCATACCCCTCGTAAAGTCGTCTGTCTGCTGGAAATGCCTCCGTTGACGGCGGCCTGGCATTCTTAGCTATACACGTGTCCTATGGTACACGACAACACGTTCTACAAAGACTGTCGGCTGAGAAATCACGGTACGAAGTGGGGCATTCGCCAACACCGTGTCCCATTTATCGTTCGCTACGTGCGCAGCACAGAGGCGCATTTCACATCATGAGCATACCTCAGTGACGTCAGTCTACCCTGCAATTGGCATAAAGTTCTGACCACTCCTTCTTGGTGTTGCATTTGCTCTGTCAGTCAGTGTAGTTTTATGTGGAATCCGAATGAAGGAAACCCCTATGAGTGGGAGACGCAGACGAAGAATACACCCAAAGGTATCTCCTGCCTGTCGTAAGAGGCGAAAAAAGAGACAACCAAGGGATATGGAATTGGAACCATGGGATTACTTGTCTTTAGTACCATTGAGTGAGGAACGATGATGATGATGATGATGATGCTTGTTGTTTAAAGGGGCCTAACATCGAGGTCATCGGCCCCTAATGGTACGAAATGAAAGAACAAAAATGTAAAATTCATCCACTGACCAAAAAAAATAATGTCGTCAGGAAGAATGATTGGATGGACATGAACCCAACAAAAAAAAAAAAAAAAAAAAAAAAAAAAAAGGAAACAAACAACCAAAATACAGTGCATCAGACTCAAACAAAGATCATACATAATTGATTACTGACCAAGGAACCACTCATAAAGCACGATGATGCTTGATGTCGAAAGGGGTGCAAAATTCATGTCTAAGGCCCCACAGAATGGTACATGTCGCGAGTAAAGTAGAACCATGGTATTGACATGTTGGGGTACTAGTCAAAAGTAGCGAAACTCACGGTGTTCCACACAAGACGGTACTAGTCACAAGTACTGTACTTCGTACAGGTAACGCAGACCTATGGTGTTTCTCACACAATGGCGCCACTCATAACCAACGCAAACCAATGAGTTTCCTCACCTAGGTGTACTAGGCACGGATGCCGGTCCCATGGGCCCCGTGGTGTTCCTCACAGAGTGGATACTAATCAAAGGCAACGCAGACCCACGGTGTCGCTCATATAGTGGTACAACTCGCAGGCTACGCCCAGACCCGCGGTGGTGCTCACATGGGTACGACTCACGGGTACTGGAAACCCACACTGAACCCCGCTTGAGTACTACGAATCACAAAACTATTCAGTACTAACAGAGTGGTACTACTCGCAAGTAAGGGCGACCCATGGTGTTCCTCGCGTGATGGTACGAATCAAAAATAATTTCATGGTTCTAATTCAATCATCCCTTGGTCGCCCCTTTTAGTCGCCTCTCATGACAGGTGATTGATGATTGTTGTTTAATGGGGCCTAACATCTAGGTCATCGGCCCCTAATGGTACGAAATGAGACGAATTGGAATGATATATTAAAAATCTAAAATTCTCCACTGACCAGAATTCAAAAACATGAGAACGAAGAATGAATGGATGGACATGAATTTAAAACAATCAGTGGTTGCGACCCGCAATGTCTCACATTTACATAAACAGACGTGACAATATCGTATTACTGACCAAGGGACTACTGCTATAGCATAACACGGAATCGATTATGCGTGCAGTCAAATGGGGGACCTAAATCTCAGTTATCCGCCCCTCATAACGGTACTGATCGCTATCAAAATAGAACCATGGTATTTGTTCTGTTGCGGTACTAATCAAAAGTAGCAGAGACTTGCGGCATTCCACATATTATTGTACTACTCAGAGCTTATGAAATTCGACATAATACAGACCTATGCTTTTCTCACTTTGCGGCGCCATTTACAGGCAACGCAAACCTATGGTGTTCATCACATAAGAGTACTAACCACAGGGACCTCTCCCTATCCCGTGGTGTTCCTCATATAGTGGGTACTAATCATAGGCAAGGCAGAACCATGGTAGCTATCATCCCATGGTCCTGCTCATATGGTGGTACTAATCACAGGTACTGCACAAGCCGACCGCGCGGTGCTCCTGTGTGCTACTGATCACAAACCAATTTCGTACCTAATGTAGTGGTACTACGCACAAGTAAAAGCAACCCTTGGTGTTCTCCGCGTGGTGGTACTAATCACAAGTAATTTCATGGTTCTAATACAATCAACCCTTGGTCGCCCCTTTTAGTCGCCTCTCACGACAGGCAGGGGATACCGTGGGTGTATTATTCGTCAGCCTCCCCCACCCACAGGAGGTGTGTGTTTGGTCCGCGAGAGGTATTTTATTCTCATGACAGGCAGGGGATACCGTGGGTGTATTATTTGTCAGCCTCCCCCACCCACAGGGGGTGTGTGTTTGGTCCGCGGGAGGTAATTTATTTCCCTCAAGTCCGCCGGCAAACCAGTTAGGACCCCCCTATCAACCACCTGGGACGCGCCACGTGGGAGTATCACCTCTCCACTGTTACGCTAGCGTAGCAGGTTCGTGGACCCATTGATGCCCATACCTTCTTTCACCCCTGCGTTTCACGGTATCCCCGGAACAATGATTATTATTATTATTATTATTATTATTATTATTATTATTATTATTATTATTATTATTATTATTATTGTACCGGGCGGTACACCTCTACGACGCAAGTTCAAATCTTGCGCCAATTGAAACTCCTCTACAGGAGAAACTCTGAACTTTAAAAACGGAATCAACTCCACTGTTTATCAAAAGATGTCACTGGGTGTGTTTGAATTATTGCTTTTGTTCATCAAGAAGTGTGGACATTCTCTAACAGATGTCTCTACTAAAAAACTATGATAATGCACTCTGGTGCGAAGGAATGAACTTTCTTGGAGAAATTTTGTATTCATAAGTTTTGTCTTTACTAAATTTTGTTCTTTCATTTGAGGGTTGGCAATATTAAGCTTTCTTTCCGCCTGTTTTGAATTTAACCAATCCTAAATTTCTGTAATTAATTTCCCACCAATAAGGTGTTTCTTCATCGATTTGTGTGTAAATTTTGCTGTTAGCCAATAAACTTTTGTGGGCGGGTCTTAATCATTCATGAAAGGTCTCGAATTTTCCGTGAGGGTATAAAAACTGCTGATTTTCTTGTCGCCGGTCCACTTCAATAACATCTAGCTTCGCGTGTGGATATGTAGCAGGGGGGCGGGAAGCGCCTCTTTCTTCTGGCAACAGATCTTCAACAAGGTAATGGCCATTTAACATATTTTCTTGCTAGCTCATCATTTTAACTCGCGGGGAAGGTTCGAAACCTTTAATATGTAACCAACCTTATTAAAATGTAAATCCAATTTCAGTCTATGTAAAAACTACAAATCTCTTTAACTGTAAAGCGGGGATAGAGAGTGCTTTACCCTCTCGAGTTCCCTTTCATTTTGAAGTTGAGGTGACTACGTTTTCATAACCATTTCTTCTCTTCCTTAATGTATAAAAGTTTTATCACACGAGTTACCTCCCTAGCTTGGGATTAGCCCCTGTGTAATCGGCCTAGCGCCACTTAGGTTTTAAAATGTGTATTTAGGAGTGTTAATTCACGCCTCCATCCCTTTTGCGTTTTGGGCCATTTAAATTAACCTAGTATTTGCCCACTAAGGCCCAGTAGATTGGGTACGAGATACCCCTGTTTCTTTATAAGTTGTGCCTTGACGTCAGTTTAATGTAATAGTCTGTTATTGCCTTTATAGGCTCGAAAGATCGAGAGCGGGTCAGCTCTTTATGGTGTTGTGGTAAAAGTGCCTTAGAGAGGCTTGTGATGTGAAGTTGGGAGCAAGTCTTCCATGTAATGAGGGGTTTTCTGCCCTTTGGTAATTTGTGGTTGTGAGCTGAGTGCTCAGACTTTGGGGCTCGTAGCCCAGAATTTGTAATATCCTTTAAATTGTGCTTTCGTTTGTAAAGTTGCATTGTACCTGATTTTTCTTTGTTATTTCACCTAGTGAAAATAGTTAAATCTTGTTATCAGTTGAAAATATAACCTCTATTTAAATTTTAAAAGTCATCTTTCGGACTTGTAGTTAGACCCATTCCAGCCCGCACCTTTTTTCACCTCTGCTGATCCACTAAAACCTCGGAATAATAATTATTATTATTACAAATGGTCCTCACGATATCCGTGATTGGAGAGTAAAATGGCAGCATTAATAAATTTGACTTTTGTTTGTTTACTTGCATGTCTGTGGTTTGTTACGTAAATACTTCTTGACTGATGTAGCTCAATTTGGCAAGCTTATAGATGGTACTTTCGGTTAACATAATATATTGTAGGCTACTTAGGGCCTGTACTACGACAGACAGATAAATGTTTGGTTTAAATTTATGCGTCAGATTGCACTTTTATACGGAAGTTGGAATGAAGACTCGTACCGTACTACGACGTTCGTTTATATGCAATCTGGATGAATATTATCTAGTTTAACTATGCCGTAGGTAGAGCGGCGGTTGAAGTTATTGGAGTCAGGTCTAAGAATCAAGATGGGTTGCACATCGTGATGAATCTGGGTCGGCATGATGCTATAAGAAAAATAAGTTATTATAATATATTTTATAAGTATACACAATTACTGCGTGACGTTTTCTGTGCAGCAATTATTCGAACCCCTCTGTCGACATCCGTGGTGATGGTTCCTGGTGTTTTCCGATTTTGACACCAGAAAAATTCTGGTTCTCTACCTTAATTAAGGCCACGGCCGCTTCCTTTAACCTCCTAGCTTTAACCTGTCCCACCGTCGCCCTAAGACCTATCTGTGACGGTGCGACGTGAAGCAACTAGTAAGAAAAAAATGTCCAGCAGTCGCAAAGTTTTTAATGACATTCCGACCTAGCAGGTTGTTGCCTTTATCTATATGACTTGCACGCAAGCAGTACATTGACAAGCTTGTTTGGTAGGCAGGGTCATTACGATGTCATCACTTGATATTGCCACACCGTTGTTTACCGGTTCGAGTCTCCTTTGCTCAACGTTATCTTGCCATCTTTATGTTACTCGACAGGGTTTTGGAGATGATGGTAATCAATTCCTAATCATTAGAGTGCGTGCCAAAGTCTGGGCTCAATTCCAAATCTCTCCGTGCCGTTCATGGTGATTCGTCCGTCGAATGGGGACGTTAAGAAGGTGAAGAATTCATAAGAAGTATTTACTCTCAAGTGATCCTCCACCGCATGCATGTCGCCTTCTAGTGATATCCAGGTTTTCCAATTTATTTTACATCTTCACAAGATTGGTGGCATTGATTATGACGATAATCTTTACTTTCTCCGTGGCGCGTATCCACTTAATTAGTATTAGAGAAAAACATAATTAAATCGTGTGGTGGGAATTATTTGACAAGACACATTTTGAATCTCACCTTTTGCCTCCAAGTAATATTTTCAGAATTTTTATTAACTGTATTTCGTTACATTTTGTATTTTTAATTTCTTAATCCGTTTACCCTCCAGGGTTGGATTTCCATCGGACACAGCGAGGGATCCCACCTCTTCCGCCTCAAGGACAGTGTCCTGGTCCGTGAGACTTTGGGCCGAGGGAATACAGGTGTGGAGGAGAACCAGGCGCCCTCACCTGCTATTCTGAACAGTGGCCTTGGGGGTGGGGAAGGAATGGTAAGTTTGGAAGGGATAGATAAAGAAGAGGGAAGGAAACGGCCGTAGCCTTACGCTAGGTACCGTCCCGGCATCTGCCTGGAGGAGAAGTGAGAAACCACGGAAAAAATCCTTCGAGGATGGCTGAGGTGGGAATCAAACCCTCCTCTACACAGTTGACCTCCCGAGGCTGAGTTGACCCTGTTCTAGCCCCCGTGCCACTTTTGAAATTTCGTGGCAGAGCCGGGAATGGAACACGGGCCTACGGGCGTGGCAGCTAATCACACTAACCACTACACCACAGAGGCGGACTCGTTATATATTCAATTAATTAATTTTAAATTTCGTTTATATGTGCAGGTTTCAGTCCTAATTCTTTCCTTGGCAGCAATTTGTAATATTGGAGTAATACAATTCCAAAGGATATAGCGCTATACGGAACACCTGGTAACATGTATACCACCGCGCTAAATTTCGCTATATTTTCAGTAAACTTATTGCGAACTAGCGAATGTACCCGTGCTTCGCTACGGTATTCTACATTGTATTCAAATATCGAAGTAAATAGTGTACATGCAGTAAATACGATTTTTTTAAAATTGCATGTCTCTTAGCGTTATCCGAGAAAGAGCATGGGGAGGTCCCCGTACGTTGTTTCCAATGTAAAGTGTTTGTTATGGATTTGTGATATAACGGCAGGCTCACTTGCCTACTGCCATTCACAATCGAGTTGGGAAGTTTACATTATAATTGCAGGCCCCATTGCCTACTTTGCGGACAGAATCGATCTGGGGAGTTTTCGTTAAAATGGCAGCCACTTTCCTACTTCCAGACAGATTACAGTTGAGGAGTTTTTATTATAATGGCAGGCATTTACCCTACTATCACTCGAAATTGAGTTCTGCAGTTATCATTATAATGCCAGGCCCATTTTCCTACTTCCAGCCAGCTTACTGCCATTCACACCAAGTTGGTGAGTTTCCATCAAAATAGCAGGCCACTATGCCTAATGCCAGTCACATTTTAGATGAGGACATTTCTTTATAATGGCGGGCACCCTTGCCTACTGCCAAACACAATCAGGTAGGGGAGTTTTAAACTAAACTGCATGCTCACTTGCCTTCTGCAAGTCAAATCGAGAAGTGAACTATTCATTACAATTGTAGGCCATCCTTACTAATGACAGTTACACAGGAGTTGGAGAAGGAACCCTTTCATACTGCCAGTCTAAGTCGGTGTGGGGAGTACTGATTACAATAGCAGACCCACCCTTTCTCGATCGCTACAAATCGACATCAGTGAATATATATAGATCGACATACGAAAGTATATGCGTGTTTACAATATTGAAGACCTTCATTTACAGATTAACTGATACTAAACGTACGTCATACCGACAAAGGATTATACCATAAGACACGCCGGATTTAGTGGCCTAAATGGCTGGTCCTATGATATGTCATCTATTCTTGGGTCAGATTGACTTAGAAACGTGGAACAGGGTAACGTTTCTGTAAGATTATCTCACATTACATTACTTTTCGGATAATTATGTGACAGCTACATACATAGCATTTGGCTCACATATGGCTACTGGGTGGGCCAATTTTCGTGAAGAGTTTGCTGATTCTGTATTTCATATAAGTAATCGAAAGTACGAATTATGCATGTGAAAATTCCAAATTGACTTAACATCGATTAATAGAGAAAAACCAAACGTAAAAGTGATACAGATATGGCAAAAAGTCATAAGACCAAGGTTGTAGATCATTCCAAATTGAACGGAGATTGTGCAATCTGTTATGTGATAGGAATTTCCAAAGGTGTGCACCATCATTAAAATTGCCTGCATATTTCGATATTATTCGGGGATAAAAAGTGAAAAATTTAATGATTTTGGGTGTTTTCCGTTCGTTACAGGCTAAAACGTATAATTTTGTCAAATTTCAATTATCTTCTTTTTCTTCTGGCAGATTATGCCGCAATCTGTATTTTGGACGAGGCGGGTAAAAATTAAGACTTTCAGAAAACTAAACCAAAAATTATGCACATGGTCATTATTACCCCTTAAAAGGAAAGCTGTACGAAAATTTCGCCAAAATAGTCAGTGTAGAGGCTCACAGTCGTTACGATTTGATTTTTATAGATAAGGAATCTGCTCCATGTAAAACACCTTTTGGGCTATGTCCGCTGGACTTAACCTGCAAAATTGACAATTCATGATATCTCCCTTATTAATCCTCCTGACGAAAAAATGCACATGAAAAAAAGGTTTAGAGGTGGAATTCCATCACGTTTGGTCGATTTCCAGTCAGGTTGGTCTTGTTCTGTATATATTGTGGAAGAGTAAAATCACCATTTCGGTTCCCTATAAACCGCCAGTCCATTCCGGAACATGAAATGTTATTTACGTTTAAAACCTACCTTTGGACAGGTGGATGCTAAATATAAATTTTGGTTCGAATATCTTCAGTAAGGAATACGCTTTACACGCACCCGCTCGTGAGTTAAGTCTCCCTTATTAATCCTCGTATCGAAATGATGCACATGTGAAAACAGGTTTAGAAATTAATTTCTACCAAGGTAGGTAGATTTCCATTAAGTTTGGTTGTGTATATTTTGTGGAAGTGCAAAATCACTGTTTCGGTTTCGTATAAACTCCCAGTCAGTTCAGGGATTTAGAAACAATATTTGCCCTAAAACCTATCAAAGACAGGTGTATTCTAAATATGAGTCTTGGTGGAAATACATCCAGTAGTTTGTAGCACTCGCGTACATACGGCGTAATTAAGGAAGAAAATAATACAGTTAAGAAAGTTGAAAGTAATAGAAAATGGATTATAACTGAGGACAGCCGGATAACGACAAATATGTAAATGCCAAGTTAATGTATTGGAAAATCAAATGCCCCTCAATAAATTATGCTAGTGTGAGTTATGGATATAATAAAGCGGTAACAGAGGAGAAATTTAGGTCCAGTGATTCCTATGTAAACAGATAATAAGATGATGACTAATGGTGTTATTACTTAATCTATTCGAGGGCGGTTATAACATCCAACGATATTCCGCCAATATCCCGCAGATAGGCCAATTGACGCCTCTCTTGCCTTCTACCCAAGGAACAACCACGAATTTTAAAGCATGATGAGGAAAATGGCAATACGTTACTTCCCTGCTGGCATGTAGTCAGAGGCGTTGCCATGGTAACCTGTAGGTTCGTTGTCGGTCTGTCGGTCACTCAATGCAGAGCATGATACCAGCGGAAAATTGCAAATTTCTCCGTCATGTGAAGAGTAAGGTAAATTATGAACATAACGAAAGTTGTTTATAATGAAGAGACTTTTCACGTACGGTAAACGAAGTTTACAGAAATTCAATAGTATAAGAGAAAATGGAGGAAAGCCATTCTTGTTTTCCTATAAACCCCCGTCTATTCAAAGATTTTAAAATGATATGCATATCGAAACCTTCCCCGGTATGAGTATACTCTAAATATGAAGTTTGATTGAGATCTATCAAGCAGTTTCGAAGTGATGGTGGAGAAACCATTCTGGTTTTCCTATAAATCCCCCGTCTCTTCAAAGATTTTAAAATGATATGCATATCGAAACCTTCCCCGGGATGAGTACACTCTAAATATGAAGTTTGGTTGAGATCTATCCAGCCGTTTCGACGTGATGGTGGAACAGACAAACAGACAGACAAACAGACAAACAAACAGACACGAAACGTAAAAACCACCGATTCGGTCTTGAGTTGACCTAAAACGGATAATTATCTGAAAAATTGGCAAAACAATAGAAATTACAGACAGCGGACCCCCTACAATTTTATTTATATAGATGCAATAACATATTATATCTTCCGCATAACAATACCATAATTAAAATCTATTAGTAGTACGCAAATAAATGTTTATATTCCAGATAAGAAAACTGCAGTTTACGTACCCGGATGTTTATCTGACATCCGTAGCACAGGCCCTAAGTAACGCGCTGTCTTTGACGTGGTCATGCGGCTGAAGGAAATGTGAAACACTGTTAGAGGAAAACTTGCTTTTTTGTTCTGCTAGTGATTTAACGCCGCAGTAACACATTGTAGGTTTTCGGTGACGTTGCTATAGGCAGTGACTAGTACTGTGAAGATGATGATGATGATGCTTGTTGTTTTAAGGGGCCTAACATCGAAGTTCATCGGCCCCTAATGGTACGAAATGAAAGAACAAAAATTGCAAAGGCATCCACTGACCAAAATAAAAATAAAATATGGCATGAAGAATGAATGGATGGACAGGAACTCAACAAAACACAAAACAAACAAACAAACAAACAAACAAACAAACAAAAACCAGT
The DNA here is from genome assembly GCF_040414725.1 of Anabrus simplex. Classification (NCBI taxonomy): domain Eukaryota; kingdom Metazoa; phylum Arthropoda; class Insecta; order Orthoptera; family Tettigoniidae; genus Anabrus; species Anabrus simplex. The sequence continues at coordinate 92,270,599 of NC_090268.1, read as the reverse complement.
GGACCGGACTCAATCAAGATCGAAAATAACATTATTACCGACCAATGAACCACTTATAAAGCGCAATGATGCTTGGTGTCTAAAGGGGGTGCAAAATCCACGTCTAAGGCCCCACAGAATGGTACATGTCGCGAGTAAAATAGAACCATGGTATGTATCATGTTGGGGTATTAATCAGAAGTAGCGAAGACTCACGGTGTTCCACAAAAGATGGTACTACTCACAAGTATTGCAATACGTACAAGTAACGCAGACCTATGGTGTGTCTCACACAATGGCTCAACTCAGAGTCAACGCAAACCGAGAAGGTTCCCCACCTAGGTGTACTAAACACGGGCGCCGGTATTCCCGTGGTGTTCCTCACATAGTGGGTACTAATCGCAGGCTACGCAGACCCACGGTGCTGCTCATACAGTGGTACAACTCACAGGCTACGCCCAGACCCGCGGTGTTGTACACATGGATACGACGCACGGGTACTGGAATACACCAAGCCAGGCTTTAACTGCTACTAATCACAAACCTATTTCGTACCGAATTTAGTGGTACTACTCGTAAGTACAGGCAACCTATGGTGTTCCCCGCGTGATGGTACGATTCAAAATTAGTTTCATGGTCCTAATTCAGTCAGCCCTTGGTAACCCCTTTTAGTCGCCTCTTACGACAGGCAGGGGATACCGCGGGTGTATTCTACATGTGCGTCCCCCACCCGCAGTGGGTAGTGTGTTTGGTCCGAGAGAGGTATTTTATTTCCCTCAAGTCCGCCGGCAAGCCGTTTAGGACGCCCCTATCCGCCACCTGGGACGCGCCACGTGGGAGTATCACTTCTCCCCCTGCTACGCCTGCGTAGCAGGTTCGTGGAGTACTGTGAAGATAGCGTCCGTGATTTTAATTACGGTACAATCCATTAAAGGATTTAGCCTATCAAGGTAACTGCCGGATGTCCTGTAGGTATGGTTAAAACCTGAAATTGTATTGCAAGAGTCCAATATCAGAAGTTTCATCCAAGAAGAGAATTAGGTTTGACATATGAAGAAATTTCAAAATTATTTAACTGAACATGTAATGAAATACAGAAAAAGAGAACCCGCGCAAAATCATCGTGAGGCTTCCAACACACCATCTCCCAATTATAACCATTCAGATACACGACACGTGGTGGTGATTATAATTTTAAGATGCAGTACAACTAGGCATACATCCTCTATATAACACTGATCAGAGAGAAATGATGATGATGATGATGATGATGATGATGATGCTTGTTTAGAGGGGCCTAACATAGAGATCATCGGCCCCTAATCGTACGAAATGAAATGACAACAAAAAGTTCAAAAATCCACTGACCAAAATAAATAAAAATGTCATGAAAAATGAATGGATGGACATGAATCCCAACAAAAGAAACAAGAAACAAACAAACAAAAAACTGTGGATCCGACTCAAAAACGGTCATAAATAATAGTATTACTGACCAAGGGACCACTTATAAAGCACAGTCCTGAATCGATTATGCTTGATGTCTAAAGGAGTCCAAAAACCAGGTCTAAGGCCCTTCAGTATGTTACATGTCGCGAGTAAAGTAGAACCATGATATTTCTCAAGCTGTGGTACTAATCAAAGGTAGCGTAAACTCACGGTGTTCCAAACATTAAGGTACTACTCACAAGTATTGTACGTCGTAAAGGTAACGGAGACCTATGGTGTTTCTCACACAATGGCGCCACTCATAGCCAACGCAAACCGATGAGGTTCCTCACCTAGGTGTACTAATCACGGGCGCCGGCATTCCCGTGGTGTTCCTCACATAGTGGGTACTAATCACTGGCAACGCAGACCTATGGTGTCGCTCACATAGTGGTACAACTCACAGGCAACGCCCAGACCCGTGGTGTTGCTCACATGCGTACGACTTACGAGTACTGGAAACCAACACTGAACCCCGCTTGAGTGCTACGAATCACAAAACTATTGAGTACCTAACAGAGTGGTACTATTCGCAAGGAAATGTGACCCATGATGCTCTCCGCGTGGTGGTACTAATCACAAGGAGTTTCATGGTTCCAAGACGATGATGATGATGATGCTTGTAGTTTAAAGGGGCTCAACATCGAGGTCATAGGCCCCTAATGGCACGAAATGAAATGGCAACAAAAAAATTCAAAATCATCCACTGACCAAAATAAGAAAATGGCATGAAGAATGAATGGATGGACATGAACCCAAAAGGAAACCAAAAAACAATAAATACACAAACAAAAAACAGTTGATCCAACGCAAAGGGATCAGAAAAAAGAGTATTACTGACCAAGGGACTACATATAAAGCATAATCCTGAATCGAGGTTGCTTGATGTCTAAAGGGGTCCAAAATCCATGTCTAAGGCCCCATAGAATGGTACATGTCGCGAGTAAAGTAGAACCATGGTATTTGTCATTGTGGGGTACTAATCAAAAGTAGCGAAGACTCACGGTGTTCCACACAAGATGGTACTACTCACAAGTATTGTACTTCGTACAGGTAACGCAGACCTATGTTGTTCCTAACACAATGGCGCCACACATAGCCAACGCAAACTAATAAGCTTCCTCACCGAGTGTACTAACCACAGGAACTTGCACTATCCCGTGGTGTTCCTCCACATGGTGGGGACCAATCACAGGCAACGGTGACCCACGGCGCCGCTCAGAGCCAACGCAAACCGAGAAGGCTCCTCACCGAGTGTACTAACCACAGGGACGCGCCATATCCCGTGGTGTTCCTCAACATAGTGGGGACCAATCACAGGCAACGCTGACCACGGCGCCGCTCATAGCCAACGCAAACCGAAAAGGCTCCTCACCGAGTGTACTAACCACAGGGATTCGCACTATCCCGTGCCGTTCCTCAACATAGTGGGTACCAATCACAGGCAACGCTGACCCACGGTGTCGCTCATATAGTGGTACAACGCACAGGCAACGCCCAGACCCGCGGTGTTACTCACATGGGTACGACGCACGGGTACTGGAAAACCCCCGACCAGGCCATTGATGCCACTAATCACAAACGTATTTCGTACTAACATAGTGGTACTACTCGCAAGTATAGGCAACCCATGGTGTTCCCCGCATGATGGTACGAATCAAAAGTAGTTTCATAGTTCTAATTCAATCATCCCTTGGTCGCCCCCTTTAGTCGCCTTTTACGACAGGCAGGGTATACCACGGGTGTGTTCTACATGTGCGTCCCCCACCTGCTGGGGGTAGTGTGTTTGGTCCGCGAGAGGTATTTTATTTCCCTCAAGTCCGCGGCAAGCCGGTTAGGACCCCCCTATCCGCCCCCTGGGACGCGCCACGTGGGAGTATCACCTCTCCCCCTGCTACGCCAGCGTAGTAGGTTCGTGGCATGTGTGAAGGAGGTTGCTCAGAAAAGATTATGGTTATGGATCAGAGAGAAATGAAAGGGATCCGACACAACGAAAAATGAAGATATCGGCCAAAGAAAGACAGGGGCCGTGAAGGTCATGAACATGAATGACGCCCTCGAATGCTCTAATAGCGTCGGGGTCGGAAAAGAACAAGAGTTGACCAAGGGAGGTCGGAGAGGATAGTTGAAAATAAGTGGAAGCAATACCAGGATTTACCTAAAAGCCCTGTGGTCGCCAATTCACGCTCCCAAGTTAAGAGCCCCCGGGGCACCTTTTAGTCGATTCTTACGACAGGCAGGGGATACCGTGGGTTTAATATACCGCCACCACTCACAGAGGAGCGTAACATAAAGTGTATATTGTGAGGTATTGTTCTTATGTAACTGGATTTTGGCTCCGAGAATTCCTCTTCTACCTGGGTCAATGACTTAAATATAGTAACTCATTTTATGAGTTTCTGATATACGACGCAGAAGCACGCTTGAAGAATTTCCGGTCACGAATTCCGCGATTGATGGCATAATCCATATATTAGTGGTTAAAATTAATTCCAGTTTACACTAGGGTGGTGTTCTCATACTGTCACAGTATTATATTCTATGTAGACATGCGATGTTAGAAAGTAAAAAAGTAGTTGCGTTTCTTCAACCACGTACACAACATTTCTCATTTCAAAATGGAAAATCATTAAGTTAGTGATACATAACATGGAAACTGCGAACTGAATGTCGGGAGGAGAATAATAATTTTAAAAATTCGCCTTTTTCCTGCTTGGGACTCAAACCAGAAACCGAACGGTTTCCGTCAACAGTATTCTGAAGGTAAAAATATTATAAAAATATAATTATTATAAACATTTTAAAATACATTATAATATATTTATTTTATTTTATCGTATGGTTTTTAGTGCCGGGAGTGTCCGAGGTCATGTTCGGCTCACCTGGTGTTGCCATGTATTACAATGAAGTCTCCGCACCTCAGGCGGCAATGCGCCGGCCGTTCACCGCTGGGTTCCGTGGTTCAAATCCCGGTCACTTCATGTGAGATTTGTGTTAGATAAAGCGGAGGCGGGACAGTTCTTTCTCCGGGTACTCCGGTTTTCCCTGTCATCTTTCATTTCATCTTTCATTCCAGCAACACTATCCAATATAATTTCATTTCATTTGCCAGTCATTAATTATTGCCTCAGAGGACTGCGACAGGCTTCGGCGGCCGGCACACTTCCTACCTTCGCCACTAGATGGGGGTTTCATTCATTCCATTCCTGACTTGGTCAAATGACTGGAAAACGGCTGCGGATTTTCATTTCATAACATTATATTATAAAAGTGTAAAAATATTGGTAAGGATTAAAGCTCGTAGTGAAATCTTTCTACTAATGACTATCCTGTAAACTGGACATGCAACACCAAGAGTTCTTAATTTCCATACAAATTAGGCAGTAGCGAAGCTCAAAGAGAGTAGTGAGGATGCCTTCCATATGAGTCATGAGGCGATGCGAAGAGAAACTCTATTATGCTGTCAGACGCCAGCGATAAGGACTGTATTACTAAGACACATTGTGAACCGTCAGATAAGGTGCGAACAGACGTGTGAATAAAAGGGAATACATTACTGGAGGTCTCACGGTGTTCTTTATAAAGCTGTAGGTCAGCGTGTCCAGAAGACTATCATAGCACTTAGCTAGAAATTGACTTCACAAGCTTAACATCATATTCACCGTAAGTACACAGACTTCCTTGCAAAAGCGTATTTGATCATTTTATTTAAAAGCATCTCTGAATAAAATATTTCAAAAGACAAAGAAGTACTGTGTAATAGTTAATGGTTGGAGGGCCCACGCTAAAGTCTCTATGTACCGTATATAGGGAAAGGCACTGAAATCTGATGATGATGATGATGATTATGCTTGTTGTTTTAAGGGGACTAACATCGAACGTCATCGGCCCCAAATGGTACGAAATGAAAGAACAAAAATTGCAAAGGCATCCACTGACCAAAATAAAAATAAAATATGGCATGAAGAATGAATGGATGGACAGGAACTCAACGAAACACTAAACAAACAAACAAAAACCAATGGATCGGACTCAATACAGATCGAAAATAACATTATTACAGATCGAAAATAACATTATTACCGACCAAGGAACCACTTATAAAGCACAATGATGCTTGGTGTCTAAAAGGGGTGCAAAATCCACGTCTAAGGCCCCACAGAATGGTACATGTCGCGAGTAAAATAGAACCATGGCATGTGTCATGTTGGGGTATTAATCAGAAGTAGCGAAGACTCACGGTGTTCCACAAAAGATGGTACTACTCACAAGTATTGCAATACGTACAAGTAACGCAGACCTATGGTGTGTCTCACACAATGGCCCAACTCAGAGTCAACGCAAACCGAGAAGGTTCCCCACGTAGGTGTGCTAAACACGGGCGCCGGTATTCCCGTGGTGTTCCTCACATAGTGGGTACTAATCACAGGCAACGCAGACCCACGGTGCTGCTCATATAGTGGTACAACTCACAGGCTACGCCCAGACCCGCGGTGTTGCACACATGGGTACGACGCACGGGTACTGGAATCCACCAGGCCAGGCTTTAACTGCTACTAATCACAAACCTATTTCGTACCGAATTTAGTGGTACTACTCGCAAGTACAGGCAACCTATGGTGTTCCCCGCGTGATGGTACGATTCAAAATTAGTTTTATGGTTCTAATTCAGTCAGCCCTTGGTCGCCCCTTTTAGTCGCCTATTACGACAGGCAGGGGATACCGCGGGTGTATTCTACATGTGCGTCCCCCACCCGCAGGGGGTAGTGTGTTTGGTCCGCGAGAGGTATTTTATTTCCCTCAAGTCCGCCGGCAAGCCGGTTAGGACCCCCCTATCCGCCACCTGGGACGCGCCACGTGGGAGTATCACCTCTCCCCCTGCTACGCCTGCGTAGCAGGTTCGTGGCACTGAAATCTATCATATTTGGCAGATAGTGGGTTTGAACCCCACTGTCGGCAGCCGGAAGATGGTTATCCTTGCTTTCCCATTTCACACCAGGTAAATCCTGAGGCTGGACCTTAAGACCACGGCCGCTTCCTTCCCACTCCTAGCTCTTTCCTATCCCATCGCTGCCATAAGGCCTATCTGTGTCGGCACGATGTAAAGCAAAATGTAAAAAATCTGTCCGCCTCTGTGGTGTAGTGGTTAGTGTGATTAGCTGTCATAGTCAGAGGACCGAGTTTCATTCCCAGCTCTACCAACGAATTTGAAAAGTTCTACGAGGGCTGGAACAGGGTCCATTCAGCCTCTGTAGGTCAACAGAGTAGAGGGTGGTTCGATTCCCTCCTCAGCCATCCTCGAAGTGTTTTTCCGTGGTTTCCTACTTCTCCTCCAGGCAAATGCCTAGATGGTACCTAACTTAAAGCAACGGCCGCTTCAATCCCTCTTTCTTGTCTATCCCTTCCGATCTTGCCATCTTCTAGAAGGCCACTGTTCCGCATAGCAGGTGAGGCCGCCTGGGCGAGGTATTGGTCCTCTTCCCCAGCTGTATTCCCCGACCCAAATTCTTACGTTCCAGGACACTGTCCTTGAGGTGGTAGAGGTGGGATCCCTCACTGAGTCCGAGGGATAAACCAACCCTGGAGGCTACATGTATTAACAAAGAGAGAAAGGAAGGAAAAGAAAGAAATGAAATCTATCATTTCCTGTCTCGTTAACTCTCGAATTTCATCATCCGTGTTTCAGGCAATAAGCATCCTTAATTCTTTAATAATGAGGATATCAGGTTAAAAGTGTCATGGAAGTAGGGAAGTGTACAATATTCTTAAACATCGTTGGGTTTAGAGAAGGAGCCATATGCGAAAGTGATGATGATGCTTGTTGTTTCAAGAGGCCAAATATCGAGGTAATCGGCCCCTGATGGTACGAAAAGAGACGAAATGGAATGACAAATTAAATGTCCAAAATTCTCCACTGATCAGAATTCAAAACGTGAGGACGAAGAATGAATGGATGGAGATGAATTTAAAACAATCAGTGGATGCGACCCGCAATGCTTTACATTCACAGAATCTAACGTAAAACAATATTATTACTGACGAAGGGAGTGCTGCTATAGCATTACACTGAATCGAATATGCTTGCAGTCTAAAGGGTGTCCAAAATCCAAGTTATTGGCCCCTCGTAACGGTACTTATCGCTAGGAATGTAGAACCCTGGTATTTGTCATGTTGCGGTACTAATCAAAAGTAGCAGAGACTCGTGGTATTCCACACATTATGGTACTACTCACAGGTTATGAAATTCGACATATACTACAGACCTATGGTTTTTCTCACATTGCGGCGCCATTTACAGGCAACGCAACCCTATGGTGTTCAGCACATAAGAGTACTAACAACAGGGACCTGCACTATCCCGTACTGTTCCTCATATAGTGGTTACTAATCATACGCGAGGTAGAACCATCTTAGCTATTATCCCACGGTCCTGCTCATATGGTGGTACTAATCACAGGTACTGCAAAAGCCGACCGCACGGTCCTCCTGTGTGCTACTAATCACAAACCTATTTCGTACCTAATATAGTGGTACTACGCGCAAGTATAAGCGACCCATGTACTAATCACAAGTAGTTTCATGGTTGCAAGACAATCATCGCATGGTCGCCCCTTTTAGCCGCCTCTTACGACAGGCAGGGGATACCGTGGGTGTATTCTTCGTCTGCGTCCCCCACCCACAGGGGTTTGTGTGTTTGGTCCGCGAGAGGTATTTTATTTCCCTCAAGTCCGCCCGCAAGCCGGTTTGGACCCCCCTATCCGCCACCTGGGACGCGCCACGTGGGAGTATCACCTCTTCCCCTGCTACGCCAGCGTAGTAGGTTCGTGGCATGTGTGAAGGAGGTTGCTCAGAAAAGATTATGGTTATTTATTTACATAATGATCTATATAAATGAAATCGTTACGACCTTGTGTCTCTACATTCACTATTTTGGCGAAATTTTCATGCAGTCATCCGTTTCAGGCGTAATAAAGACCATCTGCGTATTTTCTAGCTGTGATGTTTGTTTGTTTGTTTGTCTATTCGTTTGTCTCAGTTCTTATAACTTGCAAACTACTGGATACATTTTTACCAAATTTCATATTTAGAGTATACCTGTTCTTGGGTAGGTTTTATGGCCAACACTTTTTCTAAATCCCCGAATTGACTGGGGATTTATAAGAAATCGAAACCGCAATTTTGCACCTCCACAAAATACACACAACGAAACTTAATGGTAGTTTGCCTACCTTAATGGAAATCCGCTTCTAATTTTTTTTCTCAAGTGCACATTTTCGATAGGAGTATAACAAGGGAGTTATCATTAACGGAGGCTTCCCTGTAATTTCAAGTTCAGTTAAATAGTTTAACGAAAGAACCATTTTACTCTTTTCGATAGAACTGATAACAAGCGAGGTTATCTTCGACGATTGGTTTCATGAGTCTTCAGCCACAGTATCACTCCCGGTTTCAGATGAACAATAATATGTACGGCCTAACCGAGAAATAGGGAGAATTACCCAGAACTTCGGACCAGGAACTTTATCGTTCAATAAATTTTGTTATCCACCTCATTCTGTCTCAGATTTGTTCAGCTTTATCGTACGTCACGCTCCTGCCCCGTGCTTTCGTAGTCGAATATGTTTAAAATGCCGTATTAAACGTTTGAATACAGGCATGTAACTTCGCATAAATTCATTAAGGAATCGTGAAATCGATTACCAATTCCCGTGCAGAGAATGGGTACATATGTAGGAAACTAGTGAAATTTATTATTTAAAAAGACTTCAGAAAACAAGTGAAATTTAATATTTAAAAAGACTGTAGGGAAACAATTTAGTATTTGGAATTTTGAATTTGATCTTCTGGTGAAAGACATTCATTTCAGTTAGTTTATGGTGACTTACGTAAAAACAAATTATTTTAAAAACCTCAAGATAAAGGCAATCTTTTGTGGATATAATGTTTTTAAATCAGGCAAACATTGCATTACGAAAATTTTGTAAAATAACTTGATTTAATGTTTAAATAATTTGCCAACGAAACAAGTATTTCGTGAAAAGGAGCAGAAATAATACAGTAGGAATCCTTGCCCATAAATACATGATAGTGTATAAATTGAGCTTTAAGCCCAACTATTATTTTGCTCTGCGTACGTCTCTCTTTATCTGCTCCATACGAGCCGTCCACCCCTACATAAAGATTCTCATGCCCAGATCCCTAATCATTTCCCGGTACAATATGCAAGTTTAGGAATGTTACCGAGATGAGTGGTTCAGACAGTTAAAAAGCGCTGGCTTTCTGAGCCACGCTGGCAGGTTCGTTCCTGGCTCAAGCCGGCGGTATTTATAGGTGCTGAAATACGGTACATCAGCCCCGTGTCGGTAGATTCATCGGCACGTGAAAGAATTCCTGCGTACTTGATGATGCTTGTTGTTTAAAGGGGCCTAACATCTAAGTCAACGACCTCTAATGGTACGAAATGAGACGAAATAAAATGACAATTTAAAATTCCACAATTCTCCAACGACCAGAATAAAAAAAAATTGATGAAGAATGAATGGATGAATATTAATGTAAAATAATCAGCAGATCCAACTCACAATATTCAAATTTAAAAATATGATGATGATGTTTGTTGTTTAAAGCGGCTTAACATCTTGGTCATCGGCCCCTTATGGCAAGAAATGATACGAAATGCAATGACAATTTAAAGGTACAAAATTCATCCACTAACTAGAATTCAAAACGTGATGATGAAGAATGAATGGATGAATATGAATTTAAAGCAATCAGTGGATCCGACCCGTAATGCCCCACCTTACCAGAAACAATATTACTGACCAAGGGACTGCTTCCAAAGCACAATCCAGAATCGATGATGCTTGTCTCAACGGTTTCTCATAATGGCAATTATCGCTATTAAAGTAGAACCACGGTATTTCTCAAACTGCGGTACTAATCAAAGGTAGCGTAAACTCACGGTGCTCCAAACATTATGGTACTACTCACAAGTATTGTACGTCGTGCAGGTAACGCAGACCTATGGCGTTTCTCACACAATGGCGACACTCTTAGGCAACGCAAACCCATGGTGCACCTCACATAGGTGTACTAATCACAGGGACTCGTACCATCCCGCGGTGTTCCTCACATAGTGGGTAGAAATCACAGGCAACGCAGACCAACAGTGTCGCTCATATAGTGGTACTAATAACTGGCAACGCAGAGACCCATTTTGTTCCTCGAAACGCAGACGCATGATGTTCACAACCAGATGGTGAAACACCCCAGCGATTACAGCCTCTTTTTATCCGTTTTGTCGCCCCCTTTTACTCGCCTCTGACATGGGATACCGTGGGTGTATTCTTTGTCTGCGCCTCCCAAACACAGGTGTTCCGGCTCCTTGGATCTCCGAAAGCCGTGGAAGTAGTTAATGGGACGTAAATCTAATAACATTATTATTTACGAATATTCCACAAATAGGTGGCAATAATAACATGACCGGGCGGGTTGGCCGTGCGCGTAGAGGCGCGCGGCTGGGAGCTTGCATCCGGGAGATAGTAGGTTCGAATCCCACTTTCGGCAGCCCTGAAGATGGTTTTCCGTGGTTTCCCATTTTCACACCAGGCAAATGCTGGGGCTGTACCTTAATTAAGGGCACGGCCGCTTCCTTCCAACTCCTAGGCCTTTCCTATCCCATCGTCTCCATAAGATCTATCTGTGTCGGTGCGACGTAAAGCCCCTAACAAAAAAAATAATAACACGAAGGTGCTCACAACGAGGAACGAATGATCAAGTTGCACGTAGGCTAAAGCAGACTCTTTCACGGTCATTGATATTGTCAGTATTAGCAAATACTGACAATAATTTTGGTCCTGTATAGAAAGGAATGAGAGAGAATACTGAAAAATATGAGAACAGTATTGGAAATGCAATTAGATTTATTGACGTGAAAGTTGCTGGTATCAGAATTTTGTTTAGTGTTGCGCTGTTCATGACTGAAAAATGTGCATCTGCTGATGCACATAATTCGATTTGGAGCTAGACGAGTTACAACATAGTGATGTTGTTTGGGTCATTAGTTTACTGACTAGTTTGATGCAGTTGTCCATGCCACCCTATCCTGGGCTAACCTTTTTCATTTCTACGTAACTACTGGCCTACATTTTTTTTGCTTTACGTCACACCGACACAGATAGGTCTTATGGCGACGATTTGACAGGAAAGACCCAGCATTTGCTTGGTGTGAAAATGGGAAACGACAGAAAACGATCTTCTGCGTTGCCGACTGTGGGATTCGAACCCGCTATCTCCCGGATGCGAGCTCATAGCTGCGCGCCCCTAACCGCACGGCCAACTCGCCCGGTACATCCTACATCTACTCTAATCTGTGTGTCATATTCATACCTTGGCCTACCCTGGCCGTTTTTACCATCTGCACGCCCCTCAAATACTAACGGAACAAGACCTGGGTGTCTTAAGATGTATCCTATTATTTTATCCCTTCTTCTGGTCAAATTTCGCCAAATCTTTCTCCTCTCACCAATTCTATCCAGTATCTCTTCATTTATGACTCGATTATTATTATTATTATTATTATTATTATTATTATTATTATTATTATTATTATTATTATTATTATTATTACAATTTGCTTTACGTCGCACTGACACTAATAGATCTCATGGCGACGATGGTACAGGATAGGCCTAGGAGTGGGAAGGACGTAGCCGTGGCCTAATTAAGTTACAGCCCCTGTATTTGCCTGGTGTGAAAATGAGAAACCGGGGAAAACAATCTTCAGCGGTGCCGATACTGAGATCCGAACCCACTATCTTCCGGTTGCAAGCTGACAGTTGCGCACCTATGACCACACCGCCAACCCACCCGGTTTGTGATTCGATCTATCTCACTTTCGGCACTCTTCTATAGCACCACATTTCAAAAGCGTCTATTCTCTTTCTTTCTGAGCTAATTATCGTCCATGTTTCATCTCCATACAATGCCACGCTCTTCAAAAACGTCTTTCTAATTCCTATATCAATATTCGAAGCGAGCATATTTGTTTTCTTAAGAAAGTCCTTCCTTGCTTGTGCTAGTATGCATTTTATGTCCTCCTTATTTCTGTAATCATAACTTCTTATTCTGCCAAAGTAATAATATCCATCTAATTCCTTCAAGACTTAATTTCCTAATTGAATATTTCCTGCATCGACTGACTTCGTTCGGCTGCACTCCATTACTTTTGTTTTGGACTTATTTATTTTCATCTTGTACTCCTTACCCAGGACTCTGTCTATACCACTGAGCAATTTCTCTAGATATTCTGCAGACTCAGATATAATAACAATATCATCGTAAAATCTCAGAGTTTTGATTTCCTCTCCTTACTGGTCATGTAATTACCTTCTTTTTATATAGATAACTGATGATGATGATGATGATGATGATGATGATGATGATGATTGCTGTTTAAAGGGGCCTAACATCGAGGTCATTGGCCCCTAATGGTACGAAGTGAAATGACAACAAAAAATTCAAAATCATCCACTGACCAAAAGAAAAAAATAGTCATGAAGAAGGAATGGATGGACATGAAGCAAAAAGAAAACGACAACAAAAAACGAGCAAACAAAAAATTAGTGGATTCAACTCAAAAAAAGGATCATATATAATTTATTACTGACCAAGGGACCACTCATAAAGCAGAATCCTGAATCGAGGATGCTTGATGTCTACAGGGGTGCAAAATCCACGTCTAAGGCCCCACAGAATGGTACATGTCGCGAGTAAAGTAGAACCATGCTATTTGTCGCGTTGGGGTACTAATCAAAAGTAGCGAAGACTCAGTGTTCCACACAAGATGGTACTACTCACAAGTATTGTACTTCGTACAGGTAACGCAGACCTAGACTCACAGTGTTCCACACAAGATGGTACTACTCACAAGTATTGTACTTCGTACAGGTAACGCAGACCTATGGTGTTTCTCACACAATGGCGCCACTCATAGCCAACGCAAACCGATGAGTTTCCTCACCTAGGTGTACTAGTCACGGGTGCCGGTCCCACGGGCCCCGTGGTGTTCCTCACATAGTGGGTACTAATCACAGGCAACGCAGACCCACAGTGTCGCTCATATAGTGGTACAAGTCACAGGCAACGCCCAGACCCGTGGTGTTTCTCACAATGGTACTAATCACGGGTACTGGAAACCCACAGGGGAACCACTCTCTGCTGCTAATAATCACAAACCTATTGTGTACCAAATATAGTGGTACTACTCGTAAGTAAAGGCGACCCATGGTGTTCCCCGCGTGATGGTACTAATCAATAGTAGTTTCATGGTTCTAATAGGAGCATCCCTTGGTCGTTCTTTTAGTCGCCTCTTACGACATGCAGGGGATACCGCGGGTGTATTCTACATGTGCGTCCCCCACCCACAAGGGGTAGTGTGTTTGGTCCGCGAGAGGTATTTTATTTCCTACAAGTCCGCCGGCAAGCCGGTTAGGACCCCCCTATCCGCTACCTGGGACGCGCCACGTAGGAGTATCACCTCTCCCCCTGCTACGCCAGCGTAGTAGGTTCGTGGATTATTATTATTATTATTATTATTATTATTATTATTATTATTATTATTATTATTATTATTATTATTATTATTATTTACGATGGGGGTTGCTAGGGACCGGTGTCAGTTTCAATTCATTCTTCCTCGTTGTTTCCTCTTCCATTCTCCTCAGTTTGTGACTTCTCCTCTCGGAGAACAATCATCAAATGAGAAATGCAACCAAGCAAGTAAAGGGCGCCAATCTTTAAGTTGAGGACTTAAAGATAAAATTTATAATCAAGCTTGGACAGACTCTTATCACAGTACACTAATCATTAAGCAGGAGAATTAGAAATCAAAAGGCTAATTAAGGCAAATTGATTAAAATAAACTAGAAAAATACTATTTATTATATTTAATATGAATGACGACGGTTTAACGAGAACTGAATTTAACATAGAAAATGAATTTAACAAAAAATTGAATGACTCTACTTCGCGAAAACTTGCAATATCTTTAACTCGCTTGCTCACCATGTCGTCTTGTTCTGCTGGTCCTTGGAAAGCTTCCCTCCTTGCAGCTGGAACATCACCGGCCGTCTTTGATATCTCTTCATCTGCAGCTCAGTACCATTCCTGCCTTGCAAATTGCACCCACCACTAATTGGAAGATGACTTCAAAACTAACACTCCCTATTATGCTTTATCCCATAGATTGGAGATAAGCCCTATGTCACAGTTAGACGAACCACCTTGGGTTATATGGAGAGGATACTCAATTAAGAATCCTTCCAACTTTACTGAAAATGTTCTCTGAAGTTTCATTTCTATCTAGATTAAAACTATCTATTGACTTAGACTGGTTCAAACCGGTCTTGCAGCCGTGCTGTACGTACTTCCTCATGAGAGTGGCTATACACACCTCATTCAGAATTTCTAAGTATCGAGACGCAGAATCAAGTAGAAAATCAAGTAGAAGCCTCGTTGAAGATCGTAGAATAATGTAGAGAGACTCGCAGAAGCGAATAAGACGTTGTAGAGAGACCCTCCAGGAGCTCCAACACGCCCTCTTATAACTTTCTCTCGCGCTAATTACAGGCCGCTACCACGTGGTCCAATCAGATGACACTTCTCTCCCCACTCCAGAAATTAGAGTTGACGGGCCATATCCATGATATCAACTGTTCTTCTATTCGTCCTTTCACTCAGTATCCATGGCAACATGACGCTCCTTTGAAAATATAGGCGTTGATCAGTTCGAATAATTCTGGTCGAAATACGGTAGCTTACGTTAGGACGCGTGAACACGTGCTCGCATTTCTCAGAACTTGTTGTCTAAATTTGTCCTCCCTTCCTCCTCGGTGATGTGGCAAGATAACTGAAATCTACTGCAAGTTAATTTTAACCGACTGTCGCAAGAATCTAAGTGAATATTAGGATATTCAGCCCTCGTTTATAAGTCGTAGTTACAAAGTAATGAAATGATAGTGAGCAAATGATTAAACATGAATTATAATACAATTACATACCAAAATAAATATCATGACGTTAAATTCCTGAATTAATTACACATAATAAAATTAACATAATTACACTGTAACGTCTGGAACGTTACATACGCCCCCATGAGTTCTTAACAAATATTACATGAGTTGAGAACTCACACACTTACTCCCACATTGACTTGAAATACCTCTATTACCTGCCCATAACGAGCGACATTATTTTCATACAATTAATTATATCTCACTCTTTCCATATCTCTTTTAGACTGCTTACCATTGCGACTGTCTGTTATTTCAGTTCATCTTGAGGTTTAGATGCTAAATTATGCCCAACACAAGCAACTTTCCATTTTTGTAAAAAAAAACAAGATTACCCTAGAGAATATCACATAATATATACAATTCAGATTACAAACTCTGCCGAGTGTCTATTTGTCCTTTCTTCCCATCTTTCCGACATTCTTTGCTAGATAGCAGTAACACGTTCTCTTCCAATCTTTTACATAAAAAAATGGAAAACAAATGATACAAACAATTTACACTTTTATCACTCTTTCGAATGTTTCAACCTTATCTTGAAGCATGATGCAATACACTCCACACACATACACACGTAATTTAAGCTCACGGTAAAACTATTGCAAGTTAGAAATGCACATACGGGAAAATTAATTATTTGCCGTCGTCAGCTTTAATTAGCCTTCTGTAACATCTCAGAAAACAAATATATAAAATTTCATGGCCTCACATACGGAAAACAGATGATCGATCGTCAGTGAACGAGCGTAAATCTACCGTCACACAAACATCTCCCTTGTTTACAAACACAACTAGGAAATACCACCACAATTGAGACGTAAACACATACCGCTCGTAGTCTGACATAACAAGTAGCAACTTCCCCGAGTTACTGACCTATATCTCACAATCCGGTTCAGCCACCTCACACGACAGGTATCTCCTTAAACTACTAATGTTGTACGAACCATTCATTACGCTCTCGCCATCCGCTAACTTGTAAGCACAGGGTCCTAGTTTTCTATGTACTTTATACGGGCCTTGATATAAAAGAAAAAATTTCTTTGTCACCTTATCCCCACTATTTGACAACATGGGAACTCTCACCAAAACCATATCACCTACCTCAAAGTTATCAAGTACCTTACGTTTCTGTTGCCTTTTACGTTTATCTCCAGATTTAATCAGGTTCTCCCGTGCCAGTCGGACGAAAAATTCAGCATTACGAGGGGGTTCCTCAGGCAAACCTAATACTCTCACTAGTTCATTCTGAGGCTTACAACCAAAATGAACTTGTGACGGCGTCAATCTCGTGCTTTCATGTTGAACTGCATTGATCCATGTCTCTATGCGGGATAAATGAGCCACCCAGGCTGTATGCTTATCGAACACTAAGCATCAAAACATGCGAGATAACTCTTTCATAACGCGCTCACACATATTACCCTGAGGGTATCTAATAGATGAATGAACCTGTGTAATACCTAGCTCTCTAATTATGGACTTCCATTTTCTCGAAATAAATTGCGGTCCACTGTCTGATAATATTCTAAGAGGAGTACCTAATTCAGGTATATACTTCTCTTTGATTATACGACTACAATATTTTCCAGTGGCTTTTCTCATACCGTATAATCTGACCAATTTCGAGAAGGCATCAATAATGACTAAAATATATTGGAAGCCGAACTGTCCCTTAACCACAGGTCCAAATAAATCAGTACACACCAAGTCACCAGGTCTTTCTGAGATTACTGCCTGACGAGGTCCTTCTAAATAGCGGTTAGGAACTTTGCTACGCTGACACAGATCGCAAGTGGAAAGAATTTTTCTTATATCTCTTCCCATCTTGTCCCATATAAAATTCTGTCGGATCTCATACAGAACTTTATTAGCTCCAAAATGTCCTAATTCCTTGTGGATAAACCAAATCAATTCCACACGTAGCGCTTTGGGTACACAAATCCCCCAGAGATCCTCGCCACATTTCCTGGCTAGAAACCCGTTAACCAGTTTGTACGTGTGCCTACCATGCGACACTGTGAGCTGCTCTCCTCCCTGAAGTACAGACAAAGGTTCCCGACATTCTTCGTCTACCGACTGTTCAACCAATAGGTTACGTAGTCTATTTAGAGCAGTTTCATTTTCCTTAGACAGACATGTACATATAATAATGCCCTCACGTGGCTCTAGAAGGCTACCTTCTTCGCACAACTTCGGATCACGTGACAATAAATCAGCAAGGACATTATTCTTTCCCTTAATGTGAGTTACCTTAAAATCATACTCTTGTAGGGCGAGTATCCATCTACTAACTCTGTTAGATGATAATTTACACTTGGATACAAAAGAAAGAGCATGATGATCCGTCCTAATTTCAAATTCGGTACCTAAAACATACATCCTAAATTTACTCAGGGAGTATACGATAGCTAGGAATTCAAGTTCCGTTATAGTATAACGCTTTTCAGCAGCACTTAAACCTCTAGAAGCTAAAGACACAATCCCTAAATTACCATCATCATCTACTTGACATAGTGCACCAGCGATACCACAGTGAGATGCGTCCGTCAGCAACACATACTTCCTATCGGGCATGGGGTATCTCAAAACAACCGCCTGCCTGAATCCTTCTTTTAATTTTAGGAAAGCTATATCATGATCTTGTGTCCATTCCCACTTACTGCCAGCTTTCAATAGTTCTCTAAATGGCTCTAGTAAGTTACCAAATCTCACTACAAATCGTCTGAAAAAATTACATACACCAATATACGATCTGAGCTCCTTAATATTTCTAGGTGTCGTAGTATTCAATATTTTTCCAATTCTTGTGCTCTCAGGCGTCACTCCCATTGCCGATACACGGTGCCCCAAAAAAGTCACCTCTCGTCTACTGAAAACACATTTGTCAAGTTTCAGAGTAAAACCAGCATACTCTAATTTAGAAAAAACCCTCTCCAAGTGGTCCAAGTGCTCTTCAAAGGTACTAGATCCTATAACCAAATCATCGATATAAATAGTAGCATAATCTCCAGTATCATCTCCCAAGGCAATACTTAGTGCGCGAATTAAAGCGGCCGAACTCGTACGGGTCCCAAAAGGAACACGCCTAAATTGGTACAAACTATGCTTATAGCTGAAAGCAGTAAGAGGCCTGTCTTCTGATCTTAAAGGTATCTGCCAAAAACTACTCCTAAGATCTAACGTAGAAAACCAACTCTTACCCTGAAAATTCTGTATCAACTCTTCAATAGTTTGTGATCTCAACTGATCAGCACCAATACGTCTGTTCATCTCCCTGCCATCAATACACAAACGTATTGATCCATCAGACTTAGGCACAACAATTAAGGGATTAACATATTGACTGTTTGATAATTCAATCACATCGTCTGCTAACATAGCTTGAATTTGATCCTCTACGGCTTTTGCATATTTGTGTGGTATCGGATATCGCGGTCCGCTGAATGGAGTCTTATCCAGCACAGAAAAAGAATGTTCATACAGATGGGTAACACCAGGTTTCTCGGAGAAAATCTCCACGTGTTCACATAACACTTCAAATAACTTGTCCTTCTGGACTTCATTCAACTCATTTCTACTTACGGCTTCTTTCAAGCCACATATTTTATCCTCATGAATCCACAACTGACACAACTTCAGGCCCTCTCTAGCCTCTTCATTTACTTTAGAAACCTCTTTCATTCTCCACACTGTACTAACTTCCGTTTTCCTCTGAATTTCCTCCTCAAACTTGACCTTAATATCCTCATTATTCCACCTCAAATTTAGCATAAGATCATTGTAATTTAACTGAGCCAATTTTAACGTTAACCAGTCAGATCCCAAGATAAGATCAAATATTAAATGCGGAATTACCAAACATATCTGAACGCTAATAAAATTATTAATACAGATCGGGACAGCTACTTGTTTACAAATTTGCTTAGACCTCTTTCCAACAGCCGTAATGATGAAAGTAGACTTAACAGGCATTTCCTCCAACTGAATACCCTGTTTCACTAATGACTCATACCACTGAGAACTAATACATGATATTTGGCTACCAGAATCAATCAAAACTTTAACCCACGCCCCCCAAACTTTCAATTTAACAACGGGATTGACTACTTTATTACTTGAATCTCCATTATTCTGCTCGGGTTCATACAACAAATCGTCTCTAACATCGAGGTCATATGGTAACACTTTCATGGCAAGACACTTCGCTACCTTCTTACTAGGCTGGAATTCTGACCTAACATTACAGCCTCTCGTTAGTTTAAAGGTTCCCTTTGTGTATTGACGTTGGACTCATTAGTACATTGCTCTGGCCTCCGTTGGGAATTTCCTGTCCTATATTCAGATGCTCCTCTCCTGCTGTTCTGCTGAGGTCTGAACTGATTGCGAGCTTCGTGATTCTGTGTACTACCGTTATGTCTCATTCCGTTGTGATGACTAAAGTTCTGAATATTCTCCGTTCTACTTCTAAGGTTACCTAAAGCATCAAAACTGCCTAGTAGATTCTCCATCTCCTGTATAGTTCCAACTTTTTGCATGCAGGCTGCTTCTCTCACCCTGTCCGGAAAATGTCTTAAAAGTAGTCTTACTACATCAGACCCTTCGGTTATACCATCTAAGTTCTGACAAATCATGACATGTGCCAGGAAGTACTCGGTCATAGTAACTCCTTCATGCTGTTTGTACCTCCCAAATACCACCCTTTCTCTCTCCCGAGCTTGTATCGCTTCATTCCAGAATTTCTCTCTAAATTTATTTCTGAATTCTTTCAGGTTCGTCATCGTCTGCCTATATACCATGAACCAAGACCGAGTTTCTCCTACAAAAGCATGGTCAATATTTTCCATAACGTCTTCCCAGTCCATAGACCCTTCCTCTAGACGCTTTTCAAACCGTTTCTCTATCATCTTAAGGAAATCTAGCGGGTTCGTTTGTTTCCCATTAAATTTAGGTAGTTCAATTTCCCTAATGTAGCTATTTCCTAGACATTGCCTTCCCGTGAAAACCTGTTTATCCTTTGCCACCTGTTTTAACTGATTTTCTGCTTTCTCCATCCGGCATTCTACATCTCTGTCTCTCCTATCAATTTCTCTCTCCAAATTAACCTGCTTCTCTTTCAATGTCCTAATTTCAATCTTATTCTCTTCAGCTATCGCAAACCTTTCTTCCCTTGCCCGGGTCTCATCTTCTATTCTAAGCTTTACCGTGTCAATCTCTTGTTGGACGTGGTCTTTAAATACCCGTATTTCCCCTCTTTGAGTCTCAACTCTCTTATCAATACTAGTGACGTGCCTCATTACTTCCTCCCTAGTAGAGTTGTTTTCCTTCCCCATTAATTCCAGGAATTCACTTCTCTGTTCCGCAAACTTTTCTTCTACCTTTTTCCCTTGCCGTACATATTCACTTTCCTGGTCCTCTAATCGCTTATTAAAATGTTCATTTTTTACCACCAGATCGCGTAACTGCCTACTGTGTTCGTCCATTCTCCGATTCGCTTCCTCCTTATTTTCCCTCATCTCCCTACTTAATTCAGCTTTAGTTTGCTCTAACTGTTCTTTAAGTTCATATTTAATACTCTCAATTTTAGTGTTATTTTGTTCTACATCTGTTTTAATTTGTTCCAGTTCACTCTTAAGCTCAGATTTAGTGTCCTCTATCTTACTTAACATTAACTGCATCATTCCCATTAACTGATCATTATTATTACTTTCATTGTTAGTGTTGACTTCCGCTTCGCCCCCCATCCTACTATCATCTGACTCCATACTGACTTCTTTCTGCTTGCCTTCACTCTCCATACTACTTACACTACTATCTTCAATTTCCTCTACAAGACTACACAACTCTTCCTCTGAACTCAATACGTTATTGCCTTTTATCGCTCGTCCACTGCGCAACATCCTCTCCTCTTTCGTCTGATCAGCCATGACCCTTCCCACAATCAAACACTCTTAATGAAACGTGGATATCCAAATTTTGCCCATAATACGAATTCTGATATCGTTACTGTTATTAACTGCTCCGTACTTAATGATTTTCTCGCCACACGTTGGAGCGGCATTTATGTTACTTCTCCTCTCGGAGAACAATCATCAAATGAGAAATGCAACCAAGCAAGTAAAGGGCGCCAATCTTTAAGTTGAGGACTTAAAGATAAAATTTATAATCAAGCTTGGACAGACTCTTATCACAGGGGTGAGGTGATAGTACACTAATCATTAAGCAGGAGAATTAGAAATCAAAAGGCTAATTAAGGCAAATTGATTAAAATAAACTAGAAAAATACTATTTATTATATTTAATATGAATGACGACGGTTTAACGAGAACTGAATTTAACATAGAAAATGAATTTAACAAAAAATTGAATGACTCTACTTCGCGAAAACTTGCAATATGATGATGATGATGCTTGTTGTTTTAAGGGGCCTAACATCGAAGGTCATCGGCCCCTAATGGAACGAAATGAATGACATGAGACATGAAGTTAAAATTTTAAAAAGTATCCACTGACTAGAGTTAAAAAAGAATGGTGATGAAGAAAAATGAGGGTGAGATTAAAACAGTCAGTGGATCTAATACGCAATGCCTTATGTTCTATTAAAATAAGAGAAAGGACAGGAAATTGAAGGAATAAGGCATTGCCCAGTAATACAGATATTAACACATAATTTACGTTAGACGTTCAAATAACACATTAAAATGCGCAACACAAAATAAAATGAAGTCAATGAAATAAAAGCGCAACTGACATAAACAACACTAGGACAAAGGACAACATCACACACGATAAAACAGACCGCTATCCCTCATAAAGCGGATGACGAGGTCTGCTGACTGCTCGTCATCGCGCAAGATAAGGGAGATAGTACTCGGAAGGTTAAGACTACGGCGCAGATCGACCAGGTCCACGCACTCCGTAAGGATGTGTACCACGGTAAGATGGTCGCCGCAGGTACACACCGGAGGGGGTTCTCCTTTCAGTAGATGGGAGTGCGTCAAGATACCGTGGCCGATCCGAAGGCGACATAATACCACGGCTTCCCTCCGCGAAGCCCGCAGGGAAGTCCTCCATACCTTCGTTGTTCCTTTTATCGCTCTCAGCTTATTGGGAAGTGGGATGGCCTGCCACTCCATCTCCCAATGAGACATAACCAGATGTCTCAGCTGAGAGCGAATATCACTTGCTGGAACCTTGAAAGGCAACGGGGGCAGTGTAACTGCCTCCTTGGCAGCCTGATCTGCTAACTCGTTTCCCTCTATGCCCATGTGGCTGGGGAGCCACACAAACGTAATTCTGGTGCCGGCATCCGAACACCCGGCCAGCAGGTCTTGGATCCGCTGCACCAGAGGGTGTCGAGGGAAACAGGTATCAATAGACTGAAGCGAACTCAAGGAGTCAGTACACACAAGAAAGTGTCGGCGCTCATTGTCTAATGCGTACCGCAGAGCCTCACAGATAGCATAGAGCTCTGCCGTGTACACACTACAGGTATCCGGGAGAGCAAAAAGAAACCGATCATTGTCGACAACGAACGCACAGCCCACCTTCGTATCTGTCCGTGAACCATCCGTGTAAACGACGACTGAACCTGGATAGCGGCCAAGAACGGACAGGTAGATCCTCCGATAAATCGAAGGGTCCGTGTCTCCTTTCGGGCCAGTGTGCAAGTCCAGGATGATTTCAGGTCGTCGCACAACCCACGGAGGTACCCCACTTGGTTGTCTGACAAGGCAAGGAATCGAAGGTACGTCAAACAATTCATAACTGCTATCCAAGCGTATCCCAACCGGCCGCGTCGCACGTGGATGAGCAACGTACAACAAGCGGTTGCCATTGTTGAACACGCAGGGATAGCTCGGATGAAGTGGCATCTGTCGCAAATTTGCAGCATATGTAAGTAGTAGTTGCTGGCGCCTCAGGTGTAGAGGCGGCACACCAGACTCAGCGAGCAGGCTAGCGATGGGGCTAGTACGAAAAGCTCCCGTCGCCAACCTAACCCCGCTGTGGTGGATACTGTTCAGCTTCGCAAGAACGCTTGGTCTTGCGGAGCCATATGCTGCACTGCCGTAGTCTAACCGGGATAAAATGTGTGCCCGATAGAATCGCAGGAGCACCACGCGGTCAGCCCCCCAGTTAGTGCTGCTAAGAAACTTCAAGAGGTTAAGCCTCTTGGTGCATTGCACTTTTAGCTCCCGCACGTGTGGCTCCCACGATAATTTACTGTCAAAAAGGAGCCCAAGAAATCGGTAGGTGTCAACAACTGGAAGAACGACATTTCCTAGATAAAGCTCAGGATGAGGGTGAAGAGTACGTTGACGACAAAAGTGGACAACGGAGGTCTTTGCGGCAGAAAACCGAAAGCCATGTTCTAAGGTCCACTTCTCCACCCTCCTAATAGCTTGCTGTAACTGTCGCTCTGCGACTGCCATACTGCACGAGCTATAGTGCAGAGCAAAATCATCCACATATAGGGACGGTATTACGGCTGGACCAGCAGCAGCGACAATACCGTTTATGGCAATCGCGAACAGAGTGACACTAAGAACCGATCCCTGTGGGACTCCGTTTTCTTGAACGTGGTATTGCGAATATGTCCTCCCTACTCGGACACGGAATAGACGGAGGGACAAAAAATTCGCAATAAATACCGGCAAGTTACCTCGGAATCTCCATTGATGCAGGACTGAAAGGATGCCATATCGCCAGGTGGTGTCGTAGGCCTTCTCCAAGTCAAAGAAGACAGCTACCAAGTGCTGTTTGCGGAGAAACGCATCCTGGATAGAGCTCTCCAGGCGTACCAAGTGGTCTGTAGTGGATCGAGCGGCTCGAAATCCACATTGGTACTCGGACAAAAGTCCTTGTTTCTCCAGACACCACACGAGTCTGCGATTTACCATCCTCTCAAATAGCTTACACAGGCAATTTGTAAGACAAATCGGTCTGTAACTTCCTGCATACTTAGGATCTTTGTCAGGCTTGAGGACAGGGATGACTATGCCCTCTCGCCACTGAGACGGAAAATCACCCTCTGTCCAGATTCGGTTGAACACACGAAGGAGATATAGTAAACTATCATCACTAAGGTGTTTCAACATCTGGTTATGGATGTTGTCCGGTCCAGGAGACGTGTCCTTGCAAAGCGCTAAGGCGCTGCGGAGTTCCCACTCCGTAAAGGGCACGTTGTAGTCCTCTGAATCATGGGTGGCAAAACTAAGGTGATGACGTTCTGCCTCACGCTTCAGAGGGAGGAAATCAGGATTGTAATTCCCGGAGCCAGAGACATCCGCGAAATGACTAGCGAGATGATTAGCAATCGCGAGGGGATCAGTGGCGACACTGCCTGCAATGGAAATTCCCGGTACAGCAGATGATCCTTGAATACCCGAAATTCGTCGAAGTTTCGTCCACACTTGAGATGATGGAGTATGTGACGTCATGGACGACACATATCTCTCCCATGAAGCCTTCTTACTTTGTCGAATAAGAACTCGCGCCTTAGCGCGGAGTTTCTTAAATGTTACCAAGTTGGCCACAGTAGGCTGTCGACGGTAACGTTTATGAGCGCGACGGCGTTCTTTGATGGCTGCTGCTATTTCATCGTTCCACCAAGGAACGAGTTTTCGGCGAGGAGCCCCCGAGAAAAACGGAATGGACTCCTCAGCAGCAGCAAGAATAACTTGGGTGACGTAAGTTATTTCCTCGCCGACGGTCCGCCTGACATCATCGTGAAAGACAGCTAGTGATGTGTACTTTGGCCAATCAGCATGTTTAAGAATCCATCGAGGGGGAGCCTCGACGGGTTTATGTTTCAACAAAGTAAGAATAATGGGAAAATGGTCACTGTCACAGAGATCATCGTGTGCATTCCACCGAAACAGTGGAACCAACGTTCGGCTGCATAGACTTACGTCTATGCGAGAGTATGTGCCGTAACGTACACTAAAGTGAGTTGGTTCCCCTGTGTTCAAAATACATAAATCCAGATCTGTTATAAGTGTTTCCAACTCTCTTCCTCGGGGACAAGGCGTCTCAGAGCCCCATATGGGGTGATGGGCGTTAAAATCGCCCAATAAGAGGAAGGGTGGTGGAAGCTGATCTATAAGATCAGCGACATCATTGATGTTCAGATGCTGGCCGGGTGGAAGATAAACATTACACACTGTTGCTATGACAGGCAGCGAGACGCGAACAGCTACAGCCTCTAGAGGGGTTCGTAAGGGAACCTCTTCGCTGTAGCTATCAGAACGTACAAAAATGCCAACGCCTCCGGAAGCCCGGTGAGCATAGTATCGTTCTGTCGAGTATAATTTGAAATGCCTCAAGACCGTATGATGACCAGGTCTGAAATTGGTCTCCTGAAGACAGACTATACTCGCTGCGTACTCACTAATAAGCTGACGTAACTCAGCAAGATGCCTGTCATAACCGTTACAATTCCACTGTAACAGTGCCATAGTGTGGACTATAAAAGGAGTGTTAGGTTATGAGCGAAAAAATGCTCGTAAGCCTAAACACTATCTAGTTCTACATCCGTAGATGTAGAGGACAGTGCGACATCCATTCCGTCATCGAAAGATGGCAGGGGTGTCGCCCAGAACTTCGACGCTTTTCGGGCGCGAGGGGGTCCCCTACGAGGAGAGCGCGCCGGTTTTGGAGCAGGAGTGCCTCCTGGCGCAGACTCATATCCCCCAGATGGGGGGCATGACTTCTCCTTCGCAGGGGAAGTCCGAGAGCGCTCAGGACGGGCGCTCTTCTTCCCCTTCTTTTTTTCGAGTTTAGACGGGCTGGGAGATGGTTTCCCAGCCCTGGTCGACGATGCCGCCTCCGCCGGCTGGGGCACGACTTTCGTCGACCTCCTAGGGGGGGGAGACTTGGTCTTCCCCCCTTGCTGTGCCGGCTGGGAACTGCCAGCCGGCACAGACTTCTGGTTGGTCGAAGGTGGGGTGGTCCCCCCCTTCGAGCTTTGACTATTCGCGACGTTGCTGGGAGCAGCAACAGTCGCCTTGGGCGCAGCGGTCTGGACAGGTGTCTTGGTCGTAAATGACGAACCTGGAAGACTCTGAGCTATCAAGCTATAGTCGAGTGTACGGGCAGGTGTATTCATAGAATGAAACTTACGGCGCGCTTCCTGGTAGGAAAGACCATCCAGGGTCTTGATCTCCTGGATCTTCTTCTCACTCAGGTATGTCGGACAATTCCGATCCCGAGGAGAATGAAAACCGGAGCAGTTAGTGCACTTGTATGGAGTTGTGCACTCCTCCGCGCCGTGAGCTACTCGTCCACATGTACCACATACAGCCTGATTCGAACAGCGAGATACCATATGTCCGAATCGCTGGCATTGATAGCATCGCATAGGAGGCGGGATGTACGGCCTCACATCGCAACGATAAGTGGTTACCTTGACTTTCTCTGGTAACACTGACAACTTGAAAGAGACAATGAAGGCACCAGTGGCAACGTCTTCACCGTTGACCTTGCGCGTAATGCGCCGGACGTGTGTCACGCCACGGTTCTTCATGTCTTCCATCAACTCGTCGTCAGTGTTCAAAATAAGGTCGCGGTGAAAGATGACTCCGCGAACCAGGTTCAAGGACTTATGCTCCTCCACTTTGACGGGGATTTCGCCAAAGTGCTCGCACTTAAGCAACTGATCAGCTTGCAGTGCTGTACGAGTCTTTAGAAGCAAACTACCGTTGCGCATTTTCTTAAGTTCCTCCAGTTCGCCATAGACGCCTTCGATGTGTCTACTAAACAGGATCGACTTCACCAGCTTAAAATCCTGCCCATCGGTTCTGGTAGCGACCAGAAACCTAGGGAAGCTGGATCCTATTCCTTCACGCTGCGCATGTTCCCAGGGAGTTGAACCTCT
This sequence comes from Anabrus simplex, assembly GCF_040414725.1. Classification (NCBI taxonomy): domain Eukaryota; kingdom Metazoa; phylum Arthropoda; class Insecta; order Orthoptera; family Tettigoniidae; genus Anabrus; species Anabrus simplex. The sequence goes on along the minus strand of NC_090268.1, from coordinate 92,243,182 downwards.
CAGGGAAGCAAAAGTTAAAGACTTAGGTGGGCGACCACCTTGTGAGAGCCGACTTCGTTTGGAAGCCATGCCCGATAGCATCCTCCCCGAATGCCACCCACTCCGATCAGGGGTCTCTGTAGCCGAACCAAGCAGCCAAGGCAATACCCACCTGGTCGTAGCAGGTATTGCCCGGGGTCCGATGTTGAACGATGCCTAATACGGGATGACCGAGGCAATGAGCACTAGGACTCCCTTCCTCCGGTCACCCGCAATAGCATGTACCCCATAGCGTGTACAGAGCACTAACAATAGAAAAAATAAATAAAAATAATTAATAATAATATGTCCTTCTGGCATTCGGCTGTGCGGGGACCTGCGTTGTCAGGCGGATACCACTGCCCGGGTACATGATACTCCCACCCGCTGCGTCCTGGGTGGTTGCTGGCACGGGCTTTCGAGCGTAGTCGCACACATAGGAGCTCCATCGCCGGGCAGCACGCACATCAAATTTTGAATGGTCTACATCTGACCCTCGGAAAAATAATAAAAAATAAAGAGGGGACCATGGCCACATGACCCTTTAAGTCGCCTTCTACGACAGGCAGGGATTACCTATGGATGTATTCAGCCTCTCCCATCCACAAGAGGTCCATCACATTATTCCAAACCGCAATCCATGTCCACGCCAAGGTCGCCCCTTTTTGTCGCCTCTTACGACAGGCAGGGGATACCGCGGGTGTATTCTACATGTGCGTCCCCCACCCGCAGGGGGTGGTGTGTTTGGTCCGCGAGAGGTATTTTATTTCCCTCAAGTCCGCCGAAACTTGCAATATCTTTAACTCGCTTGCTCACCATGTCGTCTTGTTCTGCTGGTCCTTGGAAAGCTTCCCTCCTTGCAGCTGGAACATCACCGGCCGTCTTTGATATCTCTTCATCTGCAGCTCAGTACCATTCCTGCCTTGCAAATTGCACCCACCACTAATTGGAAGATGACTTCAAAACTAACACTCCCTATTATGCTTTATCCCATAGATTGGAGATAAGCCCTATGTCACAGTTAGACGAACCACCTTGGGTTATATGGAGAGGATACTCAATTAAGAATCCTTCCAACTTTACTGAAAATGTTCTCTGAAGTTTCATTTCTATCTAGATTAAAACTATCTATTGACTTAGACTGGTTCAAACCGGTCTTGCAGCCGTGCTGTACGTACTTCCTCATGAGAGTGGCTATACACACCTCATTCAGAATTTCTAAGTATCGAGACGCAGAATCAAGTAGAAAATCAAGTAGAAGCCTCGTTGAAGATCGTAGAATAATGTAGAGAGACTCGCAGAAGCGAATAAGACGTTGTAGAGAGACCCTCCAGGAGCTCCAACACGCCCTCTTATAACTTTCTCTCGCGCTAATTACAGGCCGCTACCACGTGGTCCAATCAGATGACACTTCTCTCCCCACTCCAGAAATTAGAGTTGACGGGCCATATCCATGATATCAACTGTTCTTCTATTCGTCCTTTCACTCAGTATCCATGGCAACATGACGCTCCTTTGAAAATATAGGCGTTGATCAGTTCGAATAATTCTGGTCGAAATACGGTAGCTTACGTTAGGACGCGTGAACACGTGCTCGCATTTCTCAGAACTTGTTGTCTAAATTTGTCCTCCCTTCCTCCTCGGTGATGTGGCAAGATAACTGAAATCTACTGCAAGTTAATTTTAACCGACTGTCGCAAGAATCTAAGTGAATATTAGGATATTCAGCCCTCGTTTATAAGTCGTAGTTACAAAGTAATGAAATGATAGTGAGCAAATGATTAAACATGAATTATAATACAATTACATACCAAAATAAATATCATGACGTTAAATTCCTGAATTAATTACACATAATAAAATTAACATAATTACACTGTAACGTCTGGAACGTTACAAGTTCTCCTTCATCATTGCACTACGCTTTATTCTTCTTCTTCAGGTCGCTTTACATCCGGTTTCCTTTCCATTTTTCCATGGAATCCTTTCATTTTTAAAATTTTCTTCTTAAATATCTCTTTCTACACTTTCCTATACTCTTATTTTATTTATTTCTAAAATTTCTTGATATCTTGTATCCAGATCGTTGTTGACTTTCCCCCCAAATATCTGTTTTGTCAATCTGTTATCCATTCTGGAGATGTCCAAAAAATAGCAATCTCCTTTTTCTGATCGTTCCTTTATATTTTTCATGTTCCGTTATATATACTTATGGCTTCTCATTTTCCATTGTACCGATCTCGATAGCTGCAGTCGCTTAAGTGCGGCCAGTATCCAGTATTCGGCTGATAGTGGGTTCGAAGCCCACTGTCGGCAGTCCTGAAGATAGTTTTACGCGTTTTCCCATTTTCAGCCCACGTAAATCCTGGGGATGTACCTTAATTAAGGCCACGGCCACTTCCTTTCATCTCCCAGCCCTTTCCTGCCCCCGTTGCCATAAGATCTATGTGTGTCTGTGCGACGTAAAGCAAGTATTAAAATAATAATAATTTTCCATCGTTCTGTTGCTTTCATTGGTCCTAAGATTTTTCTCAGGATTCTTCTTTCTAGTAGTTCCAGTTTTTCTGAACTATAATTCTAAAGTAAACATTCACTTGCATAAAGACGTTCTGGTTTCACCACTGTATTATAGTGCCTTATTTTAAGATTTTTAGCTTAGCATTTCTTGTTGTAAAATTCTTAGTGATGCCATAGGCTAATCACTTTACTTCTTGTGTAACCTTTGTTCTACAACAGATTCGGATTATTATTATTATTATTATTATTATTATTATTATTATTATTGTAGCGCGGGTACACCTTCTCCGGTCAGTTAAACTGCGCGCCTTCTATAAGGCCATCTAGGTAATCGACCTTGAACTGATTCAACCGTTAGATGTCCCTAGCGCGTCGAACTCTAATTAATTTTTTAAGAAATACGTATTTTCACAGTTGGCTAATCTTAGTTTTTGAAGATTGTTTTGTTCAAGTTGTCAACACTTCTGGTGGTTCCTTCTCCAATATCAATTAACCTATCAGAATGTTGTAAATATTTTCTCTAGCCAATTAAAATCGGGGGTGTGTACAGGAATCCAGTCTATCAGTAGAGAGTCCTGGAAACTTCCCCTCGAAAATTCTATTAAAGTTGTGCGCTTTAGGGCCGTATTGTTTTTTCATTGCTCCAGTTATTTAAGTGCGGCGTGTACTCAAGTGGCAGGGGCCGCAGGCGGCGTTCGGAAGGCCCAGAAAAGCAAGGTAAGGGCAGAATTTTCATAAACATGTGATAGCTCCTGCAGATAGCTTGAGGGGAAGGTTTCAAACTCTTTTATTTCATGTAACTTTCTAAATCTGGTGGTTTAAATGTAGAATTTTCGGCCAGTCTAGAGACTCTGTTCTATTCCCTACTGGGAAATGTAAGGGAACAAAGAGTGATTACCCTCTTTTGGTTCCCATTCAACTTGGTACGGGGTGACTAAAGTTTCTAAACCTTTAAAATTCTTAACCGTCTTTTGGTATTTAACGTTTCTCATTTAGTCACCTCACTGTAAGATAGGCTTAGCCTCTGTATCATTGGACCATAAGCCCACTTTAAGTTTTAAGTTTTTCCAGAAGGAGTGCAAGTGTTTCGTCTGTTTTGCATTTTGTTCATGGCCGATTACAGCCAACCTTTTCTTTTGACATTAAGGACATTTAGTATGGCCTCTCTTGCCCCTGTAAATTCATTGCGGTGTGTAGAAATGAGTCTGGTGTGAAGGTCCGTTGAGGAACGGAAGTTTATAAACTGTTGAGCAATAGACCTTGGGGCTACCTTGTGTAAAGTTTTTAATTAAGAGCTTGATGATGATGATGATGATGCTTGTTGTTTTAAGGGGCCTAACATCGAAGGTTATCGGGTCCTAATGGAACGTGATGGACGACATGATACATGATATTTAAAATTTTAAAATGTATCCACTGACAAGAGTTAAAAAAATGGTGATGAGAAAATGAGTATAAGATTAAAACAGCAGTGGATCTAATTCGCAATGCCTTATTTCTAATAAAATAAGGGAAAATACAGGGAGAAAAGAAATAAGGCTTTGCCTGGTAGTGCAGATATGTATACATAATTTACATTAGACGTTAAAATAACACATTAAAATACGCAACACAAACTAAAATGAAGTCAATGGGATAAAAGCGCTATTGACACAAATACACGAGGACAAAGGACATCATTAGACACGATAAAACAAACCACTATCCCTCATAAAGCGGATGACGATGTCTGCTGACTGCTCGTCATCTCGCAAGATAAGGGAGATGGTACCCGGGAGGTTTAGACTACGACGAAGATCAACCAGGTCCATACACTCCGTAAGGATGTGTACCACGGTAAGATGGTCACCGCAGGTACACACCGGAGGGGGTTCTCCTTTCAAAAGATGCGAGTGAGTCACGATATCGTGGCCGATCCGAAGGCAACATAATACCACGGCTTCCCTCCGCGAAGCCCGAAGGGAAGTCCTCCATAGCTTCGATGTTCCTTTTATCGCTCTCAGCTTATTTGGAATGGCTTGCCACTCCATCTCCCAATGGGACATAACCAGATGTCTCAGCTGAGTGCGAATATCACTCCTACAAAGGGTATTTTCCTGGAGCTCTCTAGCTCTTATAAAATTTTGTGCCAGCCAAGAGCAATCTAGCTCTTTTGCGTGGAAATTAGTATTTATAATTCTCTCAAGTTTTACCTGATTTTTGGGCTTTAAGTCATTGTTGTTGGAGCTGATGACCTCATTATCATATTATTATTGTTTATTCTGATCTTCTATTTATCAAATTTTAAATTAAAAAGGGGAAGAAATAAAATTTCAAATTTTGTTGCGTTAAGTTAATTCCTCGTCCACCCATTCACCGAAGTGGCTTCTTACATCTCTGCGAGCCACGGAAATCCCGGAAAAATTATTACCTTTTATTACGTTGTTAATTTCATTCCACTAAGAGACGCACAGTATGTAAAGCAGAAGCATGCCTGCAGGAACATTATGCCAGCGTGAGCTACTCTCAAGTCTTCCACACCTGTTCTAACTACCGTGTATGTTCATTTCTTGTCGACAGCACCTGAGTTCTAATCGACCGCATTAGATGAACATTATTCCCTACAGCCAATGTCACGATTAATTGCTTTCAGACAAGACTCAGAGTGCTTACAAGGTGAGACAACACGGTTGTCTGCATGAATATGGAATGGGGAGGCTGTAATCTTCATATCGCATAATATTATATTATGCTGCTGAACATGCTTCGCAGCTTAGAGCTATTATTAAAAGACCGTAATTTGCTTTAAGATTGCTATACAACAAAAAATTATCTGATTACATAAAATAACGGGCAATAATTTTTCGAGCTCTCTGATAAGTCCCCCTATGGGTGCCGGCAATAGAATAACACCCACGGTAACTACTGCTTGTCGTAAGGGGCAACTAAAAGGGGCCCCAGCGACTCTGTGCTTTGGAGCATGGGTTTGCGACTACGGGGCCCTTAGCTGAGTCCTGGCATAGATTCCACTTGTGCCAGGCATCTAACTTTCATTTATCCTATCAGACTTTACTTAGTCAACTCTTGTTATTTTCCGACCCCGACGGTATTAGAGCATTCGAGACCTAGGGAGTATTTCAATTTCATGCCCTTCGCGGCCCTTACATTCCTTTGGCCGATACCTTCATTTTTCGAAGTGTCGAATCCCTTCCTTTTTTCTACCTGATTGGTGTTACATAGAGGATGGTTGCCTTGTTGCACTTCCCTTAAAGCAATGATCACCACCACCACCGCTACCACCAATCTCTTATAAGGAGGCTGTCCGTACCTTGATATACACGGCAAGAACTTCGGAATATCAAAGATGCAATAAAATCATAAAGTTACATAATGTTCTTTATCGTTTCACAGAGACACACAACCTAGAAAAATGAACTTTTACAAACTCAGTATCTAACGCAATTATACAGTAATAATGAAAAGTTTACAATTTGTGTTTTATTTTTGTTTTAAATTAAGGTTGTCCGTTTTCAACTCTATCTTTGTACCATGTCGTCCCCACTATGGCAAACTAGAAAAAGTGACAAACTAGGGTATCTGTAGTTCTGATGTTTTGGTCTAGATTTTGTTCTTGATATAAATTCTACCCTCTGACAAAATCTCACATCTGCAGCTCGTTCTCTATGGCTAACACATAAAACAAATCATTAAATATAAAAATTGATTTGAGGTGAGTAATCAGCTTCTTTCAGCTCTCCTAATATTTTGGCGATTTGCAGATTCGTTAGTTTGCTAGATGGGCAATTTTGGGTGGGGGGCGATGTATGGCCTCCCCTTGCGTTGTTCAGGTCTCTAACAGGCTGTGACATGCTTGTGATCAGTACAATGATGTCATCAATTATCAATCATCAATGATCTGCATTTAAGGCAATCGCCCAAGTGGCAGATTCCCTGTCAATTTTTTAACCTCATATTTACATTTATAATTGTTTACCTGGATTTTTTAAAAATATTTTCAAAGGTATTAGAAATTTATCGAATATTTATCTTGATAATTTATTCCAATTCCACTCTTCGTCGTATAAATTATTTGCCCCAATCTGTCCTCCTGGATTCCAACTTTTTCTTCATATTATGATCTATCCTACTTTTAAAAGCTCCACTCATGATGATTGATGATGATGCTTGTCGTTTAAAGGGGCCTAACATCGAGGTCATCGGCCCCTAATGGTACGAAATGAAACGACAAAGTAAAAGTTCAAAATTATCCACTGACCAAAATAAAAAATGTCATGAAGAATGAATGAACGCATGAATGAATGAATGAATGAATGAATGAATGAATGAATGAATGAACATGAATTTAAAACAATCAGTGGATCCGACTCAAAAAACTATCATAGTTAATAGTATTACTGACCAAGGGACCACCTCCAAAAGCAAATCGAGGATGCTTGGTGTCTAAATGGGTCCAAAATACAAGTCAAAGGCCCCTCAGAATGATTCTTATCGCTAGTAATGTAGAACCATGGTATCTGTCCTGTTGCGGTACTAAGCAATGGTAGCAGAGACTTGCGGTATTCCACACATTATTGTACTACTCAAAGCTTATGAAATTCGACATTAATAGAGACCTATGTTTTTCTCACTCTGCGGCGCCATTCACAGGCAACGCAAACCTATGATGTTCATCACATAAGAGTACTAACCACAGGGACCTCTCCCTATCCCGTGGTGTTCCTCATATAGTGGGTACTAGTCACAGGTAAGGCAGGTCCATGGTAGCTATCATCCCATGGTCCCGCTCATATGGTGGTACTAATCACAGGTACTGCAAAAGCCGACCGCGCGGTGCTCCTGTGTGCTACTAATCACAAACCTATTTCGTACCTAATATAGTGGTACTACGCACAAGTAAAAGCGACCCTTGGTGTTCTCCGCGTGGTGGTACTAATCACATGTAGTTTCATGGTTCGAATACAATCATCCCTTGGTCGCCCCTTTTAGTCGGCTCTCACGACAGGCAGGGGATACCGTGGGTGTATTATTCGTCTGCCTCCCCCACCCACAGGGGGTGTGTGTTTGGTCCGCGAGAGGTATTTTATTTCCCTCAAGTCCGCCGGCAAGCCGGTTAGGACCCCCCTATCCGCCACCTGGGACGCGCCACGTGGGAGTATCACCTCTCCCCCTGCTACGCCTGCGTAGCAGGTTCGTGGAAAAGCTCCACTCAAGCTTATTCTTCTACTTATGTCATTCCACTCCAACTGCCCAAAGTTTTCAACATTTTAGTAACACTACTCCTCTGTCGGAAATCGCCCAGAACAAATCGTGCTGCTTTCCTTTGATTTTTTTCCCAGTTCTCGTATTAAGTAGCCCTGATGAGAATCCCATACTCTGACTGCGGTCTTACCAGAGACTTATACGACCTCTCCTTTTCATCCTTACTAAAAACCCTAAATACTCGCATAACCATGTGAAGAGATCTGTAACCTTTCTTAACTAACCGGGCGAGTTGGCCGTGCGCGTAGAGGCGCGCGACTGTGAGCTTGCATCCGGGAGATAGTAGGTTCGAATCCCACTATCGGCAGCCCTGAAAATGGTTTTCCGTGATTTCCCATTTTCACACCAGGCAAATGCTGGGGCTGTACCTTAATTAAGGCCACGGCCGCTTCCTTCCAACTCCTAGCCATTTCCTATCCCATCGTCGCCATAAGACCTATCTGTGTCGGTGCGACGTAAAGCCCCTAGCAAAAAAAAAAAAGTTCTTAACTAAGTCGTTAGTATGATTACCCCTGTTACGGAGCTTTCCGTGGTAGGTAGAGGTGAAAGAAGGTGCGGGTGTGAACGGGTCTCAAGCTACGAAAGTAAAATTAATTTAAAATTTAACAAGGTTATATTTTCTTTCCAAAATTCAGAAATAACAAGAATGGCAGGTACGGAGTAGCAAGGCAACAAAGTACAATTACAGTATTTACAGGATTTGGGCTTCGAGCCCTGAAAACACAATTCTTGAGCAACTAGCCCAACTTTACGATATACAAATTTCAGCAACGGGGCAGAAGACCCCAATCAAACCCTAGGAGCACTTGCTCCAAATTACACAGTAAAGCCTCCTCGAGGCATACAACACTCAGTTTTCAAAAAAAGAGCCACTCGCTCTCAACTTTAAGCCTCTCCCAGGCCACACCAAACTCCACCTTCAAGCTGTCCTCAACGGACATAAACACAGGGGTAAAATACCCAATCTACTGAGGCCTATTAAGTGAGAAAAGGTTAATTATATGGCCTCTAAAATACCAACTTGAAAGGAGGCTCTCCGCACTCCTAATACTCTTTATTTAAAACCTACTTGGCACTAGGCCGTTAATGCAAGGGCTAATCCCATACTACGGAGGTGACTTTAGAAAAGAAACAAATTTACATAATGTTAAGGAAGAATAGGTTGAGAAAAAGTTCACCTCAACACAATATGAGTGGGAGATCGAGAGGGTTAAGCACTCTCTATCCCAATACGTAGTTTAAAAGGTAAAATAGATACCAGATTCTTTACATTTTTAAGGAAGGTTACATAACGGAAAAACTTCGGACCCGCCCCGAGAGTTAAACTGCTGAGCTAGCAAAGAAAGAAGTTATTAATTGGCCATTACCTTGTTGTTGACCGCTGCCGAAGAAAGAGGCGCTTCCCGCCCCCTGCTATGTACTTTACACACTGAAAGATGGAACAGAAGTGGCGCAGAGACCCTAAAATCAGCAGTTTATATACTCTCGCGGAAGGTTCTAGGTGTTAGGGGAATGAGAACACCCGCCCACAATCACTTTATTGGAGAATAAAGAGAAACCCCTACACAAGATGAAGAAGAAACACATTATTGGTGGAAAATTAAGTTAAGAAATTCGGGATTGGTTGAATACAAAACAAGGAGAAAGAGAGGGGTATACAGCCAACTTAAACCATAACAGAAGGAAATTTAACAAGAAACAAACTTTTGAAATAAAAATTTCTCCAAAGAACAGTTCTTTTTCTTCGCACTAGGGTGCACTATTGTAGTTCTTCAGTAGTGTCCTCTAGAAGAGAAAGTTCACACTTCTTACTTCAAGCAAAACAAAAACACATCAAAAATGACACAGTTCTAAAACTCCGAAATTTACAGGTAGTGACATCTTCTGAGAAAGTAGAAAATTAATACCGTCAATAAAGTTCAGGTTTCCTCTAGCAGAGGAGTTTCAACTGGCGCACCTTTTGAATTAGCGGCGTGGAGGTGTACCGCCCGGTACAACCCCAATGAAGATCATTCCTTATATGTCATATTGGGGAATAAGGTTCCATTCTGTGAGCAACTATAATGAGGTCTGCGAGTGTGTAGGTTAGAATAGCCGTTTTCAACCTAACCCATGCGTGCTCAATGTAGTGCATGTCCGCTGAATTAGCTGGCCAGTTCATATGGTTGACATCCGCCTCACTGATGCAACTCGATGAGAGCGATCACTGTCGTCGACGAAAATTAATTCATCACCATATTAATCCCTAAAGAAGTTGTAGAAATGATCGAAGAATTTCATCGGTATACCGCTGGGCAGTTTTCATGCCTTGAAATGGTATCAAAAGTGACTCTCATGGGTAATCTCAGCCCAAACATTACACCGCCACCTCCAAATGCATGCACTTCTTGAACATGCTGCTATTTCCTACCGCATCCTTTGCGTTACCACACCCGTTTTCGTCGAGTATCTAGCCAAAGTAACATCCGTGTTTCATCTGCAGACGTGACATTACGCCATTCAACCAACCTCCAGTTAAGATGTTAGATGGCCCATCATCTTTACACGATGACAATTCTCTAGCGGACACGCAGAATCGGTCAAAATGACCTTAAATGGGCACTATTCAGCCGATTGCGTACAGTTTGTGCAGATTCGCGGACCCCGGTTGCCCTCAAAAAGTTATCTCGTGGGTCTCCTTTGCTCTCTTACGCGGGTAGCCTGTACCGACCGCTCCATGTTATTGAATAGGTGGTACCGATTACAGTGCCCGTACGGATATAACTGGAGATCTCAGAGTGATGATAATGATGACGATGATGATGATGATGATGCTTGTTGTTTAAAAAGGCCTAACATCGAGGTCATCGGCCCTAATGGTACGAAATGAAATAACAAAAAATTCAAATTCATCCAATGACTAAAATAAAATAAAAAATGTCATGAAGAATGAATGGATGGACATGAACCCCACAAAAAACAAACAAACAAACAAACAAACAAACAAACAAACAAACAAACACAGTGGATCAGACGCAAAAAGAAGGTAGTTAATTAGAGTATTACTGACAAGGGACCATTTATAAAGCACAATGATGCTTGATGTCTGAAGGGGTGCTAAATTCACGTCTAAGGCCCTACAGAATGGTACATGTCGCGAGTAAAGTAGAACCATGGTATTTGTCATTTTGGGATACTGATCAAAAGTAGCGAAGACTCACGGTGGTCCACACAAGATGGTACTACTCACAAGTATTGCAATTCGTACAGGGAACGCAGACCTATGGCGTTTCTTACACAATGGGGCCACCCATAGCCAACGTAAACCGGTAAGGTTCCTCACCTAGGTGTACTAGTCACGGAGCCAGTATTCCCGTGATGTTCCTCACATAGTGAGTACCAATCACAGGCAACGCTGACCCACGGTGCCGCTCATATAGCGGTACAACTCACAGGCTACGCCCAGACCCGCGGTGTTGCTCACATGGGTACAACGCACGGGTCCTGGAATCCACCAGGCCAGGCTTTTTACTACAACTAATCACAAACCTATTTCGTACCAATTTAGTGATACTACTCGCAAATACATGCAACCCATGGTATTCCCCGCATGATGGTACGAATCAAGAGTAGTTTCATGGTTCTAATTCAATCATCCCTTGGTCTCCCCTTGTAGTCGCCTCATACGACAGGCAGGGGATACCGCGGGTGTATTCCACATGTGCGTCCTCCAGCCGCAGGGGGTAGTGTGTTTGGTCCGCGAGAGGTATTTTATTTCCCTCAAGTCCGCCGGCAAGCCTGTTAGGACCCCCCTATCCGCCACGGACGCGCCACGTGGGAGTATCACCTCTCCCCCTGCTACGCCCGCGTAGCAAGTTCCTGGGATCTCAGAGTGACAGCAAAGTAGACGGAGTAGCGAGTAACATGACAGCGAAGTACCCGGAGTACGTTAGAAGGGAAGGAATGGTTAGTACGCGAATAAGCCTTGTCCGGTATCGGCGTATTTTGGCGAAATGCTAAGACTTCAGTCAGTAGTTTGGTCGTTGTTCTAACGAGACATAGGCACGAAAGGGCCAAATATAAAGTGTGTGGTCATTCATTTCCGACAGGAGGAAGACCATCTAATTCGTTGGAATACCTGAAATGTGTTCATTCCAACCAGCTCAATTTGGTCAAGAAAGATAATGTCCCCGTCTACCCCCAGCGGAAGTAATGAACAAAAGCGATTAAACCACGCCTTGAGGTATTTTATAGTTAGAAATATGCAGACACTTAATATCCTAAATGATGAAGGCTTCCGTGATTTTGTAAAAGTTTTAAATCCAAGATCAGCTTCCCTTCCAACGCAGGTTATCAGAGGTAAGTTTTTGTAATTTCTTTATGTTTATTTAGTTAGGCGTGAATGGTTCATGGTGTGAGTTACTGTAGTTATTCGTGAACGACGGGAAACAGCTGAGTGGCCTAGTAAGTGGTCCTGAGAGTCGAGATACCAGTTCCTATGGAATGGAAGTGGACATCACGGACACATTCTGAGTCATGGCCCTCCTTGTACTCGGGCTCATAATAGATCCCAAGGAATCACTGGACAGGTGGAAGGATTATTTTGATGATGATGATGATGATGATGATGATGATGATGCTGCTTGTTGTTTAAAGGGGACTGACATATAAGGTCATCGGCCCATAATGATATGAGATGGACGACATGATAAAATAGTTAAAATTTTAAAATATATCCACTGACTAGATCAGGGGTTCTCTAACTTTTTTCGTTCGCGGCACACTGTTTCTCTATGCTGAGTATAGCGGTACACCTCAAAGTACAAGTAACTATGCCTTCTTTAGAGGAATTTCGAACAGAGCAGTCCCGAATGATTGATAACCATAGCGGAAGATACACGAATCACTGGAACGTTAGTAGAGAAACATATCGATCACTCCCAAACCTTAGCGGAGCATATATAAACCAATCAATGGTCACCTGCAGTCAGATAATATATATGTTGATTCCCATAGGGAACTTAAAATATTTGTCCTGAATGAGTAAATTTATAATACCAATTAATGGTCCGTTATTGGACATTATAAATTTTCCAGCTAACTCATTCTTGGTTCATTTTTGGAAATGAGACACAGCTCTCATAGTGCATTGGCACTGCTGGTGGCTTCAAGTAGCCTATGCAGTGGCCTCCACGGTATGCACTAGCCTTGAATCTTGGGAGGTGTGCTAAGTCCCAACTGACGAGCCCAACTTAGCACACGAGGGCGAAACGCAGGCAACCAAGAATGAGTTAGCTGGAAAATTTATAATGTCCAATAACGGACTGTTAATTGGTATCACCTGCACTCAGTTCAATACTTCACTTGGATTCGGAGAGATGTTTAAATGTAGTGAAATTGATTGTTGAGTAAGTCACAATATTTGGTGTTATTATAAAAACTGAAGTAAATATACAGATATTGTGTTGTAATATGTACAAGTTTTTAACTTAAAGGTCATCGATTAAACAGCAGTGAAGAACATCAGAGTGAAAATAGAACAAGTGAATCACCCGGATCAAATGTCAGTGAGAAGCTACTTCCGCATCGTCTGGTGCTGTGTACAGGTATCAGGATTCTTATTTATGCTTCCGATTTACACTTAGTGAATATGGAAATCATTAACTTCCTGAGTGTGTTGTATGTGGCGAAAACTTAAGCAATGAATGTATGGTTCCAAGCAAACTAAAGCGATACTTGAAAACGAAACACAGTCACTTAGAAAATAAATATAAAGCTTATTCAAATAGTTTACTCTCTTCTCAAATTAAAGAAGACAAGGCAATGAAAAAATAATTACAACTTCAGAAAAAGCGCTAGTAGCTAGGTACAAAGTAGCAGAAATAATTGCCAGGTATATGCAGTCACATACAGCAGCAGAAAATTTGATTTTACCTGCTTGTAAAGAAATAGTCACCCCATATTAGGAGAGGCTGCCGAGAGGGAAATTTCAAAAGCACCTTTGACAAACGGTACAATTGCTCGTCGCATAGAACACATATCAGCTGATATTAAAAAAGTTGTGGAAAAATTACATGATTGTAGAAAAATAAGCACTTTAACTGGATGAATTAACAGATGTAAATAAAAAATGTCAATGAGATACATAAGATTTTTAAACGAAGAATCACATACTGAAAAGTTCCTATCCTGCAAAGAATTGCCTCTGACGTCAACAGGATCAAACATATATAATTCTATGACAGCGACATTGAAAAATTGTATTTGAGTGTGCACTAATGGAGCCCCAGCAATGACTGGTCGAATGAAAGGTTTTACTTCAACTTTGAAGCAAGATTTTCCGCACATTGGATCCACACATTGCTTTCTACATCGAGAATCTTTGGTGGCAAAAACCATTCCTTCAGATCTAAGGAACGTAATGAGCTCGTTTGTTGAAGTGGTTAATTACATTAAAAGTAGGTAAGGGTTATTCTGCCCGAAGACAAGTCCGAACCTCCGCAGAGGTGTTCCTGAGTCGGAGTTTACGTGCGGTAGGGTGGCCAGTTCCTTTCCGCTCCTCCATTCCCTTACCCCCACCAACAGCGCGTGGCAACCCATCCAACTCCTGACCACGCCCAATGTTGCTTAACTTCGGAGATCTCACGGGCTCCGGTGTTTCAACACGGCTACGGCCGTTGACACATTAAAAGTAGAGCTCTAAAAATTAGACTTCTCAAAGTACTGTAATGTGTCAGGAAGCAGGAGCTGTTCTTGAAACTCTGGTCCTTCACACCTAAACTCGCTGGTTCTCCAAAGGAAGTGTACTTTCCAGACTTTATGAACTTACAAATGAGTTATTACAAATATTTGCCACAGAGAAACCCGAGTTTGCTGACCTCATTAGCGACGAAACTTGGTGTTCCAGAGTTGCATACCTAGTTGATATTTTTGTACATATGAATAATCTCAGTGCCAATATGCATTGAAAGAAAGAGAATATTCTTACACCAACTGACAAACTGAATTGATTCTTAAGAAAAATTCGACTGTGGAAGTTAAAATTTGAAAAATTGATATTGAAATGCTTCCTCTCACAGCTGATAGCGACATCTGTTCCAGTTGATTTTAGAACATCTTTCTGCTTTGGAGAATAAACTGCAGGAATAGTTTCCTTCCCTCAACGTGAACGAATGCGACTGGGTTCGCAATTCCTTTGCCGTTAATGCTGAGGTCACAAAACATCTACCATTAGAAGAGGCAGAAGAATTGGCTGAGCTTCAAGCCGATCGAACTTTAGGGAAGAACCACCATTTCAGTGAAAAGGTAGTTTTCATTGTTATCAGAGCATGCCATATCTTTATTAATACAGTTTTCAACAACACATCTATGCGAACAGGGATTTTCGGCACTGACCTGCATTGAAAATAAGAAACGTGAGCGACTTCCTTCTGTAGACCAAGAATTACAGGCGTGTGTCTGCGATTCATCTCCGCATCGAACAGTTGTGCAAAAGTAAACAAGCACACATTTCCAAATAAACTGCAAAAATAGTGTAATATCATTGACAGAGCATCTTATTTTTCTTGAGTTCTTACTGCATGTAGGCTTACACCGTTCTGTAATTTTAACAAATATTATTACTAAAATATTGAATACCGAGCTCGATAGCCGCAGTCGCTTAATTGCGGCCAGTATCCAGTATTCGGGAGATCGTGGGTTCGAACCCCACTGTCGGCAGCCCTGAAGATGGTTTTCCGTGGTTTCCCATTTTCACACCAGGCAAATGCTGGGGCTGTACCTTAATTAAGGCCACGGCCGCTTCCTTTCCACTCCTAGCCCTTTCCTGTCCCATCGTCGCTATAAGACCTATCTATGTCGGTGCGACGTAAAGCACATAACAAAAAATATTGAATACACAAGCATTTTTTTCGCGGCACAGTCCAACAATTTCACGGCACATCCTTTGAGAACCACTGGACTAGAATTTAAAACAGATGAGTATGAACAATGATTGTGAATTTAAAATAATCAGTGGATCCAATTCGCAACGACTTATTTCCGGTAATATGATAATGATAGATTATGGTAGCATAGGATATTGTCTTAAAATGCATTAATATAGCATGCAAATTCATACTTTTAGAACATTAAAATATGAAAAAACAAACTAAAACGGAGTCAATTCAATACAACGTAGCAAACAATAATATAAAGACCATCGATATCGGAAAAGAATAGTAGTTGACCGAGAGAGGTCGGACAGGATAAATGAAAGTGAGGAACCTGGCGTAAGTAAGTGGAAGCGATGCCAGGCCTCAGCTAAGTGCCCCGTGGTCGCTAACCTACGCTCCCAATTTGAGAGCCCCTGGGGCCCCTTTTATTCGCTTCCTACGACAGACAGGGGATACAGTGGGTGTATTCTTCATCTGCGCCCCCCTGCGTCTTTTTCTTAACATAATAATCAGCACCACCATCTAGGATTTATTGCACACACTCGTCGAGACCATGCCGAACAGTGTGACTGCGGTTGTAACCGAAAGAGGTGGCGGGTGGTGGTAAATATTGTTTTAAGATGAAGTACAACTAGGCAACCATCCTGTATATAACACTCATCAGAGGGAAAAACATGGAAGAGATCCGACACTTCGAAAAATGGAGGTATCGGTCAAAGAGATACAAGGGCCACGAAGGGCGTGGAAATGAAATGCTCCCTACGCCTCGTTACCTAATGCTAACGGGGTTGGAAAAGAACAAGAGTTGAGCAAGGGAAGTCGGACAGCATAGATGAAAGAGGTCACCAACTCACGCTCCGAAGTTCAGAGCCTTTTAGTTCTAACGGGGTGACAACCACTGCTGAAACATTGTGGACTGGTGCCCAATTACCTGTTAATAGATTGTATTTTCTCTGTAAACTTAATCATATCCCCGTTGTCACAATGGCAATCCATAAACTGGACAGTAAGCAAATTAAATGAAGTAGAAATCTGAAGAGAACGGATATAAAATCACAGTATCGTGTGAATTCATAGTTAGCCCAATCGCTCCGCTATGAGGTCTTAGGGAGCAAATAGATCGCAGGTGGACTCTGTGACCCTTCAACTCAGGGTCATATATTGTATGATGCTACAGAGAACGTACGTATGTGCAGACAATGAACGTTGTCACGGCAACAGTTAACGAAATGATTAATGCATCACGCCTCATGTATATGCATTTTTCTGGCAGTCTGCATGGTGAATTGGCCATTCATAATGAACAATGTAATACCATAAATCAATACGCGTTTATAACATTTATCAGGTGCATAAAGACGTAAGTTATTTTAGTTTCGAAATAGTATTGGCAGTATAACCAGCGTGTTAAAACAAGAAGGACTGAAGATTCTATTATTTATAACTTGCGTACAAGCCATAGTGAAGCCATTCCGTAGAGGCCGTGAAATCCTTTGAAAGAGCGGAAAGTACTGTAAAGGCTTCCACAATCCGTATCCTCAGCACTTTTGTTTGGCGTATGGCCTACGGAGAGGCTGCTGCACGTCTTTCGAACTGGCGCACATAGGCGATCTGCGTGTCCGTTGAAGACAACATACGCCCCCAGTCTACGAGCCAGAGGAATTAAGCAATTAAGGTTAAAATTCCAGGCCCGGTTGGGAATCGAATCCGGGGCCCCTTGGACCAAAAGCCAACACGCTAAGAATTTAGCCATGAAGTCTGGAACATCAGCACTGCGCCACTGCCTATGTCCAAAGAAATTAACCTGATATAAACTGTGTGAACCACAGGCATTGTGCCTCTCCAGAAGAGAAAACATTTCTGAATTGTTCGACCCACGTCCTTCAGGGTGAACTGAGCATGTCTTTGACAGCTTGCCTAGGCAGCTCTTTAAGTTTCATACAAATGAGTGAAAAGTAAATTTTTTAAAATTTTAACATAATTCACACTTATTTCAGCTTATTTGTAGCCTACATCACATTATTGACTTCAGTAGTGCGTTTGACACGGTAAATATAGACACACCATTATCCAAGCTCCGCTCTCTGCACATCGGCTTGATAGCCGTAATTCGCCTTGAGTCGTACCTTACAAATCGTCACCAGTGTGTAATGGCAAACAATCAAAGATCCCAATGAGCTGTAAAATCATATGGTGTCCCTCAAGGGTCTGTTCCAGGGCCCCTATAGTTCGTCTTGCATGTTAATGACATTTCCTACATACTTCAGTATTGTTTTGTAATTACCACTTACATGCTGATGATCTGCAGATATACAAACACACCACTATAAACAACATGTAACAGTCCAACATTTTAATTCAGATGTAGAAAGGCTAACCGCCTATTCTAAAAACAACCACTTAATCCTAAATCCTCGTAAAATACACAGTATTATCATTGGAAACTCTAAATTAATACATGTATTAATCAATATGAATCCTCCTTCAATCTTCATCAATGACATTGTTGTACCGTACCTTAAAAATGTAACTAAACTTAATCTCGGTATCTCCATCAATGAGAATCAAACCTGGAATGAACACGTAACTAATCTATGTAGAAAAGTTCATGTAACTCTTCATCACCTGAAGCGTCACAAGACTGCTTTTTCTCAAAACCTTAAATTAATATTAATCCAAGCACTACAATTCCCAATTTTAGACTACTGTGATAAGGTATTAGTCAACATAAATGCTGAACAAGATATGCGACTTCAACGAGCACAATACTCATGCATACGATATGCCTTCGGTTTAGTGCCATTTCGTCCAGGTGCCATTTCCTCCAGCAACAAATTTCCTTTAAAAAACGTGCCATTTAGTTCAGGTCTGTTTTACAAATTATTACACAAGTTAATGAGTGCCATCTCGTCCAAACGAAATGTTGACAAGGGTTGAGGCAGTGCAGGTCGCGCTTACGTGCACAACCACAGGTTGTGGGATATCGCACCCACCCCTGCTGTGAAATTCCATTCCTCCCCTCCCCACCTTTGTTTATGAACAGTGACTTCATTCGTTCGAATGATCTCTATATGAATTAACATCTTTGTTAATTATTGAGTTTTCAACCACCACAAGGAGCCAACCTAGTTTTATTACGTAACGCGTATCGGTATACGGTTAAGAATGAGAAAAAGTGGCGTTGTGTTAACCGGTCTTGTAGTGAAAAAGTGTTTACTATAAACCGCGAACTTATTAAAGAAGAGATCCATAATACGTGTGTTCCTGATGTGGCTGCAGAAGAAGTTCACAAGGCTATGCAATAGGGAAAGAAGAGAGCCCGTGAAGAAACTAAATTCATTTCACAGGTAGGTTTATATTTTTATTAGTGACAATATTTACGCCCCAGACTCTAGGACTCCGCCCCACTGGCTTTAAAATGGACATATATTTATTTAAATTGAGTTTGAACTCTTTGCAAATCCTTAGGCTGAAGGCCGAAGGAAGTAAACTAGCGAAGCGAGTTTACATTCTGCGAGCGACGTCTTAGTCGACAGACACACAGACAGACAGACAGACAGACAGACAGACAGACAGACAGACAGACAGACAGATATTAAGATAAATTTCGATTCGGCTTCTACGATGTATAATACATGAAATTATGCCAAAATTTCACTATTCCAAGTAATGTAGAGATAACTCTTATTTTATTCATATAGATAGTATAGTTAGTTCCTTTTAGTTTCAGATTTTTGACGACGAATTCAAACCTCTTCTTCAGTCCGGACTTGAACTAGTTACCAGAATTCCTCAGTTATATAACTGCAAGTCTACTCTGCGTAGACAGCGAAGGGATGCTCAGGGAATTCAGGCTGAACCCAATCATCGAGATGAAGTTGAGTTGGATTCAGAAAGTTTGAAGATGTCAGATGGAAATAATTGATTACTAGTTAACGACTGTGACTGTGAGCGGATACTTATACTTGCCAGTTCCACAGGAAAAGTTGCATTAAAAGAAAATAAGAATTTTTTCATGGATGGCACGTTTAAGAGTGTTAAGAAACAATTTTCTCAGTTGTACACCATCCATGTAGATTTAGAAAGCACTGTAGAAGAAACAAACGTAACCCCCATAGTTTTCGCATTACTTCCTGACAAAAGAATGGCAACTTATATTCGTCTGTTTAACGCCATTCTTCGGGTGATTCCACACTGGTCCCCTGAGGCATTAAACGCAGATTTCGAAGCTAGAATGATCGAGGCAATAGACACTGTATTTTCTGCTGCAGAATTTCAGGGGTGCTTTTTTCATTTTTCACAAAGTCTATGGAGGAATGTACAAAACCTTGGGCTTGCCAAAGATTACAACGCACGCCAGGAAATACAAGACTCTGTGAGAATATGCGCTGTTCTGGCCTTTTTTAAGACAACAGATGTGGAGGAAGGCTGGCTACACATCCACAGTGTTGCTGTAGCACATGAGAAACTCAGCGAGTTTTTTGACTATTTCATTGATTAGTAGTTAGAAAACCCTCATATCCCAATTGATGCATGGGATTGTACCGGCAGGCGACATCGTACCAACAACGCTGTGGAAGGATGGAACCATCGCTTGAATGCAATAGTAGGCAAACCACACCCTCGAATAAAACATCGAATTATGACACTAAAGAAAGAAGAATATTCTGACACGAAAATCATCAGGATTGACCTAAATTTAGAAGGTCTAAGGAGGAGAAACAAGTACATTGTAATGCACAACAAAATAGAAAGAGCCATTGAAAAATTGGAGACGTCACGAAACATTTAAAAGTTTTTGAGGAACGTCTCCTACATAATTAAAATGGATTAAGAGGAACAAAAAAGTTACTGATTTGCATCATCGGACAACGAATTAGCTGCTGCATACATTGTACACACTGTATATATTTGTAAATAGAAACAAAACTTGACAGGGCTGAAAGGCCGCTTTTTACATTGCCAAATTTGGTTTGTGTTTTTAATCAAACCTTTGTAGTAATGTGAAAATTAGCTGAACGTGACTTCATAGCAGTCTAGAGGAACGCAGTTAATAGTGAGTATATTATATTTAATTCCGTTAGGATTTTTTTGTCTAATGAACCACCTTTTTTATTATAAGTCCGATTTTGATGATTGAGGTGTCAAATTAAAGGGAACTTTCCCTAGATGTTTCGAAAGGAAATGATTTCTCTAAATTCCCTTAGGGCTTCCTCCCCAAAGCCCTTCAATGTCCCTATGTAATTTTAATGAAATAAACAAATATTCCTGCTTGATATGTGATATATTTTAATTATCACCTGATTTGTGAAAATATTTGTTTTTATTCTCACTATGTTGTTTACATTATAAGAAGTTCATTATAAAATATAGTTGACTGGTGGCAAACGAGCAGAGCGAGTGTCCATTATTACAAACATCAAAAAATTACTTATTTCTAACAAGGAACGCAATGAAATAAAACATTTATTGTAGACCTGTCAAACTGTCAATCATAGGTGTTTGAACGAAATAGCACTAGTGGGCCGGTAGAGAGTTAACCACCTGCCTCTGTTCGTGGAATTTGGACGAAATGGCACCTGGACGAAATGGCTCCTGGACTAAAAGGCACGACACGATGCCTTCCAGCTGCGACATGACGCTTATGTTACACCATATTTCAAAACACTGGGATGGCTACTCAAAATGAACGAAGAAATTTACACGTAATGACAATTGTTTACCAACTGCTCTCGAAGAACACTCCTACTTACCTATCTTCTAATTTTCTTTTCGTTTCCTTTCCCATTCCATGAAATTAGTACCCGTTCAGGTTCCCTACTAGAAATTCCACTAAATCGAACGAATTCCTACTATCATTCCTTTTTAGTTACTGCGTGAGACTCTGAAATACAATCCCATTGGATATTCAACACTTCACTTCCTCTCATTAATTCAAATCTGCCCGCCGAAAGTTATTCCTGGGAACATAAAAGTGAGTTGTGTGAGTCATGTGTATGTGATGTGAATGGGTTTTATTTTGATTGGTTGCTGCTTGTTGTTTAAAGGAGCCTAGCATCTAGGTCATCGGCCTCTAATGATACGAAATGAGACGAAATGAAACGACAAATTATAACCCAAAATCCTCCACTGACCACAATTCAAAACGTGAGACGAAATGAAATGACAAATTAAAAACCCAAAATCCTCCACTGACCACAATTCAAAACGTGAGACGAAATGAAATGACAAATTAAAAACCCCAAATCCTTCACTGACCACAATTCAAAATGTGAGAAGAAATGAAATGACAAATTAAAAACCCAAAATCCTCCACTGACCACAATTCAAAACGTGAGACGAAATTTATTATTTATTTGGCGTATGATGAATAATGACAACCTATAAACTATTTACACAACCAGTGAAAGATGATGATGATGATGATGATGCTTGTTGTTTTAAGGGGCCTAACATCGAAGGTCATCGGCCCCTAATGGAACGAAATGAATGACATGAGACATGAAGTTAAAATTTTAAAAAGTATCCACTGACTAGAGTTAAAAAAGAATGGTGATGAAGAAAAATGAGGGTGAGATTAAAACAGTCAGTGGATCTAATACGCAATGCCTTATGTTCTATTAAAATAAGAGAAAGTACAGGAAATTGAAGGAATAAGGCATTGCCCAGTAATACAGATATTAACACATAATTTACGTTAGACGTTCAAATAACACATTAAAATGCGCAACACAAACTAAAATGAAGTCAATGAAATAAAAGCGCAACTGACATAAACAACACTAGGACAAAGGACATAATCACACACGATAAAACAGACCGCTATCCCTCATAAAGCGGATGACGAGGTCTGCTGACTGCTCGTCATCGCGCAAGATAAGGGAGATAGTACTCGGAAGGTTAACACTACGGCGCAGATCGACCAGGTCCACGCACTCCGTAAGGATGTGTACCACGGTAAGATGGTCGCCGCAGGTACACACCGGAGGGGGTTCTCCTTTCAGTAGATGGGAGTGCGTCAAGATACCGTGGCCGATCCGAAGGCGACATAATACCACGGCTTCCGTCCGCGAAGCCCGAAGGGAAGTCCTCCATACCTTCGTTGTTCCTTTTATCGCTCTCAGCTTATTGGGAAGTGGGATGGCCTGCCACTCCATCTCCCAATGAGACATAACCAGATGTCTCAGCTGAGAGCGAATATCACTTGCTGGAACCTTGAAAGGCAACGGGGGCAGTGTAACCGCCTCCTTGGCAGCCTCATCTGCTAACTCGTTTCCCTCTATGCCCATGTGGCTGGGGAGCCACACAAACGTAATTCTGGTGCCGGCATCCGAACACCCGGCCAGCAGGTCCTGGATCCGCTGCACCAGAGGGTGTCGAGGGAAACAGGTATCAATAGACTGAAGCGAACTCAAGGAGTCAGTACACACGAGAAAGTGTCGGCGTACATTGTCTAGTGCGTACCGCAGAGCCTCACAGATAGCATAGAGCTCTGCCGTGTACACACTACAGGTGTCCGGGAGAGCAAAAAGAAACCGATCATTGTCGACAACGAACGCACAGCCCACCTTCGTATCTGTCCTTGAACCATCCGTGTAAACGACGACTGAACCTGGATAGCGGCCAAGAACGGACAGGTAGATCCTCCGATAAATCGAAGGGTCCGTGTCTCCTTTCGGGCCAGTGTGCAAATCCAGGATGATTTCAGGTCGTCGCACAACCCACGGAGGTACCCCACTTGGTTGTCTGACAAGGCAAGGAATCGAAGGTACGTCAAACAATTCATAACTGCTATCCAAGCGTATCCCAACCGGCCGCGTCGCACGTGGATGAGCAACGTACAACAAACGGTTGCCATTGTTGAACACGCAGGGATAGCTCGGATGAAGTGTCATCTGTCGCAAATTTGCAGCGTATGTAAGTAGTAGTTGCTGGCGCCTCAGGTGTAGAGGCGGCACACCAGACTCAGCTAGCAGGCTAGCGATGGGGCTAGTACGAAAAGCTCCCGTCGCCAACCTAACCCCGCTGTGGTGGATACTGTTCAGCTTCGCAAGAACGCTTGGTCTTGCGGAGCCATATGCTGCACTGCCGTAGTCTAACCGGGATAAAATGTGTGCCCGATAGAATCGGAGGAGCACCACGCGGTCAGCCCCCCAATTAGTGCTGCTAAGAAACTTCAAGAGGTTAAGCCTCTTGGTGCATTGCACTTTTAGCTCCCGCACATGTGGCTCCCACGATAATTTACTGTCAAAAAGGAGCCCAAGAAATCGGTAGGTGTCAACAACTGGAAGAACGACATTTCCTAGATAAAGCTCAGGATGAGGGTGAAGAGTACGTTGACGACAAAAGTGGACAACGGAGGTCTTTGCGGCAGAAAACCGAAAGCCATGTTCTAAGGTCCACTTCTCCACCCTCCTAATAGCTTGCTGTAACTGTCGCTCTGCGACTGCCATACTGCACGAGCTATAGTGCAGAGCAAAATCATCCACATATAGGGACGGTATTACGGCTGGACCAGCAGCAGCGACAATACCGTTTATGGCAATCGCGAACAGAGTGACACTAAGAACCAATCCCTGTGGGACTCCGTTTTCTTGAACGTGGTATTGCGAATATGTCCTCCCTACTCGGACACGGAATAGACGAAGGGACAAAAAATTCGCAATAAATACCGGCAAGTTACCTCGGAATCTCCATTGATGCAGGACTGAAAGGATGCCATATCGCCAGGTGGTGTCGTAGGCCTTCTCCAAGTCAAAGAAGACAGCTACCAAGTGCTGTTTGCGGAGAAACGCATCCTGGATAGAGCTCTCCAGGCGTACCAAGTGGTCTGTGGTGGATCGAGCGGCTCGAAATCCACATTGGTACTCGGACAAAAGTCCTTGTTTCTCCAGACACCACACGAGTCTGCGATTTACCATCCTCTCAAATAGCTTACACAGGCAATTTGTAAGACAAATCGGTCTGTAACTTCCTGCATACTTAGGATCTTTGTCAGGCTTGAGGACAGGGATGACTATGCCCTCTCGCCACTGAGACGGAAAATCACCTTCTGTCCAGAGTCGGTTGAACACACGAAGGAGATATAGTAAACTATCATCACTAAGGTGTTGCAACATCTGGTTATGGATGTTGTCCGGTTCAGGAGACGTGTCCTTGCAAAGCGCTAAGGCGCTGCGGAGTTCCCACTCCGTAAAGGGCACGTTGTAGTCCTCTGAAGCATGGGTGGCAAAACTAAGGTGATGACGTTCTGCCTCCCGCTTCAGAGGGAGGAAATCAGGATTGTAATTCCCGGAGCCAGAGACATCCGCGAAATGACTAGCGAGATGATTAGCAATCGCGAGGGGATCAGTGGCGACACTGCCTGCAATGGAAATTCCCGGTACAGCAGATGATCCTTGAATACCCGAAATTCGTCGAAGTTTCGTCCACACTTGAGATGATGGAGTATGTGACGTCATGGACGACACATATCTCTCCCATGAAGCCTTCTTACTTTGTCGAATAAGAACTCGCGCCTTAGCGCGGAGTTTCTTAAATGTTACCAAGTTGGCCACAGTAGGCTGTCGACGATAACGTTTATGAGCGCGACGGCGTTCTTTGATGGCTGCTGCTATTTCATCGCTCCACCAAGGAACGAGTTTTCGGCGAGGAGCCCCCGAGAAAAACGGAATGGACTCCTCAGCAGCAGCAAGAATAACTTGGGTGACGTAAGTTATTTCCTCGCCGACGGTCCGCTTGACATCATCGTGAAAGACAGCTAGTGATGTGTACTTTGGCCAATCAGCATGTTTAAGAATCCATCGAGGGGGCGCCTCGACGGGTTTAAGTTTCAACAAAGTAAGAATGATGGGAAAATGGTCACTGTCACAGAGATCATCGTGTGCATTCAACCGTAACAGTGGAACCAACGTTCGGCTGCATAGACTTACGTCTATGCGAGAGTATGTGCCGTAACGTACACTAAAGTGAGTTGGTTCCCCTGTGTTCAAAATACATAAATCCAGATCCGTTAGAAGTGTTCCCAGCTCTCTTCCTCGAGGGCAAGGTGTCTCAGAGCCCCATATGGGGTGATGGGCGTTAAAATCGCCCACTAAGAGGAAGGGCGGTGGAAGCTGATCTATAAGATCTGCGACATCATTGATGTTCAGATGCTGGCCAGGTGGAAGATAAACATTACACACTGTTGCTATGACAGGCAGCGAGACGCGAACAGCTACAGCCTCAAGAGGGGTTCTTAATGGAAGCTCTTCGCTGTAGCTATCAGAACGTACAAAAATGCCAACGCCTCCGGAAGCCCGGTGAGCATAGTATCGTTCTGTCGAGTATAGTTTGAAATGCGTCAAGACCGTATGATGACCAGGTCTGAAATTGGTCTCCTGAAGACAGACTATACTCGCTGCGTACTCACTAATAAGCTGACGTAACTCAGCAAGATGCCTGTCATAACCGTTACAATTCCACTGTAACAGTGCCATAGTGTGGACTATAAAAGGAGTGTTAGGTTATGAGCGAAAAAATGCTCGTAAGCCTAAACACTATCTAGTTCTACATCCGTAGATGTAGAGGACAGTGCGACATCCATTCCGTCATCGAAAGATGGCAGGGGTGTCGCCCAGAACTTCGACGGTTTTCGGGCGCGAGGGGGTCCCCTGCGAGGAGAGCGCGCCGGTTTTGGAGCAGGAGTCCCTCCTGGCGCAGACTCATATCCCCCAGATGGGGGGCATGACTTCTCCTTCGCAGGGGAAGTCCGAGAGCGCTCAGGACGGGCGCTCTTCTTCCCCTTCTTTTTTTCGAGTTTAGACGGGCTGGGAGATGGTTTCCCAGCCCTGGTCGACGATGCCGCCTCCGCCGGCTGGGGCACGACTTTCGTCGACCTCCTAGGGGGGGGGAGACTTAGTCTTCCCCCCTTGCTGTGCCGGCTGGGAACTGCCAGCCGACACAGACTTCTGGTTGGTCGAAGGTGGGGTGGTCCCCCCCTTCGAGCTTTGACTATTCGCGACGTTGCTGGGAGCAGCAACAGTCGCCTTGGGCGCAGCGGTCTGGACAGGTGTCGAGGTTGTGAATGACGAACCTGGAAGACTCTGAGCTATCAAGCTATAGTCGAGTGTACGTGCAGGTGTATTCGTAGAATTAAACTTACGGCGCGCTTCCTGGTAGGAAAGACCATCCAGGGTCTTGATCTCCTGGATCTTCTTCTCACTCAGGTATGTCGGACAGTTCCGATCCCGAGGAGAATGAAAACCGGAGCAGTTAGTGCACTTGTATGGAGTTGTGCACTCCTCCGCGCCGTGAGCTACTCGTCCACATGTACCACATACAGCCTGATTCGAACAGCGAGATACCATATGTCCGAATCGCTGGCATTGATAGCATCGCATAGGAGGCGGGATGTACGGCCTCACATCGCAACGATAAGTTGTTACCTTGACTTTCTCTGGTAACACTGACAACTTGAAAGAGACAATGAAGGCACCAGTGGCAACGTCTTCACCGTTGACCTTGCGCGTAATGCGCCGGACGTGTGTCACGCCACGGTTCTTCATGTCTTCCATCAACTCGTCGTCAGTGTTCAAAATAAGGTCGCGGTGAAAGATGACTCCGCGAACCAGGTTCAAGGATTTATGCTCCTCCACTTTGACGGGGATTTCGCCAAAGTGCTCGCACTTAAGCAACTGATCAGCTTGCAGTGCGGTACGAGTCTTTAGAAGCAAACTACCGTTGCGCATTTTCTTCAGTTCCTCCAGTTCGCCATAGACGCCTTCGATGTGTCTACTAAACAGGATCGACTTCACCAGCTTAAAATCCTGCCCATCGGTTCTGGTAGCGACCAGAAACCTAGGGAAGCTGGATCCCATTTCTTCACGCTGCGCATGTTCCCAGGGAGTTGAACCTCTCAGGGAAGCAAAAGTTAAAGACTTAGGTGGGCGACCACCTTGGGAGAGCCGACTTCGTTTGGAAGCCATGCCCGATAGCATCCTCCCCGAATGCCACCCACTCCGATCAGGGGTCTCTGTAGCCGAACCAAGCAGCCAAGGCAATACCCACCTGGTCGTAGCAGGTATTGCCCGGTGTCCGATGTTGAACGATGCCTAATACGGGATGACTGAGGCAATGAGCACTAGGACTCCCTTCCTCCAGTCACCCGCAATAGCATGTACCCCATAGCGTGTACAGAGCACTAACAATAGGAAAAATAAATAAAAATAATTAATAATAATATGTCCTTCTGGCATTCGGCTGTGCGGGGACCTGCGTTGTCAGGCGGATACCACTGCCCGGGTACATGATACTCCCACCCGCCGCGTCCTGGGTGGTTGCTGGCACGGGCTTTCGAGCGTAGTCGCACACATAGGAGCTCCATCGCCGGGCAGCACGCACATCAAATTTTGAATGGTCTACATCTGACCCTCGGAAAAACAATAAAAAATAAAGAGGGGACCATGGCCACATGACCCTTTAAGTCGCCTTCTACGACAGGCAGGGATTACCTATGGATGTATTCAGCCTCTCCCATCCACAGGAGGTCCATCACATTATACCAAACCGCAATCCATGTCCGCGCCAAAGTCGCCCCTCTTTGTCGCCTCTTACGACAGGCAGGGGATACCGCGGGTGTATTCTGCATGTGTGTCCCCCACCCGCAGGGGGTAGTGTGTTTGGTCCGCGAGAGGTATTTTATTTCCCTCAAGTCCGCCGGCAAGCCGGTTAGGACCCCCCTATCCGCCACCTGGGACGCGCCACGTGGGAGTATCACCTCTCCCCCTGCTACGCCATCGTAGTAGGTTCATGGCAGTGAAAGATGAGTACAAAGTAAATACAAATTATCATATCTATACAGTCAAAGAAAGCAATTTACAAAGTTTGAAAATACAAGAAGAAAACACAATATATTTACATCGCTATCCACCTATTAACTCTGACAGTTCATATATACACACTGAGTGCGAGTGATGTACATGTCACTAAATGTGAATGTCCAAACCCGCCACCCACTTCACTGCTTCGGGTGTTGCTGTGTTGAGGTCTTCCATGGTGCCAGTGAAAGCACGGAGTGGACATTCCTGCAATACATGTTTCATTGTTTGTCGAACCTCCCCACAATCACAGTATGGAGAAACTGACCAGCCCCAGGTGTGTAAAGTAGATGCTGTTCTACCTATTCCACATCTCATGCGGTTTAGTCTACTCCAGGTGCAACGTGGCAGATCAAAGCCTGCCAGCTTTGTGGATGGGTTATCAATATCCACTATTGCCCGAGCTGGGGATAAAGACCACTCTGTTAACCATTTAGAGGTGGGGTTGAATTCACTAGATGTTATCTTCACGGCTGTCTTCCAAGCAGGCTGGCGAGACTTCAGGCGTGTGCATTTCTGTCTGCTATCCTCATGAACAGGTAGACGTTCATTCTTTAGCATTCTGGTCCATAGCTGAAAAAGGGCCTTCTGTCTCCTGATATGTGGAGGTAGTATATTGCTGAGAACCGGTAACCATTGGGTCGGTGTAGCACGAAGTGTACCAGTTATGATTCGCATGGTTTGACGAAGTTGTGAATCTACTAGCTGTGTGTGAGCACTGTTAAGCCAGACACCAGAGCAGTATTCTGCTGCAGAATAGACTAAGGCCAGAGATGTTGTCCTTAATGTGTTTCCATCTGCTCCCCAGGAAGTTCCAGCCAATCGTTGGAGAATGTTATTACGACTTTTTAGTTTGTTGGCGGTTTTCTGCAGATGATTTTTGTACGTAAGAGACCTGTCCAATGTTACTCCTAAGTAACTGGGATTGGCACAATATTGTAGTTCATGGCCCTTGAAGAATACCCTTGGATGGTGGTTTGCTTCTGCGTTGTTCAGATGGAATGTAGATGTCACTGTTTTCTGTGGATTGGGATGAAGGTACCATCTTTGAAAGTAGTCATCCAACAGTTCAAGGTCTCGGTTAAGAACTATTTCAGCTTCTGCGAAGTTGAGTCGTTGAATTGTAAGGCAAATATCGTCCGCATATATGAACTTTCGGGACACTGTTTCAGGCAGGTCGTGGATGTATAAGTTGAAGAGAGTAGGAGATAGAACCGACCCTTGAGGCAGACCATTGTTGACTTTGTGGAATTTGCTTCTGTTGTGTTCTGAGTGAACTTGAAATAGTCGGTTGCTTAACATTCTGTCAATTAGTGTAGTAATTTTTAAGCAAGGAACAGCTTTAATCAGTTTAAGCATAAGACCTTCCCTCCAGACTGTGTCATATGCAGCTGTAAGATCTAAGAAGACAGAGACGCTTTTCAATTTCTTCTCAAAACCAACCTCCAGATATGTGGTCAAGGACAGTACTTGGTCACTGCAGTCACGGCTAGGTCGAAATCCTGCTTGTTCAACTGGAAGGAATGCTTCGATGGCTGGTGCTATTCGGTTTAGTATCAGTCTTTCTAATAACTTGTAGGTGACGCAGAGTAGAGCTATAGGTCGATAGCTTTGTGGGAGAGTTGGATCCTTTCCTGGTTTCAGAAGGGCAATAATTTTTGACTTCTTGAAGATTGGGGGAAGTCTTCCTGACTGAAGTATGGAGCTGAAGAATCCAGCAAGCCATCTTCTTGTAGCTGGACCACAGTTTTTTAGTATTTCTGGGTAGATTCCATCTAGTCCTGCAGCTTTGCCATTTCGGAGTGATTTTAATCCCTCATCGACCTCTTGTGATGTGAAAGGTTGTGAATAGGTTGCGTTCGGTTGTGTTTCTCGTTTTGCCTGTTTAAGCTCAGTTTTAACCCATTTCGTGGTCAGTTTATTCCTTGCTGTTTTAGAGGTGGAAACGAGGTGATTTGCTATTGCTTCTACCTTGATTGGGGAACGTTGCTTTGGTGGTATGGATGTGGAATCTAATTTCCGAGTAAGTGACCATGCTTTTCTGCTGGAATGGGTGAAATTCATGTCTTTTACAGTCTTCACCCACTTCTCTTTTCTAGCAAGATCAAGTGATTGTAGTAGATCTGTTGCTTTCTCGTGACTGCTATTTTCTTCGAATTCCTTACACAGTCTGCTGGACTCTTCACTCCATCCCGGTATATAGTCTTTACGGAATCCTCTAGGAATATAGGTTTTTGCTGCTGATTTTATTAAGCCAACAAACCTCATGTAGTTCTCTGGGACAGGTTTAATCCATCTGATGTTGGCATCAGTAGACTTGGCATAAGCAACCCAGTCTGCTTTCTGAAAGTTCCAGCGAGGTCTGGGTGTAGATTGTATAACTGGGATCTGAATTCCTATTTGGTAGATTATGGGTCTGTGCTGGCTGTGCGGGAAGTTATTGAGCACTTGTCTCCTAACACGGCAAGATGGTAACATAAAACTGTGCGAGACAAAACAAAGGTCTGGTGTGTAGTCACATTTCCAACGGCCAGAGTGAAACGTTCCCTTATCTTTGGGGTCATATATCAGTGCAAGGTTGTTTACTTCTGCCCATTCTGAGACCTTAGTTCCATTTTCATCATCTCGCTTATAGCCCCAAGATGTATGGTGGCTGTTGAAATCTTCAAGGATGATGTTATTATGAGAGGGTATTATGGGAATGGGATCAGGCCATATTTCATTGGGTGGCTTGTAAATATTCGTTACTATGATGTCTTCTATTTGTACTGAGGTGGAGAAATAGGTTGGATGATCGCTTACTGGTAGGGTACTGTAGTTGCAAATGTTATTTCTAATGTAAGTAGCAATTCCGTATTGAGCATGGTCATGAGCTGCTATCATTTTAAATCCTGGTATCTTTCCCCTTGCCAATAACTGTTCAGTGTTCTCTGTATGTGTTTCCTGTAGTACAACAATGTCAACTGAGTGCTTCTGTAAAATGCTTGATAAATACTCACTCTTGGCTCTACTAATGCCTTCGATGTTAAACTGGCAGATGTTGATCTGTGGGCCGATCTTCCGTGTTTGAAATTCATAGTCCTTAGAAGGACTGTTCGACGAATATAGGTTATCATGACCGAGAGGTCGTTTATGACAGTTCGGGTAAGACGAAATGAAATGACAAATTAAAAAACCCAAAATTCTCCACTGACCACAATACAAAACGTGAGGACGAAGAATGAATGGATGGACGGATATGAATTAAAAACGATCAGTGGATCCGACCCACAGTGCCTCACATGCACAGGAGCTGGCACAAAACAATAGCATTACTGACCAAGGGACTGCTTCTATAGCATAATGCGGAGTCGATTATTTGCATAGTCGAAAGGGGTCCAAAATCCAGGTCATCAGCCTCTCATAATGGTATTTATCACTAGGAAAGTAGAACCATGCTATGTGCAATGTTGCGGTACTAATCAAAAGTAGCGGAGACTCGCGGTATTCCACACATTATGGTACTATTCACAGGTAGTGTAATGCGCACATGACACCTATTGTATCTCGCACACTGTGGGCGCCACATCCAGGCAACGCAAACCTATAACGGCAACGCAAACCTAAGGCGTTCCTCACATAAGTTGACTAACCGCAGGGACTCGTACTATCCTGTGGAAATACTCACATAGTGGGAACTGAGCATAGGTAAGGCAGAACCATGGTGTCGCTCATCCCATGCTGTTGCTCATATAGGGGTACGAAGCACAGGTACTGTAGGACCCTCCTCCAGATTCACATACTGTCGCTACTTATCACAAACCTATTGCGTACCTAACATAGTGGTACTACGCGCAAGTTAATGCAACCCATGGTGTTCCCTGCGTGATGGTACTAATTACAAGTAGTCTCATAGTTCTGAATGGATCATCCCTTGGTCGCTCCTTTTAGTCGCCTCTTACGACAGGCAGGGGATACCGTGGGTGTATTCTTCGTATGCGTCCCCCACCCACAGGGGGTTGAGTGTTTGGTCCACGAGATGTATTTTATTTCCCTTAAGGCCACCGGCAAGCCGGTTAGCACCCCACTCTCCGCCACCTGGGACGCGCCACGTGGGAGTAACACCTCTCCCCCTGCTACGCCAGCGTAGTAGGTTCGTGGATAGCACGATACGAATCGATGATGCTTGAAGTCGAAAGGAGTCCAAAATTCAAGTTATCAGCCCCTCATAATGGTATTTATCTCTAGAAAAGTAGAACCATGGTAGTTGTTATGTTGCGGTACTAATCAAGAGTAGCATAGACTCGCGGTATTTCACACATTATGGTACTACTCACAGGTAATGAAATTCGCACATGTATTACCGACCTTCTGTGTTTCGCACATTGCAGTGCCATTGACAGACAACGCAAACCTATGCTGTTCATCACATAAGTGTACTAACCACAGGGAGTCGTACTATCCCGTAATGTTCCTCATATAGTGGGTACTAATCATAGGCAAGCCAGAACCATGGGTTCCGTCATCCCAGAGTGTCGCTCATATAGTGCTACTAATCACAGGTACTGTAAAAGCCGTCGCGCTGTCGTTTGCTACTAATTACAACCCTACTTGGTACCTAATATAATGCTACTACGCGCAAGGAAAAGCGACCCATGGTGTTCCCCGCGTGGTGGTACTAATCACAAGGAGTTTCATGGTTCTAATATAATCATCATCCCTTGGTCGCCTCTTTTAGTCACCTCTTACGACAGGCAGGGGATACCGTGGGTGTATCCTTCGTCTGCGTCCCCCACCCACAGAGGGTTGTGTGTTTGGTCCGCGAGAGGTATTTTATTTCCCTCAAGTCCACCGGCAAGCCGGTTAGGACCCCCCCTATCCGCCACCTGGGACGCGCCACGTGGGAGTATCACCTCTCCCCCCGCTGCGCCAGCGTAGTAGGTTCGTGGGACATACAGACAGACAGACAGACAGACAGACGGACAGACACAGAAATCACGGAAATTTAAAAATATATTTCCTTCTTACTGTGGACTCGACTGATACAGAATTACCATCCGTTTTATATTTTGAGCAATGTACAGACAAAATTCTTATTTTATATATATACAGTGGATTATCAGTATTATCACTCTTTGTAGAATTTCTATATACTTAGGGCCTACCTTTATGTTTACATTTTTAAGTTGCATTGTTTAAAGTGTTTAAGTGTATGGGGGGGGGGGCCGTGAGCGATAATTTTGCCACAAATGTAATACAGGGATAAATACAATTAAATAAATTTAGGGGGTGCATTGATGCAGTGGTCTGATTAATGATTAAAGAGTAGTATTGACACTGGGTTCTCATCAGGGAGACCAGGGTTCGAATCCCTTCAAAAGTAGGAGGGATTTTTAGAATGGAACGTCACAGCCCTGTGATTTGTATTTCACGTAATACTGGAGGTCCCGTTGCTAAGACATGTAAAACTACGAACATGCTTTCGGTTTCCAACCTGAGTGTCCCAGTTTGAAACTGTATGCGATTTTCAATAGGATCGGCGTGTAGTGAGATGAAAGGAGCCAGGTCTTGAAACCCCGGTCAAGATAGGTTCAAACTTCACCGTCGGCAGTTATAAAAATGGTTTTCCGTGATATCTGGGCAACCATTCTCTATGTAACACTAATCAGAGAGAAAAAATGAAAGGAATCCGACACTTCGAAAAATGAAGGTATGAGCCAAAGGTAGACAAGGGCTATGAAGGGCGTGAGTCGGAAAAGAACAAGAGTTGACCAAGGAAGGTCGGATAGGACAGACGAAAGTGAGTAGCCTGGCACAAGTGAACCAAGTTCTGGATTCAGCTAAGGACTCCGTGGTCGCCAAGCCACGCTCCCAGGTTAAGAGCCCATTGGGGCCCATATTATTATTATTATTATTATTATTATTATTATTATTATTATTATTATTATTATTATTATTATTATTATTATAACACCTGCCTTTATTTCTCTCATTTATTCATATGAGCTGCTATTCCCGTCACATTAATTTAACTTCAGATTGCATGTGCAGTGAACACTTGTCTTTGCAATTTTTATAGCAAGCCTTCCGA
Organism: Anabrus simplex; assembly: GCF_040414725.1. NCBI lineage: Eukaryota > Metazoa > Arthropoda > Insecta > Orthoptera > Tettigoniidae > Anabrus > Anabrus simplex. The sequence continues at coordinate 92,208,548 of NC_090268.1, read as the reverse complement.
CTGATCGATCGATGTTGGAATTTCCAAGTCACCTGCTGCATGTACTTATAGGTACTGGGTCATAACATGCGCAGTACTACCTAGTAAAGAAGTTAGTCCTCCATGTGGCTAAAATCAATGGTCATGCATCATTTCTGGGAGTGGAATCGAGAAAGGGAAAGATTTGCTTTCATAGAAAATCCGTGTGTTCTCTCTTTCAACACATTCAAGTTGAATAGGGGCTAGTAGATATATACACCTTTTACATAAGATTTGAACACAATATTCAGTGTCTCCGTGATTGACATGACACTGTTGAATCAAATAATCAACAATATTCTCCTGTAATTTTACTTTATGTAGAGTAGCGTTCTTCTGTGGCACTACAACATTATAGCTTCGCCTCATCTGTCGTAATATACTCCCTCCCTCCCTCCCTCCCTCCCTCCCTCCCTCCACGATGGTGCTGTAGCCCTGATGGACCATGGCCTACCAAGCGACCGCTGCTCAGCTCGAAGTCCTACATATTACAAAGTGATGTGTGGTCAGAACGACGAGTCATCTCGGCCGTTATTCTCGGCATTCTCGGTCATGGCCTTTATCACAGCGTCAAATAGCTCCTCAAATGCAATTACGTAGGCTGAGTGGCCCTTGAACCAGCCCTCAGATCCAGGTAGAAATCACTGACCTAGCCGAGAATCGAACCCGGCCTCTGAGTGAGAGGCAGGCGCGCTACCTCTGCAACGCGGGATCCGCAGTTTACCTGCAATAATAGGTGATGGAACGGTGAACCCCCAGGGATTCTCAGCATGAGAGATTATTGGTTCCTTGTTTATTTGCTCGGTTGGTTGGTTGGTTGGGGAAGAACTGGTGACCACGGGGCCTCTAATAGAAAACTGCGTTGCATCAAACGTTCATCTTTCATCTTTTCTGTTCGACCTCCCTTAGTTAAATGTTGTTCTCGTCCCTCAACAGTATTAAGTTTCCGAGGCCTAGGGTGTCCTTAATTTTCGTGCCCTTTGTGGCTCTTTCGTTTCTTTTGCCGATATCATCAGTCTTTTGAAGGGTCGGACCTACTTAACATGGTCCTTAAGAATATGTACACTGGTACCGTCAACTTCCTGTCCGGCGACTTGGCTGAATGGTCAGGGCAATCGTCTTCAGTTCAGGGCGACACGAGTTCGATTGCCGGCCGGGTCAGGAATTTCAGATGTAATGTAATAAATAGTTGATTCCCTCGACTCAGTTACTAGTTGTTTGAGTTGACCCAAACATCCCTGCAACTCACAACTCACACACCCCGCTATCCCCACCGCAATAACATGCAGTTTCTTATACACGAAAGACGCCACCTACCCTCGAAGAAGAGTCTGCCTTATAAGAGCTACTCAAGGCTACCAATAGCCAAACTAAATTATTACACAACTTTCAAGACCACCTAATATTTCAAAGCTGGTGGTGACTATCGTTTTAAGAAGTACAATAAAGCAACCATCCTATATTGACAATAATCACCCCCTGCCGGTGGGGGACGCAGAAGTAGAATACACCCACTGTATCCCCTGCCTGTCAAAAGAAGCGACTAAAAGGGATGACCTGGTGCGGAATCGCGCTCAAAGATGACTCCACCCACTAGATGACGCTAATGGAATAATTAAAAGCGGGAATCAAATTACGTAACAACTGCCGATCGTCGGTAGATCACACCTGGTTCAAATAGAAGAGGAAAGAGAGGGTTACAATACGCACCATTTAAATGTCTGGAATTCCTGGGATGAAAGGAGCTGTTGTCCTTAATGAACCGTGAAACGTTTACGCCCCTAGTCTTCCGGCGTGAAGATCATAAAGGCTGGGCTGGCCCTCGTTGGAGACAGTTCCTAGCGGGTCGCTGAGAGAGGATAGTGTGTTACATTGTGTACCAGTTTTTACAGTCCGAAACCTATTGACCGCATACTAAGACAGTGTTATTGTGTCCGTCACGGCCGTGAATTAGAAAAGCCTTTGTGAAGTGTAGACGGGAAGCCAAACGAGCCTAGGCAAATGTCTCTGTGCCGCATGTCAATTAATTAAGCTGCGAGCATAAGTTATAAACGACTAGCGGGAGTCGGCTATGCACAATGCCGGCCTAAATGGGTCCGTGATATCAATAAATTGGTATCGTCCAAATCGCTACTCTGAGTCAGGGTTCTCAAGTATCGTGAGCCAACCGATTCATGCTGTGAACGCACCCGCTGTGATTAGAATGACCTACCTGTTTATGGTGTAAATTCTGTGTGTGTGTGTGTGTGTGTGTGTGCGCGCGTCGCGCTAAAAACAGGACCGTGTGACGAGCTGTGGAGTGTTACCCCTTTGGATTACTTTAAGATTGCAACAGTGAACGAGCCAACGAGGATGACGGACTCGTGTGGACCAGGGTCGAAGGACAACACGCTCGTTTCTAGCGCCGAGGCCATGCAGCAGTAAGCTCCGCCATGGGTCTCCCGTGGAAGGAAAAACCACGGCCACCAAACAGATGAGTTGATGTCAAAAAATAATATCTTAGCACGTTAATGTATAACCGGGTCGTAGGATGAGCTTTTCCTTTGTAATGTTGTAAAATAATGCATGTACTAATATGGAAATTTTTGTTCTTTATCATGGTAACGTAAATTCAAGGGAGCTAACTCCCCGGAAGACCTATTTCTTCCTTAGTGATTAGTTAATCGTGAGGGGTTATTCTGAGTAATATGTAGAATATCCTAGGAAGTATGGGAAACAAGGATAGGAGAATATTTTGAGTTCCCCTAGGGGTGGTTGGAACAATAGTGCTGATGAGCAGAAAAAACCATGTCCAAAGGCTGTTAGTTAATGTCCAATATGGCTATCGTATATGCTGTGGAAACTCATGGGTCAGTCAGACGATCCATGCGTAGTTTATACATATAATCATTGCATGTGCAGCAAGAGAGAATAAATCATGACCGAGAGAGGACATAACTGTGTTATTTAGGTAATTTGTGTGTGGGACAGTTTCCGAGTTTCCCGTGATTCTTGTTTATTTAACCAGAATTGTATGGAGTTTTCTCTGTTTGCAACCGGGATGAGACCCAGGGAGGCCGGAGTCTTTAATGTGTGGTCAAAGTATAAAATATGCATAACTTTTGGGCGATGAGCGAAGAGGATGGGAAGCGTGGAACTGAGGAATCATGAGAGTCCTATGCCCAAGGAAAGAAGATACGCGATATAAGACGTAATGAGAGGGTCTAATGCCCAGATAATTTACGATGAAATAATTCGGAAGTGATGGTGCCCACAGTCGACGCTCAACGATAAGAATGAGAAGGGAGGGAATAAATGAGTATTTCTTGGGAATTCTGTGGTAAGATGAATGAACAAATGAAGTGGGCCAGAAATATGTGTCTCCGAGGAAGGTGATGATGATGATGCTTGTTGTTTTAAGGGGCCTAACAGCGAAGGTCATCGGCCCCTAATGGTACGAAATGAAAGAACAAAAATTACAAAGGCATCCACTGACCAAAATAAAAATAAAAAATGTCATGAAGAATGAATAGATGGACAGGAACCCAACAAAACACAAAACAAACAAAAACAAAAACCAGTGGATCGGATTCAATAGAGAACGAAAATAACAGTATTACCGACCAAGGTACCACTTATAAAGCACAATGATGGTTGGTGTCTAAAGGGGGTGCAAAATCCACGTCTAAGGCCCCACAGAATGGTACATGTCGCGAGTAAAATAGAACCATGGTATGTGTCATGTTGGGGTATTAATCAGAAGTAGCGAAGACTCACGGTGTTCCACAAAAGATAGTACTACTCACAAGTATTGTACTTCGTACAGGTAACGCAGACCTATGGTGTTTCGCACACAATGGCGTCACTTACAGCCAACGCAAACCGATGAGTTTCCTCACCTAGGGTACTAGTCACGGGTGCCGGTCCCAAGGGCCCCGTGGTGTTCCGCACATAGTGAGTACTAATCACAGGCAACGCAGACCCACGGTGTCGCTCATATAGTGGTACAACTCACAGGCTACGCCCAGACCCGCGGTGTTGCCCACATGGGTACAACACACGGGTACTGGAATCCACCAGGCCAGGCTTTTTACTGCAACGAATCACAAACATATTTAGTACCATATTAGTGATACTACTCGCAAGTACATGCAACCCATGGTGTTCCCCGCATGATGGTACGAATCAAAAGTAGTTGCATGGTTCTAATTCATTCATCCCTTGGTCGCCCCTTTTAGTCGCCTCGCACGACAGGCAGGGGATACCGTGGGTGTATTATTCGTCAGCCTCCCCCACCCACAGGGGGTAGTGTGTTTGGTCCGCGAGAGGTATTTTATTTCCCTCAAGTCCGCCGGCAAGCCGGTTAGGACCCCCCTATCCGCCACCTGGGACGCGCCACGTGGGAGTATCACCTCTCCCCCTGCTACGCCTGCGTAGCAGGTTCGTGGTCTCCGAGGAAGGAGGGCTAGCCATTGTAATTGAGAGGGGTCAAGAATCCGGCGTAGCTAATGAATGAATGATGGTTGTAGTAAGGCGAATGACCTTCCCTTCTTTTGTGTGTGTGTGTGTGTGTGTGTGTGTGTATTTGCCTCTCTCTCTACGCGACAAAGCGGCCCTGCCGTGCTACTGTAGTAAGACTCGGGGCTCTGGGCTTCCACACCGTGCCTGCTTGTTTGTTTTAAATGGTTCGGCTAAGAACACTTCTGTAAATAATAATATCACGGTGATTTAGAAGGTAATTAATAAATGATTATGGGTCTCCCCCAATATCCGGTAGTATGAGACCGTAGTTAGTTTAGAGATTTCAGGAATGTACCTCTCAGTCGGAAGTCGTCCAGTTCGAGCCCAGGTCAGAGTGGGCCACCTTGGGCAAGCTTCCAGTAAGCTTACGCTGGGGCAGAATAGAGTGATAACCATGTTTTTCTTACAGGAATGGCCCCATTTATGCATGATGTGTACATATGAGTGTGTTTAGTGTGCATTATTTTGAGTTCAAACAGAACCGAAGTTCAACGTTGTTTGTCTTGGTGCCAGATAAATGGCGTCCGGGGTTTAGCTCAATGGTATGTGTGTTTTTGTCTATGTATTATGTAGATATCTTTCTTAATATGGCAATCATGTAGTGTAGGAACCGGTTAATTACGTGCTAAGAATAGTAAGTATTATCTAGAGGGACATCAGCTCAGATAACACGGTGTGATCGACAAAATAATAATAAAATTTAACGACAAATGTACGAACTAATGAGGGAAGATGATGATGATGTTTGTTGTTTTAAGGGGCCTAACATCGAAGGTCATCGGCCCCTAATGGTACGAAATGAAAGAACAAAAATTTCAAAGGCATCCACTGACCAAAATAAAAATAAAATGTCATGAAGAATGAATGAATGGATGGACAGGAACCCAACAAAACACAAAATAAACAAACAAAAACCAGTGGAGCGGACTCAATGCAAATAGAAAATAACATTAATTCCGACCAAGGAACCACTTACAAAGCACAATGATGCTTGGTGTCTAAAGGGGGTGCAAAATCCACATCTAAGGCCCCACAGAATGGTACATGTCGCGAGTAAAATAGAACCATGGTATGTGTCACGTTGGGGTATTAATCAGAAGTAGCGAGGACTCACGGTGTTCCACAAAAGATGGTACTACTCACAAGTATTGTACTTCGTACAGGTAACGCAGACCTATGGTGTTTCGCACACAATGGAGCCACCCACAGCCAACGCAAACCGATGAGTTTCCTCACCTAGGGTACTAGTCACGGGTGCCGGTCCCAAGGGCCCCGTGGTGTTCCGCACATAGTGAGTACTAATCACAGGCAACGCAGACCCACAATGTCGCTCATATAGTGGTACAACTCACAGGCTACGCCCAGACCCGCGGTGTTGCCCACATGGGTACAACGCACGGGTACTGGAATCCACCAGGCCAGGCTTTTTACTGCAACGAATCACAAACATACTTCGTACCATGTTGGTGATACTACTCGCAAGTACATGCAGCCCATGGTGTTCCCCGCATGATGGTACGAATCAAAAGTAGTTGCATGGTTCTAATTCATTCATCCCTTGGTCGCCCCTTTTAGTCGCCTCGCACGACAGGCAGGGGATACCGTGGGTGTATTATTCGTCAGCCTCCCCCACCCACAGGGGGTGTGTGTTTGGTCCGCGAGAGGTATTTTATTTCCCTCAAGTCCGCCGGCAAGCCGGTTAGGACCCCCCTATCCGCCACCTGGGACGCGCCACGTGGGAGTATCACCTCTCCCCCTGCTACGCCTGCGTAGCAGGTTCGTGGTAATGAGGGAAGGATAGACGATATTGGTCGGAAAACCTCAATTATACCTTTGTGCAGACGACTCCCTCAGGCGAGTCAATTGAAAGTGTTAATTATTTTCTTTTCCTCCCGTATGCGGAGAATTCATTGTACAGGGTTGTTCTCTTTTTTCCATGTCATATTTTTGAATAAATTAGTCTTCGTAACCTCCATTATACGATTCTTGTCATTTATAGTGTGCTAAGCAGTATCCAGTTGAACCCAGAGATCCTACTTTCACATTTAGATAAGGCTCCATTTTAAGTGTTTGTTTTTCTTCTTGCGAACGTACCACCCCCAAGTGCTCGAGCTGCCGAGGCCAGCACAGAAAGTAGGAGGGGAGCGCTTCAAAGCTCGTTAGGCAATTCGAGCCGCTCTTCACTCTAGTCTCATCCGTGGGTGTTTACCATGTTACGTGGAGGCATTCTTATGCGTGGGTTGTCCATTCGAGACCCGGAAGGGTGTGTACTGAACATGCTATTGCGGATGAATGCAGAGGGCAGTCCCAATGCTCATTGCCTCAATCATTCCGTGTTAGGCATCATCCAACATCGGACCACGGGCAATACCTGCTACGACCAGGTGGGTATTGCCTTGGCTGCTTGGTTCGGCTACAGAGGCACCTAATCGGAGTGGGTGAGATTCGGGGATGATGATTTCGGGCATGGCTTCGAAACGTCTTTAGCCTGCCCAAGGTGGTTCCCTACAGAAGTGTTTAACTTTTGATTCCTTGAGGGGTTAACCCCCTGGGAACAAGCGCAGTGTGAAGGAATGGGATCCAACTTCCCCAGGTTTCTGGTTGCTACCAGAACTGATGGGAGTAACTTCAAGCTTCTAAAGTCTATATTGTTTAGTAGGCATATAGAAGGTGTCTACGGCGAACTGGAAGATCTGAAGAAAATGTGCAACGGTAAGTTGTAGCTAAAGACGCGCACTGCCATGCAAGCTGATCGGTTACTCAGGTGCGAAAACGTTCGCAATATTCCCGTCAGAGTGGAGGAGCAAAACACCTTGAATCTGGCTCGTGGAGTTATTTCCATCGCGATCTCATTTTGATGATGATGATGATGATACTTGAAGCTTAAAGAGGCCTAACATCTAGGTCGTCGGCCCCTAACGGTACGAAATGAGACGAAAAGTTATGGCAATTTAAAAATCCAGAATCCTCCACTGACCAGATTCGAAAACGTGTGGGTGAAGAACGAATGGATGGATATGAAGTTAAAACGATCAGTGGATCCAAACCGCAATGCCCAACATTCACAGAAACTAGCGTTAAATAATAGCATTACTGACCAAGGGATTGCGTCTAAAGCACAATATTGAATGGATGATGTTTGTTGTCTAAAGGGGTACAAAATCCAGCTCAACGGCCCCTCAAAATGGTACGTATCGCTGGGAAAATAGGACGTTGCTATTTGTCATGTTGCGGTACTAATCAAAAGTAGCGTTGACTCGCGGTGTACCACACATTATGGTACTACTCACAGGTAATGAAATTCGCACATGTAACACAGACCTATGATGTTTCGTACACTGCGGTGCTATTTAAAAGGCAACACAAACCTACAATAGCAACGCAAACCTATGACGTTCCTCACATAATTGGACTAACCACAGGGAGCCGCACTATCACGTGGTGTTCCTCACATAGTGGGTACTAAGCATAGGCAAGGCAGAACCATGGTGTCGCTGATCCCATGGTGTTGCGCATATAGGGGTACGAATCACAGGTACTGTAGAAACCGCCAACGTACTCTTTTATTACTAACCATAAACCTATTTGGTACTTAACATAGTGGTACTACGCGCAAGTAAAAGCGACCCATTGTATTCCTCACGTGTTGGTACTATTCACAGGTAGTTTCATGGTTCTAATAACATCGTCCCTTGGTCGCCCCTTCTAGTCGCCTCTGACGACGGGCAGGGGATACCGTGGGTGTATTCTTCGTCTGCGTCCCCCACCCACAGGGGGTTGTGTATTATGTCCACGAGAGGCATTTCATTTCCCTCAAGTCAGCCGGCAAGCCGGTTAGGACCCCTCTATCAGCCATCTGGGACGCGCCACGTGGGAGTATCACCTCTGTACAGCACGACTAGTAAGTGCTGACAGAGGTAGTTACCCTACATGTGGTTACAGTGTTGCCAGATTGCCACTCTTCAACGTTCTTTTTCTGCCGGATATACTCGCAGGACGAACTTTTCTGAGACATTTTTTTATTGCTGGCATGTGAGAAGTCGCGTTGCGACGCCCGAGTGCACGAATTTCGCTTCACCCTGTATAAAGTTCCCTCCGCTAATTCATTTAAAAGCCACTTGCCATTAGATGATACAGCTATTTAGCTCAACGTACGTTGCTAAGATACATGGCCAATGGTCATGTTTCGAAATTTAATTCGAACTCAGCAGGTGCTTACTGGAAGGAAACAGTCGTAATATGCTAATCGTGATGATACTTAACAAGCAGTGGCCCGGCCAACAACTGATTAGTCGAATCAAAAGAGATGTAGTAGCATGAAAGATTTGTTCTGACCTTTGACCTGAAAGTTGAAAAGGATATATTGCTCACACGCACACAACTCGCCACTGAAATACCGTAATTTTGTCGGTCACGGTGTACTGAATTAGCATTTAATAATTAATGTTTAAAGTTTATTCATTTGCTATAGGTTTTAAAAGACCCCAGACCGGGCGAGTTGGCCGTGCGCGTAGAGACGCGCGGCTGTGAGCTTGCATCCGGGAGATAGTAGGTTCGAATCCCACTATCGGCAGCCCTGAAGATGGTTTTCCGTGGTTTCCCATTTTCACACCAGGCAAATGCTGGGGCTGTACCTTAATTAAGGCCACGGCCTTTTCCTTCCAACTCCTAGGCCTTTCCTATCCCATTGTCGCCATAAGACCTATCTGTGTCGGTGCGACGTAAAGCCCCTAGCAGAAAGAGAGAGAAAAGACGCCAGAGTGTTAGAATTTTGTCCCACAGCTTTAATATGCCGGAATCATCGGCACGGAGTTTTCATATTCAAGCACACTCATGTTCTACCAGTCTTAAATGGGAGCGAGTGCCCTCTCCAGGGAACAAAAGACTACTACTGTACTAATTAACTTCGCAAATGAGATAGACTAAATTTGCATTTCATTGCTGCAAAATATATTGTTTGATGGATTGGGGGACATAATTCAAAATATGTTATAATTTACCTCAATCATTCTTCAGTCCAGTGATCCTTGAATCATCATCATATTTCAGTGTCAGCTTTGTTGAAAAGCTAAAGTATGGGCTCTGGGCAAAGAGGAAGTATGCGGAGCCTCTCCTGAAGACAAGCCTGTTAACCCGTGGTCCATAATTTATCTAAATTTAGGCACCGCATTGCCAGCTTAGCACGGCACAAGCCAGCACATGGAAAGCAGATTGAGCCTTAAAATGAGAGTAGCAGGATTAATACAGTCTGCCTATATCAAGCTTCATGGATATAGAAGAATGATCACAATATGAAGATAAAGTTGGAATTGACGAGGACAAATTGGGACAAATATTCTTTTATAGGAAGGGGAGTTAGGGATTGGAATAACTTACCAAGGGAGATGTTCAATAAATTTCCAATTACTTTGCAATCATTAAGAAAAGGCTAGGAAGGCAACATATAGGGAATCTGCCAGCTGGGCGACTGCCCTAAATGCAGATCAGTATTGATTTATTGATAGATTGATTGATTGAGTGATTGATCTTCCTGGGTTTGCTCCTTGCAATATCAGAAGAGAGGTCACAGCTAACATTTAAGGACGTACATTACCTCAACGACCCCACATCCACTCTTTTGGACATCAACCAGCTGGAAGAAGACTGAAATCCAGAAAAATCTTCTTAACGACTTCAAAGCCCGAAGAAGGATAAGCAAAGACGGCTAGAGTTTGCAGGTGAAAAGATGGAATCAAACGAATGGATGTAATCGAACGGATCACAAGAGTCAATGAATGATGCAGTAGTTTCTGAATAGATTACAATTTGAAGTTGCAGGATCCAGGGAAACATAGGAAATGCCGGACTCATAAGTGCCACACTCCTTATCGATAGAGTGCCCAACTCCACGGTTGAATGATGAGCGTCTTGGTCTTCGGGGCCTCAGGTTCCATTCTCGGTCGCATCGAGGAATTTTAATCTTAAGCGAGTTATTCGCATGGTTCTGGGGAATAGGTGGTTTTGCTGTCACCAACATTCTTGAAACTTATTCCATAATAACACGCAATTCCGCATACGCGTCGGATGCCGACCATCCTCGCCAGAGGTTTTGCTTCACAAAACTGCACTATGCTAGCCATATCCACACTTTATTATTATTATTATTATTATTATTATTATTATTATTATCGACAGAGCCTTATGTTATCGCGGTGAACTACAGAAAACCCAGCATCTCTTGCTGCACCTAGTCTCCATTAAGCTGTATGACGGAGGACTTGATATTATAAGTTATGGTATACCAAATGCTCCTAAGATGCGGAAATTTTGGGCAGGCACTGTATAACATACGAAATTCTACATTAAATTAAATTAATAGTATATGATAAATTATAAGTCCTATTGACGTTCAGTTACTACTGCAGGGCTTCAAAGGTGTCCACCAGCCTTTTAAAATTCATGAAGGTACACAACTCGTCTCACACTGTAGGTCCAATTTCTTTCTTTCTTTCTTTCTTTCCTAATCCGTTTACCCTCCAGGGTTGCTTTTTCCCCTGGACTCAGCGAAGGATTCCACCTCTACCACCTCAAGTGTTGTAGCCTGGAGCGTGAGACTTTGGGTCGGGGGATATAACTAGGAAGAAGGACCAGTACCTCAACCAGGCGGCCCCACCTGATATGCTGAACAGGAGCCTTTGGGGGAATGGGAAGATTGTAAGGGATAGGCGAGGAAGAGGGAAGGAAGTGGCCATAGTCTTGAGTACCATTCCGACACTTGCCTGGAGGAGAAGTGGGAAACCACGGAAAACCACTTCGAGGATGGCTGAGGAGGGAATCGAACCCCCTTTACTCATTTGACCTCCCGAGGCTGAGTAGATCTCGTTCCAGCCCTCGTACCACCTTTCAAATTTCCTGGCAGGGCCGGGATTCGAACCCGGGCCTTCGGGGGTGGAAGCTAATCACAGTAACCACTATACCACAGAGGCGGACGTTAGCTCTTCCCAACCTTGCTCAGGAAAAAGAACTACTTCGTATATGCAGTTTTCACTCCAAGATGAACGGACGTAACTACAAACGTGATTTTTTGTTTGCCAGTGGCTTAACTTCGCACTAACATATCGGAATTTTCTGGCGATGAACGAATGGTAAAGGAATATAATTTGGATAGTGGCCGTGGATTTAAATACAGACCCAGCATTTGTCTGGTGTGAAAATGAAAAACCACGGTAAGGTAACTTTAGGGCTGGCGACAGTGGGATTCGAACCCATTATCACCTAAATGCAAGCTCACAGATACGCGACTCCTAATCACATGGGCAACTCGCCCGGTAACATGCTGTTTATTGCGTGCAGTTACAATAATTGAGATGTACTGCTTAGTACGATCTAGCTGATAGATTATGCGAAAAGTGATCTGTTGCGCTGGAAAGATAATGATCGTTGTGAAACATGAACCTGCGATTTGACATAGGAATTAAATGTTGTGGTGGAACAGACAAGTTTTAGGAGGGCGTTTCCCGTGAGCACGCAGTGTGTTGTTGTTAACGATGAATCGATAAGGTTACAGTTACGTTTGAAATCGGAAAACTGGTCCAAGGTTCGAGTCCTACTCTATGCAGATATTTTCAAAGGCATTGGTAGTTTCAGTTTTTTTTTGCTAGGGGCTTTACGTCGCGCCGACACAGATAGGTCTTATGGCGACTATGGGATAGGAAAGGCCTAGGAGTTGGAAGGAAGCGGCCGTGGCCTTAATTAAGGTACAGCCCCAGCATTTGCCTGGTGTGAAAATGGGAAACCACGGAAAACCATTTTCAGGGCTGCCGATAGTGGGATTCGAACCTACTATCTCCCGGATGCAAGCTCACAGCCGCGCGCCTCTACGCGCACGGCCAACTCGCCCGGTAGTTTCATTTTACCAATGCACAGTAAAGTGACTCCTTTGAAACGATAACACAGTATTATGTTAAGCCTGAGCTCTACGCGTAATAAGAAAGGTCACAACTCAAAGCTTATTCATTGTTGTTTAAAGGTGTCTAACAGCTAGGTATTCGGCCCCTAATGATACGAGGTGCAACGAAATGAAACGATAATTAAAACTTGAAAAATGTATCTACTGACTAAAATCTAGAAAGAATCATGATGAATAAATGACCATCAATCCAAAGTAATCAATGAATCGGTTCACAAGCCTTATATTTTGGGATGTTGCTTGCTGTCCAAAGGTGTCCAAAATACAAGTCACCGGCGCCTCATAATGGTACTAATCACTGCTAAAGCAGACGTACTACTAATCACAGATAACGAAAAATCACGGTATCCTTGCATGGTGGTACTAATCACAGGCAATGTAGACCCAGTGTATGCCACATAGTACGACACTACTCACAGTCAACACAGAACCATGGTGTTCTTCATATAATGGTACTACTCCCATCGTAATCCTCCCCCGATAACATTAATCACAGACTTTTTTCTTTTGCTAGGGGCTTTACGTCACACAGATAGGTCATATGGCGAAGATGGGATAGGATAGGCCTAGGAGTTGGAAGGAATCGGCCGTGGCCTTAATTAAGGTACAGCCCCAGCATTTGCCTGGTGTGAAAATGGGAAACCACGTAAAACCATCTTCAGGGCTGCCGACAGTGGGATTCGAAACTACTATCTCCCGGATAATCAATCAGAGACCCAGCTGGAAGCAGTAGCGGTACGTGTTCCTCAGGTAGTAGTGATTATTGCTCTAAGAGAGAGCACAACCAGGCACATGTAGCAGTATTAATCGCAAGTAAATGATGATGATGATGATGATGATGATGATGCTTGATGTTTAAAGGGGCCTAACATCGAGTTCATCGGCCCCTAACGGTACGAAATGAAATGACAACAAAAAGTTCAATAAAATCCACTGACCAAAATAAAAAGAAGTCATGAAAAATGAATGGATGGACATGAACCGCCCAAAAACAAGAAACAAACAAAAAGCCCAGTGGATCCGACTCAAAAAAGGTCATAAATAATAGTATTACTGACCAAGGGACCACTTATAAAGCACCGTCCTTAATCGAGGATGCTTGATGTCTAAAGGCTTCCAATATCCAGGTCTAAGGCCCCTCAGAATGGTACATGTCGCGAGTAAAGTAGAACCATGGTATTTGTCATGTTGGGGTACTAATCAAAAGTAGTGAAGACTCACGGTGTTCCACACAAGATCGTACTACGCACAAGGTAACGCAAACCTATGGTGCTTCTCACACAATGGCGCCACTCATAGCCAACGCAAATCGATGAGGTTCCTCACCTAGGTGTACTAACCACACTATCCCGTGGTGTTCCTCACATAGTGGGTACTAATCACAGGCAACGCAGACCCACGGTGTCGCTCATATAGTGGTACAACTCACAGGCAACGCCCAGACCCGCGGTGTTGCTCACATGGGTACGACGCACGGGTAATGGAAATCCACAAGAGAACCCCCTCTTGCTGCTACTAATCACAAACCTATTTCGTACCTAATATAGTGGTACTACTCGCAAGTACAGGCAACCCATGGTGTTCCCCACGTGATGGTACGAATCAAAAGTAGTTTCATGGTTCTAATTCAATCATCCCTTGGTCGTCCCTTTTAGATCGCAAGTAAAGTCGACCCATGGTGTTCATCGCTTAATGGTACCAATCGCAGATTGCATTATGGTTTCAAATGCATCATCTCTCGGTCGCCCCTTTTGTTTCATCTCTTACGACATTCAGGGAAACCATGCGTGCAGTCTTCACCTGCGTCCCAAACCGACAGGGAATATAAAAGGGTCCGATACTTCGAAAAATGAAGTACCGGACAAAGAAAGGGAAGAGACAGGAAGGGCGCGAAAATGAATGACTCCTCCAAGCCTCGAACGCTCCAATACCGTCGGAGTCAGAAGTTGATGATGATGATGATGATGATGCTTGTTGTTTTAAGGGGCCTAACATCGAAGGTCATCGGCCCCTAATGGAACGTGATGGACGACATGATGCATGATATTTAAAATTTTAAAACGTATCCACTAACCAGAGTTAAAAATATGGTGATGAAAAAATGAGTATGAGATTAAAACAGTAGTGGATCTAATTCGCAATGCCTTATTTCTAATAAAATAAGAGAAAATACAGAGAGAAAAGGAATAAGGCATTGCCTGGTGGTGCATATATAGATACTTCATTTACATTAGACGTTAAAATACCACATTAAAATACGCAACGCAAACTAAAATGAAGTCAATAGGTTAAACGCGCAATGGAAACAAATACACGAACACAAAGGACATCACTAGACACGGTAAAACAGACCACTATCCCCCATAAAGCGGATGACGAGGTCTGCTGACTGCTCATCATCTCGCAAGATAAGGGACATGGTACCCGGAAGGTTAAGACTACGGCGAAGATCGACCAGGTCCATACACTTCGTAAGGATGTGTACCACGGTAAGGTGGTCGCCGCAGGTACACACCGGAGGGGGTTCTCCTTTCAAAAGATGCGAGTGAGTTATGATACCGTGGCCGATCCGAAGACGACATAATACCACGGCTTCCCTTCGCGAAGCCCGAAGGGAAGTCCTCCATACCTTCGTTGTTCCTTTTATCGCTCTCAGCTTATTGGGAAGTGGAATGGCCTGCCACTCGATCTCCCAATGAGACATAACCAGATGTCTCAGCTGAGAGCGAATATCACTTGCTGGAACCTTGAAAGGCAACGGGGGCAGTGTAACTGCCTCCTTGGCAGCCTGATCCGCTAACTCGTTTCCCTCTATGCCCATGTGGCTGGGGAGCCACAGAAACGTAATTCTGGTGCCGGCATCCGAACACCCGGCCAGCAGGTCCTGGATCCGCTGCACCAGAGGGTGCCGAGGGAACAGGTATCAATAGACTGGGCTGAACTCAAGGAGTCAGTACACACAAGAAAGTGACGGCGTTCATTGTACAGTGCGTACCGCAAAGCTCTACAGAGAGCATAGAGTTCTGCCGTTTGCACACTACAGGTTTCCGGGAGAGCGAAAAGAAACCTATCATTGTCGACAACGAATGCATAGCCCACCTTCGTGTCCGTCCTTGAACCATCCGTGTAGACGACGACTGAGCCTGGATAGCGGCCAACGACGGACAGGAAGAGCCTCCGATAAATCGAAGGGTCCGTGTTCTCCTTCGGGCCAGTGTGTAGGTCCAGAATTATTTCAGGTCGCCGTACTACCTACGGAGATACCCCACTTGATTGTCTGACAAGGCAAGGAACTGAAGGTACGTCAAACAATCTGTAACTGCTATCTAAACGTATTCCAACCGGCCGCGTTGTTCGGGGACGAGCGGCGTACAACAAACGGTTGCCATTGTTGAAAACGCTAGAATAGCTTGGATGTAGTGGCATCTGTCGCAAATTAGCAGCATAGGTAAGAAGCAGTTGCTGTCGCCTCAGGTGTAAAGGCGGCACACCGGACTCACCGAGCAGGCTAGCTACGGGGCTTGTACGAAAGGCTCCCGTCGCCAACCGAACCCCGCTGTGGTAAATGCTGTTTAGCATCGCAATAACGCTTGGTCTTGCTGAGCCATATGCTGCACTGCCGTAGCCTAGGCGAGATAAAATATGTGCCCTATAAAATCGTAGGAGCACCGCGCGGTCAGTCCCCCAAGAACTGCTGGTAAGAAACTTCAGGATATTAAGCTTCTTAGCACATTGCACTTTCAACTGCCGCACATGTGGCACCCACGATAATTTATTATCGAAAAGGAGCCCAAGGAATCGGTGTCAACTACAGGTATAGCTACATTTCCTAAATAAAGTTCAGGAGGAGGGTGAAGAGAACGTTGGCGACAAAAGTGGACAACACAGGTCTTTGTGGTTGAAAAACGAAAGCCACGCTCTAAGGTCCACAGCTCTACGCTCCTAATAGCTTGCTGTAACTGTCGCTCTGCGACTGCCATACTGCACGAGCTATAGTGCAGAGCAAAATCATCCACATATAGCGACGGTATTACGGCTGGACCAGCAGCAGCGACAATACAGTATATGGCAATCGCGAACAGAGTGACGCTAAGAACCGATCCCTGTGGGACCACATTTTCTTGAACGTGGTATTGCGAATATGTCCTCCTTACTCGGACACGGAATAGACGGAGGGACAAAAAATTCGCAATAAATACCGGCAAGTTACCTCGGAATCTCCATTGATGCAGGACTGAAAGGATGCCATATCGCCAGGTGGTGTCGTAGGCCTTCTCTAAGTCAAAGAAGACAGCTACGAAGGGCTGTTTGCGGAGAAACGCATCCTGGATAGAGCTCTCCAGGCGTACCTAGTGGTCTGTGGTGGATCGAGCGGCTCGAAATCCACATTGGTACTCGGACAAGAGTCCTTGTTTCTCCAGACACCACACGAGTCTGCGATTTACCATCCTCTCAAATAGCTTACACAGGCAATTTGTTAGACAAATCGGTCTGTAACTTCCTGCATACTTAGGATCTTTGTTAGGCTTGAGGACAGGGATGACTATGCCCTCTCGCCACTGAGACGGAAAATCACCCTCTGTACAGATTCGGTTGAACACACGAAGGAGATATAGTAAACTATCATCACTAAGGTGTTTCAACATCTGGTTATGAATGTCGTCCGGTCCAGGAGATGATGATGATGATGCTTGTTGTTTTAAGGGGCCTAACATCGAAGGTCATCGGCCCCTAATGGAACGAAATGAATGACATGAGACATGGAGTTAAAATTTTAAAAAAAAAATCCACTGACTAGAGTTAAAAAAGAATGGTGATGAAGAAAAATGAGGGTGAGATTAAAACAGTCAGTGGATCTAATACGCAATGCCTTATGTTCTATTAAAATAAGAGAAAGTACAGGAAATGGAAGGAATAAGGCATTGCCCAGTAATACAGATATTAACACATAATTTACGTTAGACGTTCAAAACACATTAAAATGCGCAACACAAACTAAAATGAAGTCAATGAGATAAAAGCGCAACTGACATAAACAACACTAGGACAAAGGACATCATCACACACGATAAAACAGACCGCTATCCCTCATAAAGCGGATGACGAGGTCTGCTGACTGCTCGTCACCGCGCAAGATAAGGGAGATAGATCTCGGAAGGTTAATACTACGGCGTAGATCGACCAGGTCCACGCACTCCGTAAGGATGTGTACCACGGTAAGATGGTCGCCGCAGGTACACACCGGAGGGGGTTCTCCTTTCAGTAGATGGGAGTGCGTCAAGATACCGTGGCCGATCCGAAGGCGACATAATACCACGGCTTGCCTCCGCGAAGCCCGAAGGGAAGTCCTCCATACCTTCGTTGTTCCTTTTATCGCTCTCAGCTTATTGGGAAGTGGGATGGCCTGCCACTCCATCACTCAATGAGACATAACCAGATGTCTCAGCTGAGAGCGAATATCACTTGCTGGAACCTTGAAAGGCAACGGGGGCAGTGTAACTGCCTCCTTGGCAGCCTGATCTGCTAACTCGTTTCCCTCTATGCCCATGTGGCTGGGGAGCCACAAAAACGTAATTCTGGTGCCGGCATCCGAACACCCGGCCAGCAGGTCCTGGATCCGCTGCACCAGAGGGTGTCGAGGGAAACAGGCATCAATAGACTGAAGCGAACTCAAGGAGTCAGTACACACAAGAAAGTGTCGGCGCTCATTGTTTAGTGCGTACCGCAGAGCCTCACAGATAGCATAGAGCTCTGCCGTGTACACACTACAGGTGTCCGGGAGAGCAAAAAGAAACCGATCATTGTCGACAACGAACGCACAGCCCACCTTCGTATCTGTCCTTGAACCATCCGTGTAAACGACGACTGAACCTGGATAGCGGCCAACAACGGACAGGTAGATCCTCCGATAAATCGAAGGGTCCGTGTCTCCTTTCGGGCCAGTGTGCAAATCCAGGATGATTTCAGGTCGTCGTACAACCCACGGAGGTACCCCACTTGGTTGTCTGACAAGGCAAGGAATCGAAGGTACATCAAACAATTCATAACTGCTATCCAAGCGTATCCCAACCGGCCGCGTCGCACGAGGATGAGCAGCGTACAACAAACGGTTGCCATTGTTGAACACGCAAGGATAACTCGGATGAAGTGGCATCTGTCGCAAATTTGCAGCATACCTAAGTAGTAGTTGCTGGCGCCTCAGGTGTAAAGGCGGCACACCAGACTCAGCGAGCAGGCTAGCGATGGGGCTAGTACGAAAAGCTCCCGTCGCCAACCTAACCCCGCTGTGGTGAATACTGTTCAGCTTCGCAAGAACGCTTGGTCTTGCGGAGCCATATGCTGCACTGCCGTAGTCTAACCTGGATAAAATGTGTGCCCGATAGAATCGCAGGAGCACCACGCGGTCAGCTCCCCAATTAGTGCTGCTAAGAAACTTCAAGAGGTTAAGCCTCTTGGTGCATTGCACTTTTAGCTCCCGCACGTGTGGCTCCCACGATAATTTACTGTCAAAAAGGAGCCCAAGAAATCGGTAGGTGTCAACAACTGGAAGAACGACATTACCTAGATAAAGCTCAGGATGAGGGTGAAGTGTACGTTGACGACAAAAGTGGACAACGGAGGTCTTTGCGGCAGAAAACCGAAAGCCATGTTCTAAGGTCCACTTCTCCACACTCCTAATAGCTTGCTGTAACTGTCGCTCTGCGACTGCCATACTGCACGAGATATAGTGCAGAGCAAAATCATCCACATATAGGGACGGTATTACGGCTGGACCAGCAGCAGCCAAAATACCGTTTATGGCAATCGCGAACAGAGTGACACTAAGAAACGATCCCTGTGGGACTCCATTTTCTTGAACGTGGTATTGCGAATATGTCCTACCTTCTCGGACACGGAATGGACGGAGGGACAAAAAATTCGCAATAAATACCGGCAAGTTACCTCGGAATCTCCATTGATGCAGGACTGAAAGGATGCCATATCGCCAGGTAGTGTCGTAGGCCTTCTCCAAGTCAAAGAAGACAGCTACCAAGTGCTGTTTGCGGAGAAACGCATCCTGGATAGAGCTCTCCAGGCGTACCAAGTGGTCTGTGGTGGATCGAGCGGCTCGAAATCCACATTGGTACTCGGACAAGAGTCCTTGTTTCTCCAGACACCACTCGAGTCTGCGATTTACCATCCTCTCAAATAGCTTACACAGGCAATTTGTAAGACAAATCGGTCTGTAACTTCCTGCATACTTAGGATCTTTGTCAGGCTTGAGGACAGGGATGACTATGCCCTCTCGCCACTGAGACGGAAAATCACCCTCTGTCCAGATTCGGTTGAACACACGAAGGAGATATAGGAGACTATCATCACTAAGGTGTTTCAACATCTGGTTATGGATGTTGTCCGGTCCAGGAGACGTGTCCTTGCAAAGCGCTAAGGCGCTGCGGAATTCCCACTCCGTAAAGGGCACGTTGTAGTCCTCTGAAGCTTGGGTGGCAAAACTAAGGCGATGACGTTCTGCCTCCCGCTTCAGAGGGAGGAAATCAGGATTGTAATTCCCGGAGCCAGAGACATCCGCGAAATGACTAGCGAGATGGTTAGCAATCGCGAGGGGATCAGTGGCGACACTGCCTGCAATGGAAATTCCCGGTACAGCAGATGATCCTTGAATACCCGAAATTCGTCGAAGTTTCGTCCACACTTGAGAGGATGGAGTATGTGACGTCATGGACGACACATATCTCTCCCATGAAGCCTTCTTACTTTGTCGAATAAGAACTCGCGCCTTAGCGCGCAGTTTCTTAAATGTTACCAAGTTGGCCACAGTAGGATGTCTACGGTAACGCTTATGAGCGCGACGGCGTTCTTTGATGGCTGCTGCTATTTCATCGTTCCACCAAGGAACGAGTTTTCGGCGAGGAGTCCCCGAGAAAAACGGAATGGACTCCTCAGCAGCAGCAAGAATAACTTGGGTGATGTAAGTTATTTCCTCGCCGACGGTCCGCCTGACATCTTCGCTAAAGACAGCTAGTGATGTGTACTTTGGCCAATCAGCATGTTTAAGAATCCATCGAGGGGGAGCCTCGACGGGTTTATGATTCAACAAAGTAAGAACGATGGGAAAATGGTCACTGTCACAGAGATCATCGTGTGCATTCCACCGAAACAGTGGAACCAACGTTCGGCTGCATAGACTAACGTCTATGCGAGAATATGTGCCGTAACGTACACTAAAGTGAGTTTGTTCCCCTGTGTTCAAAATACATAAATCCAGATCTGTGAGAATTGTTTCCAGCTCTCTTCCTCGGGGGCAAGGCGTCTCAGAGCCCCACTTGGGGTGATGGGCGTTGAAATCGCCCAATAAGAGAAAGGGTGGTGGAAGCTGATCTATAAGATCAGCGGCATCATTGATGTTCAGATGCTGGCCTGGTGGAAGACAAACATTACACACTGTTGCTATGACAGGCAGTGGAACGCGAACAGCTACAGCCTGAAGAGGGGTTCTTAATGGAACCTCTTCGCTGTAGCTATCAGAACGTACAAAAATGCCAACGCCTCCGGAAGCCCGGTGAGCATAGTATCGTTCTGTCGAGTATACTTTGAAATTCCTCAAGACCGTATGATGACCAGGTCTGAAATTGGTCTCCTGAATACAGACTATACTCGCTGCGTACTCGATAATACGCTGACGTAAGTCAGCAAGAAGCCTGTCATAAGCGTTACAATTCCACTGTAACAGTGCCATAGTGTGGACTATAAAAGGAGTGTTAGGTTATGAGCGACAAAATGCTCGTAAGCCTAAACACTATCTAGCTCTTCATCCGTAGATGTAGAGGACAGCGCGACATCCATCCCGTCATCAAAAGATGGCAGGGGTGCCACCCAGAACTTCGACGCTTTTCGGGCGCGAGGGGGTCCCCTACGAGGAGAGCGCGCAGGTTTAGGAGCAGGAGTGCCTCCTGGCGCAGACTCATATCCCCCAGATGGGGGGCATGACTTCTCCTTCGCAGGGGAAGTCCGAGAATGCTCAGGATGGGCGCTCTTCTTCCCTTTCTTCTCTTCTAGTTTAGACGGGCTGGGAGATAGTTTCCCAGCCCTGGTCGACGATGCCGCCTCCGCCGGCTGGGGCACGACTTTCGTCGACCTCCTAAGGGGGGAGACTTAGTCTTCCCCCCTTGCTGTGCCGGCTGGGAACTGCCAGCCTGCACAGACTTCTGGTTGGTCGAAGGTGGGGGTGGTCCCCCCTTCGAGCTTTGACTATTTGTGACGTTGCTGGGAGCAGCAACAGTCGCCTTGGGCGCAGCGGTCTGGACAGGCGTCGAGGTTGTGAATGACGAACCTGGAAGACTCTGAGCTATCAAGCTATAGTCGAGTGTACGTGCAGGTGTATTCGTAGAATGAAACTTACGGCGCGCTTCCTGGTAGGAAAGACCATCCAGGGTCTTGATCTCCTGGATCTTCTTCTCACTCAGGTATGTCGGACAATTCCGATCCCGAGGAGAATGAAAACCGGAGCAGTTAGTGCACTTGTATGGAGTTGTGCACTCCTCCGCGCTGTGAACTACTCGTCCACATGTACCACATATAGCCTGATTCGAACAGCGAGATACCATATGTCCGAATCGCTGGCATTGATAGCATCGCATAGGAGGCGGGATGTACGGCCTCACATCGCAACGATAAGTTGTTACCTTGACTTTCTCTGGTAACACTGACAACTTGAAAGAGACAATGAAGGCACCAGTGGCAACGTCTTCACCGTTGACCTTGCGCGTAATGCGCCGGACGTGCGTCACGCCACGGTTCTTCATGTCTTCCATCAACTCGTTGTCAGTGTTCAAAATAATGTCGCGGTGAAAGATGACTCCGCGAACCAGGTTCAAGGACTTATGCTCCTCCACTTTGACGGGGATTTCGCCAAAGTGCTCGCACTTAAGCTACTGATCAGCTTGCAGTGCTGTACGAGTCTTTAGAAGCAAACTACCGTTGTGCATTTTCTTAAGTTCCTCCAGTTCGCCATAGACGCCTTCGATGTGTCTACTAAACAGGATCGACTTCACCAGCTTAAAATCGTGCCCATCGGTTCTGGTAGAGACCAGAAACCTAGGGAAGCTGGATCCTATTCCTTCACGCTGCGCATGTTCCCAGGGAGTTGAACCTCTCAGGGAAGCAAAAGTTAAAATCTTAGGTGGGTGACCACCTTGAGAGAGCCGACTTCGTTTGGAAGCCATGCCCGATAGCTTCCTCCCCGAATGCCGCCCACTCCGATCAGGGGTCTCTGTAGCCGAACCAAGCAGCCAAGGCAATACCCACCTGGTCATAGCAGGTACTGCCCGGGGTCCGATGTTGGACGATGCCTAATACGGGATGACTGAGGCAATGAGCACTAAGACTCCCTTCCTCCAGTCACCCGCAATAGCATGTACCCCATAGCGTGTACAGAGCACTAAATATAGGAAAAAATAAATAAAAATAATTAATAATAATATGTCCTTCTGGCATTCGGCTGTGCGGGGACCTGCGTTGTCAGGCGGATACTACTGCCCGGGTACATGACACTCCCACCCGCCGCGTCCTGGGTGGTTGCTGGCACGGGCTTTCGAGCGTAGTCGCACGCATAGGAGCTCCATCGCCGAGCAGCACGCACATCAAAATTTCGAATGGTCTGCATCCGACCCTCGGAAAAATAATAATGAATAAAGAGGGGGCCATGGCCACACGATGATGATGATTGATTGATGATTGTTGTTTAAAGGGGCCTAATATCTAGGTCATCGGCCCCTAATGGTACGAAATGAGACGAAATGGAATGACATATTAAGAGTCTAAAATTCTCCACTGACCAGAATTCAAAAATGTGACAACGAAGACTGAATGGATGGACATGAATTTAAAACAATCAGTGGTTGTGACCCGCAATGTCGCACAGTCACATAAACGGACGTGACAATATAGTATTACTGACCAAGGAACTACTGCTATAGCATAACACTGAATCGATTATGCGTGCAGTCAAAAGGGGGTCCTAAATCGAAGTTATCGTTCCCTCATAACGGTACTGATCGCTATCCAAATTGAACCATGGGAGCTGTCCTGTTACGGTACTAATTAAAAGTAGCAGAGACTTGCGGCATTCCACACATTATTCTACTACTCAGAGCTTATGAAATTCGACATTTAATACAGACCTATGTTTTCCCACTTTGCGGCGCCATTTACAGGCAACGCAAACCTATGGTGTTCATCACAGAAGAGTACTAACCACAGGGACCTCTCCCTATCCCGTGGTGTTCCTCATATAGTGGGTACTAATCATAGGCAAGGCAGAACCATGGTAGCTATCATCCCATGGTCCTGCTCATATGGTGGTACTAATCACAGGCACTGCAAAAGCCGACCGCGCGGTGCTCCTGTGTGCTACTAATCACAAACCAATTGCGTACCTAATGTAGTGGTACTACGCACAAGTAAAAGCAACCCTTGGTGTTCCCCGCGTGATGGCACGAATCAAAAGCAGTTTCATGGTTCCAATTTAAACATCCCTTGGTCGCCCCTTTTAGTCGCCTCTCACGACAGGCAGGGGATACCGTGGGTGTATTATTCGTTTTCCTCCCCCACCCACAGGGGGTGTGTGCTTGGTCCGCGAGAGGTATTTTATTTCCCTCAAGTCCGCCGGCAAGCTGGTTAGGACCCCCCTATCCGCGACCTGGGACGCGCCACGTGGGAGTATCACCTCTCCCCCTGCTACCCAGGCGTAGCAGGTTCGTGGGTCAGAATTTGAATAGCTAAGTCAGACTCAGTGCTTGTGGTCAATGCTGACGAGTCTCAAGATGTGAACTCCTGGAGTAAAAGGTGCGTGGTAATGTGTCATGGGCACAGGAGTAGACTTGTAATAATCCACTAGCATTGATTTGCTCGGAGTGAACTTGGAAGAAGAAGCTTAGACGTCGAAAGCAGACATTGGAATAATAATAATAATAATAATAATAATAATAATAATAATAATAATTGTACCGGGCGGTACAACCCTACGCCGCAATTTTTAATCTTGCGCTAATAAATCCTCCTCTACTGGAGAAAATCTGAACCTTAAAAACTGGACCAATTTATAAGTTTCTCAGAAGATGTCACTACAGTAAAATTTTGTGATTACCAAGTTGTCAATACTGTGTGGATTTCAACGTGTTTTGTTTCCTATTGATGAAGTGTGGAATTTCTCTTATAGATGTCTCTACTAAAAAGCTATGATCATGCATTCTGGTGCGAAGTAAAGGAACTTTATTTGAAGAAATTTTGTATTCATAAGTTTTTTTTTTACTAAACATCGTTCTTTCATTTGTAGGTTGGCAGTATTAAATTTCTCTCTCCGCCGGTTTTGATTTTAACCAATCAAGAATTTCTGTAATTAATTTCCTACCAATCATGTGTTTCTTCTCCGATTTTGTGTGTAACTTTTGATGTTAGCCAATAAAAGACGGTGGGTGTGTCTTAATTATTCATGAAATGTCTCGAAACTTCCCCGAGGGTTTAAAAACTGCTGATTTTCACGGCTCTTCGCCATTTCTTCTACATCTAGCTTAGTGTACGGACGTGTAGCATGGGGCGGGTAGCGCCTCTTCCTTCGGGCAGCAGATCTTCAACAAGGTAATGGTCGTTTAACATCTTTTTTTTGTAGCTAGCTCAGCAGTTTAACCCGCGGGGCAGGTCCGAAACCTTTAATATGTAACCTATCTCTTGAAACATGTAAATTGCTTTCAGTCTTTGTAAAACTTCATATATCTTTAACTGTAATTCGGAGATAGAGAGTGCTTTACCCTCTCGAGCTCCGCTTCATTTTGATTTGAGGTGACTACGTTTTCGTAACCGATTTTCTACTCTTCCTTAATGTGTTAAAATTTTTCTTATACGAGTCACCTCCCTAGTTTGGGAATAGCCCCTGTGTCATCGGCCTAGTGCCTCTTAGGTTTTAAAATGTGTATTTTAGGAGTGCTAATTCACGCCTCCATTCCTTTTGCGTTTAGGGCCATTTAAATTAACCTATTATTTTCGTATTAAGGCCCAGTAGGCTGGGTACAAGATACCCCTGTTTTCTTGTAAGTTGTGCCTTGTGGGCAATTTTTGGTAAAATCTGTTATGGCCTTTAGTAGGCTCAGAAAAATTGAGAGTGGGTCAGCTCTTTTTGAGGTGGTAAAGTGCCTCTAGGAGGTCTGATATGTTTTTGTAGCTAATGCTCCTTGTATAAATGGGTTTTCTGCCCTTTGAACAAATGTGTGTCTTGGTAAAGTTGGTCTAGTAAGCTCAAGGATTGTCGAATTGGAGCTCGTAGCCCAGAACATGTTAAGACCCCGAAACTTGTACTTTCGTTCGTAAAATTAGACCTTGTACCTGATTATTGGATAGCTGTTGACTTCTTGTACTTGTTAAGTTTTCAAATTCTATGTAAAAATTGTTAAACCTTGCCATGTCCGAAAATATAACCTTTATTGAAATTTTAATTAATCTTTCGGCCTTGTAGTTAGACCCATTCCAGCCCACACCTTCTTTCACCTCTGCCTTCCACGGGTAACTCCGTAATAATAATAATAATAATAATAATAATAATAATAATAATAATAATAATAATATCAAAGTGAAGGTACATATTTCCCCTATTGCACTCTCATTGCATGTTCTTCAACGGAGGCTTGCAGTTGTGTGTCACCCCACAGAGTTCTTTAACGTTCCGGAAGCCAACGAAGTGGAGTTGTTTCATTTAATTCCATTTGATATTACCAACCTCAGCCAGGATCGAGCCCGTTATCTTGGAGACAGAAGACCACTACTCACCGACCAGGCCACTAAAGTTGGATCGTAAGCCAGGTATCACAATAATGATGGATCAAATTCTAGTGATAAATACAACTGAGGTAACTAGTTAAGTTATCCAACATCAACGTCATCAATTTAGATGCCTGTTTTGTAAGGAAATCCCAGAATTTTTCTTTCTTCTGTGTTCTGTAATTTAATAACAGTATAAAGTGAGCAAACAGTAACTGTACAAGATTTTTTTTACAACGCGAATAAGGCAATGCAGTGTTGACGGTGGCTGATTTACGGCTTGTGTAACCTGGCTGGCGACCTCCGAAGCGGGACATTGTCGATGGATGCTGACCAACAGACAGGTAGATGACGGCCTTGGAGGCCACAAGTTCAGTGGCCCATCACCTACGTGAATAAAAATTTAAATTTAGGCGGAGAAGAATAGCCACAGGCTTTTGGCAGTGCCGTCTTTAGGACAGATGTACCAGCTCCTTTCTACAACGTCATCCATGTTTCCTTCCTCATGCAAAATGGATTCAAATATATAATTACGCTTTAAAAGACTGCGTAATAACTACATTTATGAATTATTGTGAGATATAATAAATGCTTGACGTGATATAATTTGTAAGTAAATCTATACCCGGCAGTAAGAAAATACTGTTACTTGAAAACTGCGTGAAGTGAAGTCTGTGTTGACTTGAGGGTCGCTATGTGCTTCGTGGAACGAGACTAATAGCAGGAAAACTTCAAATCTGTTCCTTGTTTCGAAGTCGCATTGACGTCCTAAGGGTTTCAGTGACTGTGCGAAAGGAGAGTGCTAAGACTGGGAAGATAGGGGCAATAGCCTTTATTGATGATGATGATGATGCTTGTTGTTTAAAGGGGCCTAACATCTAGGTCATCAACCCCTAATGGGACGAAATCTAATGACAAATTAAAAGTTCAAAATCATCCACTGACCAACATAAAAAATGCCATGAAAATGAATGGATGGATATGAATTTAAAACAATCAGTGAATCTGACCCAAACACTATCATAAAATAGTATTACTGACCATGGGACTACATCCAAAGCTAAATCCTGAATCGAGGATGCTTGCTGTTGTAAAGTGGTCCAAAATCTAGGTCAACGGCCCCTCATAATGGTACTTATCGCTAGTGGAGTAGAACCATGGTATTTGTCATTTTGGGATACTAATCAAAAGTAGCGAAGACTCACGGTGTTCCACACAAGATGGTACTACTCACAAGTATTGTACTTCGTACAGGGAACGCAGACCTATGGTGTTTCTCACACAATGGCGCCACTCATAGCCAACGCAAACCGATGAGTTTCCTCACCTACGTGTACTAAGTACAGGGACTCACACTATCCCGTGGTGTTCCTCACATAGTCTGTACTAATCACAGGCAATGCAGACCTATGGCGTTTCTCACACAATGGCGCCACCCACAGTCAACGCAAACCGATGAGGCTCCTCACCTAGGTGTACTAGTCACGGGCGCCGGTATTTCCGTGGTGTTCCTCACATAGTGGGCACCAATCACAGGCAACGCAGACCGACTGTGTCGCTCATATGGCGGTACAACACACAGGCTACGCCCAGACCCGCGGTGTTGCTCACATGGGTACGACGCACGGGTACTGGAAACCCCCAGGCCAGCCTTTATACTGCTACGAATCACAAACCCATTTCGTACCAATTTAGTGGTACTACTCGCAAGTACGGGCAACCCATGGTTTTCCCCGCATGATGGTACGAATCAAAAGTAGTTTCATGGTTCTAATTCAATTCCTTGGTCGCCCCCTTTAGTCGCCTCTTACGACAGGCAGGGGATTCCGCGGGTGTGTTCTACATGTGCGTCCCCCACCCGCTGGGGGTAGTGTGTTTGGTCCGCGAGAGGTATTTTATTTCCCTCAAGTCCGCCGGCAAGCCGGTTAGGACCCCCCTATCCGCCACCTGGGGCGCGCCACGTGGGAGTATCACCTCTCCCCCTGCTACGCCAGCGTAGTAGGTTCGTGGACAAAAGTAAGCATTAAATAAGCTAAGGAAAAGGAAGATACATGTTGTCCTAGACAAGAAGTTATAGCATTGTTAACGTCTAGGACAAAATGAATTATATTTAGTGTAGTAATAGTCAAACAATTATTGTAAGAGGAAAATATAATGCATATATGAAAATGAATTGCAAAAAAAATGTGCCTTCTCCCCAGTTTCAGACAATCCCGAAGTAGGGGATGGAAGTACTCTACCCTATTCTAAGGCCTTTATGAAGCATAGGAAGGTTTTTAGTTAAATAAAATAAATCATTTTCTTATTGTAATGACAAAAGCGTCCATTTCATTTATTGAAATGACTTGAGAAACGTGTGTTTCCCTGGAATTTATCTGATCTGTGAGATATTTATTAACGAGATTGTACCATATCTGACATCGTATTCGGAACATTACTCGGAAAACACCTGGTACTACATGTTGTAGATATATGAGTTACAGCTGAGAAATTTTCTTGCAATAATGTCGTAATATCCAAATAGTTGCCGAAATAGAAGGAAATCCAATTTATCACGTAGACGTTGACGCACTATGCAGACATCTGTCTGTTGTCAATATGACGACATAATTTGTTGTTAAGTTAGACATGAAATGAGAGATAAACGCTCGGTACTTGCAACGAATGTGTGAATTATCAGTTTTGAACTTAACGATGATGTAAACTAACACAGATTTCGCAAGTACACGTAGGTATCTTTTCCTGAAGATCCTACTGGTTGGTGATTTGGTAATCCGGGTCATACTGACGTGCTAAGAAATGTATGTTGTGTTTAGCCAGCGGGCGGTGGAGTTGGACGCACAGCTTCTTGAATACAAATTGGTGAAGGCCATGTGACCTTTGATCTCCTACTGACCGTCAGGATGATCACATCAGGAATCGTGATGATGTCATGCCGGATAGCAAAGTTACCGTGGCACATTTCAAACATCTGTGGTGCAAGTAATATAGGGATTTTAACGGTCGAAATTAAAATAATATTTGATTTCTTACTACTGTGTGAATACAAACTATTTTTAAACCTTTTTGCTACCTGTTTAATCTCACACTATCTCAGGTTTTCAGTGACTCTAGGATACGATAGCGTTAGGGCAAGGAAGGTCTCTCATAAAAGTATACTCCAGGAATTTGAACACTCTCCCCCTCATAATCGGCGAGAAGTTAATCGGCAAATATACATTTATATATAAAGTAACAAAAGGCAAAATATTTGCTGGGGTAATTTGTGAACACTCCAGCAATTCTGCTGTAGACGTTGCATGTCGGTCAGGTGGTGGTGGTCATTATTGTTTTAAGAGTAAGTACAACTAGGCAACCATTCCCTATATAACTCTAATCAGAGAGAGAAAATGGAAGGGATCCGATACTTCGAAAAATGAAGATATCGGCCAAAGGAAGACGAGGGTCACGACTCCCTACGCCTCGAGTGCTCTAATACCGTCGGGGTCGGAAAAGAACAAGAGTTGACAAAAGGAGGTCGAATAGGATAGATACAAGTTAGGAGCCTGGCACGAGTAAGTGGAAGCAATGCAAGGACTCTGCTAAGAGCCCCGTGGTAGCCAACCGACGTTCCCAAGTTGAGGGCCCCTGAGACCCCTTTTAGTTTTCTCTTACGACAGGCAAGGGATACCGTGGGCGTTATTCTACACCCCCACCCAAAAAGGGATAGAATTTGAGAAGTAACGGTGTTCTTACAAGATTCTCAGCTTCCCTGCGAGACAAAAATGGCTCATTTGCGTTGATTATTTTCTTTTTCTTTTCTGGTTCTGTCTTTCGCTTATTCTTTCATTCATGTTTTATTTATATACTGCCCTTTGTAATGGGGTTAATAAATAAATAAATCTAAAAAGAAATAAATAAACAAAATTCTTGGATTTAAGCTTTTCAAGAATTAGCTTTAATGCATTTAAAATCACTTTTTAAGCATTTATTTTTAAATACGATAGTATAATGAGATTTTTAACCAAATTTATGATCATCAGTCTTCAATTATTTGTGCAATATATTTCTGCAATAAAGTTATAAAAAGGTGCTTTCAGCTTCTATTTTGTACCAGAGTGTAAAAATGTTTTTAATTTTTTTTATTTCTATGGAGATGAATTAATTACGTTCTTACACGTTGATGTAATATAACAGCAGCAGATTCTTATTAAAAATAATAGATACGCTTTTGTTTAGTAACATAAATTGAAATCAATATTAGAGAAACTGTAATAGAAATTGTGGAAATATCAAATTAAAGAAAGAAATGTATTCAATAGGCCACCTTTCCCAGACGATGTGACACAGCCCACTATGTACATACATGACATGGCAAATTGCTGGACGGATCATCGAGCGCCTAGGAATGTAAATGAGTGGTACGATATTCGGACCCAACGCCGTTGGAATCATTACTCAGGAGTACGACAGGCTCCTCGGGACGTCAACACTCTGAAAGCTGTAGTTGAGGAGGAGCATGGGTGTGTGCCACGAGACCATGCAGGAGCTCGAGCTGAATCAAATCCCAAATAATCTTAACGATTAAACCGTAATTTTGAGTGATTACCTCCTATCATTCTAATCAACACTTCATTTGCTATACTGAACACCTTGTGTGTCCCTTGTAAAACAGGTTTCTTTGCCACTTTCAATATACACTTTATATTTTCTTCTCTTCGACTATGACTGCTTATTTCCTTCTTCAAGTAACATAATTCTTCTGCGCATGTTAACATTACGTCTGGATTCTTGACAGATGGTGGTAATCATTGTATTAAGAGGAAGTACAACTGGGCAACCATCCTCTATTAATATTAATCAGAGAGAAAAATTCGAAGGGATCCGATACTTCGAAAAATGGTGATATCAGTCAAAGGAAGACAAGGGCCACGAAGGGCATGAACATGAAGGACTCCCTAGGATTTGCAAACCTAATGGTAATGATGATTATGATTGTTGTTTAAAATGACTGAATATCTAGGTCATCGGTCCTTAATGGTACGAAATGAATCGAAATATAATGTCAATTTAAAAGTCCAAAACTCACCCACTGACCAGAATTCAAAACGTGATGATGAAGAGTGAATGGATGAAGATGAATATAAAATAATCAGTGGATCCAGATCGCAATATTGAAAGTTAAAAATCATTCCAAAATTAATCCACTGACTAGAATTCACAAAAAGAGACCCTCGCCCCACATTCCCAGAAACTATCTTAAAACAATAGTATATACTGACGAAAGGGCTGCTTCCAAAGCACAATCCTCAATCGATCATACTTTTTGCCTAAAGGGTACAAAATC
Organism: Anabrus simplex; assembly: GCF_040414725.1. Taxonomy (NCBI): domain Eukaryota; kingdom Metazoa; phylum Arthropoda; class Insecta; order Orthoptera; family Tettigoniidae; genus Anabrus; species Anabrus simplex. The sequence goes on along the minus strand of NC_090268.1, from coordinate 92,176,947 downwards.
CAGGTCAACGGCCTCTCATAATGGTTCTTATCGCTAGGAACGTACAAACCATGGTATTTCTCATGTAGCGATACTAATCGTGAGTAACGTAGGCTGACGATGTTCCACACTGTGTGGTACTACTCACAGGTCATGTAATACACACAGGTGACGTACACTTATGATGTTTCTCACATTACGACGCCACTCATAGGCAACGCAAACCCATAGTGTTCCTCAGATAGGTGTACTAATCACATGGACTCGTACTATGCCGTAGTTTACCTCACGTAGTGGTACTGATCACAGGCAACGCCCAGACCCGTGGCGTTCCTCACAATGGCACTAATCAGAAGTCCGTGGTGTTCCGCATATAGTGGTACTAATTACGGATACTGGAAACCCACGGTGAACCACCCTCTGTTTCTACTAATCACAACCCCATTGTTTACTTAACATCGTTTTACTACTCGCAAGTAAAGGCATCCCATAGTGTTGCGCGCGTGATGGCACTAATCAGAAGTAGTTTCATGGTTCCAATTCAATCATCCCTTGGTCGCCCCTTTTAGTTGCCTCTTACGACAAGCAGGGATACCGTGGGTGTATTCTTTGTCTGCGTCCTCCACCAACGGTGGGACTGTGTGTTTGGTTCGCGAGAGCTATTTTATTTCGCTCAAGTCCGCCGGCAAGCTGGTTAGGATCCCCACTATCCACCACCTAGGACGCGTCACGTGGGAGTATCACCTCCCCGCCCCCTGCTACGCCAGCGTAGTAAGTTTATGGAAACCATAATTTCAAGTGATTATGCCCTATCTTTCTAATAAACACTTCATTTTATGTATTAAACACACATTTTGATCACCTTGTGTGTCTACTGTAAAAGAGCTTTCTTTGCCACTTTCAATATACAACTTATATTTTCCTCTCTTCGACAACGACTGCTAATTTCCTCTTGCAAGTAACAGAATAATTCTGCGTATGTTAACATTATGCCTTTGCTGGCGGGACCTAGTGTTTACAGTGCACTATGTCTTCTGGTATGGGCCAGAGCAATCTTGTTACTTGCATTGATCTGTCTCAGCTTTATAATTGGCTTTTACAAAATGAAAGTGACTGAGGTATGAGTGATGCTAGTAATGCCATTCCTTCTGCAGCCAGTCTCTGCTATGAATGGTGTGAAAATATTGCTCATAGGGTCGGTTGGTCTATGCATTTCAGTGGGCTTGGCAGACTGATATGTAGACTAATAGCAACTTCTGGCTCGGTGAGGAAAGCAACGGGAAACTACCTCACTTCTTATTTCCCTAGTACGTCTCTTCAGTGATGCCTGGGCCATCTATGACAGCTGATGGTGGAGCTGTTGAGGATCCAACCAGCCTTCGGGCTGAGGACTAAACATACAACATGTTAACATTACGTCTGGTATTTTTTTTTTTTTTTGACATCAAGTGCCTAATTGTTTACGGATAATGCTTTGATAAATAGGGACACTTCTGTGTTATCAACTGATTTAAACTAAATTGTCAAAATCTTCAGGAAACCTCACCTACACTAAAGTATAAGGTTTACGGCGGGGATTCAACCAGAAAACGTATCTTTTATTTCATCTTCGTCTTCAGTACCCAAAATGATCTAATTTTGCAAGAAGCTACGTAGGGTGTTAGAAGTAAATAAGAGGGATTGATGGATGCTCCATGTCAAGAAGAAAAATCTGCACATGTTCCTTTCTCATTCGCATACAATGTAACATAAACACAATAAATCTCTTAGCTCCTTCTAAGAATTCTGTCAATGACACATCATATATCTTAATTGTACAATTGTAATTAATGATATCGCCCATTCTACCTTCGATATAAATCTTTTAGATTTATGAAATGAAGAGAAGATCGATATAAAAACGTAATTAGCATGAATAGAACAGATCTGACTTGAATATTTTGACAGATTCCTGTCATCCAGTTACAAGAAAGTCATCGCAAATATTACAGGTAAATGAAAGCTTTCCTAATAAGGAGAAGTGCAGCTCATTTTAAGTCTGTTACGAAACCTATGATGCAGAAGGAAAGAAAAAGCAGTCGAAAAAATATTATCATAAATTATCTGATGGTAACATTGAATACCGGCTTTAGAGTCTGTAATGCGTGTCTTTCTTCGTTTTATTGCAGGAATTGTGAAGGATTGTTTGAGCGCTGTTGTGAATGCAAACGAGTTTGAATTGAGCTGAAGTAAGCCATTTAATTCTATAGACCCTAATTGATACAGCATTGACTCTCTAATAATTCAGTATGTTTGATTTTACCCACACAATAGTGAATAAATCATAGACGCATAGATAAATAATTGTAGTGAAGGCACAGGTGTCTTTCTTCTGTGATTTTCAACTCTGCCTTCAGAACGGGATATTATAATTATTATTTTATTTCACCCGCTTTTGGGTGCGTTGAAACAATCACTTCTCTGCGTATTGCTCTCTTTTTAGCGCCCAGTATTTCTTCATTCTTTCTTATCTTCGTTTTCTCTCGTCTTCCGAGATAATAGGGTGATGATGATGATGCTTGTGGTTTAAAGGGGCCTAACATCGAGGTCATCGGCCCCTAATGGTACGAAGTGAATGAGCAAAAAGTTCAAATTCATCCACTGACCGAAATAAAATAAAAAATGTCATGAAGAATGAATGGATGGACATGAACCCAAAACAATCAGTAGATCCTACCCAAAAACTACCGGAAAGAAACAGCGTTACCGACCAAGGGGCCATTCTAAAGTACAAACCTGATGACGATAATGACGCTTGTTTTCTAAACGGGTCTAAAATACAGTCAACGGCCCCTCATAATGGTACATGTCGCTAACAAAGTAGGACCATGTTGGGGTACTAATCAAAAGTAGCGAAGATTCACCGTGTTTTTTTTTTTTTGCTAGGGACTTTACGTCGCACCGACACAGATAGGTCTTATGGCGACGATGGGATAGGAAAGGCCTAGGAGTTGGAAGGAAGCGGCCGTGGCCTTAATTAAGGTACAGCCCCAGCATTTGCCTGGTGTGAAAATGGGAAACCACGGAAAACCATTTTCAGGGCTGCCGATAGTGGGATTCGAACCTACTATCTCCCGGATCCAAGCCCAGACCCGCGGTGTTGCTCACATGGGTACGACTCACGGGTACTGGAAACCCAGAGGAGAACCAACTCATTGCTGCTACTAATCACAAACCTGTTTCGTACCTAATATAGTGGTACTACTCACAAGTACAGGCAACCCACGGTGTTCCCCGCGTGATGGTACGAATCAAAAGTAATTTCATGGTTCTAATTCAATCATCCCTTCGTCGCCCCTTTTAGTCGCCTCTCACGGCAGGCAGGGATACCGTGGGTGTATTATTCGTCTGCGCCCCCCACCCACAGGAGTTAGAGAAAGAGAAAAAAGAAGAAAGAAGGGCCACGAAGGGCGCAAAAATAAAAGATTCCCTAGGCCTCGAATGCTCTAATACCGTCGGGGTCGGAAAAGAACAAGAGTTGACCAAGGGAGGTCCGACAGGATAGACGAAAGTGAGGAGTCTGGCGCGAGTAAGTGGAAGCAATGTCAAGACTCATCTAAAGGCCCCATGGTCGCCAATCCGCACTCCCAAGTTGAGAGCCCCTTAGGCCCCTTGTAGTCGCCTCTTACGACAGGCAGGGGATACCGCGGGTGTATTCTACATGTGCGTCCCCCACCCGCAGGGGGTAGTGTGTTTGGTCCGCGAGAGGTATTTTATTTCCCTCAAGTTCGCCGGCACGCCGGTTAGGACCCCCCTATCCGCCACCTGGGACGCGCCACGTGGGAGTATCACCTCTCCCCCAGCTACGCCAGCGTAGTAGATTCGTGGAATTTTGTCTTTAGTTGTTACTTTAGCTTTTCGATCGAATAGTGGATTTTCTGTAATTTTTAATTCTACTAGGTTCTCTTCGGTTTCCTTAAACCAGTTTTGTTTTGTTTTGTGGTTACGGTTTGGTTAATATATTAGAGTTCGTTCTGAGAAGATGACCGTAAAAAATTATCCTTGTAGTGTGTTTCATTCTTGATGTATATTATCTTATTATCCTAAAATTCTGGTCCTAAGATATTTCTTAAAATTTTCCTTTCTTTTAGCTCGAGTGTCTCCATCTGGCCATTGAAATTCATTTTTAGTTTTTCTACTGCGTATAGTGCTCCTGGTTTAATTACTGCTTTACAATGTTTAATTTTGGACCCCCATGAAAGGGATTTATTGTTGTACGTATCTTTTGTTAGTTGGAAGGCCAGTTCAAGTTTAATTTTTCTGGACCCCATTGCTTTGCATTCCAGAGCATTACAAATTATTTTTCTTCTTCTTCTTCTTCTTATTATTATTATTATTTCGCCGGGCTGAGTGGCTCAGACGGTTGAGGCTCTGGCCTTCTGATCCCAACCAGGCAAATTCGATCCTGGCTCAGTCCGTTCGTATTTGAAGGTGCTGAAATACGTCAGCGTTGTGTAGGTAGAGTAAAATTACTCCTGAGGGACTAAATTACGGCACCTCGGCGTCTCCGCAAACCGCAAAAGTAGTCAGTAGGACGTATTATTATTATTGACACAACTTACGAATACTATCAGCCTGCTCCTCAGGTAGATTTCTAAGGTCTAACAACATCTCATCCTGGGTAGGCGAAATAGATGAACATGATGCAGAATTACATTTTAACAAGGGGATTTTACAATTGGAAGCAAATTTGAATGTGCACGACTTACTCTGAAGATCGAGCACAAGACCAGTGTGAGAAATGAAGTCCGCTCCCAATATGATGGGGCAAGACAAGTGCTTAGCCACAAACAATTTGATTTTCCATGTAAATTTAAAAATACGAATTTTGACCTGTAAAGAACCTATAATTTCTAATGGAGATGAATAAGCCGAAACATATTGGATCGAAGAGGAACAATAGTCAGGAAGTTTACAAACAGATTTCAATTTTGCATACCATTCAGCCGAAATAATAGAACAAACACTGCCTGAATCTAATAGAGCTGTTATAGGCTCATTATTTAACTCAATTTTGAGAAAGGGGACCGGTGCAGGGGTATCCGCCGCAATCCTAAGACACTCTTTGGGGCATTCAAAAGATGGATTTGCAGATTGAACGTTCCCTGAATTTTCGATCTGTTTACCAGGGGCTGAGCCTCGGAAAGATGGATTAGTCGACTCAGCCGAAGCCACTAGTCACTTTTTATTATTGGCATTGGTGGAATTTGCACCAGAGGTTGAGCAGGAGGGGGTGCTATTTGAATTCGGGCAATTCTTGGCGATATGTGAGAAAGCCCCACATTTAAAACAGTCTTGTGATGAGCCAGCTCCATTATTTGCCCTACTAGTTTTGACCAATGGACATTTATTGCGAAGATGGTCAGGCGACCAGCAAGCATAACATTTACGGGGTGTGACTGGTCGGCGAGGTGGAGGCCGAGTATTACTAAACGAAGGAGGGGGTTCTTTCGCGACACGCAAGGAATCGGCGTATCTAACTCCTTCCGCTGAGACGGCCAATGCTTCAAGTTCAGAGAAGGTTTGCGGGCACGCCGCGAAACACAAATATGACCTATAAGATGGTGAAATGCCTTCCACAATAGCCTGTACAATCTGATCCTCAGGGAAGTGAAGAGCAAACACCCTAGTATAGAACTTAATGTCTTGTATGAAATCAGCCAGATTTTCATCCAATCTCTGTACTCGATAATAGTACTTCTGAATCAGAGATGACCTCGCGCGAGCAGGAATAAAATTTGCAAGCAGATGTGCATGAAAATCTTCAATAGATGACTGTTCGGCAATGGCTCTTACTATTTTATCTGAGAGAATACCAATTGCATAAGGATAAATTATCTGTAAAATTTGACACGGAGAAAGAGAAAAAACAAGGGCATGATCTTGAAATTCAACTAAAAACCTTAAGAATGAAATAACTTCACTGGTGGTGTTAACAGAAAACTTAGAGATACCTCTGAGCAACATTGCTAATGGATGAGGCAAGCTGCTGAACCCAGGTGACATAGTAGGTAAAGGTTTCAGTGGCAAAGAAGTTAGTTCAGAACGTACATTATTCAACGACGTACGGCGTTCAGACTCGTTGTCCAATGGGGCGGAGATAGTTTGAGCTCCAACGGTTTTCCTATTGACTTCTCCCTTAGGAGGCTCTTCCTCGCTACCTACATTCACCGTAGCGGGTTGATCAGTTTTGGGAGGAATTTCCCCAGTTAACAATTGAGTGACCTTACTAGATAATTCAGAAATATTTTCAAGCACCGTACTAGCTTCCTTCCTCTGAACGTCATTTAACTTTAGAGACAACAGATCGTTAACCCTATTTGAAAAATGAAATAGCCTGGCTTGCACACGATTAATTTGATTAGGAGAAGGATCATTTTCGTCAAAAAAACTAACTACAGATGCTAGCCCAGTAATATTCTCGATGATCGTGGAAAGAGAGTCGTCAATTTCTTTCTCTCCCAAAGTGGGGATGGAAATGGGAAAATCAAGGGACTCTCTAAGCTTGTTTGTGTCTACTGCAACCGTGCCTCCAGATTGCACATTTCTGATAGTAAACTCATAGATCAACTCCTCCTTGCGCAAATAGTTAAGATGGAGAACATCGCGAGGGCCGGGCATGATGACAGAACAATTTTGAAACAGGACAAGTCAAAAATTCCAGCAACTGAGAAAATTGTTAGAGTTCGGATCAAAGCAATGTTTAGCCGTCAAAAGGGGCTAAATTGAGACCCATTCAACCACGCTCTGCTACCACTTGTTACCGTATTTTTGTGGTAGGTAGAGGTGAAAGAAGGTGCGGGGGTGAACGGGTCTCAAACTACGAAATTAAAGTTAATTTAAAATTTAACAAGGTTATATTTTCTTTTCAAAATTCAGAAATAACACGAATGGCAGGTACAGAGTAGCAAGGCAACAAAAGAGCAACAACAGTATTTACAGGCTTTGGGCTTCGAGCCCCGAACTCACAATTCTTGAGCAGTTAGCCCAAGCTTACATGTACATAAGGTTTAACAAAGGGGCAGAAAACCCCAATCATGCCCAGCAGCACTTGCTCCAAATTACACAGTAAGACCTCCTAGAGGCACGCAGAAACAAATTTCAAAAGAGCGATCCGCTCTCAAAATTTTTAGCCTATCAAAAGGCCACACCTAACTCGACCTTCAAGCTGTCCTCTAAGGACGTAGACACAGGGGTAAAATACCCAACCTACTGAGGCCTATTAAGCAAGAAAAGGATAATTACATGGCCTCTAAAATACCAACGTGAGAGGAGGCGAACTGCACTCCTAATACATTTTGTTTTAAAACCTAATCTGGCTCTAGGCCACAAATGCAAGGGCTAATCCCATACTACAGAGGTGACTTAAGAAAAGAACAATTTACATTACATTAAGGAAGAATCGGTTGTGAGAAATAAGTTCACCTCAAAACAATATGAGTGGGAGCTTGAGAGGGTTAAGCACTCTCTATCCCAATATGTAACTTTAAAAGAGAAAAGATGCTAAGAGTCGTTACATTTTAGGGGAAGGTTACATGGTGGAAAAGCTTCGGACCCGCCCCGAGAGTTAAACTGCTGAGCTAGCAAGAAAAGAAGTTATTATACGGCCATTACCTGGTTGTTGAACTGCTGTCCGAAGAAAGAGGCGCTTCCCGCCCCCTGCTATGTACTTTACACACTGAAAGATGGTAGAGAAGTGGCGCAGAGACCCTAAAATCAGCAGTTTATATACTCTCGCGGAACGTTCGAGGCGTTTCAGGAAAGAAAACACCCGCCCACAATCATTTATTGGTTAGGGTTAAGCAGCATATCCAATTTGAAGAAGAAACACCTTATTGGTCATAAATTAATTAAAGAAATTCGGGATTGGCTAAATTCAAAACAAGGGGAAAGAAAGGGGTATACAGCCAACTTAAACAATACCAGGAAGAAATTTAACAAGAAACAAACTTTTGAAATAAAAATTTCTCCAAAAAACCAGTTCTTTCACCTTGCACTAGGGTGCACTATAGTAGTTCTTCAGTCGTGTCCTCTAGAAGAGAAAGTTCACACTTCTTGCTACAAGCAAAACAAAAATACGTCGAAAACGACCCAGTTCAGAAACTTCAAAATTTCCAAGTAGTGACATCTTCAGGGTAACTTGAAAATTAATACATTAGACAAAGTTCGGACTTCCTCCAGCAGAGGATTTTCAACTGGCGCAAAGTTTGAATTAGCGGCGTGGAGGTGTACCGCCTGGTACAATTATTATTATTATTATTATTATTATTATTATTATTATACCGGTCGGTACACCTTTACGCCGCACATTTGAATTTTTCGCCTTAATGTACTCTACAGGAGAAATTCTGAACTTTATCAACTGTATCAACTCATAAGTTTCTCAGAAGATGTCACTACCGGAAATTTTGTGATTACGAAGTTATCAGTACTGTGAGGATTTTAACGTATTTTGTTTTCTATTGATCAAGTAGTGTGGACATTCTCTCATAGATGTCTCTACTGTAAAACTGGGATCATGCACCCTGGTGCGAAGTGAATGAACTTTCTTGAAGAAATCTGGTATTCAAAAGTTTTTGTCTTTACTAAATTTTGTTCTTTCATTTGTGGGTTGGCAATATTAATCTTTCTTTCCGCCAGTTTTGAACTTAGCCAATTAGTAATTTCTGCAATTAATTTCAAACCAATCCTAGGTTCTTCTATTTTCATGTGTAACTTTTAGCCAGCCAATAAAGTTGAGTGGGTGTGTCGTAATTATTCATGAAAGGTCTCGAATCTTTCCTGAGTGTACAAAAACTGATTTTCACGGCTCCTGGCCACTCGAACAACATCTAGCCTAGTGTATGGAAGTGTAGCAGGAGGCGGGAAGCGTCTCTTTCATCCGGCAGCAGCTCTTCACCAAGGTAATGGACACTTAACTTCTTTATTTCTCGCTAGCTCAGCAGTCTAAACCGCGGGGAAGGCCCGAAACCTTTACTATGTAACCTATCTTGTAACATGTAATTTGCCGTCGCTTTTGTAAAAACTTAATCTATCTTTAACTGTAAATCGGGGATAGAGAGTGCCTTACCCTCTTGAGCTCCCCTTCATTTTTGGTTTGAGGTGACTATGTTTTGTAACTGTTTCTTCCCTCCTGTAATATCTTAAAGTTTTCTCATACGAGTCACCTCCCTAGCTTGGGAATAGCCCCTGTGTCATCGGCCTAGTGCCTCTTTCCTTTCTTGCATTTAGGGCCATTTAAATTAACCTATTATTTTTCTTTTTCTTTTAAGGCCCTGTAGGCTGGGTACAGGATACACCTGTTTAATTCTTTAATTAAGTTGTGCCTTGATGGCAAGTGATTGTAAAGTCTGGTATTACCCTTATAAGCTTGAAAAATTGAGAGCGGGTTAGCTCTTTTGTTTGTGGTAAAAATGCCTCTAGGAAGCCTGACATGTTTTTTTTTTTTTTTTTTTTTTTTGAGCTTATGCTCCTTGAATGAAGGGGTTTTCTGCCCTTTGAACAAATGAGTGTACCTTGGGAAAGTTGGGCTAATAGCTCAAGGATTGTGTAATTGGGGCTCGAAGCCCAGAATTTTAAGGACCCCGAAACTCGGGCTTTCGTTTGTAAAAATTATACCTTGTACCTGATTAGTGGAGAGTGGTTGAGTTGTTGTTATCTGTTTAAATTCTATGCAAAATTTGTTAAGTTTTTCTACTTATGAAAATATAACCTTTATTGAAAGTTTAATTCATCTTTCGACCTTGTAGTTAGACCCATTCCAGCCCGCACCTTCTTTCACCTCTGCCTTCCACGGGTAACCCCGTAACAATTATTATTATTATTATTATTATTATTATTATTATTATTATTTTTTAGTATGACATGCAAAGGAGCCATCTCCGTACAGGTTATGAAGACTTTTGGAGGAGTGGAAGGCAAGGCTTCCACTTTTCGACACCCCTGTGCTAAGTGGGACAGAGTGATTAATTCTTGACCAGTCCACATTCACCCCTATGAATTAACCTGGTACTCAATTTCGGTGCAGGCTGAGTGAACGTAAGAGCCACGTGACTCCCCAGAAATCGTTTTTCTAAAGTCTTCAACTTCTTGACGGAACCCACGCCCTGGTAGGTAAACCCAGCACGGCATTATTACATCAGCTAGGCAACCCCTATGGCATCAAAAATCAATATAAGGATACTTATATTTTAATGTTTAGCTTTGAAATTGTTCGATATATTCATCGAGATGATATTCTACTGCTAATGGAGTACATTATTGTTAACCAAGTACTCTTACGATGCCCAGCTCCTTGGTTGAATCTTCTGCGTAAAGGCCTTTCGTTCAGTGGGTCGCGGGTTCGATTTCTCGTCTGGCCCAGGATATTAATAGCATCTGGTTAATAACAGGGGTTGGATGTTCGCGTTCATCTTAACAGACATCTACATATACCGTACGTAAATATATGCATCAGTCTTTCTGTAGGCTGGAGAATCTGAAAAGGGAAGCAGTTGAACGAAGCCAGGTGATGCAGGAAATATTAAATTAGGAAATTAAATCAATTACTGCAATAAATACAATAATTATGGCAGAAATAAGGAGGACATAAAATACAAAGTAGCACAAACATGGAATGCCATTCTTAAGAAAAAATGTGCTTACTTCAACATTGTTATAAGAATTAGATATACGTCTTTGAACACTTTCATCTGGAGTGTGGCATTGTATGGAAGTGAAATATGGACAATAACGAGCTCAGACAGAAACATAATAGAGGCTCTTGAAATGTGGTGATGTGGAAGAATGCTGAGGGTGACATCGGTAGCTCGAATCACAGATGAAGAGATTCTGAATCGAATTGGTCATAGAAGGACGATTTCGTGAAATTTGTCCAGAAGAAGAGAGAGACAAATCTTAAGACATCCAGAACTTGTTCAGTTTGCTTTTTGAGGTGGTGGTGGCGGTCATTACAGTTTTAACAGGAAGTACAACTAGGCAACCATCCTCTATATAACACCAATCAGAGAGAAAAATGGAACAGATCCGACACTTCGAAAAATTAAGGTACCGACCATAGAAAGACGAGGGCCACGAAGGGCGTGAAATGAAAGTCTCCCTAGGATCCACAGCCTAATACCTTCGGGGTCTAAAATAACAAGAGTTGATCAAGAGAGGTCGGATAGGTTAGATGAAAGTAAGGAGCCTGGCACAAGTAAGTGGAAGCATTGCTCTGCTAGGACTCAGCTGAGGGTCGCCAACCCAGGCTTCCAAGTTGAAAGCCCCTAGCGCCCCTTTTAGTCACCGCTTATAAGAGGCAAGGGTTACCGTGGGTGTTATTCTACTGCCCCCACCCACAGGGGGATGTTTTTCAGGGAAATGTGGGTGGTAAGAATGGTTGGGGTGGACCGAGGCATTAATATGATAAACCGATTACAGTAGTTACGTAAAAACGATCATACTATCACAGGATAAGGTGGCAGGAAGAGCTGCATCAAAGCAGTCCATGGACTGATAACCCAAACATTTAAAAAATCAAGAACAACTCCATATCGTTCTAGTGACTACTGTTCACGTTTGATAAAAAGAAATGCTGACCTCATAAATCACTCTTAGATGTGATGAAAGTAAGCTAAAACTATTTGTCAATAAATTAACCAAAACCATTAGTTTATCGCGCTTAGGATCTTCGACTTCGTTATACAGTTTATGTTCTGCGTTTATCTGCCGAACACCACTATAATAGCATGCTGATGCCGTATTTGGCAGTAGGTTGTTTATACATCCATTAGAAGGCATTCCTTTAGCCGCAGCTAGGCACTGTGACAAAGGTCTTGATTACATCATAGGTCGTTGAAATTCATCTCACTCTTCTACCTGCAATTATTATTTTGTCCAACAGTTTTGTTTCCAGAAGTTGTTTATAACGTTCGAGAAGGATGATTTACCTCGTTTAAATATAGTCCACCGGGCGTGTTGGCCGTGCGCTAAGAAGCGCGCAGCTGTGAGCTTGTACTCTGGAGATAATGGGTTCGAATCGCAATGCCGGCAGCCCTGAAGATGGTTTTCCGTTGTTTCCCATTTTCACACAAGGCAAATGCTGGGGCTGTATCTTAAGGCCAGGGCCGCTTCCTTCCAACTCTTAGACCTTCTTTATACCATCGTCGGCATAAGACCTATCTGTGTCGGTGCGACGTAAAACCACTAGCAAAAAAATAAATGAAGTCCTTTTTTAGCTACTTTGTGATTTTACAGTTAATCATCTTTGATCCGACTGCCAAATTATCTTAGTATTTTCACCATAAGCGATGTTCCGCAGCTAAGTAATGTGATGGTGGTTACGAATTTTACAAATATTTAAGAAGGTAGCAACACATTTATGGTACAAATCTGCATTATTCAATCTATTGGGCCTGCCTAGCCAAAGCGGTAAAGGCGTTCTCAGTTTACCGTTATGAAGCCGAAAAAATTAAGAAACGAAATTTCCACTTCTGGAGGTGTTTACTTATTTCTTATTTTATTATTATTGTTATCATTATTCATTTAGGCCTAAGATGGACCACGTGGTTCATAACTCTGGAGAGCTTTTTTGCCTTCTTAGCCCAGTATTCCTTCATTCTAGCGCTATGGACGTCTTTTCTTTCTTGAGTCCATTTCACTCCTACTCCTGGACGCAGTGATTTAGCTGTTAGTGACTGGAGACAATCAGACGTCTTGATTAACTTTCCGAACGTATCTTAATTTTAAGTGTCAATGTGATCAATGTTTATGTATTGAAGGTATTTATTATTTATTTAATTTATTTAATTTATTTTCTGACTTAAACAGTGGTGAAGTTGTGGCCCGTAGCCCTATCTTACACTTAACTACATGGCCCTAAGGCACAATTAGGTTATGTCTAACCCAGACTCGAGTTCCAGATTCATTCCAGAGGGAAAAGGCGGCTAACATCCTACTGGGTTTCGATGATGATAATGATGATGATGCTTGTTGTTTAAAGAGGCCTAACATCTAGGTCATCGGCCCCTAATGGTACGAAATGAGACGAAATGTAATGACAAATTAAAAGTCCAAAATCCTCCACTGACCTGAATTCAAAACGCGAGGACGAAGAATGAATGAATGGATATGAATCTAAACACTCAGTGGATCCGACCCGCAATGCTTCATATTCACAAAAACTGACGTAAAACAATAGTACTACTGACCAAGGGACTGCCTCTATAGCACCAGACTGAATCGATGATGCTTGTAGTCTAAAGGAGTCCAAAATCCAAGTCATCGGCCCCGCGTAATGGTACTTACCGCTAGAAAAGTAGAACCATGGTATTTGTCATGTTGCGGTACTAATCAAAAGTAGCGTAGACTAGCGGTATTCCACACATTATGGTACTACTCACAGGTAATGACATTCACACATGTAATACAGACCTATGGTGTTTCGCACATTGCGGCGCCATTTACAGCCAACGCAAACCTATGGTGTACCAACCACAGGAACTCGCACTATTCCATGGTGTTCCTAATACAGTGGGTACTAATCATAGGCAAGCCAGAAACTTTGTGTCGCTCCTAAATTGGTACTAATCACAGGTACTCTAACAGCCGGCAACGCACTCTGCTGCTACTAATCACAAGTAGTTTCAATGTTCTTATACAATCATCCCGTGGGTGTATTTTTCGTCTGCGTCCCCAACCTACAGGAGCTTGAGAGAGATGAAAGAAGAAAAAGGAGGGAGGTGTCACTTCGAAAAATGAAGTAGCAGACGAAGAAAGGCAAGGGCTAAGAAATGCAATGGCCACGAAGGGCGTGTAAATGAAAGAATCCCTAGGCCTCGAATGCGATAATACTATCGGGGTCGGTAAAGAATAAAAGTTGACCAAGGGAGGTCAGACAGAATAGATGACAGTGAGGAGCTTGGCACAAGTAACTGGAGGCAATGCAAAACTCAGCTAATGGCCTCGTGGTTACCAACCCACGTTCCCAATTTGAGGGCCCTTTTTAGTCACCTCTGATAACAGACAGCGGATATCGTGGATGTATACTTCGTTTGCGTCCCCCACCCACAGGCGGTTAGACTTACTTTAATGTGCTTTTTTTCAGTTTTACTTTAGGTTATTTTGTTTCGCTTTAAACTTTGTTCTTGTCGCAGCACAACTGTCTAATATTTAGATATTAGTTAATACTTTGAAAGAAATCATTACATAATAACAATATGTATTTACGCGTTGCACTATGTATATAAGGTATCGCCTGGTCGAGGTGGTAAAGGCGTGGTTGGTTCGCTCGGAAGGACGTGGGTTCGAGTCCCCGTCAGGAAGTCGTAAAATGTAAGAAACGAGATTTCCACTTTCGGATGTGCATATGGCCTTGAGGTTCACTTAGCCTACAGGTTAATTCCTGGAGGCAAAAGCGGCCGGGCGTAGAGCTAACCACTCTACCCCATCACGGGCCGAGGTTACGAATATTGGAGATGATTTTGCTCTGCATTAGAGTTCACAAAATATGGCCGTCGCTGAGCGACAAATACAGCAAGCAATTAGGAGAGTGAAACAGTGGACCTTAGAACATGGCTTTCGGTTTTTAACCGAAAGACCTCTGATGCACACTTCTGCTGGAAGCGCACTCATCACTCCCATCCTGAGCTTTAGTATTTACGGGATGTCGCTCTTCCTGCAGTTGACTGTTATCGATTGCTTGGGCTCCTTTTCGATAGCAAATTATCGTGGGTTCCGCACGTGCGGAAGTTAAAAGCGAAATGCGCTAAGAAGCTGAATATCTTGAAGTTTCTTAGCGGCATTACTTGTGGGGCAGATCGCTCTGTGCTCCTACGAGGTTATAGGGCACTTTTTTTAAATCCAGGTTAGACTGCAGCATTGCAGCATATGGATCAGCAAGGCAAAGCGTCCTTGCGGAACTGAATAGCATCCACCACGGCGGAGTTAGGTTGTCAACGGGAGCTTTTCGTACAAGCCCCATTGATAGCCTACTTGCTGAATCTGGAGTGCCATCAGTTTTATGAGGGATAGTAGCCTTTTCCATCGTATGTAAAAGTGTATTTTATTAGTGTATTTTTGTTAACTACGCTTTTATCCCACTGACTTTATTTTAGTTTGCGTGTGTATGTGTGTGTGTGTGTGTGTGTGTGTGTGTGTGTGTGTGTGTATTTTAATGTGTTATTCTACCATCTAACTTGAATAATATATATTCTTATTCTATTGTAGTCTATATTTACCATAATTTTATCAGCAAATAAGGCATTACGAATTAGATCCACTGATTATTTTAATTCCATAATCATTTTTCATCATAATTTGTTTTAAATTATAGCCAGTAGATATGTTTTAAAACTTGGATTATTTTTTGAGTTCCATTTCGTACCATTAGGGGCCGATGCCCTAGCACTTAGGCCCCTTTAAATAACAAACATCATCACTATCATCATCAGTAAATTCTTTTAATATATAGATGATACACTTCTGATCGCCTATTAAGTAATTTTAGGACCTGTTTGAAAATATGATGTTTGTTTGTTTGTTTGTTTGTTATTTATAGGGGCCTAACATCTAGGTCATCGGCCCCTAATGGTACGAAATGTAATGACAAATTAAAAGTCCAAAATCTTCCACTGACCAGAATTCAAAGCATGAGGACGAAGAATGAATGGATGGACGGAGATGAATTTAAAACGATCAATGGATCCGACCCACAGTGCCTCACATGCACAGAAGCTGTCACAAAACAATAGTATTACTGACCAAGCGACTATGTCTATAGCACGATGCTGAATCGATTATGCTTTTAGTCGAAACGGGTCCAAAATCCAGGTCATCAGCCCCTCATAATGGTATTTATCGCTAGGAAAGTAGAACCATGTTATGTGTAATGTTGCGGTACTAATCAAAAGTAGAGGAGACTCGCGGTATTCCACACATTATGGTACTATTCACAGGCAGTGTAATGCGCAGAGGTAACACAGACCTATGGTGTTTCGCACATTGCGGCGCTATTTACAGGCAACGCAAACCTATGGCGTTCCTCACATAAGTGGACTAACCATAGGGACCCGTACTATCCCTTGGAATTCCTCACATGGTGGGAACTGAGCATAGGTAAGACAGAACCATGGTGTCGCTAATCCCATGGTGTCGCTCATGTAGGGGTACGAATCACAGGTACTGTAGGACCCACATCCTGATTCACACACTGTCGCTACTAATCACAAATCTATTGCGTACCTAACATAGTGGTACTACGCGCAAGTAAATGCAACCCATGGTGTTCCCTGCGTGATGGTACTAATTACAAGTAGTTTCATGGTTCTAATTGGATCATTCCTTGGTCGCTCCTTTTACTCGCCTCTTACGACAGGCAGGGAATACCATGGGTAAATTCTCCGTCTGCCTCCCCCATCCATAGGGGGTGTGTGTTTGGTCCGCGAAAGGTATTTTATTTCCTTAAAGTCCGCCGGTAAGCCGGTTAGGACCCCCCTATCCGCCACCTGGGACGCGCCACGTGGGAGTATCACCTCTCCCCCTGCTACGCCAGCGTAGCAGGTTCGTGGTGTTTGAAAATCAAACAATATAATG
The DNA here is from genome assembly GCF_040414725.1 of Anabrus simplex. Lineage (NCBI taxonomy): Eukaryota > Metazoa > Arthropoda > Insecta > Orthoptera > Tettigoniidae > Anabrus > Anabrus simplex. Next base: position 92,160,360 of record NC_090268.1, on the reverse strand, counting down.
ATTACTATTTCGTGCTGTAACCTATTAGCCGTAAATGGCGTATCTGATGCCGACAATGACTGCGAGAACCAGCTAGTTACTGCAAACAAGATTTATATCTACATTCATAAAGGAATATGAATGTCATCTCCAAGAAAGGAAAATGACATGTACGAATTTATCTGATGATATAAAAATAATAACGAATTTATAGTTCGTGTCAAAACCTCGACAAATAAAGGAGCCAATAAACACAGTTATATAGAAGACATGCCTCAGAAGATAACTACTATTCATGAAAGCATCTTCGTTTGCAAACCAAAAGCTCAGACAATTGCACATCAAACAAGGAACCTTCATCTCAGAATGTTTTCAAACACTCAGATCCTATTGAAATCTCTTGTAATTAGTAGCGAATATAAGCTAAAAGATATGCGGTACACACCATTTCCATTTACAGTCCATTAGGTTTTCTTCCCATAGTCTTCTGCAATATCCTTACCCATACGGACTAGATAAGTCTAATTCCACGAAAAGTTTCATCTACGAATAATAGTTTTGTCTGTACATTGTTCATAATTTGAAAAGAACAGTTTTTCTGTATCTTTCATATCCGCTGTAACAAGGAAATGCACTTTTTACATTTCCGCAATGTCTGTCTGTCTTTATGTACGTACACGCATCACCAGAAAACGGTTGAAGATAATGAAAATCGGTATGTAAAGTCGGGGTATGAGCCACTATAACGTAGGCTATAAATCATTTTATTCACGCTGAGTGAAATGGTAGTTTAGGGGAAGGCCTAAAATTTAATTCTCAAATTTATATTATTATTATTATTGGTCCTATCGATAAATACTACATAACTAATGTTATATAGAATTAAATTTCCGATCATTTATATCTTTTACATTTTTACCGTACCGGCAATGATAACACAGATATTCGTGAATTTTTATTTATGTTCCTAAGTCTATATCAACGCCGAGCCACGAGAAAATGGGTTAACAAAATTTAATGAAAATCGGTATAGGCCTATGGAGTCAGGGAATAAGAAACTACAGTCTAAGTTATGAACAATTTTATTCTCCCTGTATGAAATTGTTGTTTAGGGGAAGGCGCCTAAAATGTAATTTTTAAATACCTATGTTATTGGTCCTTTCGAAAAGTACTACATAACGGAAGTTACAGAGAATGCAATTTCCGACTATTTATGTTTTATTCAATTTTACCGTACTGACTATGATAACAGTGGTATTTCGGATTCGGAAGGAAACTAAATGTGAAGGCCTACAACACTGAAAGCGCATAACATTGATCAACAATAACATCACGTTGACCATTGTTTGTGGTGATGCTCTTTGTCTCTTATGCTGCCGCTCAACTCCGATAGATGGGTTTAGTGCTGCGTACCAAGTATAACAGCCTGACTGAATATTGGCGGGAAATAGCTGGGTTCATACATTTCCTGATACCGTATTGCTGGTACGTAACTCACTGGTTCATCATAGTATTCCAGCTATTCGATCTCTACTCTGACGCACTGTTTTGTATGAGCAGTGTGCACTCTTGATGATGATGATGATGATTGTTGTTTAAAGGGGCCTAACATCGAGGTCATCGGCCCCTAATGGTACGAAATGAAACGACAAAGTAAAAGTTCAAAATTATCCACTGACCAAAATAAAAAATGTCATGAAGAATGAATGAACGAATGAATGAATGAATGAACATGAATTTAAAACAATCAGTGGATCCGACTCAAAAAACTATCATAGTTAATAGTATTACTGACCAAGGGACCACTTCCAAAGCAAATCGAGGATGCTTGATGTCTAAATGGGTCCAAAATACAAGTCAAAGGCCCCTCAGAATGATACTTATCGCTAGTAATGTAGAACCATGGTATCTGTCCTGTTGCGGTACTAATCAATGGTAGCAGAGACTTGCGGTATTCCACACATTATTGTACTACTCAAAGCTTATGACATTCGACATTAATACAGACCTATGTTTTTCTCACTCTGCGGCGCCATTCACAGGCAACGCAAACCTATGATGTTCATCACAGAAGAGTACTAACCACAGGGACCTCTCCCTATTCCGTGGTGTTCTTCATATAGTGGGTACTAATCACAGGTAAGGCAGGTCCATGGTAGCTATCATCCCATGGTCCCGCTCATATGGTGATACTAATCACAGGTACTGCAAAAGCCGACCGCGCGGTGCTCCTGTTTGCTACTAATCACAAACCTATTTCGTACCTAATATAGTGGTACTACGCACAAGTAAAAGCGACCCTTGGTGTTCTCCGCGTGGTGGTACTAATCACATGTAGTTACATGGTTCGAATACAATCATCCCTTGGTCGCCCCTTTTAGTCGGCTCTCACGACAGGCAGGGGATACCGTGGGTGTATTATTCGTCTGCCTCCCCCACCCACAGGGGGTGTGTGTTTGGTCCGCGAGAGGTATTTTATTTCCCTCAAGTCCGCCGGCAAGCCGGTTAGGACCCCCCTATCCGCCACCTGGGAGTATCACCTCTCCCCCTGCTACGCCTGCGTAGCAGGTTCGTGGTGTGTGCACTCTTAAGGCTGAGGCTCACTTATTAGTAGTAGTATGACCTGGTCTAGAATTACAATTTAGGCATATTCCAAATTAAAGCACCACAATTCACTAAATAACTCAAAATTCAACCCTGAAAATAGCTGTTTCGATGATGATGATGATGATGATGCTTGTTGTTTAAAGGGGCCTAACATCGAAGGTCATCGGCCCCTAATGGAATGTGATAAACGACATGAGAGATGATGTTAAAATTTTAAAAACATATCCACTGACTAGAGTTTAAAAATGATGGAGAAAAATGAGGGTGAGATTAAAACAATCAGTGGATCTAATACGCAATGCCTTATTTTCTAATAAAAGAGAAATTACAGGAAAACAAAAGAATAAGGCAATGCCTGGTAGTACATAATTTACGAGAGACGTTAAAATAACACATTAAAATAAGCAAAACAAACTAAAATTAAGTCAATAGGATAAAAGCGAAAGTGACACAAAACACACTAGGACAAAGGACAGCATTACACACGAGAAAACAGTCCACTATCCCTCATAAAGCGGATGACGAGGTCTGCTGACTGCTCGTCATCACGCAAGATAAGGGAGATAGTACTCGGAAGGTTAAGACTACGGCGCAGATCGACCAGGTCCACACACTCCGTAAGGATGTGCACCACGGTAAGGTGGTCGCCGCAGGTACACACCGGAGGGGGTTCTCCTTTCAAAAGATGCGAGTGAGTCAAGATACCGTGGCCGATCCGAAGACGACATAATACCACGGCTTCCCTCCGCGAAGCCCGAAGGGAAGTCCTCCATACCTTCGTTGTTCCTTTTATCGCTCTCAGCTTATTGGGAAGTGGAATGGCCTGCCACTCCATCTCCCAATGGGACATAACAAGATGTCTCAGCTGGGAGCGAATATCACTTACTGGAACCTAGAAAGGCAACGTGGGCAGTGTAACTGCCTCCTTGGCAGCCTGATCTACTAACTCGTTTCCCTCTATGCCCATGTGGCTTGGGAGCCACAGAAATGTGATTCTGGTGCCAGCATCCCAACACCCGGCCAGCAGGTCCTGGATTAGCTGCACCAGAGGGTGCCGAGGGAAACAGGTATCTATAGACTGGAGCGAACTCAAGGAGTCGGTACACAGAAGAAAGTGTCGGCGCTCATTGTACAGTGCGTACCGCAGAGCCTCATAGATAGCATAGAGCTCTGCTGTGTACACACTACAGGTTGCCGGAAGAGCAAAAAGGAACCTATCATTGTTAACAACGAACGCACAGCCCACCTTCGTATCTGACCTTGAACCATCCGTGTAGACGACGACGGAACCTGGATATCGGCCAACAACGGACAGGAAGAGCCTCCGATAAATCGAAGGGTCCGTGTTTTCCTTTGGACCAGTGTGCAGATCCAGGATTACTTCAGGTCGTCGTACGACCCACGGAGGTACCCCACTTGGTTGTCTGACAAGGCAAGGAACCGAAGGTACGTCAAACAATTCGGAAATGTTATCCAAGCGTATCCCAACCGGCCGCGTCGCTCGAGGACGAGCAGCGTACAGCAAACGGTTGCCATTGTTGAACACGCAAGGATAGCTGGGATGAAGTGGCATCTGTCGCAAATTTGCAGCATATGTAAGTAGAAGTTGCTGGCGCCTCAGGTGTAAAGGCGGCACACCAGACTCAGCGAGCAGGCTAGCGATGGGGCTTGTACGAAAAGCTCCCGTCGCCAACCTAACCCCGCTGTGGTGGATACTGTTCAGCTTCGCAAGAACGCTTGGTCTTGCGGAGCCATATGCTGCACTGCCGTAGTCTAACCGGGATAAAATGTGTGCCCGATAGAATCGCAGGAGCACCGCGCGGTCAGCCCCCCAAGAAGTGCTGCTAAGAAACTTAAGGATATTAAGCTTCCTAGTGCATTGCACTTTTAACTGCCGCACGTGTGGCTCCCACGATAATTTACTGTCAAAAAGGAGCCCAAGAAATCGGTAGGTGTCAACAACTGGAAGAACGACATTACCTAGATAAAGCTCAGGATGAGGGTGAAGTGTACGTTGACGACAAAAGTGGACAACGGAGGTCTTTGCGGCAGAAAACCGAAAGCCATGTTCTAAGGTCCACTTCTCCACCCTCCTAATAGCTTGCTGTAACTGTCGCTCTGCGACTGCCATACTGCACGAGCTATAGTGCAGAGCAAAATCATCCACATATAGGGACGGTATGACGGCTGGACCAGCAGCCGCGACAATACCGTTTATGGCAATCGCGAACAGAGTGACACTAAGAACCGATCCCTGTGGTACTCCATTTTCTTGAACGTGGTATTGCGAATATGTCCTCCCTACTCGGACACGGAATAGACGGAGGGACAAAAAATTCGCAATAAATACCGGCAAGTTACCTCGGAATCTCCATTGATGCAGGACTGAAAGGATGCCATATCGCCAGGTGGTGTCGTAGGCCTTCTCCAAGTCAAAGAAGACAGCTACCAAGTGCTGTTTGCGGAGAAACGCATCCTGGATAGAGCTCTCCAGGCGTACCAAGTGGTCTGTGGTGGATCGAGCGGCTCGAAATCCACATTGGTACTCGGACAAGAGTCCTTGTTTCTCCAGACACCACACGAGTCTGCGATTTACCATCCTCTCAAAGAGCTTACACAGGCAATTTGTAAGACAAATCGGTCTGTAACTTCCTGCATACTTAGGATCTTTGTCAGGCTTGAGGACAGGGATGACTATGCCCTCTCGCCACTGAGACGGAAAATCACCCTCTGTCCAGATTCGGTTGAACACACGAAGGAGATATAGTAAACTATCATCACTAAGGTGTTTCAACATCTGGTTATGGATGTTGTCCGGTCCAGGAGACGTGTCCTTGCAAAGCGCTAATGCGCTGCGGAGTTCCCACTCCGTAAAGGGCACGTTGTAGTCCTCTGAAGCTTGGGTGGCAAAACTAAGGTGATGACGTTCAGCCTCCCGCTTCAGAGGGAGGAAATCAGGATTGTAATTCCCGGAGCCAGAGACATCCGCGAAATGACTAGCGAGATGATTAGCAATCGCGAGGGGATCAGTGGCGACACTGCCTGCAATGGAAATTCCCGGTACAGCAGATGATCCTTGAATACCCGAAAGTCGTCGAAGTTTCGTCCACACTTGAGATGATGGAGTATGCGACGTCATGGACGACACATATCTCTCCCATGAAGCCTTCTTACTTTGTCGAATAAGAACTCGCGCCTTAGCGCGGAGTTTCTTAAATGTTACCAAGTTGGCCACAGTAGGCTGTCGACGGTAACGTTTATGAGCGCGACGGCGTTCTTTGATGGCTGCTGCTATTTCATCGTTCCACCAAGGAACGAGTTTTCGGCGAGGAGCCCCCGAGAAAAACGGAATGGACTCCTCAGCAGCAGCAAGAATAACTTGGGTGACGTAAGTTATTTCCTCGCCGACGGTCCGCCTGACATCATCGTGAAAGACAGCTAGTGATGTGTACTTTGGCCAATCAGCATGTTTAAGAATCCATCGAGGGGGAGCCTCGACGGGTTTATGTTTCAACAAAGTAAGAGTAATGGGAAAATGGTCACTGTCACAGAGATCATCGTGTGCATTCCACCGAAACAGTGGAGCCAACGTTCGGCTGCATAGACTTACGTCTATGCGAGAGTATGTGCCGTAACGTACACTAAAGTGAGTTGGTTCCCCTGTGTTCAAAATACATAAATCCAGATCTGTTATAAGTGTTTCCAACTCTCTTCCTCGGGGACAAGGCGTCTCAGAGCCCCATATGGGGTGATGGGCGTTAAAATCGCCCAATAAGAGGAAGGGAGGTGGAAGCTGATCTATAAGATCAGCGACATCATTGATGTTCAGATGCTGGCCGGGTGGAAGATAAACATTACACACTGTTGCTATGACAGGCAGCGAGACGCGAACAGCTACAGCCTCTAGAGGGGTTCGTAATGGAACCTCTTCGCTGTAGCTATCAGAACGTACAAAAATGCCAACGCCTCCGGAAGCCCGGTGAGCATAGTATCGTTCTGTCGAGTATAGTTTGAAATTCCTCAAGACCGTATGATGACCAGGTCTGAAATTGGTCTCCTGAATACTGATGATGATGATGATGCTTGTTGTTTTAAGGGCCTAACATCGAAGGTCATCGGCCCCTAATGGAACGAAATGAATGACATGAGACATGAAGTTAAAATTTTAAAAAGTATCCACTGACTAGAGTTAAAAAAGAATGGTGATGAAGAAAAATGAGGGTGAGATTAAAACAGTCAGTGGATCTAATACGCAATGCCTTATGTTCTATTAAAATAAGAGAAAGGACAGGAAATTGAAGGAATAAGGCATTGCCCAGTAATACAGATATTAACACATAATTTACGTTAGACGTTCAAATAACACATTAAAATGCGCAACACAAAATAAAATGAAGTCAATGAAATAAAAGCGCAACTGACATAAACAACACTAGGACAAAGGACAACATCACACACGATAAAACAGACCGCTATCCCTCATAAAGCGGATGACGAGGTCTGCTGACTGCTCGTCATCGCGCAAGATAAGGGAGATAGTACTCGGAAGGTTAATACTACGGCGCAGATCGACCAGGTCCACGCACTCCGTAAGGATGTGTACCACGGTAAGATGGTCGCCGCAGGTACACACCGGAGGGGGTTCTCCTTTCAGTAGATGGGAGTGCGTCAAGATACCGTGGCCGATCCGAAGGCGACATAATACCACGGCTTCCCTCCGCGAAGCCCGCAGAGAAGTCCTCCATACCTTCGTTGTTCCTTTTATCGCTCTCAGCTTATTGGGAAGTGGGATGGCCTGCCACTCCATCTCCCAATGAGACATGACCAGATGTCTCAGCTGAGAGCGAATATCACTTGCTGGAACCTTGAAAGGCAACGGGGGCAGTGTAACTGCCTCCTTGGCAGCCTGATCTGCTAACTCGTTTCCCTCTATGCCCATGTGGCTGGGGAGCCACACAAACGTAATTCTGGTGCCGGCATCCGAACACCCGGCCAGCAGGTCTTGGATCCGCTGCACCAGAGGGTGTCGAGGGAAACAGGTATCAATAGACTGAAGCGAACTCAAGGAGTCAGTACACACAAGAAAGTGTCGGCGCTCATTGTCTAATGCGTACCGCAGAGCCTCACAGATAGCATAGAGCTCTGCCGTGTACACACTACAGGTATCCGGGAGAGCAAAAAGAAACCGATCATTGTCGACAACGAACGCACAGCCCACCTTCGTATCTGTCCGTGAACCATCCGTGTAAACGACGACTGAACCTGGATAGCGGCCAAGAGCGGACAGGTAGATCCTCCGATAAATCGAAGGGTCCGTGTCTCCTTTCGGGCCAGTGTGCAAGTCCAGGATGATTTCAGGTCGTCGCACAACCCACGGAGGTACCCCACTTGGTTGTCTGACAAGGCAAGGAATCGAAGGTACGTCAAACAATTCATAACTGCTATCCAAGCGTATCCCAACCGGCCGCGTCGCACGTGGATGAGCAACGTACAACAAGCGGTTGCCATTGTTGAACACGCAGGGATAGCTCGGATGAAGTGGCATCTGTCGCAAATTTGCAGCATATGTAAGTAGTAGTTGCTGGCGCCTCAGGTGTAGAGGCAGCACACCAGACTCAGCGAGCAGGCTAGCGATGGGGCTAGTACGAAAAGCTCCCGTCGCCAACCTAACCCCGCTGTGGTGGATACTGTTCAGCTTCGCAGGAACGCTTGGTCTTGCGGAGCCATATGCTGCACTGCCGTAGTCTAACCGGGATAAAATGTGTGCCCGATAGAATCGCAGGAGCACCACGCGGTCAGCCCCCCAATTAGTGCTGCTAAGAAACTTCAAGAGGTTAAGCCTCTTGGTGCATTGCACTTTTAGCTCCCGCACGTGTGGCTCCCACGATAATTTACTGTCAAAAAGGAGCCCAAGAAATCGGTAGGTGTCAACAACTGGAAGAACGACATTTCCTAGATAAAGCTCAGGATGAGGGTGAAGTGTACGTTGACGACAAAAGTGGACAACGGAGGTCTTTGCGGCAGAAAACCGAAAGCCATGTTCTAAGGTCCACTTCTCCACCCTCCTAATAGCTTGCTGTAACTGTCGCTCTGCGACTGCCATACTGCACGAGCTATAGTGCAGAGCAAAATCATCCACATATAGGGACGGTATTACGGCTGGACCAGCAGCAGCGACAATACCGTTTATGGCAATCGCGAACAGAGTGACACTAAGAACCGATCCCTGTGGGACTCCGTTTTCTTGAACGTGGTATTGCGAATATGTCCTCCCTACTCGGACACGGAATAGACGGAGGGACAAAAAATTCGCAATAAATACCGGCAAGTTACCTCGGAATCTCCATTGATGCAGGACTGAAAGGATGCCATATCGCCAGGTGGTGTCGTAGGCCTTCTCCAAGTCAAAGAAGACAGCTACCAAGTGCTGTTTGCGGAGAAACGCATCCTGGATAGAGCTCTCCAGGCGTACCAAGTGGTCTGTAGTGGATCGAGCGGCTCGAAATCCACATTGGTACTCGGACAAAAGTCCTTGTTTCTCCAGACACCACACGAGTCGGCGATTTACCATCCTCTCAAATAGCTTACACAGGCAATTTGTAAGACAAATCGGTCTGTAACTTCCTGCATACTTAGGATCTTTGTCA